>NC_060138.1:126687261-127312057 GCF_021461385.2 Schistocerca piceifrons | reverse complement strand
AATGGCTCCATATTCAAATCACGAGCTTGCCAAAAAGTTTTTACTTATGGAAAGGCAAAATGGTAATAGGCAGCTGACAGCAAGGTTGTATCAGGAGACCTATCTACACCAACAAACACCATAGCATTCAATGTTTGCTACAGTGTTTCACTGTTTGCCTGAGAAAGGGGTATTTTAGGAAGCAGGAATCATGAAGGAAGTACCTGAAATGTTCGGACATCCCAGACTTGGAGGAAAATGTGATTATCACTGTGGAAGGTGGCCTGCTATGCCTGTACCAGGCAGTTGACCCACCCAGGACAGGTTATGCCAGATATCAGCGTGGAACATTCTTCATGACAATTGCTACTACGCCTATCACTTATAGTGTGTGCAGGGCTTACCAGCAATAGACTTTCTACATCGGGAGCAGTTTTGTCACTGGTTTCTTCACCAGGTAACCATGATTCCGGGATTCGTGTCATCCTTCTTATTCACAGATGAAGCTACCTTTACACTGAAGTGGTATCTTTAACTTTTCATAACATTCATCTGTGGGATAATATGCAGAGCATCTGTGGGATAGTGTGCAGAACATCCATGGTATGTGGTGACAGTGAATCATCAGCATCGGTGCAGCCGGAAAGCGTGGCTAGGATAATTGGCCACTGTATTTTGGGACCAGTCTTTCTTTCACATCACCTAACAGGCCAGAACAATCTGTGTGGTTTTTACAGGTGACTATGCCTCCCTGCTGGAAGAACTGCCTTCGATGATTCGAAGGGCTATGTGGCCACTACATGATGATGCCCCAGCCAATTTTGCTGTTAATGCCTGGATGCATCTCAGTTGTGTCTTCACTGGTTGATGGATTGGATTGGGGGGGGGGGGGTGTCCAGCTCCATGCCCTGCTTATTCACTGGATCTCAAACTGTGTGATTTCCAATTATGGGTCAATCTCAAAAGTTTTGCATATGCAGAGCCCATTCCAGATGTGGGAGACAGTAGAGCAGCATATCGTGTACCATTCAGATGCAGCCTGGCTGATGTGAACATGTGAGAGAGAACATGCTACGGCATGTACAAGCATGCATTGAGGCATATGGAAACTATTTGCAACACAAACTGTAACTGTGTCTGCATGGTACAGTGGATATTAGACTGCAGTCTCTGCAACAATGTATGATGGAATAAATGGTTTGTAGCGGTGTAAACCATGCTTTTCCGGACATAAGTTCATTAGACCCTTTTTGTTCCCTATCCCTCTTATCAACAAATTGCAAGAGTTTGTACACAGCGGAAAAAATCACCCTTATAGTGGCAATCAGTCCAGTACCATTATTGTAAGTTCCAGTCTTAAATCAGTGATTTCTACTTACTGTAGCAAACATTTTGACAATTGACAGCCCACAAAAATTATTCTCTCTCAAATAGTTTTCCAAATACTTGCTACCTATTTTATGCAGTATGAAACTAATAGATGGGATAAGTCTGTTTCAACTCCCGACTTTCAAAACTTACTCGATAACCTTAAACTTCAGATTAGTATTGAAGATACCACTTTGCAACCCTTGTTAAAGGTCCCCCACATGGATCGCCCCGATTGAAATTGTTTACTTAAGTTGCAGTTCGGGTTCCACCATGGTATGCAAAGCCACAAGCAGTGCATCTATGAGGGTAATCCCAAAAGTAAGGTCTCCTATTTTTTTTATAAGTACATAGGACTGTTTATTTCTACAATGGTTTACATCAGTTTACAGATTGAACATTTAGCTATTTTTTGACATATTCACCATTTCTGTCGATGCATTTTTGTAGACGGCTGTGGCAGTTTTTGTATGCCCATGTCATACCAGCTCACCGCCCATGCTGTTTAGAAAGTTATAAACCTCCTCTTTGACCTTGTCATCGGAGCTGAATCACTGGGACCACAATTAACGCTGACAGGTACTGTGAGACTCTGAAAAAAACTCAAACCGGCAATTCAGAACTGGAGAGGAGCAATGTTGAGCAAGGGCATACACATTCTCCATGACAACGCTCCCCCCACACATCACTCGGCAAACCATTGCTTTCCTGCAACAGTTTCAGTGGAACATAATAACCACCCACTCTATAGTCCTGACTTGGTGTGCAGTGTACTATCACCTGTTCCCTAGGTAAAAGAACATTTGACCGGATAGCGATTCAGCTCTGACAGCAAAGTGAAAGAAGAGGTTCATAACTGTCTAGAACAGCATGGCAGCGAGGTGGTATGACATGGGCATAGAAAAACAGCCACTGCATCTACCGAAAAGGCATCGACAGAAATGTTGAGTATGTCGTAAAATAGTTAAATGTTCAAGCTGTGAACTGATGTAAACCATTGTAGTAATAAACAGGTCTATGTACTGCGCATACTTTTTCATAAGCTATAGACCATTCTTTTTCCCAGTTCCTCACTTAATAAACCATTGTTTCAGAATTTTCTTATAGTTACGTCTGCACAATATGTTAGTGAGGTGATACTATGTAAACTCTGCATGTTTTTACAAAAGAAGCAAATTTTAATGTGGCAAAGAGAGAAAATGTAAATCTTACTCAAAATTCAGCATTCTTGATGCTTCTCTGAAAGTTTACAAATGGTTAAAATGTCAGACAAAAAGAAATTGCTTGCTTTTGTTGCATTTTCAGTGGAATTCTTCCTAGATACTAACCAAATTGGAGGTGATGGCAAATCTTTTTGAATGGTCACCATGAAAGGTTGAGCAGGGAGGGGACCTCCCACTCAATATTTACAAAAATGAGAGTGTAAGCCTCAGTTTAGAGTGGCACTTCCCCTACAGCACCTGCCTGCAATCCCCCCCTCTCTCCCCCCCCCCCCCCCACCCCCCCCCCCCCTCCGCACCACCAGCACCAGCACCAGCACCACCACCACCACCACTCACCACTACCTCTCCTCCCAAGTGTGTCCTGCCAGCTGTGCATCTACCTGCCACGTTATTCTACTTGAACTCTACCCTGTACCACTATTAGTTATTTCCTTTCCTGTCCCACATGCAAATAGAGCCCCTAATTTCTTTATTTCATCTCATAGTCATTATGCGAAATATATGTTGGCAGCAGTAAAATCATTCTGCAGTCAGCTTCCAATTCTGGTTCTCTAAATTTTCTCAGTAATGTTCTTCAAAAAGACTGTTGCCTTCCCTTCATGGATTCCCATTTGAGCTCCCGAAGCATCTCCGTAATACCAGCGTTGTGTTTGAACATACTGAAAACAAACGTAGCAGCCCATCTTTGAATTGCTTCGATGTCTTCCTTTAATTTGACCTGGTGCAAATCTCAAAAATTTGAGCAGTACTCAAGAATGGGTTGCACTAGTGTCCTATTCGTGGTCTCCTTTACAGTTGAACCACACTTTCCCAAAATTCTCCTAATACACCTGAAGTCAACCATTTGCCTTCTGTACTACAATCCTTAAAAACTCATTTCATTTCATATTGCTTTGCAATGTTACGCCTAGATATTTAATTGATGTGACTCTGTTAAGCAGCAAATGACTAATGCTGTTTTTCAACATCACAGGTTTGTTTCTCCTACTCATCCGCATTAACTTATATTTTTCTATAATTAGTGCTAGCTGTGATTCAAAATTTGAAGTTCAGTACTGTTACGAAAAGGATAGGTTGCAACTCCTATAAAGATGACACAGTGAGTTACAAACAGGCACAGTAAAAAGACTGTTACCACTGAGCTCTCAGCTAAAGATTTCTTCAGAAAAGGAAAGAAGAAATGAAATACACACATTCACACCTCATGCATAATGACCAGCTCTCTCTGCCACTGCAGCCAAAATGCAATGTGTCATGTCGAGCAGAAGCAGCAATCTGGAGTGGGGCGGGAAAGGTAGAGGGATAACAGGGTACTGGCCGGGAAAAGAGAAGTCACTGCTGCCTGACCGAGCATAGACTACCAAGGACTAGATGGTGAAAAGAGAAGGCTGCCTAATGCAGCATCAGGAGACTGAGGGGCAGCAAAGGGAAGAGGGGGAATGAGGGCTGTGAAGGAGAGCAGCAAAGAGGGAAAAGGCTGGTGGTGTTGACACAGAGCAGAGCACAATGAGCATGGGGGACTTGAATTGGCAGGAAGTGAGAGGACATAGGGGCAAAAATGTGTTGGTTGAAGGGTTTGGAGACCATAGGTTACCTTAGGCTGTTAGACTGGGATGGTTCTGGAGGTGGAGAATGCGTTGTAAGGATAACCGCCATCTGCGTAGTTCAGAGAAGCTGGTGGGTGGAGGGGAGGAACCAGATGCCTAGGTATTGAAGCAGGCATTGAAATGAAGCACATTATGTTTCAGCTGCATGTTGTGCCACAGGGTGGTCCACTTTACTCTTTGCCACAATTTGGTGGTGGCCGTTCATCCTGGTAAACAGCTGCTTGGTAGTCATACCAATATAAAAATCTGTGCAATGATTTAGCCGAGCTGGGATATGACATGGTTTGCTTTCACAGGTGGCCCGGCCTCTGATGGGCTATGATAGTTCTGTGACAGGACTGAAATATGATTGCTGGGGAAAGGGGATGGGGATTTGGGTGTAGCATTAGACATGGATTAGGATTATGTGGAGATTGGGTGGGGTATGGAACACCGTGTTAGGAGATGTGGGAAGGATCTTGAGCATAATGTCCCTCGATTCAGGGCATTGATGATTGATCATCAAAGCCCTGATGAAAGATGTGGTTCAGTTGTTCCAGTCCAAGGTGGTACAAGGTAATGAAGGAAGGTTGACATTGTTAGGGTGAGTAGCAATCCATCCTCTTCAAAATGTTGTTGATATTGCAACCTGGACTTCACATTTTTTTGAGTGTTCAGGGAGTAGATTAAGTCTGGGAAATCCTGTGCTTTGCATGTGGTCAGTTACATCTTGCATGCTCACAAGTAGGACAGCTGCAAAATTTCTTACGCAGAAGACAGAAAGACCAAAAATATTGTATATCTCAAGGCAATTAAATAAACTTTTTACAACTTAATTTAATGCACAAAAAGTCTGCCTTTTATTTATGTTGTAATTGTAAATTTGTCTGTTTTTGTATAGGTGTTCCTACTTATAAAGAGTGAGGCAATGCAATGCATTCAAAGTGCAGCTAGTGCTGTATAAGACAGAATTCATAGTAAGTGAAAGAGGAAGGTGAAAAATAGATGACATCTAAAATATATTTCTGTGGTGATAAATACAACCGTGCATGATGGTGGATGGTAAATATATTAGTTTGAGATAGTACACTACAAGAACCCGAATTGATTTTATCATGAGTGCGTTTGATACTATTGTAAGATAGACAAACCTAACAAAACATGTAAATGTATGTCATGAAAGGTGGGGACAGGAAGATCTACTAATGCAATGGATTTGGTGTGATGTGATATGTACACTGATTTTATCAGTGGCAAATGTAAAGATCTGTTTGACAGGGAGCATATATTTCAAGTTGAGACAGCCTTGGTGAAATGTTGGTGCACCAGGTTACAAAATTAGCAGATGTGATTTTCATTATAACAGTGTCTACAACCTGGGAAAACTTGAACATTCATCCCTACCCTCTGTATCCAAATTTCTTATTCATTATCATCAGTGAATTGCGATCTGAATCTGAACCTGCTTCCTGTTACCATCCAATATCTAATTTCAGAGTCTCTGTCTCACAATGTTGTAACACATCTGGTATCTTCCCATGTCTCCAGGTCTTTCCAAAATATAGCTCTTGTTATTCTAGAACAGTGTATTTGTGATTACTAGCTGAAATTTCTTGCAGAACTCAAGCAGTCTTACTCCACTCTCATTCCTATACCACACCCATATTCATCCATAACTCTGTCTTCTATGTTGTTCTAACCACCACGATTATTAGAATTTTGTCTCCCTTTCCATACTGAGTTGTCCATTCAGTGCCCTCATATTCTCTCTCTCTTCACTATCTGCTTTTGACATTAGCATATATACCTAAACTGTGTTGCTGTTGGGATTGCTTTTGATTCTGATGAGAGAAATTCATTCATGTAACTGTTCACAGCAACTCACTCCTTACCTTATTTTCGTATTCAAAACAAATCCTATTCCAGGTACACATTGTTCTTCTGATATTGATATTAACTTATATTAATCTGACTAAAAGTCATACTCTTTCCATTTTCACTTCAAAAACTAGTATTAAATCTATATTGAGCCTTTGCATTTCTCTTTTGAGATTTCCATTTTTAATGTATGCGTGATCTATTTGAAATTTTCAGGGAACTCCAATCTTGTGTACACAATTATTCGCAAGAGGCAAGTTTTTCCATGCATTGGCCAATCTTCCATCAGATTATGGGACTATTTCAAAGGTCCCTCAGTAAAAGAACTCGCCGTCACCTACCGAGCACAGTCATCTGCCGAGAATGTAAAGGACCTTCCTAGTATGGAGGGATCGCATCCAGCATTGCCTGCTGAACCTGGAACACTTAAGGCAACGCTTCCAGACACACCAGGTAAATTTTAGAAAATAAATTCAACACATATAAAGTACATAAAGAATTGCATTACCTGCAAAAGCATATGCGTTGGAGCAGTAACACGCCTATTTCTTGAAAGTACACCATAATTTTGCCACTAAAAAGAGTTATTAAGTGTGATACAACCAAAAGTGATGATTTCAAGCTCTCAGATCTTTTCTACTTTTGTAGGAAGGCTCAAAGGAGGCACGATTAAAGTAATTAATTTTTTCAGCATCTTGATTGCACCATAATTAAAAGGGAAAAAAATCTGGAAAGTTGTTACAAAGTAAGCTAAAATGAACAATTGAAAAAATTTTGTGAGTTAGTAATTTACAAAAAACTTATACAACGGTTGGAACTTAAATAGTGGCAACTATTTGTTCACAACCAATACAAAAGAGTTTACATGTTTGCACCTGTTGCTGTCCTTCAAAGTAGTCACCAGCATTGTGTTGAACCTGCTGTCAGCGATGTGGAAGGCATAGTATAGTGTTAGCAGAGCCTGTTCTGTTGGTGGTGTGAATGGAGCAGTCTGCTGCCTGTCGAGTCTCTGGAACAGTTCTGAAGCGAATGCCATAAAGTAGTTCCTTCATCTTTGGAATCAAATAAAAGTCACAAGGACTTAAGTCCGGGGAGTATGGTGGATGGTACAGTACTTCCCAGTCCCATTGACCGAACAGAGCAGCCACAGCTTGCGCTGTATGCACCTGCGTATTGTTGTGCAAAATGATGGGTGGGTTGTGCAGAAAGTGTCACCGCTTCTTTCACAAAGCTGGTCACAGGAGATGCTCCAAAAATGAACAGTGATACGACTTAAATCCTTGTGACTTTGATTTGATTCCAAAGATAAAGGAACTACTTTGTGGCATTTGCTTCAAAACTGTTCCAGAGATTCGACAGGCAGTAGACCGCTCCATTCGCACCATCAACAGAACAGGCTCTGCTAATTGGTATACTATGCCTTCCACATCACTGCCAATGAGTCCTACACAATGCTGGTAGTGGACTGATGACCTCAGATGTTAAGTCGCATAGTGCTCAGAGCCATTTGAACAATGCTGGTGACTACTTTGAAGGACAGTAACAGGTGCAAACATGTAACTCGTTTGTATCGGTTGTGAATAAATAGTTGCCACTATTTAAGTTCCAACCCTCATATTATGGAAATATTAATTTCCAAACAATACTATTTCATAGGTTACCACTCTTTCTCAATGTTAATGGTGTGCTTTCATGTGTACAGTTGAGTTATTGATTCCATTTTATGCACAGTATAATGACAACTGATCCAGTCATCTTGTTCAGGCATTGCAAGTTGAGCTCTTATGCATAGTCGCTGCATATACTCTTATCTGCACAGTTAAGTATTACTGACATTGTGCCACTGTTTATAGCACTGTTCGACTCCTGGAACCAGGTACATTCTTTGGTACTCATTTGTTTTTGATGCCTTTTTAGGAAGGTCATCGTACTGAAAAATCAACCTTTCTCTTGGCAGAGCTTATCCCACATGTTTATTTTGTGGATCATCATCTCACCATAGAGGATATCACATGATCTCTCAGATTTTCTTGGCTTCTCAGTACACTGAACTTCCAAGTAAGATGTTGAGAAAAGTGAGCATCAAAGTGCGCAATTGACACCAGGAGTCGAATTTAGCTATTAATAGCCATGCGTCAACAACTAGACTAAATAGTCTGGGTGGAGTCTGGGCAGTGAGTAAGCAGCTTAACAACAGAGCTCATGGCACCAGAAGCAGGTTGTTGGTTTGATGTATTGTTAGTTCTCCTTTTTAATCTGTGTTTTTAATTATAGATCACAAATAATGACATAAAAATGAAATACTAGAGATGAAATTCTACTGCGCCATGATGACAGATGCTTGAAATCATAGTGTTTGTACCAGTCTTTGATCACAAGTTCAAAGGCTGACGTAAAAACTCCAATTTGAAATATGAAAACTGCAATTGGAAATATAAAAATCCTCATCGTGCCCCCCCCCCCCCCCCTTTTTGTTATTATTGTGAAGCGATTTATACGTACGATGTAAACTTGGATCACAGTGACCACAGGAACATAAATCACAGTCCGTCCCAATGTCCATCCAGCAACCTGTTAACTGTTCTACCTAACTTAATATTCAAATATTGTTGATGTTGATGCTGAAAGACACAACGAAATGTCAAATAAACTACAGCTATCATAGTGATGCACTCATTTTCACATAATAAGGGGAGACATTTAACTGTTTCACACTAAATATCTTTTGATACATTACTAGGGACTGGAAAATGTAGCATCTATTTTTTTGCAAAATTCGTGTCTATTTTTGTCGAAATTCCATCTACTTTCTTTGTTCCTAAATGATTAGACACACAAATTTAAAAGGTTGTCACACTACATGAGCAAAGACAAACAAATTATCAGTTCTATGAAACTGACTGTCAAAAAAGTGCTGATTGGGAACTTCTTGACTGGAATGTTTGCTTTTGCAAAAACTTAAATGGACTTTGTTTTCTTTATTTGTCTGCAGCATTTAAGCTTTCAAAAATGATTGTCCCATTGAAAATCAGCAGTATTTTTCCACCAGTTAAGTGAATGCCGCTCTGATATGAAGTTTTTCTCTGTACATTGTCCCCCCCCCTCCAATTTGAAGATTAATAAATCTGCAGACTACTCATTTCAACTTTTTGTGGGCATTCATAGCCATACGACCCAAGCTTGACAACACTGCAGATAGAACTGACAAGGCACTAGCATAGAAGTAGAATCGAACGTATGGTAACTTGTTTTTAACATTAGGGGAAGAAATTCAGTGCTGCCAAAAAAATGTTAGAGATTTTATTTTCCAATCATATATCTCAGAGGGCAGGCACTATAGGCTGTAATGGCAGATGCTGGTGAGTGTAAACAGACTATAATTTTGACCACCACAGAGGAAGGAGCAGTGCAGACTCCATCTCTGTTTCGCTGGGCAGCAGCCTGCAGCAGACCGGACACATTATCACAGGGATTGCCAATCTCTGCTGGTGTTGTAAGGGTTGTAATCAAAATCCTTGGTGGACCAGGATTAGTCACTTCACTTATTTCAACAACAAAAAAAAGAAGAAGAAGAAGAAAAAAAAAGAAAAAAGAAAGAAAACAACAAGCAATGCATTACACAAAGCATTCACATGCGGCTACCACGCAGTTGCTTGTTGCATTTAGCAAAATATTGTTAACGATGTAGCTCAGGTGTGACCTCTAGAGGTATTTGATGCAGCTACAGTTCAAAACATCTGCCATCTAATTTGTCACATTAAAACTGCCCACATTATACTATTTTTTTAGCTTGAGCTAAAAGGCAAATAGATGTGTTTCTTTCTTATAAAATGCTAGGTTCCATGGCTGAGTACTATGTTGCATTACACAATGTGAATCTTAAACAGACCATTCAACTGTCCACATTGGCATGGCGCGAAATCACAGAGCGCATTGGTGCATCATTGCGTTTGTACACTACATTTTGCTAGTAGGTTCTTGGGCACTGGGCACATTATCTTTCCAAATTATGGTTTGCTAGATGATGTGCAATGCCAGTAACTACTTACATTTTTGATGTTGTATGCAAAAACATAACTATTTCAAACTAGCTCTGATAAATAGCCCATTTGGATACAACTCGTTATGAAACAGTGTTTATTAAGTAATTTCACATTTCGAGGCAAAATTCTCACCTCTTTCTCATTTATCTCAAAATGCAAATTTTTTCAGTCCCTGTGCACTCCAAATATTGGTAATGTATATTCAGCTTCACAAACCCACAGCACAACTCATAAAACAATGACCAATGTGTGTTTCAGCCCTTTCAGTTACTGAGATAGACATATTTGTTAAATGTGACCATGATGCCTCATTAGTTGAGATGTTCTTGATTTGACAGTCAGTGATATGACAATTTTGCAGAGTTGACAGGAAACTACAAACTGAAAATGCATTATTGTTAGTCACGGAGGAAACAGGTGAGTTGTCTTGTGACAGCCAGAGCGAGAGCACCAGCAGCAGCGAGTGCTGTTTGTATAAAGCGTTTATTTTGCATTTTGTTTACGACCTTCCACTAAGGAAGGGATTCTATTTGTGTTTATCTGCTCTGCATAGTAACTAACAGTTATTGATAAAACTTTACGTAGTTTTCGTGTTAGATTTCTTAGTGTTTTCTTGATCGTTTAGAACAGATAGCGCCCTAAAACCGTCTTTTGTTTGTTTCGCGGCCGTTAGCCACTAGTCACTTGAATCAGCAGTTGTCTTGTGACAGCCAGAGCGAGAGCACCAGCAGCAGCGAGTACTGTTTGTATAAAGCGTTTTTGTACTTATTTGCTGCGCTTAGCTTTTAAATAGTTTTTCTGGGAAAACCTAGCGTAGTTTTCGCGTCTCATATTTCAGTGAGTGTTTCTTGATTATCAGAGTAGCTCATCAGAAGATTATCTTGGGAATTTGTCACCGTATAGAGTAGGGTAAACATAGTCATGTGTAGGGACTGTGGTTGTTGTGAGCGGACGCAAGGAGAATTGGCCACTCTTCGGGGGCAGGTGGAGGCTTTGTCTGTTAGGCTCATCGAGCTCGAGGCGCAGGCGTCGGCTCGTAGTGGCGTTGGGGCAACTGTGGTGAGACCTATGCCTACTTCGGTGGCCTTGGAATCACATGGAACCCCTGATGTCGCTGCGTCTTCCGGCAGTGAGCATCTTACCGGTCAGCCATCACTCCAGGGTGAATGGCGGACAGTGGTGGGCTCGCGCGTGCCTGGCCGAAAGGCGAAGGTGGGATCTGGCCGCGTGGCAGCTGCCTTACCCCTTTCCAACAGGTACGGGGTGCTTCCTAGTGGTGATGACATCGTTTCCGAGCCACCACAGGATGCCTCGCCTGTTGGGCCAGTGGCCGATTCTCCGGCAAGGTCCCGACAGTCACAGAGGGCGGGTCTATTAGTTATAGGGAGCTCCAACGTTAGGTGGGTTATGGAGCCCCTCAGGAAAATAGCGGGTAGGTCGGGGAAGAATGCCAGTGTGCACTCGGTGTGCTTGCCGGGGGGTCTCGTCCGTAATGTGGAGGAGGCCCTTCCGGCAGCTATTGAACGCACTGGGTGTGACCGGCTGCAGATAGTAGCACATGTCGGAACGAATGACGCCTGCCGCTTGGGTTCTGGGGCCATCCTTGGTTCCTTCCGGCGGCTGGCTGATTTGGTGAAGACAACCAGCATCGCACGCGGAGTGCAAGCTGAGCTTAATATCTGCAGCATAGTGCCCAGAGTCGATCGCGGTCCTCTGGTTTGGAGCCGTGTGGAGGGTCTAAACCAGAGGCTCAGACGACTCTGCGACTATAATGGTTGCAAATTCATCGACCTCCGTTATTGGGTGGAGAACTGTAGGGCCCCCCTAGACAGGTCAGGCGTGCACTACACACCGGAAGCAGCTACTTGGGTAGCAGAGTACGTGTGGCGTGCACACGGGGGTTTTTTAGGTTAGAGGGACCCCCCCTTGGGCGAAATGATAAAATACCTGACGGCTTACCAGAGAGGACATTATCATCGTTGATAAAGAACGTCCGTCCTCAGAGACCAAAAACAGGAAAAGTTAACGTAATATTGGTAAACTGCAGGAGTATCCAGGGCAAGGTTCCTGAATTAGTATCTCTTATTGAAGGAAATAGTGCGCATATAGCATTAGGAACGGAAAGTTGGTTAAAACCGGAAGTGAACAGTAACGAAATCCTAGACACAGAATGGAATATATACCGCAAGGCTGGGATAAACGCCAATGGTGGAGGAGTATTTATAGCAGTAAAGAATTCAGTAATATCCAGTGAAGTTATTAGCGAATGCCAATGTGAAATAATCTGGGTTAAGTTAAGTATCAAAGGTGGGTCAGATATGATAGTCGGATTCTTCTATAGACCACCTGCATCAGCAACTGTAGTAGTTGAGCGCCTCAGAGAGAACCTGCAGAACGTCGTGAAGAAGTTTCGTGATCATACTATTGTAATAGGGGGAGACTTCAATCTACCAGGTATAGAATGGGATAGTCACACAATCAGAACTGGAGCCAGGGACAGAGACTCTTGTGACATTATCCTGACTGCCTTGTCCGAGAATTACTTCGAGCAGATAGTTAGAGAACCAACTCGTGAAGCTAACGTTTTAGACCTCATAGCAACAAATAGACCGGAACTTTTCGATTCCGTGAATGTAGAAGAGGGTATCAGTGATCATAAGTCAGTGATTGCATCAATGACTACAAGTGTAATAAGAAATGCCAAGAAAGGAAGGAAAATATATTTGCTTAACAAGAGTGATAGGGCACAAATCGCAGAATATCTGAGTGACCACCATCAAACGTTCATTTCTGAGGAAGAGGATGTGGAACAAAAATGGAAAAAATTCAGAAACATCGTCCAGTACGCCTTAGATAAGTTCGTACCGACTAAGGTCCAAAGCGAGGGGAAAGATCCACCGTGGTATAACAATCATGTACGAAAGGTACTACGGAAACAAAGAAAGCTTCATCATAGGTTTAAGAGTAGTCGAATCATAGCTGATAAGGAAAAGCTGAACGAAGCGAAAAAGAGCGTAAAGAGAGCAATGAGAGAAGCATTCAACGAATTCGAACATAAAACATTGGCAAACAATCTAAACAAGAACCCTAAAAAGTTTTGGTCATATGTAAAATCGGTAAGCGGATCTAAATCCCCTATTCAGTCACTCGTTGACCACGATGGCACCGAAACAGAGGACGACCGAAGAAAGGCAGAAATACTGAATTCAGTGTTCCGAAACTGTTTCACTGCGGAAAATCGTAACACGGTCCCTGACTTCAGCCGTCGCACGGACGCCAAAATGGAAAATATTGAAATAAACGATATCGGAATTGAAAAACAACTGCTATCACTTAGTAGCGGAAAAGCATCCGGACCAGACGAGATACCCTTAAGATTCTACAGTGATTATGCTAAAGAACTTGCCCCCTTTCTATCAGCAATTTATCGTAGATCGCTGGAAGAATGTAAAGTACCTAGCGACTGGAAGAAAGCGCAGGTCGTTCCCATTTTCAAGAAGGGTCATAAATCAGATGCGAATAATTATAGGCCTATTTCGCTTACGTCAATCTGTTGTAGAATAATGGAACATGTTTTGTGTTCTCGTATTATGACGTTCTTAGATAATACAAATCTCCTTCATCATAACCAACATGGATTCCGCAAACAGAGATCATGTGAAACTCAGCTCGCCCTATTTGCCCAAGAAATTCACAGTGCCGTAGACACTGGCGAGCAGATTGATGCCGTATTCCTGGACTTCAGGAAGGCATTTGATACGGTTCCGCACTTACGTTTAGTGAAAAAAATACGAGCTTACGGAATATCGGACCAGGTTTGTGATTGGATTCAGGATTTCCTAGAAGAAAGAACACAACATGTCATTCTTAACGGTTCAAAATCTGCAGATGTAGAGGTAATTTCGGGAGTACCGCAGGGAAGCGTGATAGGACCTTTATTGTTTACAATATACATAAATGACTTAGTTGACAACATCGGTAGCTCCGTGAGGCTATTTGCAGATGACACGGTTGTCTACAAGAAAGTAGCAACATCAGAAGACTCGTACGTACTCCAGGAGGACCTGCAGAGGATTAATGCATGGTGCGACAGCTGGCAGCTTTCCCTAAACGTAGATAAATGTAATATAATGCACATACATAGGGGCAGAAATCCATTCCAGTACGATTATGCCATAGGTGGTAAATCATTGGAAGCGGTAACGACCGTAAAATACTTAGGAGTTACTATCCGGAGCGATCTGAAGTGGAATGATCACATAAAACAAATAGTGGGAAAAGCAGGCGCCAGGTTGAGATTCATAGGAAGAATTCTAAGAAAATGTGACTCATCGACGAAAGAAGTAGCTTACAAAACGCTTGTTCGTCCGATTCTTGAGTATTGCTCATCAGTATGGGGCCCTTACCAGGTTGGATTAATAGAAGAGATGGACATGATCCAGCGAAAAGCAGCGCGATTCGTCATGGGGACATTTAGTCTGCGCGAGAGCGTTACGGAGATGCTGAACGAGCTCCAGTGGCGGACACTTCAAGAAAGGCGTTACGCAATACGGAGAGGTTTATTATCGAAATTACGAGAGAGCACATTCCGGGAAGAGATGGGCAACATATTACTACCGCCCACATATATCTCGCGTAATGATCACAACAAAAAGATCCGAGAAATTAGAGCAAATACGGAGACTTACAAGCAGTCGTTCTTCCCACGCACAATTCGTGAATGGAACAGGGAAGGGGGGATCAGATAGTGGTACAATAAGTACCCTCCGCCACACACCGTAAGGTGGCTCGCGGAGTATAGATGTAGATGTAGATGTAGAAATATATTTAATTTATCCAGAGATGTTTAAAATGAAAATGTTTGGTGCATCTTCATGTGTGCCTATCTCTAATGATCATTGAGAGAGAGAGAGAGAGAGAGAGAGAGAGAGAGAGAGAGAGGGGGGGGGGGCACTGGATTGAACCCAGGGTCTCATTGTACTTGCCATACTGCTCTTCAGCTTCTACATGATCTGTGCTTATTTAAATCAGAGGCATACATCAGAAATGTTGATTGAACAAATATTTTAACTGTCTAACCACTTTGTCTCTCACTTAGGTATTGATAAAATGACTGAGAAAGAATCCGCTCACCCATCAGTACAACAACTGTGTGACTTAAGTGCTGCAGCAGCTGTTAATGGAATTATGCCAAATGAGCCTCTGCAGACTGCAGGGTCTCAGCCAGCTAGCCAGCAGGGAGGTACCACTGATAGTGTGAGACAGGTAGATGGTGAGGAGCAGCCACCACGACCAAAAAGTGTGGTTAGTTTGTTCTCATTTAACTTGATTTAGTACTTAATACTTAGAAAATGCATGGATTGATCCCAGATATGTAGTTTACTGTTTATAGTATTGTTTATTGAATTGAAAGCTTTTGTCAGGTGTAAAAATATGCCTGCAATCTGCATCCTGTGGTCCAACAGATAGTAGGCTTCATGGAAGAACTGTGTAATTACTGCAGTCATGTCTATCTCTTTTTTAAAATGATGCTAAGAATCTACTAGCAGTTTGTTTTGTGAGAAAAAGGCACTAATGTGGGACAGGGTAATACTTTCAAATATCTTACTAAAGGTGGGACTTTAATGATATTCATCTATACTAAATAAAAGAAAGTATTTTTTCTAAGAATATCTGTACTGTGTCTTCCATTACAATTTGTGGATGTAAAGGAGCATTACATATACAATTACAGTTTGTGCATTCTACATAACATTGCATGAACTCTATCAGACAGCAACAAATGACAGTTCCTCAAATTCTGACAGATCACGAGACTCTTTCTTGCATTTTGTGACATCATTTTCATTGTCATGGCTTGCTTTTTATTCAGTAGCACTCTCCACCTTCCAAGTCAGGACACCGCAGCATGGAATAACTCCCAAGCCATCAGGTACCACAGTGCATAGTAAACTGTAACTGTTGTCCCACCTTGAAGATGCACAGTGTCTGTGCATACCAGTTTACATGCATAAGCAATAACAAAAGCTTCCAAACAGCTTACAGTTGTAATCTACTTAACTAATAAAAATACTTTCACCTGTCGTGATCATCATTCTTCGGTTAAGTTGACATTACATAAAACATTGCTTTACCGAAGTGATGTGTTGCACCACACTACATAACTTTATATGAATTGTAACATTTTTGCTGGTTATAGTATAATCTGTTCTACTAGGGCATATGTCATTTACTCTTTTCTATTGAAATTTGCATCTATGTTGAAGTCACCAAATGTGGAAAGGTGCTCAGGGCCAGCCCAATCAACTACACTATTATATCTATCCTTGGAGCACATTAAATCAGCATTTGTTGGACTATGTACCTCAGTCACTTATGCTTTACTAACTTAAAATCATTACTGTGGAACAGAACATCCAGGATTTCAATTGACCTTTTTTGTGTATTATTAAAGACAGGAAGTTTTTTAATTGCTGTATGTTAACTTATACAAATAGCCATGTCACCACCTTTATGGCATTGCCTGCAACAATTGCTTGCTATTAAGTTGCCTCATAAATTACTTTTCTAAAATTTAGTCCATGTTCAGTTAGTAATAACACCCGTGGGCAGTGTTTCTGTATGAATATTTGCAATATATCTTATTATCCTTTCATATTGATTTATCACTTTGAGTCAACATTTATTTAAGTTACATTTTTACAATAAGCTGTTGCATGAACTGGGGCTTTTGGACCATTTTACAATGATTAGTTACTTATTTCACAGCTTGGCTTTACACTAAGTGCACAGTATTCAGGAACATCTGAACTATTTTTTGTTTCAAAAATTTTGTTGACAGAGAACCAGAACTTTATTAAATTTCATAAAGTCATTATTAACGAATCTTTCGACAGTTGCACTATTTATATTTGGCAACTAGTTCCAAACCGTACAGGTTCATTTTCAAGCCTGGCCCACTGAGGCTGCACTGAAATTGCCTGAACTTAACAATAAACACTGAAGTTCATTATTAAGATCAGGCACTTTCAGTGCAGTGTCAGTACGCCAGGCTTGAAACTGGACCCATAAGGTTTGAGACTAGTCACCAAAGGTATATACTGCAACTTTTGACAGATTTGTAAATAAACACTTTATGAGACATTGGAACTACGTACCTGAGCACTAATAAGATGGTTGTTTATCCTAATATTTTCTTATAAACTTTGTCATTAATAACCCATCACACTTTCGCATGAATAATTTGTCTTTATTACTGTCCTTTGAGGATCACTTTTGCACAAATATGATTGCATTGTGGTGCAAGGAAAAGTTATCAGCTTATTGATGAAAAATCTATGACAGGTAGCTAAGTTGGATCTGAAGCAAACAGAACATTTTTCTTCCTGACTTCTCCACAGACAAATTTTTATTTGGATACTTGTAGCATGTAGAGTGTAAAACAATGTGTATCCTTGATACTGCTAAACTTAATTATTATTTGTGTATATTCTCAAATGCAATTTCACCACTACTCTGTGTTGTCCAAATTAAAATGCCACCCTTAAATGTGAGAGGAGGGAAGCATTTTAATTACCATTGATGCTGAGAGAAAAAAATATACAGTTTCTCATGTTCTGACTATAGTTAGACAGTGGTAATAATGAATACTCAATCATACCATCCGAGCAATTTAATAGTTTGGGCCTCAACCATTCACAAGTATAAAGACGAGTGAAAACTAGAAAATTTCAGAGTTAATGAAAGTTCAGAGAATAACTTGGTTGCTTCAGAAAGTCCCAGAATTCTGCTTCACTGTTCTACTACGTTTTAAATAAAACGCTATGTATATCACTTTTCTTGTCATATGTTGTGACTGATTATAAAGTACATTGGTGGAATATACATTGGCCATCTGACAGCTTCTGAAAGACAATAATGAAGCCTGACTTTGTGGCTCATGTGCAACTTCCTTTTATATAAAACTAAATGATCAAGTATGTAATTGCATGTAAGATTTACAAAATAACAAATAAGTTATGAGATAATTTTAGTTAGTTACATCAAAAAATGGCCCACATATTGCCCTATATGTTTTGATATTCAATTTGGAAAAGTTTACTTAATTTCGTATATAATTTCAATGAATTTACAGTGCAATAATTTAAATTACATTTAGTTAATTATAAACAAGTTACTTTCAATAAAATATTATTAACAGTATTTTGGTTCAGTTTCAAGTAGAGCTATCATTTTAAATGATGATAATGAATAAACATTGTAGTTTTCAGAACTAGGGGAGAGGTAAATTCTCTAGAATATGTGGTGCAACATGACTACATAGTTCATATCATGAAATTTCAAATATGGTTTGTAAAGAAATGGCTCATTCCCCATATAAATCTGACAGCATATTAATGTGAAATTTAATCTGAGATAATAAACCCATTTGTTGTGTTATTTTAAAGGGCTGTTTACTACTGGAACTGGATGTAGACATAACAGTATAAAGTCCAGAAAGTTAAAGATATAAGCTGAAATGACCTCTTCAGAGAATGTTGACATGAGGAAGGAATTTCATGTAGGGATGGGAAGGTAGTCCCATTTCAAAATGATATATGTAACATGCAACTGGTTAAATTTATGCATGACACCTTTTATAACAACTGGCATTTATGATGAGTTTGCCATCTTAAACGAGTGTATTTTTTTTTTTTTTTTTTTTTTTTTTTAATTGGCTGACTATGCACTTTTTATGCGGTGTCTGAACTATCTCAAATGCAGAATGGTTCAGTTGTTGTTGCTGTTTCTGTTGGGGCTCTCTTCTAAAATACTAGTGAAAGACTTTTAGTAACGAACATAGTTTCATGTCAGTACACACACAATGTAACCATGTTCCTCCTCCTTGCATTTTTCTGTCTTGCTCTGCCTCTTCCACACCCCTCCATTTTGTCTATATTGACTTAAACAACAATTTCGGTCACAATTTCTTTCCCTATAGTGAAGCAATGATTGCTGAAAATAGCTGGATAATCAATCCAACATGAGACAGGAGGTATATTATCAATGTTGGTAGACAATTCACCTTTCACTTTACTTTTGTCAGTTGAATGCTCTATAGCAACAATAAAGCAGAGATTGTTTTAGAGAGATAATATACACTGTTGGAATGATTTTTGTTGAAATCAACTGTGAACACCTCCCCCCACCCCCACCCTCTCTGGGCCTCACGGTTCTTTCGTGAGTTTGTGCATGGCACACATGGGGCCCCAAGTTATTGCAGCCCTTTTTGTTTCCCGTGTTACATTTCTTCCCCCATGCCCCCCCCTCCCCAACCTCACTCCTTCCTCTCTGTCCCCTCTTTCGCTGTTGTTACTTATGTCGACCTGCCTATCCATCTGATTTCTGCATTCCTTGTCCCTTCCTTCCCCTGTTCCTTCCCTGTTTTAGCCACCCTTTGCTCTGCTAGGTCAACCAGCACATGGAGCCAGTCAGTGTGATGGGGCTGTTATGTAACCAACTGGCTAAGCCCAACGGCAACACAAGGATCACACGCCTGACACCTGAGTTGTTGCCTCCCCATGTATGCTTAGGAGTGGTTGCTTGTCTTTCTGGAACATCAGAGCTCCTGACAACGGCCACAGTGCCAGATGCCCCTTGCTGTGGCTGGATGGTGTGTTTTTTTTTTTGGAGGGGGGCATCATCAAGCTTCTAACTTGTTTGATTTGGCCCATCATGAATTCCTCTCCTGTGCCGACCTCTTCATTTCAGAGTAGTACTTGCAACCTATGTCGTGAATTACTTGTTGGACGTATTCCAATCTCTGTCTTCCTCTACAATTTTTGCCCCTGTGCAGCCGTCTCTAGTACCATGGAAGTCATTCGCTGGTCCTGTCTTATCATCCTGTCCCTTCTCCTTACCATTGTTTCCTATATATTCCTTTCCGATTCTGCACAGAGCCTCCTCATTCCTTACCTTATCAGTCCACCTAATTTTCCAACATTCGTTTGAGCACCATTTCTCAAGTGCTTCGATTCTCTTTTGTTCCGGTTTTCACACAGTCCATGCTTCACTACCATACAATGCTGTACTCCAGATATACATTCTCAGAAATTTCTTCATCAAATTAAGGCCTATGTTTGATACTAGTAGACTTCTCTTGGCCAGGAATGACTTTTTTTCCATTCCTAGTCTGCTTTTGAAGTCGTCCTTGCTCTGTCCGTCATTGGTTATTTTACTGCCATGGTGCAGAATTCCTTAACTTCATCTACTTCATGACCATCAATCCTGATGTTAAGTTTCTCACTGTTCTCATTTCTGATACTTCTCATTACTTTTGTCTTCTTTTGATTTACTCTCAATCCATATTCTGTAGTCATTAGATTGTTCATTCCATCAGGAGATCATGTAATTGTTCTTCACTTTCACTCGGGATAGCAATGTCATCAGTGAAATGTATCATTGATATCCTGTCACCTTGAATTTTAATTCCACTCTTGAACTATTCATTTATTTCCATCATTGCTTCTTCAATGTACAGATTGAACAATAGGAGTGAAAGACTACATCCCTGTCTTACACCGTTTTTAATCCAAGCACTTCGTTCTTGGTTATCCACTTTTATTATTCCCTCTTAGCTCCTGTACATATTGTGTATTACCCATCTCTCCCTATAGCTTACCCCTATTTTTCTCAGAATGTTTAACGTCTTACTCCATTTTACTTTGTCGAACACTTTTTCCAGGTCGGCATATCCTATGAACGTGTCTTGATTTTTCTTTAGTCTTACTTCTGTTATCAACCACAATGTTAGAGTTGCCTCCCAGGTGCCTTTTCTAAACCCGAACTGATGGTCATGTAGCACATCCTAAATTTTCTTTTCCATTCTTCTGTATATTATTGTTGTCAGCAACTTGGATGCATGAGCTATTAAGCTGATTGTGTGATAATTCTCGCACTTGTCAGCTCTTGCAGTCTTCGGAATTGTGTGGATATTTTTCCAGAAGTAGATGGTGTGTTGCCAGACTGTAAATTCTACACATCAATGTGAATAGTCACTGTGTTGCCACTTTCCCCAATGATTATCGAAATTCTGATGGAATTTTATGTATTCCTTCTGCCTTATTTGATTGTTACTCCTCCAAAACTCTTTTAAATTCGGATTCTAATACTGGATCCCCTTATCTTCTAAATCAACCCCCGCTTCTTCTTCTAGCACATCAGACAAATTTTCCCCCTCATAGAGGCCTTCAGTGTACTCTTTCCACCAATCCTCTCCTCCTCATTTCACAGTGGAATTCCCATTGCACTCTTAATGTTACCACCTTTGTTTTTGATGTCACCAAAGGTTGTTTCAATTTCCCTGTATGCTGAGTCTGTCCTTCCGACAATCATTTCTTTTTCGATTTCTTCACATTTTTCAGGTAGCCATTTCATCTTAGCTTCCCTGCACTTAATATTTATTTTATTCCTCAGTGACTTGTATTTCTGTATTCTTGAGTTTTCCAGAACATTTTTGCGTTTCCTCCTTTCATCATTCAACTGAAGTATTTCTTCTGTTACTCATGGTTTCTTCACAGATACCTTCTTTGTATCTATTTTTCTTTCCAACATCTGTGATGGCCCTTTTTATGATACATAGCGAGCTCCAAAAAACTGGCCATTCTTCTACAGCTCTCTCTTCGGATAGTAATGGATCATTGAAAGCTGCTTCTTATGACCCTGCGGCTTTCCCTTCCCTGGCTACACCCTGGGAGAAGGGCCAGGCTCGCCCGCTTGGGGAGAAACACTTTCCTCGCTATCTTGTCTGCACTGGGGAGGATGGGGACATAATCTCTCCCAAAAAGCTGTTATTTTTAGTGGAAAATATTGAAGGCAAGTTTGGTGAAGTGGAGTCTCACAGTAAGATGTGTTGGGTACACTGTTGATTGAAACTACTTGTGCCACCCAGTCTGCAGCCCTTTGTGCTTGGGATCATCTTGGCGATGTCTCGGTGTCCATTACTCATCTGCAGTCTTGGAGTATGGTTCAGGGGGTCATTTTTCATAGGGCCCTTATCCTTCAAACAGATGAGGAACTCCAGGCGAAACTGGAACAGTGGGGCATTCATTTTGTTCAGCGTGTTCATAAATGTCATAAGGACAGTCGCACTGATACTGGCACCATTATTCTGGATTTTGAGAGATACCCTCTCCGAGAATGTCAAGGTTATACAGGGTGTTACAAAAAGGTACTGCCAAACTTTCAGGAAACATTCCTCACACACAAAAAAAGAAAATATGTTATGTGGACATGTGTCCGGAAACACTTACTTTCCATGTTAGAGCTCATTTTATTACTTCTCTTCAAATCACATTAATCATGGAATGGAAACACACAGCAACAGAACGTACCAGCATGACTTCAAACACTTTGTTACAGGAAATGTTCAAAATGTCCTCTGTTAGTGAGGATACATGCATCCACCCTCTGTCGCATGGAATCCCTGATGCGCTGATGCAGCCCTGGAGAATGGTGTATTGTATCACAGCCATCCACAATACGAGCAAGAAGAGTCTCTACCTTTGGTACCGGGGTTGCGTAGACAACAGCTTTCAAATGCCCCCATAAATGAAAGTCAAGAGGGTTGAGGTCAAGAGAGCATGGAGGCCATGGAATTGGTCTGCCTCTACCAATCCATCAGTCACCGAATCTGTTGTTGAGAAGCGTACGAACACTTCGACTGAAATGTGCAGGAGCTCCATCGTGCATGAACCACATGTTATGGCGTACTTGTAAAGGCACATGTTCTAGCAGCACAGGTAGAGTATCCCATATGAAATCATGATAATGTGCTCGATTGGGCGTAGTTGGAAGAACATGGGGCCCAATCAGGAGATCACCAACAATGCCTGCCCAAATGTTCACAGAAAATCTGTGTTGATGACGTGATTGCACAATTGCGTGCGGATTCTCGTCTGCCCACACATGTTGATTGTGAAAATTTACAAATTGATCACGTCGGAATGAAGCCTCATCCGTAAAGAGAACATTTGCACTTGAATGAGAATTGACACACTGTCGGATGAACCATTCGCAAAAGTGTACCCGTGGAGGCCAATCAGCTGCTGATAGTGCCTGCACATGCTGTACATGGTATGGAAACAGCTGGTTCTCCTGTAGCACTCTCCATACAGTGACATGGTCAACGTTACCTTGTACAGCAGCAACTTCTCTGACGCTGACATTAGGGTTATCGTCAACTGCACGAAGAATTGCCTCATCCATTGCAGGTGTCCTCGTCGTTCTAGGTCTTCCCCAGTTGCGAGTCATAGGCTGGAATGTTCCGTGCTCCCTAAGACGCTGATCAGTTGCTTCGAACGTCTTCCTGTCGGAACACCTTCGTTCTGGAAATCTGTCTCAATACAAACGTACCGCGCCACAGCTATTGCCCCATGCTAATCCATACATCAAATGGGCATCTGCCAACTCTGCATTTGTAAACATTGCACTGACTGCAAAACCACGTTCGTGATGAACACTAACCTATTGATGCTACGTTCTGATGTGCTTGATGCTAGTACTGCAGAGCAATGAGTCGCATGTCAACACAAGCACCGAAGTCAACATTACCTTCCTTTAATTGGGCCTACTGGCGGTGAATCGAGGAAGTACAGTACATACTGATGAAACTAAAATGAGCTCTGACATGGACATTAAGCATTTCCGGACACATGTCCACATAACATCTTTTCTTTATTTGTGTGTGAGGAATGTTTTCTGAAAGTTTGGCCGTACCATTTTGTAACACCCTATATGTTATCGGTGTGATGTGAAATCGTATGCCCTGCCACCCATGAGATGTTTTCGGTGCTTGCATTTCAGGCATAGGTCTTACTGCTGTACAGTGGGCCATCTTTGTGGTGAATGTGGACACCAACTCCATGAGGGAGCCAGCTGTGTTGTGCCACACGTGTGTTTTGTCATGACTATCTCCCTCCACACTCACCAGACTGCCCAGCTTATAAGAAGGAAAAGAAGATCCAGGAGTATAACACTCTTGATCATTTATCTTATACTGAGGCTCATCAGAAATATGACCAACTTGACTCTGTGTTGATGAGTTCCACCATTGCCTCTGTTATGTTCTTTCCCCTCCTCCCTCTTTCTCACTCCAATCCTGGCCCCCTCTTCTTTCCCTCTCCCCTGCAGATTCTTTGGTGCCTGCCAGTGGTGGGACACAGTCTGGGGACCCTTGTCCCCATCATCTCTCAGGCTGGAGGCCTGCTATCACAACTCAGCTATGGGACACACAGTCCTTGTGCCACTAGGTAGCCCACTCTCTTGCAGTTGTGGATCTTGCAGAAGCCTGCTGTACCCTGCGCTCCTTGACCTCTCGCCCATTCGCTTACTGTTTAGGTATCTGCTCCATGCTTATTGACTGGAACTGTAATGGATTCATTCTCAAGGAATCTCTTTTTACTGCTACTCACTCACCGACCCTTCATAGATTTTGTGCTTTATCAAAACCAGCTTGGCCCTTTGAAAGCTTCTGGTGTTGTTTGGAGGTTAGGACGCAAGGACTTTGTTAGTTCCTGGACTCCCTTTCATACTACATTGAAAGCAGTTGCTGTCCAGGTCCAGTTGGACTCACTTGTGGCTTTACGTTAAATCCCTTTTTGCTCGGTCATGGGCTGACCCTTGGAAGACTACCCCACCCATCTAACAAAACTTCACACAATCACACACCACATGGTGTTCTTCCTTCTGCATCTCTCAGTGTGAATCTGCCATCCTCCGTCATTTTCATATCAGCCATACTAGGTTGACCCATGGTTTTTTACACAGCATTGAACCACCCACTAAATATGCCCTCCTGCCTTCCTTGTCCCAGGTGTTAGCAGACACCCCTCACATGGTTATGTCTGTCCTTAGTTTTCTTTTCAGGAATCAGAGTCCCTCAGTTAGTGTTGGCATTGCCTCCACAGTGGTCAGGTTCTCTCTCCCCTTTTTCCCCACATTTTTTTGTGTCATTTCATTTCCCTTTTGTGTGTGTCTTCTTCCCTTGGTGTTGTCCCCATTGTGTTGTGATCATCATATGTTGTGGGGATTGGAAGGTGTTGTTGGCAGTGCTTGTGCTCCAACATGCGAAGCATTTCTGGGGCTGTCCTTCTCCCCCCCCCCCCCCCCCCCCTGCCCCCTTCTTCTTCTGTTCTTTCCTCTTTCTGCTGCCCAGACATTCGTTTGCCCAGTGTTACTTCCCCTTGACTGAATCATGCTGTTTGTATTGTTTCTCCCTCGGTTTCTACATCCTTAGATCATGGGACTGATGACTTTGCTGTTTGTCCCCCTCCCACCCCTCCCTCCGCCCCCCAACCAACCAACCAACCAACCAACCAACCAACCAACCACCCAACCAACCAGCCACCCAACCAACCAGCCACCCAACCAACCAGCCACCCAACCAACCAGCCACCCAACCAACCAGCCACCCAACCAACCAGCCACCCAACCAACCAGCCAGTCAACAAAGAGTGAGCCATTAATGCCTGTAGACCAACACCCATCTGTCCACATTTATTACACATGAACCACTGATCACATATACCCAATCTGTCTAAACAATTGCAATACTCCCCAAGATTTATATCATTATGTACATATAATTATTATACAGCTTCAGAGCAGTACTGATGTCTCATGTGGCACCTGTGTAGAGTAGCCATTTGCTTGATAGCCAGCTCTTTCTAAAGCTGTCATGCCGACTTGGATATCAAGTAAAACATGATGTGCAATCCAGCAAGACCATTGTAGTCTTAAAATAAAACTGGCTGACACAACAAACCAAAGCAAAGCTGAATTACTTACACATTGGGAATAAAATAGAATGATTGCACAATGTAATGGTGGTGGTGGTGGTGGTGGTGGTGGTGGTGGTGGTGGTGGTATATCTGGAGCTGCTGTGGCTGTTACTATATATAGTTTTACCCATGCTGAACTGAGGGAGAGATACAACCAGATTATTTTATATGCTGTGTACTCGATACTTTACTGAATGATGTTGACTAACTTTGTGGCACTAATATTAATTCATTTTCAGCCAGCAACACCCAGTTCTCCCACAGCTTCAGTGCATTCTGCAACTATGTCGCACTCCATGCGTAAAATATCAGATTCATCAGTGTCAAATGTGAGTTTACAGAGGTCTGCCTCTCAGGTAAGTACCCACAGTTAGTGAGATTTTGTCACGTTTAATATACACTGTACTGTTACTACTTGTGCACTAGGAAACAAAACAGTGGTTTAGTTATGTTCTTATTAATGTTTTGGTCAGACAAAGTAAATTAGCGGCTCCAATGTTGTTATGATAAGACACCTGTTTATTCATATGCATCACAAAATAATTATCTTTTTAATGCTTCATTTTATATACTCTGCCTTGATATTTGCAAGGACACAGTGAGGAAAGGAATTTTATTCAGTAGGTTATCATATATCAGATTTATCCGTGCATGGGAAATCCAGGATGGAATAATGACAGTATAATGAAAATGATAGATTGATACCCACTATATAGAGGAGATGTTGAGTTGCGGACAGGCACAACAAAAAGACTGTTAAACATGTGAGCTTTCAGCCAAAAGGCCTTCTCCAGAAGTATGCAACACACACACATACGTGACCACTTTCTCTGGCCATTGTGGCTGGACTGCAAGCAACTGCACGTGATGGGAGAAGCAATCTGGGTGGAGGAGTAAGGAGGAGGCTAGGGTAGGGAGGGACAGGGATAACATGGTAGGGGAGGAGGACAGTAAAATTCTTCTTGCTACTGTTGAACACAATGTCCAACTGATTCCAAACCCACAACCTTCTTCCCGGCGACTATAATCAACGATATCCTCTCCCACAATTACTCCTCCTTCGAAAGCATCACCTACAACAAATCCTTGATAGCAGTGGGCACTTGCATGGCACCCTCCTATACCAATATATTCATCTAGAGGAATCCTTCCTAACCACTCAGAATCCATAACCTCTTACGTTGTTCAGATTCATTGAGGGTGAGAACACACTATCCACTTTTCTTGCAAAACTTCCAACACCTTCTTGCCCATTCACTTCACCTGGTCCCACTCACCCAACAAGCCACCTTAAACAGATCATCTGTGCCTTATCTCTCCAATTACCCATCAACTGCCAGAGTCCCACCAGCAGGCCACAAAGGAGCAATCCCCCCCCCCCCCCCCCCTCGTGACTCAGTACTACTACACAAGACTGGAGCAAGTGAATCACATTCTCTGCCCAGGTTTCAACTACCTCTTGTTGCACCCAGAAATGAGGATAACCCTTCCCACTAACCTTCTCAGAATTCCACTGGCCACTGAACATGTGCAATAACCTCATCCACCCCTACTCTTTCCTACCCCCAACCCCTTTCCTCATGGCTCATTTCCCTGTAATAGACATAGATGCAAAATCTGTTGCATACATCCTCCTACCACCACCTGCTCCAATACGGTCACAAGCATCATCTACACATCAATGGCAGGGGTAGTTGTGAAAGTACTTACATGATCTACGAACTAAGCTGCAACTACTGTGCTGCGTCCTACATGGGCATGACAACCAACAAGCTGTCTGTCTGCGTGAATGGCCACCGACAAGAAACAGGACCATCTGGTTGCTGAGCACGCTGCCTGACATAGTGTTCTTCACTTCAATGACTGCTTCACAGCATGCACCACCTGGATCCTTACTATATATACCACCTTTTCGTAATTGCGCAGGTGGGAACTCTCCCTGCATTATGTTCTACATTCCAGTAACCCCCCCCCCCTCCTCCCCCCCCCCCCTGGCCTCAACCTTTGTTAGTCTCTATACTACACCCACTTATCCCCTTCCCTGCTCCCAGTCCAGCACCAACCAGCCCTCTGTTGCACCAATACACCCACAGTCTTTTTCCCCTCCTGTTTCTCTTCTTTTCTGCTCCCCTTCACACCCCACCCCCACTCCCAACCCCATCTAACCATCCAACTGCACATAGCAAACTCTGACTTGTTCCCGCCACACATCTGCACACTCCCATAAGCAGCACCTTACCGCCTACCACCCATAGCCTGCTATCCCTCCCCCTCCCCCACCCCACCCCAGCCACCTCTTTACCCTGACCACTCAGATTGCTTCTTCCATCATGCATAGTTGTTTGCAGTCCAGTCTTAGTGTCCAGACACAGTGTTCCTGTGTGTGTGTGTGTGTGTGTGTGTGTGTGTGTGTGTGTGTGTGCATTGTCTACTTTAGAAGAATGCCTTTTGGCTGAAAGCTCATATGTTCAGCCATCTTTTCACTGTACCTGTCTGCAACTCATAATCTCCTCTTTTTACATAATATTGCTTTTATGTTATTTGGTGAACAAGTGTTCAGTTCTTTACAAATGAGATGAATCCCTGCATAGCTCTCGGAAGACACAGACAGTATGTAAACAAGAACTTGCTGAAAACTGTTGGCTTAATAATCATACAGCAAAAAAGAAAAAAAAAACTTAGACCATTACATGCTTCTTCAAATTATTAAACTACTGTAGTAACAAGGGAAAACTGTATGGTGTTGTTTGTGTTATTACATCTGCTTGCATCATATTGCAATGTAAAAGTGTAGTTGATGCATTCAGTCTTGGACCTCTAAACTTTGGCACAAAGATATTGTGAAGACAGTGATGACATGTCATCATCAAAACACTGAGATGACAACATTGCTGATGTCAGTCCTATGAGAGTTCCTGTGAAACTGCCAAATGTTATTTGATAATAAATAAGTAAATTTCAAATATTCTTTGTATGATACTCCAAATTTTCAATTATGTTAGTCATTTTTATCATACTCTCAGCTGTTGTTTCATCTATTGTCCTTCACCTGTTGTAAACATTGTCCTAGTAATTTATGTCACTGCTAACTGTATGGAACAGTAGAATTGCACATTTTTGTTGGAAATTGGTAACTGGCACTTGACCATTGCCTACAAATATACAGTTAATCAATATAATACAATAAAGGGTATTACAGTATATAGTTAGTTTGAATCTGAGAAATCTAAAACTATTCTGCTACAATGTTTTCATTTCTCAAACTATATTTAGAGTGTGATGACTTCCAGTTATTGGTACAATGCAGTGTTATGTTCACAAGATGGATTCAAACAATTGAAAATCTGGACTGCAGTAACAGTGTGAAGTGGATAGATTGCTATTCACCACATAGAGGAGATATTCAGTGGCAGGCAGGCACATTTAAAAGTAGTGTGTTGGAAAATACCATCTTTTTAGACAAAGTCCTTCATCACATGAGAGACAAATGCACACACATGCACAACTCACATCCACACAGCCGCTGTTGTCTCCAGGCCCTGTGGTGCGACAGTCCCAAGAGATGAAAGTGGCTAGCTGTGCATTAGATTTGTACATGTAAGCAAAAATTTAATCTGACAGGAAGGTAAATCTTTATCACATAATTTGTTGCAAAGTGAAAGCTGTAATTAATCAATGATTTTGGGTCCTGGACCAGCACACATTTATGTCTATTGGGGACACACACATCAGTATAATTGGCTGTAGAGATACGTTTCATAGTGGGAATAGAACAACTGAGGTGGTCTTCCATACATTGATAACAATGCGTACTTAACCATGCGTGACCTGAAATATACTGTACAGAGAGAGGTGAAAGGTGTTTGGAGAAGACGTGCCAATGTGGCTGGGTGAATTCGCCTAAGATCACTGATGTTTTGATAGGCAAACCCACTCTTAAGTTTTAAGGAATGAACTGCAGCCTAACCTGCTGGTACTCCACAATATAAACCTAAAGTGGGTGGGGTACAATTTAATCCCCCACAATTCCATTACAGTATGAAATTAATGATTCTTTAATGCTGCAGGGTGTTTGCAGTAAGCCAATACCATATTTTAGTCAAGTTGTCCCATAAATGTCTCTCTTTTTCCATATTTGATTCAGTACCTTCGCATTAGTTATTCGATTTACTCATCTAATTTTCTGTATCCTTCCGTAGCATAACAGTGCAAAAGCTTCTATTCTTCCCTTGCACGAACTGCTTTCAGTTCTATACAAGGTACACTCCACACAGAAATTGATATTCATTTTCGACAAATTTCTCATTTTCAGAAAAGCTGTTCTTGTATTACCAGTAAACATTTTCTGTCCTACTTAAGCCATCGTCTGGCAAAAATCAAACAATGGAAAATCCAGAATGGAATGTAACAACATTATAAAAAGGAAAGTTGCTACTACTCACCATACAGCGGAGACGCTGAGTCACAGATAGGCACAACAAAAAGACTGTCACAATATAAGCTTTTGGCCAACAAGACCTTTCTCAAAAATAGATCACACACACGCGCACGCACGGACACACACACACACACACACACACACACACACACACACACACACACACACACACACACACACACACACACGACTGCAGCCTCTTGCAGCTGAAGCCACATTGGCAGCATGGCTTCAGCTGCCAGAGGATGAAGTCTTTTGTGTGTGTGTGTGTGTGTGTGTGTGTGTGTGTGTGTGTGTGTGTTTGTTCGTTGTGCCTATCTGCCACTCAGCATCTCCACTATATGGTGAGTAGCAACTTTCCTTTTCATAATATTGTTATATTTCAGCGATCGTCTGCTATTTTGCTGCCCAAATAGCAGAACTCATCTACTACTTGTAATCTCTCATTTCCTAATGTAATTAGCTCAGCGTCACCTGATTTAATTCAATTACATGCCATTACTCTTGTTTTAGTTTTATTAATATTCATCTTATAACATTTTCTCAAGGCACTATCCCTTCTGTTTAGCTGCTTCTCTAAGTCTTTTGCTGTCTGTGACAGAATTACAATGTTGTCAGAAAACTGCACAATTTTTATTTCTTCTTTCTAAACCTTAATTCCATTTCTAAATCTCTCCTTGTTTCCTTTGCTTCTTGCTCAATGTGCAATTTGAATAATGTAGAGGATAGGCTACAACTACAGCTTCGCTTTTGTGGCCTTCAGCTATTACAACTGCAGCATGGTTCCTGTACAAAACTTTGTGCTCCCTTTATTTTAACCCCTGCTACCTTCAGAATGTCAGAGAGTCCATCAGCATTGTCAAAACCTTTCTGTAAATGTATGAGTGCTGTAAACGTACATTTGCCTTTCTTCATTCTGTCTTCTAAGGTAAGGCAGCAGATCAGTATGGCCTCATGTGTTCCTACGTTTCTCCAGTACTGACACTGATCTTCCCCAACATCAGCTTCTACTAGTTGTTTCACTGTTACATGACTTAATTCATGTCAGTGTTTTGCAGACATGACATATTGAACTGATAGTTCAGTACTAGTCACACCTGTTAGCACCTGTCTTCTTTGGAATAGTAATTACGACAGTATTCTTGAGGTCTGAGGTGTTTTGTCTGTCTGATACATCTTGTATACAACGTGAATTAGTTTTGTCATGGCTGGCTTTCCCAAGTAAGGATCTCAATTATTCTGATGGCGTGTCATCTACTCTGGGGACCTTCTTTAAATTTCATAGCTCTGTCAAGTTGTTCTTGCAGTATCATCTCTCTCAAACTCATCTTCATTTACTCCCTATTCTCTTTCTAGAATATTGTCTTAAAGTTTGTTTCTGTTATAAGACCCTCTATTTAATCCTTCCACCTTTCAGCCTTCCCTTCTTTGCTAAGCACAGTCTCCTCATCTGAGCTCCTGATATTCATACACCTGCTTCCTTTTCCTCCAAAGGTCTCTTTAATCTTTCTGTAGATGGTACCTAGGTATACTGCTTCTACAGCCATGCACTTGTCTGCCAGTCATTCCTGCTTAGCCATGTTGAACTTTCTGCCACACTCATTTTTTAGACCTATGTATTCCATTTTGCTTATTTTATTTGATGTATTTTTGTATTTTCGCCTTTCATCTAGTAGATCCAATACCCCATGTGTTATCCAAAGGTTTCTGATGGGCCCTGTCTTTTTGCCTATTTGATCCACTGCTGCCTTTACTATTTTGTGTCTCTAGGACACTTACTTGTCTTGTACTGTGTTGCTTACATCTTTTTCAGGCAATCATTGCCTAACCTATTAGAACTGCTTTGTAGTTTAAAATCTGGTTTTTAATATCTGTGTTACAGTTATGCAATTTGTTCAAAACCTTGTGGTGTCTCAAGTCTCTTCCACTTGTCTGACCCTCTTTCATGATTTTTAATCCAGTTATGCAATTTGTTCAAAACCTTGTGGTGTCTCAAGTCTCTTCCACTTGTCTGACCCTCTTTCATGATTTTTAATCAAAGTATTATCAATGCTTAAATTGTGTTCAGTGCTAAATTTTACCAGGCAGTTCTACCCCTTCATTCCTCTCCTCCAATCCATGTTCTTGTACCATTTTTCCTTTTGTCCTTTTCCTCCTCCTGAATTACAGTCCCACATCACATATAAATGTTTACCTCCCATAATCGTGAGAACATGCTGAAAAGTAATGCCTCCAAATTATTTATGTGAGAATTCTTAAATCTTTTTAAGTAAAATCAGTTTTATTAATATTCTACATTTTTATTCTTTGTGCTTACATATTTATTCCTTAACATAGTCACCCTGGCGATGAACACACTTCTCCCAGTGAGAGACTAGTTTGTTGGGACTGTCACTGTAGAATATTTAAGTTTGTTGGTAGAGCCAAATGTCATAGTGCTAGTGTGTGGTTTGTTATTGTCATGCTGAGTGAGAGGGTGCTCCATATGTGGATGAACTCTTCTGAGATCAGAAACTCAATGGTGGGATGCTGTTTGCCACAAGCCGACGTAGTTAATTTACACTTCGCCATGTTGCACGATAAAATTTCAAGCCCTCTGGCTGTAAGAGGACTGTAACTATGTATACATAGAAAATAAAGATTTAAAATGTTAATAACATTTGTTTAAGCTTTAAGAGTTTTCACATAAAAAATTGAAGGCATTATTCTCAGAAGAGACATATATTTTCATTTTATTTATTTATTTCAGACTATGATATCAAAACTGTCCCTCTTCCAGTGTTGGCTCCTGTCACTCTAACTTCCCGTACTAGTTTTTTGGTAGAGATATCATGGAAAACTGATTTCAATTTAGGCACCAGTGGACTAAAAATGCTACTTCTGAGTGTTCAATGATCATGTATCTCAAGAGGTTATGTACTTTCAACATACCAATTAATCATTTAACTCGAGCAGGTACTTGCCCAACCAGAATAAAAAAATTGGATGTGATTGGGACTGTGTTTCTGTCAAAACTAGAAGTCTCCAACACACCAATGTTTATCACTGGTACTGTATTGCTATATAAATCTGAAACTAGTGATTCACAGCTTAGGTGTCACAAAATTCCTTCAGATCAGACAAGCAACCAAAATTAGCAACACATTCCCAGTCAGTGTCAATAATTAACAAATATTACCATTTCTGCAATCCAGAGAGAGTATAAGAACAAAAATTTCAACCTCATTAAACAACCAGAGAAGTATGCATTTTTAGCCATCGTGCTAACAGTAGCTTTGGCTTTTGCTGATGGCTATCGCAGCTCTTCCTAGTGGCCAGTTTCTTGGCTTTTGTTGATAACAGCCATCAACCGATTGTCCGCCGTGCTGTGTCTCTTTCATCATCTTTGGCTCCAGTTCCCTTTTCTCTTACTTATATATATAGCACAAAGCACTTCATAGTTAAAACCTTATCATTAAGAAAATGTAAATTAAGCCTTTCCTGGTGAACAGTACTTTTATTGTGCCATAATATTGTACTTGGGGCTATCAAAATTCCTGGCAACAGGAGCACTCCACTTTGCCCTATCACAGTGGGTAGGATTTTGGGTAGACAGCCCTCATGTCAGGGCATGATGAAATGTAGTTAAAGCCCTGGTGAAGGTTGTGGTTGAGCTATTCAAGGGCAGAGTAATACGGGCTGATCAGAGGGAGTGCTGGTCAGTGGCTGGTTAACAGGTTTACTGGTATCAAATGAGTAGACACCACAGGAGATCTGTGTATGGGTGAGCTGAATAGAATATTGGCTGTCACCAAAGGCTGTGGTAAGATCATCGGTATATTTCGACAACTCCTGGTTGTCACTGCAGATTTGGCATCCACAGGTGGTGAGGCTGTTAAGGAAGAGACTTCCTGACATGGAACAAGTGACAGCTGTCAAAGTGGAGGTACTGTTTGAGGTTGGTGCACTTGATGTGAACAGAGGTATTTATGGAGCCATCTGAGAGTGGAAATCGACATATAGGAAGGTTGTTTGTTGAAATTAGGAGGACCAGGTGAAGTTGATTTGGGAGTAGGTGTTGATGTTATGAGGGAAAGAGCAAAGGTTGTCCTTACCGTCAGTGCAGATCATGAAAATGTCATCAGTGAATCTGAACCAGATGAGGGGTGTTAGATGTTGACTGAATAGGAAGAATTCCCCCAGATGGTCCATAAATAAGTTGGCATAAAATGGTGCCAAGCGACTGCCCAAGGCACTACCATATTTTTATTTTATTATTTTTTTTAAATATAGATTTGGCCTTCAAAAGTGAAATAATTGTGGGTTAGTATGTGGTTGGCTAGGAGTATTAGGAAAGAGGTGGTGAGTTTGGCATCAGGAGGACATTGGCAAAGGTAGTGTTGCATGGGCACAAGTTCATTGGCATGGGGGAAGTTGGTGTACATGGACGTTGCATTTGCACTGACCATCGAAGAGTCTGGAGATAAAAAGACAGGAACTTTGGAGAGTGGTGAAGGAAATGAGCAGTGCCTTGAATGTAGGATGGTAGGTTATAGACAATACTAAGGGCTTGACAAGATGCTTGCATGTTGAGGTGTCGGAAAGTTGCCAGAGATCGTCAGCAACATAGTCACTAGGATTCATGATCACTTTGGTAGAGCCTTTGTCAGCAGGAAGGATGATAAGGACTGGACTGGTTTTCAGGTTAGAGGTAGCTGTGTGTTTCATAGGAGTGTTGTTGAACTCTCTGGGGAGGAATTCAGGAAAGGGAGGTGAGGCCAGGATGGAAGTCAGGAATTCCTGAAAGATTACCAGGGTATGACTGTGTGGAAGTGGAGGTTCCCAGTTGGAGGGAGGTTTGAACTGTTTTAAGCAAGGTTCTATGTAGGGTTCTAGTTAGCTGCTGTCAGTGGGGTGTATGGTGAAGAAATGTTTGCACTGCAGAGAATGAGTAAAGGAAAGAAGGTGCTCAGCGTGGTTGAACTTAGGTTTGGGGCTAAAGGTGAGGTTTTTCGAAAATGCTGAGACTTCTGCAGGGGCCAGAGCTTTGGCAGGATTGTTGACAACAGTGTTACAGGATGGGTACTCAAGAGTAGTGCATTTTATGAAGGGTGGATGGAAGTTTTGGGAGTGTAAAGTGTGGAGTAACGCAGTGAAGCACGGTAGGGGAGCTGTGAGGGATTGACTTGGAGTTGGGATTGGGGGGGGGGGGGGGGGGCAGAACAGAGTGGAAGGCTTTTTATTGGCTGTAAGTACTCTCATGTGGGCATAAGAGAGCAGTACTGGGACTCGCTTTCCTCAGACAGTGCTTGGGGTTGCCGTTCCAACTGTTGAAGTGCAAGGATTCCTGTTGTAGTGGAGCGATTCAGGTAGTTGTGGTTACAGGGTAAAAGGATTTTGCAAAAGTATGTAGATGCTGTCAAGTATGATTCTGAAGAAGCAGATAGTTGAGAGTGAGGGACTGATGGAATTGGAAAAGGAAAACGATTGTTGCAGTGGGATGGGTGATAACCTGAGATGCCAATTTTAATATCAAGCTGGTTGGTTGGGATACCATGTGCCAGACAAGATTTCAGAAGAGGATGTGTGACTGGAATTTTGCAATGAGAAATAAGACTCTTCAGAACTGTCAAAGGTAAAATGGTCAGGAATTCATGGTTGGCGTCACTTAAAAAGAAAGGATTGAAGATAAGAAGTTGAAAACTTATGGTCCAAGTGTTACAGCGGAAATAATAATTTATTAGATACTTAATATTTTATTCCTCTGTGTTACCTTTCTAATTAGTTTACCAATGCTTCAATCTTTTTGTTATGTTTATTTTTCATTCATGTTGTGTCTTTTATTACAACAGTGCACAAATTTCCCACTGTCATTAAATATCCAGAAGAAACAATTCTAATTTTTTTCACCGAATGTAATGCACCCCTCTACTTGTTATTGTACCTCTTCCTGCCACATCATTTTTAATTTTTGTTTTGCTTTCATGGTTATCATTTATTATTTTATGCCTTTTGAATATTTGTTTGTTTTGTTTGTTTAATTTATGTTGCTGACACATTATTTGCATGAACTTAGCGACAAAGCATCCGGCTGACAGAAGCACACTCTCTTGTCCAGGGGAGTGTTGGAGGTCAGTGGAACCCACAGCTGAGTGGGTAAATTCTTGGAAGTGTAAACTTCCATTTGCAAACAATAATGAGGCTGCTTCAAGTCTTGGTACCTCAGGTTGAGAAGATATGTATTGACAAGTAAGTGACAGTATCAACTTTATAGTTGAGCAATAGCACAAATTTATCTATTGCACTGGTCTGAGGCTATTGTTGTATATTTTGTAGGGGACTGACAGATGAAAGTGAGATCCTAAAAATTTCTGCAGCATGGCACCCTGGTAGGCCTACTTCCAGTTCCACATCCAATTCTTATTCGAAAATATCAAGCAAACACTGGAACTACTACATGGTTTCGTACTTATATGTGGGGTGTTATTTATCTACGGTTAGTATGTTAGATTAATCATATGCTTTGAATTCTCTCATTAAAATAATATACTAAAAGGAATAGTACTAGAATTTATCAAGAACATAAAAGAGTCTTTTATTAATTTGTATCGAATTTGTTCATCTTCAGGAATGTGGATCCACCCAATATAGGTTATGACACAGATGTTAAATTATTTGAAATTCAGGCGAGTTTAAGTTTCCACATTTATTTTGATATACCTGATAATTATAACCAAAAAAAGGCTGAATATTTCAAATTAAAGTTTGTAGAACAGAAGATAATTGAAATATTTCTATTTGATAGTAGATACAAGAAGAATATTTATTTATTATGAAAAATAAGAATTGTCTGTAATACACAGAGCTGAACTATTAATTTGTGCCACTGTACAGGTGCAGGTACAGTGAACTATTTTTGAGAGTTACCGTTCATTGATGCCACTGTTATCACAGATGTTTTTGCCACATGTCTTGTTGAAATCTTTGATACATTTGCGTTGTACTCATTTATATTTTCCCCACTGGATTGTCATACTTTTTTCACTACTTCACAATGCACTGCAAGAGTATTGTTTCTATACTTAATGCTTTTTGAAGAAATTGTACACATATGACATAATTAGTTCTGTAACATCTCAAAATATTAATTTAATGCTTCTTATATTAGTATTTATTTATTTTTACTTGTATCACTGCCATGTATCATCTTGATTTGCAAAAGAGGGGGCAAGGGGAAACCATAGCACAGTATACTCGATATTGTTGGTGCTGAAGAGTGCCAAATGATAGTGCAGTCCTTGGTTACGTTGCATATCAAAGTGCTTTATACTATTATTGGTCTTTCCTCTGTCTGTTGTTCTGTATTGACAGTGATATCTATGTGTTAAGATGTCCATTTTATTAATGTGGTATGTAACAGTTTACGTAAGGTATTTATGATACACCTGCATTTCATAAGTAGTGAGTATCTAGTCAAAAAATGTTATGGAAGACCCTATGGTTTGGAGTCAAACATCAGGGATTCTTCTGTAAGCTTATGGCAATGAGAATTCATTGATAATTTTCATACATCATTTACATTAGGCATAGCTTAATTACTCAATGAGAGAGACAGTTTTCAGTGGTTGTATTGTATGTACCTGCCTTTTATAGTTAGTTGACAGCAGTATATTGACATTTCTGTCGGCATCTGTTGCAGAGAACACGTCTGTATAATGCTGTACTAAGATGTTATTCAGTGACACATCCTGTCAATAATAATTTATAAAGTTCCTAAGCAAATATTTATTTTGTGTTAAATATAACCAATTTGTTTGTCATTCAGACAGTAGTGTATATTTTATGATTCACCTGAGAACCTTACTTAGTTTTATAAATAAAAACTGGCATCACAAAAATACGCTATTCAGTTCCTGATGTATGAATATAAGTATGTAAAATTGTGCAGGCTTCAAGTTTCCGTAGTAATAGAATACAGAATGATCAAGTGAAAGCCAAGAAGAAAAGTAGAAAATGACATCAGTTCAGGTTTAGCAAATAGTTCAGTGTTGTGTGGTTATTCATTGCGTATTATTATGATGATATCAGAAGAGTGCAGAATTGTGTGTGTAATCAAACAGAATGTATAAATATATTTAGAGAGAATTGGTGTAGCTGGAGTTGAGGCTATTCCAGGAATAGCTCCTAATTATACTTAAACTCCATGCATTTTAGTTTTCTCCTGTAAAGCCATAAATGCTAACTCTTTACTTTCTCCATTCTTTGTCTGTGTGTTAATTCAGAATCTTCTTAACATTTTGCAGAATATCACTTACCTATATCCTCCATATTCTGCGTACTTGTATTCATCATAATTTATTAATGTTCTTTCTTTCACATTTTACTTCGATTACTAATAAGTTGGGGGTGACCATCAGAGACACTGTAGGCAGAGGTTGCCATTATTTTTTAACAGAGTATGTTCTGTGGACCTGGTCAATTATGCATACTCTCACTGTGACAGTGCTGGTTTTAATTGGTATTATTCTCAAAGGTGGTACTTTATTTTCACATTACTTCCATGGTTTTACTATTCTTCAAGATTGTTTCAGTTTGTATCATCATGTCAGTAATTTATTCTATATTTTTATGTCAGCCCCTACCAGTGCAGTTCAGGATCTCATTTCCCTGTCTTTCGTGTGATTTAAAACATAATCAAACTGTTCCTTAATGTTTCCTGTAAATTGTTATATACTCAATACTCTATCAAGTTTTTAAATGCTCTCCCATCTTAAATATAGCAGCTATGGGTGCTGATGTACTCTTCTCTCATTTATTGATTTTTCATTTCAATTTTTCCCAGTTCTCACTGTGTGACATGTCCTGCCGAGTTAGCTAGTCAATGCTCTTACTAGCTGTTTGACCTGTTGCATACCTTCTCGCCAACAATTTTTATTGACATCTCAGGAATGAGTCTTTTGCCATGATTTCTATTTCTATATAGTACTGTTTGTTTGTTCTGGTGTAGGATTTTGAGAAATATATCCTTAATTTTAACATATTTTCTACCTTTCGCTTTCTTTCATCCAGAGCCTCCATGGCAAATAAACTATGGTACTGAAAGTTGCAGACTCTGTCAGTTTTTTACAATCTACGGTAACGAATGTATTGTGGTAGCCATTACAATTCACTCTTTTAATGTAGGTATGTGGCAGAAATTGACTGTATTGGAAAATGTAACAGAAAAAAGTAAAATAAAGTAGAAATGTTTGTTTAATGCAATTGCTGAGTGAGCTATTTCATTTTTATGTAACTCTGGTAGCCTGTGGATTGTTTATGTACACAAAGTATATGATATTCTGATTTGTAATTGCTAATTTGTAACTCAAAGACAGTATTGACAGAGTTCTGATAGTGGATTCAGTTTGTTTCTATCAACTATACTAATAAAGAAGACAATGCTGCTAAGGTATCAGTGTGCAGCCTTCTAGACAAAACCACTGAGGATAAGAAACTAAATCTTTTGAAAAAAATACATGTTATGAATTAAAATGAAGACACTCAGACTAAAGAAATGTGCAATTCCATGTTATTATAAGTTGATTTATTCTTATAACAAGGTTAACGTCACAAAGTCAAAACAATATTGGATACCAGTGCTATGGTTTTATTAACGTAAATAATTTGTTCAAGTAGACTTCCATTCTTCCTACAAAAATATTTTGCTAATTTGCACCTAGCTGTGCAATCAAAGGTAGTAAATTCAGGAATGTAAAATTTGGAACACACAAAATGCACCCCAGAAAAGATTTGTGCAAAACATTTCAAAATTATTCTGCCGATGATATGTTCCAAGGAAAATACCATCAATGTCATTCCTCTGCCCTCTCTCATAAAATGCTTATTGTGAAAAGGCTGCTTCTGTGTACATGTGAATTTTAGAATACTAAATACATACATCAATTTTAAAGATTAACTCTGTACATATCACACTGTACAAACTTGAAGATGCCTTTTATTAAGCATTTTTAATATATAATATTAAACAACAGATTTATTGCTTCATCTGTTAAATTTTTATTTACAATGTGAAATATGTTACAGTGATGGCATGATAATTACTGTATTACTAAAAATGGATATCATCTAGTGGAAAAATCTGTTGACAGTGTTGTGTGTAGAATTTGCTATTATGTAGCATATGTTTTCAATGTTCTGTTATTAAGTTTGTGCACTATTATAATGTAAACTTAATTTATTAGATTTGCTAGGCAGGTTACACATAATGGTGGACTAGATTTTGTGCTTTGCTTTGTGTGTGTGTGTGTGTGTGTGTGTGTGTGTGTGTGTGTGTGTGTTTGTGTGTGTGTGTACGCGCGGTGCGCGCATATAAATTTAAATTTATTCAAACCACTTCCTTGACAGCGTTGATGTTTGTATTATGTTTCAACAGATTCCTAAAGTTTTGAAGATATATCATTATATGCACCAGATTAAAGACTATTTATTATGTGTCAAGAGTTCACTCTTTTCTTGATATTTATTTCCGAACATCATGCTACATCATAATATCAGGGTTAAATGATTGTTTTTCTCACCATGTTGGGAGGTCTTAAAATAATATCAAATACAACTGAATGTCTTAGGCACCTTTTGCATCCCAGTCCCCCATCGTTTACATATTTGTGTAGTGTGGCATTACTGAATTTTGGACATCTGTTTCTTCAGTTGAAAAATAAGTTAAAAAGGATTCAAAAGCTCAGATACCAGCATAATTCAGTTACATATGTAGCTTGTTTGTATTTCTCAGTTGAATTTGTAACAGAATTAATTGTTCTAGCTGGTATTTCCTAACTTTGTTTTTGGCAGATAATTAATAACTCGTCAGTTGAAACTGGAACAGATGAGAATTGGTCAAACACACATGCACTGCAGAAAACTGTGACACTCAAACTTTTTCATTTCTTGTGTGTAATAGGTGAGGTAGAAGAACGAAGTCTGGAAAGAGAGCTAAATGTTGCCCAACACCCAAATTTAATGGTACACAGACGAGATCAATATTGTTCTAAGCAGAAATTAATCTGAAGGTTCATTTGGGTGCCACTGTCCCTCTACTATGCATTATCCTGGTGCTGGATATATGTGCCCACCTTTACCAACCTTAGAAACAGTTTGCTGAGTCAGTCATAGAATTAATTTCAAATTAGGATAGAAAACTAATCACTTGTTAGGTTCATATTTTTGCAATGATTAACATTCTGATAAATATGAAAGGCCGTGTATGTTGCCATAGAAGAACTTAGATGCCCTGATATTCAAACCTCCAAACCTTCAGGTTTATTATTCTGAAGGCTTAATTCAAACTACTACCTAGCTATTTAATGTGTGGATGCATTGCTGTAAACAGTTGTCTAAATGGAGTGATATTCTATTTTGTTGGAAGGATTGGCAGTAAACTGATGTCCTAGCACATTTAGTACCTTATATATTAGTCCTTCAATACTAGTCTCAGAAATTAGATGCTGTCTTGGATTTAATATTCTTGCACCCCAATATCCATCTTCTGTGTTCCCTGATCCTATAAGCAATGAATGTCAAAGGAAATGTTGCTGAGAGACATTCTACAGTACTGCTATAAAGGAAAATAATATCTGCAAATGAAAGATAAAGTGGACCAAATATTTAAAAAACAATGATGAGTTTAATTCAGAGAAGACAAAAGATGATAACAATTAATTCATAGAGTAATTTGTTTTCTGCAGAGTGATGTAGAGTAGTATTACCAAACTAGCATCACCTACATACAGTCTGTTTCAAAATCAACGTTCTTTGTTTACTATATTATATGTGTTTAAAGTGTACATTCCACTTATTTATACTGAGTACTGAGCTTGGATAAAATGTAGCAAGGAGTTGTATTATATCTTAATTTTCTTAAATGTGTTTGTCATTCATCTTGTACACTGCTGGAAAAAATAATGCTGCACTCTCAAGAACTGTTTCAGTTTAAAAAAAAGACTTTAGTAAGAGATACAGCAGTGTTGTTATTGTGGTTGGTTTAATGCAGCTCTCTGTGTTACTCTATCCTGGGCAAGCATCATCATCTCTGCATAACTACTTCAACCTAGATCCATTTGAACAAGCTTACTGTAGTCAATCCTTTGCCTCCCCATACAAGTGCCCCCACCCCCCCCCCCCCCCCCCCCCATTTCCCACCATTTACCAAATTGATAATTCCTTGATGTCCCATGATGTGTCCTAACAAATGATCCCTTCTTTTTATCAAGCTGCACCATAAATTTCTTTTCTTCCCAAATTTGGTTCAGTAACTCATTTGTAAAATAAGATCATTTAATTCTGGTTTCAAATAACTTCCAGGAATTCAACCAGGTAACACTTTCAGCGACCGCCGATATTTTGGTGGGAGAACACCCCACCATTTTCAAGGCATCGCTGAAAGTGTTACCTGGCTGAATTCCCGGAAGTTATTTGAAAGTTGTATACGCCAGGAGAAACTCTGGTCTCACATATAATTCTGGTGTTTGGCATTTCACAGTATGCAATATCCCAACAGTCACATAAAAAACATCTTGCACCAGTGCTCTGCTTCAGCAGTGGTTTCAGAACTGACATCCTAATGGATGTAGTAAACCTTATTTTCTCTTCTCCCACACCCCCTTTTCTTTGCAACCAAATGTGATGCCGTTGCATCTTGGGTAACTGCACTAGTACTGCTCAGCAGATCTGTGCCGCACGAATGCAATCATCAGTCCTATATAGGTGGGACTTATTCATACCCTGGCCACAGAGGCTGGCTTTGAATTCTAGGGAAGCTGAGGTCAAATTCCTCAGCAGCTAGCCAGAGTTAGGTTTTCTGTGGTTTCGCTGAATCAATTAAATTGAATGCAAAGATGATTTTTGCCAAGGTACTGTGCTGAATTTCTTCCCCATCCTGGCCCAGTATGAGCTTATGCTCCATCTTTAAAGACATTGGGTTGTTAATATCTTAATATTTCTTTCTTCATTCGCGCAATGTTACTCATAAAATACATTTGTGCTGTAAAATGCGTATGGTATGTTCCATAGACCCATGCTGAAAACATTGAAATAATACTGAAGCAATGTGATCAGCATATCTGCACCCCTCAACAGGCCAGTTGAGCTACTGTAATGCTCATTGGGAAATTTTATTCAAATAGGCTTAGGTCTGCAACAGATGCACACTAGTGTTGTGATGCCATATATAGCTACATCCTAACATCTCTTCTGACTTGACTGTTAACTTCTAACAGCACAACAGTGACTGCCCCAACACATTACTCTGTAGCACCACAACCTCTCTAAATGCACATATTAACTATACTCCACAGAACATAGAAATAATTAGTGTAGAGATATTTTTCCAGCAGTGTACAGACAAAACATCAGTATCTAATACTGTTCATGTTGCGCCTTTATATTGTGTAAGTTTTGGATAAATTCCTTTTTGTCTTAATTTCAGAGTTATTTTATGTAAGACTTTGAGTAAATCATACATTGTTAAATTTTGTTTTCTATGTGCAAGTTTTACAGTAAAATATGCTTCCTATTAAATTTTGTTTTGCTTTGGGCAAGTTTATTGCATTGTATTTCCTTCACTTTCCAGCTGGCAATATGTATAAGCTACTTATATACTGAATATTATTATACCTTTAAAAATATTTAAGCTGTCTTCATACTTACATCACCCAAACATAGAAACTTACTTACTAGATGATATACATTTACAAGTATAGGCCAAAAATGAATCTTCTGAGAACTTGGGGGAGAGTCATTAAGGGAGTAGACCAGTTGCTACTTGATTTTGGAACCGATAGTCATGATATTGTTTTTTTTCTTTTTTCTTTCAATAAAATAACCAACAATTTACAAAGCTGACTGTAAACTTTTTTGTACCGCCTTAAGATTGTATTATGTATTTTTAAGTAAAAAAGCTTTCACCCAGAGGACTCTACAAGACATCAATCAAAGGCCTTGTGGAGTGCAAGGGCAGTTGGTGGGAGCTCTGATCACCACAACTTTGAACCTAGAACAAAATTTCAAACACTGCTTTGAAGTGATGATACTGTCTAACGTAGACTGTAGGAATATTAAAAAAATAATTGTTTTTAACAAAACAGTGGCACTCTAAAATAAAAGTCAAATTTTGTGATAAAGTCTGGTTATCACTGTTAGCATTCAACTGCGATTCTTATACATATTTTAACAACGCGTTTCAAGAGACCATGCTCTCATCATCAGGTTGTAAAGTCTATGTCATGAAATTAAACGGACTAAAAAGACAAAAAACCATCACAAATAGTTGGGAAGTCCATAGAGTAAAACAGAATTAAAAGTATATTGGACTGTGGGTCCTCGTCTTACATTGAAGTTGTTTACACAAGTCAATGGCCGTCCCATAGCTACCAGATATGCTGTCGCACTGCGCCGGCTCGGGAGCTGTTGTGGACTGACGTGCCTAGGTGTTGTGGCGTGGTTACAGCCGTGTGCTTGACGGTAATGCTATGCTATTGGGCGCCTGATTTCCTTATTGCATTGGTCTGCCATCGTTAGCCTCTCGCAACTCCGTCATTGACATGCTACAAGTTTAAAGTCGCATGCCTGCCCTAAAATAATTCTAAAAACCCGCTAAAAAATCTCATTTCTTTAAAATTATCTTGGACATTTAGGATATTGCTTTGTTTCTTTTCATGGATAGCTATCTCGAATTCCTCTAGTAAATCAAGTTTCCTCCCTTTCTTTTCTACATGCAATATTTCTACGTTGTCTTCTATGCTATTAAGGGGATGGCCTGTTTCATATATATGGTTCGCAACAGCTGATTTGTCATAATTTCCTAACCTGAATGCATCTTTATGTTCATTATACCGGATCGCGAATAATCTTCCTGTCTGCCCTATATATTTTGCATCACAAGTTCTGCACTGAATCTTATAAACTCCCGATCTTTCAAACTTATTTCTCTTATCGCCAATATCGTGCTTAAGGCTATACCTCACTAGGTTATTAGTCTGAAAAGCTGTTTTGACATCATATGGCTTAAAAATATTTGCTGTCTTTTGTGAGACTTTTCCGTAGTATGGCATCGTGATAATTTTCACTTCCTCTCCATCAGGTTTATTCTTTTTGCGCTTATTACTTTTCCATAACAGTTTTTTAACTATATCTATTCTGTAACCATTATTCATCGTTATTCTCTTAACGGTATTAATTTCAGTCTCCCTATGTTTTTCACTCATAGGTATATTGACTGCCCTATGCACGAGACTACGGAAAGCAGCTTCTTTACAAGCCTGCGGATGGCATGAATCATTCGGGATCACGGCATCAGTCGTAGTTTGTTTTCTATAAACGGAGAACGCATGTTTGTTGCCCTGCTTTTTTATATTCAGGTCCAGGAACTGTAAACAATTGTCAGTTTCATACTCCACGGTAAATTCTATTTTATTATGTGCGTCGTTGAACTTTTTTACTATTTCCTCAATGTCCTCACGGGAACCATCGACAAGTAACACAGTGTCTTCTACATAACGTTTGTAATAAACAATTTTATCCATAATGTTATCGTCAGAATTTAGAACTTTATCTTCAAGGTCATTGATAAAAATGTCCGCCATAGTTCCTGAAATACTGTTCAACGACGCACATAATAAAATAGAATTTACCATGGAGTATGAAACTGACAATTGTTTACAGTTCCTGGACCTGAATATAAAAAAGCAGGGCAACAAAGATGCGTTCTCTGTTTATAGAAAACAAACTACGACTGATGCCGTGATCCCGAATGATTCATGCCATCCGCAGGCTTATAAAGAAGCTGCTTTCCGTAGTCTCGTGCATAGGGCAGTCAATATACCTATGAGTGAAAAAGATAGGGAGACTGAAATTAATACCGTTAAGAGAATAGCGATGAATAACGGTTACAGAATAGATATAGTTAAAAAACTGTTACGGAAAAGTAATAAGCGCAAAAAGAATAAACCTGATGGAGAGGAAGTGAAAATTATCACGATGCCATACTACGGAAAAGTCTCACAAAAGATAGCAAATATTTTTAAGCCATACGATGTCAAAATAGCTTTTCAGACTAATAACCTAGTGAGGTATAGCCTTAAGCACGATATTGGCGATAAGAGAAATAAGTTTGAAAGATCGGGAGTTTATAAGATCCAGTGCAGAACTTGTGATGCAAAATATATAGGGCAGACAGGAAGATCATTCGCGATCCGGTATAATGAACATAAAGATGCGTTCAGGTTAGGAAATTATGACAAATCAGCTGTTGCGAACCATATATATGAAACAGGCCATCCCCTTAATAGCATAGAAGACAACGTAGAAATATTGCATGTAGAAAAGAAAGGGAGGAAACTTGATTTACTAGAGGAATTCGAGATAGCTATCCATGAAAAGAAACAAAGCAATATCCTAAATGTCCAAAATAATTTTAAAGAAATGAGATTTTTTAGCGGGTTTTTAGAATTATTTTAGGGCAGGCATGCGACTTTAAACTTGTAGCATGTCAATGGCGGAGTTGCGAGAGGCTAACGATGGCAGACCAATGCAATAAAGAAATCAGGTGCCCAATAGCATAGCGTTACCGTCAAGCACACAGCTGTAACCACGCCACAACACCTAGGCACGTCAGTCCACAACAGCTCCCGAGCCGGCGCAGTGCGACAGCATATCTGGTAGCTATGGGACGGCCATTGACTTGTGTCAACAACTTCAATGTAAGACGAGGACCCACAGTCCAATATACTTTTAATTCTGGTTTACTCTATGGACTTCCCAACTATTTGTGATGGTTTTTCGTCTTTTTAGTCCGTTTAAATTCATGACATAGACTTTACAACCTGATGATGAGAGCATGGTCTCTTGAAACGTGTTGTTAAAATATGTATAAGAATCGCGGTTGAATGCTAACAGTGATAACCAGTATAACGACAACTGCTACCTCGACTCCATAATGGATTATATCAAATGTGATAAAGTCATTATAAAAATGTGCACGAAAACTCAAAATTAAAATATATTGCAAAAATCTTACGTACTACAGTAGCAAAAATGCAGACTCGCAAGTTACAAAAAGATATAATGTAATTGTATGTGTATCTCATGAGTTACAGATCCCATCAACTTGAAAAATGTTGTTTTGAAAAAAAACAAGCTTTTAAAGTTTCAATTAGTGCTTTTTTAATACTGAAGTTGAACAAACCTTTAATTGGCAATGCTAGCATCATACACTTGGCCTTTTCTTTCTGTCAGTGTCGAAACACTCCCATTTTGACAAAATAACATTGACTAACTGACTTTCATTTACAAATCGAAGAATTTTTTGCACAATTTGGATTAATTTCCAAACCTTTTCTATCCATATAAATATGTTTCTTTGTTAATTTCAATCACTTGCATTTTACTTCATATAAAAATGTAAGCAAAATGACAAGTTAAGCAGATGTGGGACAAGCACATGCTTTCAGACTGTTTACCATAAACACATCATGTTACGAAGAGAAATCTTGTTGAAAATAGTATTTTAGTTGATACTTATACCCTCTGTGTTACTATGCAAAACTGCAGTTTTAACACATTGTAACACTTATGTCACACTTTATATGAAAGAATCTTAAAAACGGGCTCTCTGTGGAACATGTTAAGCCAATGAGAAAATTAGGCTAAAAAAAAAATTCTGCCCTGGCCTACCTCCTTCATTACATTTTAGTGAGTAAAGGAAATTAAGTAGGGTACAGTCCAACATTGAAGTGAATGTCCAAGCTCTTCAGATGTTTTACTTATTCATCCTGGCAACATTATGGCACCAAGTGAGGTAGTGCAATGGTTAGCACATTGGACGCGCATCTGGGAGGATGACAGTTCACACCCGCTGCCAGCCATGATTTAGGTTTTCTGTGATTTCCCTAAATTGCTTCAGGCAAATGATAGGATGGTTCCTTTGAAAGGGCATAGCCAACTTCCTCCCTGTCCTTCCCTAATCCAATGGGACTGATGAACTCCCTGTTTGGTCCCCATCCCCAGATCAACCAGTATTATGGCCATCAGGTCCTGTCTTACATCTAATCATGGTCTACATAATTTATATTATGTTCATTATGATACCTATGTTAAACTGAAAATTATTTTTTATCTCATTTTAACCAACTTGTTTGTTTTTTCATGTCATTTTAGATAACTTGACCTCCTGGAATGCAAGCGCTTGCCTGCTTAACTTTCTTTTTTGATTTTTTACCCTGGTAGGTCCACAGTGGATGTAAAGTTAAGTCTTACTCCATTTCCAAAAGGATAATACACTGCAGTGCCAAAGAAACTGGTCTAGGCATGCGTATTCAAATACAGAGATATGTAAACAGACACAATATTGTGCTGCAGTCAGCAACGCCTGTATAAGACAACAAGTGCCTGGCGCAGTTGTTAGATCGGTTACTGCTGCTACAATGGCAGGTTACCAAGAAATTAAGTGAGTTTGAACATGATGTTATAGTCGGCGCATGAACGATGGGACTCAGCATCTCTGAGGTAGCGATGAAGTGGGGATTTTCCTGTATGACCATTTCACGGGTGAACCATGAATATCAGGAATCATCAAATCTCCGACATCGCTGTGACCGGAAAAAGATCCTGCAAGAACAGGACCAACAATGACTATAGAGAGAATTATTCAGCATGACAGAAGTGCAACCGTTCTGCAAATTGCTGGAGACTTCAATGCTGGGCCATCAGCAAGTACCAGCATGCGAACCATTCAGTGAAACATCATCGATATGAACTATGAATCCATGGACCTAGCATGTCATCGAGGGACTGTTCAAGCTGGTGGCGGTCCTGTAATGGTGTGAGGCATGTGCAGTTGGAGTGATATGGGACCCCTGACATGTCTAGATACAACTCTGACAGGTGACATGTACATAAGTATCCTGTCTGATCACCTGCATCCGTTCATGCACATTGTGCATTCTGATGGGCAGTTCCAGCAGGACAATGCAACACCATAAATGTCCAGAATTGCTACAGAGTGGCTGCAGGAACACTCTTCCAAGCTTAAACATTTCCGCTGGCTACCAGACTCTCCAGACACAAACATTACTGAGCATATTTGAAGATAGTAACTGTTCTCGAAAGAACAGGTACCATTGATGACCGTGCAGCTTCTCTAGAATAAATGATAATTAACTGAAACCCTCAGCTGCTGACAGATGTTGTTGATATACCTCGGTGGAGACAGCTGAAAATGTGTACCTCAACCAGGACTCGAACCCTGGATCTCCTGCTTACATGGCAGACGCTCTATCCATCTGAGCCACCGAGGACACAGATGAATAGCATGACTACAGGGACTTATCCCTTGCACGCTTCCCATGAGACCCACATTCCCAACTGCTCGCAATCTACATACGAAATGTTCCTAATAGATATCTAGAATGCCTTGCAACAAGCTGTTCAGAAGAGATCTTCACCCCCTCATACTCTTACGGATAGCCCTGCGGGATTCATGGCATCAATTCCCTCCAGCACTAGTTCAGACATTAGTCGATAGAGTTCATGTCATGTCAAGCTGTGGCACTTTTGCTTGCTTGCGGGGGCCCCTACATGAAATTAGGCAGGTGTACCAGTTTCTTTGGCTCTTCAGCGTACATTATACTATGTCTTCTTACTATAGAGAACATTCCAATAATCCCATTTAAAATTATACTGAGAGAGTTTTGCAGCATCACATATCTATATTTTCCTAAGATATTAGCTTAAAAATTCAAAAGGCCAGAAGAATGAGAAGTGTTGTAATGTTCCCATGCTGGTTCTTTCCCCGATTGCAGATTTTATCTCGAGCAGTTAATACTAAATATTTTACTGCTCTCCTTTTTCTTGACTGTGGCTGTGTCAATTTGTGGATTACTAGTTTGAATTTTGCAGCCTTCACTGGAATTACATACTTAATGCAATACTCATTTTCATAAATAAATGCAACTCTTCTCCACTGTATTCATGCTAATATATTCTTTCAGCTGCGCATGTGGAACACTCTAATACAATTGCTTTCACCTTGTAACAGAACTGAGAAAATTACAACCAACTCATGATTCCAGATCAGAAATACACATGAATAACAATCTTTGTTTGTCTTCACAAATCGATACCAGGATGGTTCAACTTTTATTGACTTGCTGCTTCAAGCTGGGCGATGATACATGGAATGTGCACAAATGCCTACAAAGATATTTCCTCTCATAAAGTTAGTGTGATCACCATCCCACCATGAACATAAGTGTCATCACTTGATATCTACATCTACATCTGTGCTCTGTAAAGCACTGTGAGGTGCATGGCAGGGGATACATCCCATTGTACCAGTTTTTAGGGTTCCTTCCTGTTCCATTCCCATATGGAGTGTAGAAAGAATGATTGAACACCTCTGTGCTTGCCTTAACTCTTCTAATCTTATCCTCACTGTCCCTATGTGAGCAATACATAGGGGCTGTAATATATTCCTAGGGTCATCGTTTAAAGCTGGTTCTTGATACTTTGTTTTAATAGACTTTCTCGGCGCAGTTTACGTCTGACTTCCAGAATCTTCCAGTTCAGTTCCTTCAGTATCTCTGTGACACACTCCCACAGATCAAACAAACCTATGACCATTCATGCTGCTCCTCTTTATATACATTCAATACCTCCTGTTAGTCCTATTCGGTACGGGTCCCACACACTTGAGCAGTATTCTGGAACCGGTTGCACGAATGATTTGTAAGCAGTCTTCTTTGTAGACTGCACTTCCCCAGTATTCTACCAATAAACTGAAGTCTACCACCTGCTTTACACACAACTGAGCCTATGTGATCATTTCATTTCATATCCCTATGAAGTGTTATGCCCAGGTATCTGTACAAGTTGTCTGATTCAGTAGTGACTCATTGGTGTTATAGTCATGACACGACTTTTTTTTTTTTTTTTTTTTTTTGAGAAGTGCACAATTTTACATTTCTGCACATTTACAGCAAATTGCCACCTTTGTACCACTTTGAAACCTTTTCAAGATCTGACTTGGTATTTATGCAGCTCCTTTCAGACAGTACTTCATCGTAGATAATTGCATCATCGGCAAAAACTCTGAGTTTACTATTAATGTTGTCTGCAAGGTCATTAATGTACAACATGAACAGCAAGAGTCCCAACACACTTCTCTGGGGCACATTATGGTACTGAGTCAAATGCTTTTTGGAACTCAAGAAATACTGCATCTTCCTGACTGCCTTCATCCAAAGCTTTCAATATTTCATGTGAGAAAAGTATGAGTTGGGTTTCACGACATCAATGCTTTCGAAATCCAAGCTGATTGACACTGAGGAAGTCATTCTCTTCAAGATAGCACATTATGTTTGAGCTCAGAATATGTTCAAAGATTCTACAACAAATTGATGTCAAGGATATTGGGGTAGTTTTGTGGATCACTGCTAGTACCCTTTGTGTAAATGGATGTGACCTGTGCCTTTTTCCAAGACCTGGGCACTTTTTTTTTCCTTTTTCTTTTCGAGGGCTCTATGATAGATAACAACTAGAAGAGGTGCTACCTCAGCCGCAAATTCAATATAGAATGGGATACGAAACTATTGGGCCTGGAGCTTTGTTCAATTTTAATGATTTTACTTATTATTCCTCTTTCCAGTGGTATGACGGCTAAATTGAGGCAATTCTCCTGGGTTTTCCTTCGTAAAGGAACCTTTGGAAATGGAGTTATGCATTTCAGTTTTTGCTTTGCTGCCCTCAATTCAAGTTCCTGTCTTATTCACTAGGGGCTGGACACTGACTTTATTCCTACTTACAGCCTTTACATATGACCAAAATTTATTTCAGGTTTGTGAAAAATCCTTTGACAATATTCTGCTACGGTAATCATTTGAAGGCATCACACATTGCTCTCTTGACAGTCAAATACATTTCATTCAGCATCTCTCTGTCTATAGCACTATGCTCTGATTTACAAGTATTATACAGCATTCCCTGCTTGTGACTGTGTACTATGGAGTTTCCCTCCCCTTATGAACTATTCTACTGGTTGCATATCTATCCACTGCATGGCCAGCTATTCTTTTAAACTTGAGCCATAGATCCTCTACATGCTCCTACTCTGAGCTGAAAGTTTCAAGTTCTTCTTTGAGACATGACACTACTGATGTGTTTTGTAGTTTACTGAACATATATTTCTTTCTGCTTGTTTTAGTTGTCCTTTGTATCTGGGTAAGCATCATTGCCACATCTGCAGCGTGTTCACTGATACCAGTTTCGAAGTGGATATGCTCAAAGAAGTCAGGTTAATTTGTTGCTATTTTCATCACGAATGGGGTTCCTAATTATCTGTTCTTGGAAGTTTCCAGAGAATGCATTTAGTAATGTTTTGTAGGATGTCTTATCATGCCCAACACTAACAAAACTGTATTTTCCCAATTAATTGTTGGGTGATTAAAGTCTCTGATGATGATTACAGTATGACTGGGGAAATTGCGTACAAGTGAACTGACATTTTCTCTAAAGTTTTCAGTTATATCAGGAGATTTTATGCCCACACCTAATACTGATACTTGCCCAAACAATCTCACGTGCAGCTTCAGTTTCTATCACCTCTACTTCCTATTTGTCTATCCTTTCAATAGACAGTCTTTTTTTGTAAAAAAAAAAAAAAAAAAAGATTGCTGTCAATTTCAGGTATATATGACTCGCCACATGAAATATAAATAAAAAAATTACAAAATAGTTGTGCTCTCTTATATAATAATGCATTGTATTATTTGCGAGTATCAGTCATTGGAAAGGTAAACACAGGGTTACACATCACTCTTTTGGAGTGATATGTAATACCACATATTCCTCCAGTAAGACGGATGATCTCATGACAGATTCATTTATTATACTTCATTCACATGTTAATTTATGCAAATAAATAATTACTTTCACAAGTGCAATCAATTCCTTACACAAAAAATTTCGCTACTGCTATCTCATAAGAGTTAATTTCATTTTAAGCTTTTCTTTCCTAACCATCTTGCTTTAGTGTTTTTATATACACAAACAATAAGTTCTTAACCGGAGTTACATCCACATTTAACAGTTATAGCTGCCTCCTATTATCTTGTTCATATCTCACATTTAACATCTTATTATCTCCGTAACTTCTCATTTCCAAGCAGCTGCAGCACTATTTTCCTAATGTTCTCTTCAAAATCGAATTATAAGATGCAGCTTTTAAAATTTTCAGCTTTTGGGATAACAGAACATATTCTGCAATATTCTATGTAATAATTGGTACACCTTTTTATCTCAATAACCATACATGCAGAGTTACATTTTGAGACATAGTAATCTTAGACTTCCTTGCAGTTTGCATACAATGCTGCTTTTACCTTTTGAACCTTCAGTATTTTAACCACACAAACTCGGGCACTTTATCTAATTTTCAGTAATTTCGACCTTAATTTATTCAGCCATCTACTACAACTCAGGTACATTTACTTTAGCAGAAACTGTCAGTAATACCTTCCTCAGAAGCACATCTCCTTTAAGTCACACATTTTCCAAAGAGCTGGTGTTCTTATATATTGCCAATTCCAGATCAAAGTGGTCTCAGTCACTGATGTGCAGCATTTCAAAACAGAGTTTTTTTCCCCCGAATGCTACAAAAAAATCAGTTTCCTTTGAAATTCTACTTTCTTTTGTGGTAGAGGAAGGACCAGTGTAACTTAAGAGCATTGATACAGTGGTTGTATCTGTGGTGATAACTGTAAATTTTGAGGAATAAAGACTCAGACAACTTAGAAATTAATCAAAACCAATATATTGTTGAGTATATATAATCTCCCATACCCAATAACCCAAAAAAACATCAAATAATTATTTCTGGGGAAGCAATTTTTTATATAAGTGGTTAATTATGCAAAGTATGATATTAACTATTTTCTAAACAGTTTTTGTAAACAGAAACAAATAAATAAGACACATTTTTATAAATATGCCTAATGCAGTTTAATAGATTATTAATGATGTTCTTCTGATAGGTGGTAGTATTTGGAATATTTTCCTTCTAACTTTTTCTGCTGCAAATTTTGAAAAGGCAGCATAAAACTTACAACTTTAGCTACTATTTTATGGCCGGCCAGTGTGGCCGAGCGGTTCTAGGCGCTTCAGTCTTTTGGTGACCTCAGATGTTAAGTCCCATAGTGCTCAGAGCCATTTTTTGAACTATTTTATGATTAACAAAACCGCCAAACTAGACTTGGTGTGCTGCAGATCTGGAATATTTTGTACCACCTCACATTTTTCTGAATGAAAAAGGTATCTCATGTTCACCACATAAGCCTTCAGCTACAACAGTAACTGAGGAAATAACAGCTAGGCCTATTTTTAGGTTCATCAAAAATTTAAATTTTTACACATTGACCTACCATCAACTGGGGCTACATTGGCCCAGTTATTTGCAAATTCTAGTTTAATTCTGTAATATTTTGAATAAATCTTAACAGATGTTTACTCAACTATCACACCACATTAATGGCTTCTGCAGATCTTTTTGGTAACTGATTTTATGTTTTCAAAAAGTGGGCCAATTTTGTACCAAAGTGGGGCTACTTTGTCCCAATAATTTTTTTCCTTATTAATAACCCTTTTCATCATTTTGGGTCAATTGTACATCTGATTATAGGAAATTGTGATAGTACAGCAACAAAACATAGCAATATTTCAAGGAATTTTAATTTATTTACAAGAAAATTCTGAACCGAACATGTCCATTACCCATACATGCATACAACAAATATTATTGCTACACATTACAAAATTAATTTAAATATTTAAACAAAACAGTGGAATGCTTTACACTATATCTGATATATACTGTCTTCCCCTCTTGGAAAGCAGTTTTGGTGGGGAAATTTTTCTTGCAACAGATGATCGCAGATATTTTATTATGTCTTTCTTGTGGGGCCACTTCCAGCATTTCTTACTTTTCTCCATGCAGTCCACTGTAGGGCCTTCCAGAAGGTCTATTTTTAGGATCACTCCAGGGTATTCTTGTTCATCATAAATAACCATCACAAAGTCACCCACTTTTAGTCAACAAATCCTCTCTTGGTAATATGTGTAGATTTTTGCTGCTCACTGATTTCGTCCTCAGAAATTTCCAACTCTGGTAATAAATCATGAATGCTGAAATTATCAGACTCTGACGATTCAAAGGCCTCTATTATTTTTCTTGGTCTTCCCTTCTTTTTCAGAATACAACTGTCGTCACTCGAAACAGAGGCAATTGTACCTGAAGTTAGGGGTGAATCATCCAAGTCTTGTGGGCAGATACTTTTTCCTGGTGGAACATTTAATTTCCTGCGTCTCCTCTTTCCTACTGGTGTCTTACATTCACTCCTTTTCTGAATCAGATGCTGTATTAAAGCATTGCTGACATTCTTTACTGCAACTTCTTCATTTGGCAAAGAATTCGAAACAGCATTTCTATCAAAGGGATGTATTCCACATTTACAGAAGACAGAAATTAAATTTTTTGCCTTTCCACTGTGTTCCATCTCTGACATTAGTTGCCTCAAAAGTTGTGAGAAAACATCTTTTGGCAGCACTTCATGTTTCTTTCCACTTGGAGAGTCCTTCCACTGTCTCAAAATATATCTCCAAGCTTACTTCATTGGAGCAAAATATGCTACATCCAGAGGCTGTGTGATGTGGGTGGAGCTAGGAGGGAGACACACAAATCTAATGTTATTTTCCTCACATGTTGTAGGATTTCTGGATTGATGTGAGTAGACAAGTTGCCACCAATCACTAATTTCATGCCTTGCTGTTTGTTGAGTCTTGGTAGCAAAAGAACCCTAGACCAGTCCTCAAATGTTGCACCATCAAACCATCCATGTTTAGTGCGATTGTAATGGCATCCTACTGGACCACCCTGAGTCCATGTTGTCCACAGATTCTCAGCTCGATAGACAACATCTGGTGGTAACAGCTCTCCCACAGCATTCCCACACAGCATAATAGATGTTGAAGTTTTTGAGCTATTCATGATTTCCTCCACATATTTAATCCCTTTCTTGCAAATTACATTGGCTGTGCCAGGATTATCACTAAGGTTGGTCTCGTCATAATTCCAAATGTTTTCTGGAGAGACATCCTTAACTGAAACCTCAAGGTGGTCAAAATACTCATTAATGACAGTCTTGTCAATTGCTGCTCTCACACGTTTGATACTGCTACAAAATTGTGTGGTTAGTTCTTTATGCCTTCTAAGGAAGGATTTAATAAATTCATAACCAGGCAGATTGTCTTTGAAGCAGTTGATCACAATGCCTTTCTTGTCCAAATAGCTTTTAATAACAAATCTAAGATCAGTTTGAACAAGTGGGAAGCCAAATTCAGCCATTTTACTGATGTGATCCACAAACATTTTCTCCTCCTCAGGGCTGAATGTTGTTGGGTGACCATTTTTGTTACTAAATTTCCCTTTCAGTTTATTCTGTAAGGTCCTTCTTGAAATTACTTATGTATTTGCAGCAGTTCTCTGATGAATGTTGTTGGGTGACCATGTTTGTTACTAAATTTCTCTTTCAGTTTATTCTTTAAGGTCCTTCTTGGAATTCCTTATGTATTTGCAGCAGTTCTCTGACTTTTTTGACCTGACCTAATTTCTTCCAAACACTTTTGTATAATTTCTGTAATTTCTCACCCCAATCTTCCTTTTATATAGACAAATCATATTTATAATCTGAAATTAAAAATGAAAGAAAAACAAAATATTGAAAAACAGACCTAAGACAAGTTGAGAACCAAAAGCTAATTTACCTGGGGCTGCTTTGGCCCGGGACAAAGTAGCCCCAAAAATGGTGCCAAGTAGCTCACAATTTAATCATTTCCAAACTAACCATGATCTACAAAGAATTAACCAACCTTATCATCTCAGCGTAATAGTAAATGCCTTAGAGGATAAACTGTCTACTTACCAAATTTTTCTCGCTTGTGCTAGTCAGTCTACAACACAAAGTAGGAACAGAACAAAAATCGTATTACTTTGTTGCAGTCAGAAAATGACGACACTGCACTCTGGTGGGCATTGTGGGAAGTTTTTGCGACATCACAAAAGTTAGACGGTGCTGCCACCTGTGATGAAGTATAAGTACTAGGAGCAATTGTTGACGTGTTTGCACACACTGAAAATCAAAATCTTTTTTTTCGTTGTGGGCCAAAGTAGCCCTCGCAAGGGCCAATGTAGCCCCGGTTGACGGTACTTCAGTGGTCTACTAGATAGTAATGATGTGATTTCTATTTCAATGTGTTTAGGCCTTGGATGAATAATTAAGTTGTCACTAGCCAGTTTATATATTTTTCCATTTAGCTAAAAGTGGTTGGCATATGAATCTGTCAAAAAATGTAAAAAGTAAACAGTTAAACATCCTTCAGTTTCACCTATGACAAAAAATTATATGACCAACTGCTTAAAGAATTTTTTGTTAACAATCAAAAATGTGTGTCCCATGTAAAGTATAGGCACAGAGTCTAAAGCGGATAGCATTTTTACCAGAGTACAAGACGAACTGCCCCCCCCCCCCCCTTTTGTCTTCAAGAGGTTACTTGAAAAAAATTTATAACGTATTCTGACCAATGAAAATTACAAACCGTTTCATTGACAATAATGCAAGGAGAAATAAAATAAAAAGAAATGGTTTATATTAATTTGATCCTTTCTTTTCTACATTTTTGACTTACTAACCCTGTCATCTGTGGTATCACTATTCTTAATCAACATCATCATCCTAACAGCACAGCTATGAAATTTTTGGCTGTTTTTTCCGAATATGTTGCGATTTCTGACGTTGTGGTTTCTAACCAAAAACGTATAAGATTTCGCTTCTGTGCTGATATATGTAACAATGTCTCTTGCTTACAAACCTATAGTCTGCCTGCCACTCCCTTGTTGGCTGCTTAGGAAATTCCAACCGCCTTCCTTCCCGTCATACGTTACGATAATCGTCGACAACATTGCAGTGCGAAAGACTGAAGTAGTCACTGACCCTATCTAGATTTTTACCGTCTCCTGCAGAAATGAAGATTACCTTCCAGTTTTAAAGTCAATTCAGTTCCGACTACAAATGTATTCAGGCAAACTGTAGTTTGAACATAGCAGATGTACCCAAAAAGCCAAAGTATGCGGTATGGCTTCCCATGATTGGCAACACAGAGTAATTTGCTGTTGGCTCATACGCCCCTCGCCACACTACGCTAGTTTTTAGGGAGGCTGGTAGTATCACAGTTCCCCCTCCAAACCTTCAGTAGTCCTGTGCTTGAGCAAGTGCGAAAGATGGACAACAATATCATCTAGGGTGCAAGTCATATGTAAGAACAGCAACTAATACATAAATAAATGGTCACAACTGCAATTCAAGCTAATTTTTGAACTCCCACTCGTCTCGCGATCTAGTTACATCTGTTAGTACTATCTCCACGATTGGTCTTGCCGCTGTAATTTGTTCTCGCGATAACAATGACACAATTTAATGTGATTTATTTCGTTTGGTAGACATTTCATTCTGGGTTAATTTATCTTCATTGTTTCACCTTAGTATCACCATCAGTTCTAAAGCTGAAAATCCTTAAAGACACTAACTATGAGAGCTTTTTTTTACAAATATGTTCAGATAGCTACAACAAGAGTTTGTAAGATGATATAATTTTGTGCTATTTCCTCGTGTGTTTCACAAAATTGTCACATTTTAACCAGAGAAATGGACTGTTGTAGTAGTTAGTTCGTAGTTCTGGGATGTTTCTTGCACTAGCATCATGCAAATCAAATGTCGTCTGATTGTTCGAGCAACCAGTCCAAAATACTTTTTAGTGCATTGCCTTCTGCAGTAAAGAAAATTTTCATAAATTCGAGGTAGATCTTAAACAATTTTTACTAACTCACAGTTTTTATAGCATTTAAGAATATCTAAATATGGAAAAGTAATATTATTTATATATACTGATATAAAATATTTGTATTTATTATCCAAGTTTTTGAAACATATTAAAGATAAGAAACTATATTGTAATTGACTACATCCATACAATGTATATTGTTAATGGATGAATAAAGAGATTACTTTACTTTACTTTTCCGTGTTCAGATCAAATTTTATTTTTCCAATAGTTAGCCACCACAACGGCTTTGTCATTGGCTTGTAGCAAGTCGCTAATACTGCGGGGCTCCGGCAGTAGTCAGCACATGAGCAGATGTGCCTCGTCTTGTACCTCTCCGCATCTGCAAAGAACGTCGTCATCGTTAGTCAGCAGTCCCCACTTAACACAGATTAGTTTTGCATCTGGGTACACCAGCCTGCAGCCTATTTAGTGTTCTCCACACTGTATAAGGAAGTTTGTTACCAGGTGCCATTTGCTCTTTTGGTATTATCTGCAGTGCGGTTTGTTCATTCTCCCATCTACGGACTCTTTTATCTTCCTGTGAACCGTCAAGGATCTTGGTTCTTGCAATAAAGCTATTTCTAGACTTAAGCCTCCGATCCTGAGTGACGTGCCCATTCAGTGGGTGTCGAGAATCTGTTTCTTTCTTTGTTCTCTCAGCATCTGCTGCCACCTGCCATCTGATCTTGGATGGGGCAATTCCAGCAAGTAGGTACAAACTACCTGTTGGTGTGGGTCTGAGACAGCCTGTAACAATTCGCATTGTCTCATTTACACTTACATCAACCTGTTTAGCATGTGCAGATGCTTCCCATACTGGCGCTGCATAGTCTGCTGCAGAAACACACAGAGCAAGTGCTGATGTTCTCAGTACTGATGGTTGAGCTCCCCATTCATAGTTTGTCAGCCTGCGGATGGTGTTATACCTGGAGCAGACTTTAGCCTTGGTGTTTTGGCAATGCTGCTTGAAGGAAAGCGTTCTGTCAAGTACAACCCCAAGGTATTTAGGTGTTGGACAGTGCTTTAGCTTCTTACCTTGCCATGTAATGTCGAGCTCAACTCCAGCATCTCTATTGCTCAGGTGAAAAGCACATACTTGGGTTTTGTCAGGGTTTGGCTTGAGGTGATTTGCGTCATAGTATTGAGCCAGTTCTTCAAGCGCTCTAGAGAGATTTCCAGATGTTGCATCAAAATTGGACCCCTGGACCACCACAGCTGTGTCATCAGCATATACGTAGAGTCTTGCATCTTGAGGTATAGGTTGGTCATTAGTATACACATTATAAAGGATGGGAGAAAGTACACTTCCTTGTGGTAAGCCATTCTTCTGCAGTCGCCATCTACTGTTCTTACCATTTAGGGAGACATAAAATCTTCGATTCTGCAGAAGACTACCAATAACAATCGTCAACCTACAATCCCCTGTGATGTGATATAATTTGCGCAATAGCTTTCTGTGGTTTACCGTGTCGTATGCAGCAGTAAGATCTATGAAAGCTGCTCCAGTTATTAATTTTTTTTCAAACCCGTCTTCTCCATGTTGTGTCAGATTAAATATTTTTCCACAACAAGATCTTCCTGGTCTGAAACCGGCTTGTTCCTTTATGAGCTTTCCATCTATAGTTTCTGCCACCTGGTTGAGAATCGTCTGCTCCAGTATCTTATAGAGATGGCATAGAAGTGACACTGGTCTGTAACTTTTGGGGTCCTTTATCTCCTTGCCAGGTTTTAGTAAAGCCACCACTCTCACCTGCTGCCATAGTTTTCGAATATTCAGCTCTTTAATACAGGTGTTCATCATTTGTAGTAACCAGTTTCGAGCTTTGGGCCCAAACTGTTGTATCCGCTTCGTTCTAAGGTCATCAGTTCCAGCGACCTTATTCAGTTTCATACTCTGAATGGCGTCTTCCAGTTCGGTTGCTGTGAATGAAGCATTGAGGAGTCCGTAATCTTTTTGTTCTTGGGGTATAACTCTTTCCCTTTCTCTTTTCCCTTTGGTTTTCCCATTCTTCAGAAGTTGGCTAGCAATCTGATTTGCTGTTACCCCGTTGTTCTTCTGCTGGTGGTCAGTTGGGTCCCCACTTAAGTTTTTCAGTAATTTCCATGCACAACTGCTGTTTTGTTTCATGTCAAGATTCTCGACTAGTTTGCACTACCGTGATCTCTTATCCTTAGCAATAGCCTGCATTAGTTCCTCCCCAGCCTCCATCATATCTTCGCTGAAGGGGTCCTGAGTAAACAGGTTTTGGTACCTGTCAAGTAAGACCTTGCTGCTGCTGGTCAGACCCTGGATGTACTGGGTACAGCAACCCCTTGGGATGTTTTTCCTTGAGATCCCTTTCACAAGATCGATAAATCTACCATACGCATCTGGTCGAGGAGGGATTTTCTCAATCTCTTCATCCAATTTCTCTTTAAATTTCTGCCAGTCTGCCTTTTTGAAATTAAACCGTCTTTGGAAAGGCACCTCCTCTGGTTTAACCATGGCATTCACAACACAAACGATGGGTCTGTGTTGTGTACTTGGGATAGGTTCTTCAACAAGCTTCATGCACTGTGCTGCCAACTTCCTACTCACAAAGATGTTGTCAGGATTATATCCCCTTCTCCATCTTCTGCTGTTGAACGATGCTGGCAGTTTTGGCTCATGAATGAGTTGTAGGTCGTTAGTGTCAGCCCAGGATTCAAGCTGTACGCCATTCTCATCAGTCTCATTATATCCCCATGCTTCACCATGGCAGTTGAAATTGCCCATGACAAAATTAATATGGTCATTTGTAAAATTGTTTGGTTCATGGAAAACAAAGCCCGCATCTGGTGGTTTGTACACAGACGTCACAGAGAACTTCTGGGTGCGAATGGTAAGAACTTCTATGTTATTTACTTCTGTCATTGCAGCTGATGTTACGTTGAGCCCTGGTCTGATGGAAAAAAGCACTCCCATACTTGTCGTGAGGTCTTTCAATGGCCAAATGCATTCCTGCTATTTTAGGTCTGTGGCTGGTGGCTCCCCGGTGTGTTTCCTGCACCAACAATACGTCGCATTTATGCTCACAGCACGTCTGCTAATAAAATACTCTTATGACTAGAGAATCCCTCAATATTTATTGAGATAGTCACAAGGGGTGGTCTTGATAAAGGCCATTGCATCTTGATGTTAATTTGGTTTTGGACTTTAACTTGATCTGGTGTTAGAAGGATTAGCCGGTGAAATCTTTCACCGTTTCCAATGTACGCCCAATTGTGCCTGTCTTCAGTCTTTAGGCTCACAATCTTCTAGGAGGCTCCTTCTTTGAGATTGATTGATTGATTGTTGCAGTTTCCCAAGCAGCAAATCTAAAATCTCGCTGTGACCTCCTTTGAAATTTGCGGACAAAACCTCATCACTTCTTATTCCTCATACCTCTGTTATTTTGATACTTCTTCACATACAGTCACTTCTGTGTTTTCTTTTTCTGTCACCTTTTCATCACAATAAACGTAACAGAAGCTCCCAAGCAAAGAAGGGAATTCATAACAGACTGCTTGTACAGGGAGATAACATATGGACATGAGAACACCCATGCGTTCTTTCCACAAATTTTTGTGTATGCACTTTTATTCCCATGAGTCTGCAACTGCACACAATGATTGTTTGAATGCCTCTGTGGGTCCAGTAATTATCCTAATCTTATCCTCACAATCCCTGCGTGAGCGATACGTAGCGGGTTGTAGTATATCACTAGATCGTATTGCCCTTCGCTGTATACGTTCAATATCCTCTGTTAGCCCTATTTGGTGTGGCCCCCACACACTTTCTTTTTTTTCTCATTTTGTTCATTATAGGTCGTTGCATTTGTTTGGAACACAGGTCCCATGATACCTGTTCAGGTTCACCGTTGATCCATTCACTCAGTTTTTTTTTATTATTATGGAGGGCAGCTAACCCTCTGACCAAACACGCTGAACCAAGCTTGAGCAATGTTCTGGAACCGGTCGCACGAGCGACTTGGATGTACTTCCACGGTATTCTACCAATTATCCGAATCTACCACCTACTTTACCCATGACTGCACCTATCCCTACAGTGTGTTACACACAGGTATTTATATGAGGTGGCCGATTCCAACAGTGACCCATTGAAATTAAATAGGATACTACTTTTCTCTGTTTTGTGAAGTGAAAAATTGTACATTTCTGAACATTTAGAGCAAGCTGCCAATCTTTGCAACGTGTTGAAATCTTATCAATATCTGACTGAATATTTATGCAGCTTCTCTCAGATAGTATTTCATTATAGTTGCCTGCATCATCTGCAAAAAGCCTGGTTTTGCTATTCATATTGTCTGCGAGGTCATTAATATACAGGGTGAAGTGAAATTGAGCACTTGGGCTTTGCAGCGCAACTCCTCACATGCCAGGGATAAAAAAGGTCTGTCACCAAATTTCGTCCGTCGAGTACATCCGGCAGAAAAAGGATGTTGAAGAGTGGCAATATGGCAGTACCTCTGTCAGCACACCTAAGTTGTGTTGTACGGTTGGTCTTGGGTCAGCAAGCAGGAGGTCGATGGCTTGATCATGAGGCATGTGTTTTTTTTATTTGGCAAATGTAGTCCAGTTGGTATGGTATCTGGCATCTTAATCATCAACAGCAATTGCAGCGGATCCTCTGGAAAACGTGTGCACTTACACACTACAATCATAGAAGTGCAAGACTGATCAGCTTTGAAAGAAGCCCTTTCCACATCGTGGGTGTGAATTTATTCGCACCACGCCGTCTACTAGATGCGAAACCTGTTTTCTTTGTACCCTCCTCCAATGGCCCCATAGATTAGTACCAACTATTATTCTTGCCTCTTTCAGGTCCATTACATTTAGTTAGGGTCTTACATTACCAGTAGGACTAGCAATGTACTTTGCGAATAATGCCCAAACTCAGTTACTATTTAAATGTTCACCATGGCCCTACTAACTATGCATTTCAACATTGAGTCTGGTAACTGCATGCTGTTTAGTACGTATCTCAAGGCATTATTATTATTATTATATTAATAGGATTGTGAAAACATCATATCTATTACCATTAGGGAAACAGTGTAATTTGAAACCAAACATAGCAAAATTAGCAGCATCCGGATGAATAATGCAGAACAATATCTCTCAGAGGGGCAATGCGCATTAGGTGAAACAGCATGCAAGACTGACGGAATGTTTATACTCTATGCGCTGTCCACCAGACAGCGACTAGTTGCGAGTGTAACATGCCCATGACAGACTCCAATGTACATTCGTTCACATATCGAATTTTCTCATTGTAAACCTCTAAACCAGTGTGGCAGATGTATGGCATACCTAAACAATGAATATGTATATATGCTTCTGGTCCTTGGTGCATCTGATAACTGGGCCGATGTTGGTGCTCGTGAATATGTTGCTAGATATGCTCGTCAAAATGTGTTTCGTCATCTGGAGCTGTGCCTTCGGGAGTCAGGTTCTCTCCTTCCATCATCGCATGACAGAGGTCGTCCATGTACTTGCCGTACTCTAGCTACTGAGGAAGCTATTCTGGAGGTCATACACCAAGAACCTCAGGGAAGTACACACAGCATAGCAAGGCAGCTGCAGGTCTCACAATGCACGGTCGTTAACATGCTGCACGAGCATGGGCTGCACCCCTATCACTATGCTTTCACGTAACACCTGCTTCATGTGGATCACCATCAGTGGGTGCAATTCTATGAATGGTTCCTACAACAACAGGAAGCCAACAATGACTTCTTGAACATCATAATAAGATCGGATGAAACAGCATTCACTCGTGAGGATGTCTTGAATATGCACAATGCCCACCACTGGTGTGAGGTTAACCCACATGTCATCTGCGACTGTGTATATCAAGTTTGCTTTGGCATCAACTTCTGGGCCAGAATATTGGGCAACAGGTGTTTGGGCCCCTACATGTTACCTGACCGGTTGACTGCACAAAGGTATCATGCATTCCTCTCAAACTATCTGCCTGACACACTGGAAGATGTTCCACTACATGTTCGGCAGAGGATATGGTTCCAACAAGATGGTGCTCTTCCACACTCTGGAATTACTATGCGACAGTATTTGGACTGAACACTTCCAGGGAAATGGCTTGGATGTGGAGGTCCAGTTGTATGGCCATCACATTCACCTGACCTAAATCCCCCGGTCCTGTGGGGACACTTGAAGGAGCATGTGTAGTCTCTACTCCGCTGACAAATGGGGAAGGATTGGTAGCACATGTTCATGCTGCTCATGTTACTGTGGTAGCAGCTTTGCTGTGAAGGCTCCAGTGCTGTATGATTCAGTGGGTTGCACAATTTTGGACGTGCAGTGAGGTCACTTCAAGCATCTGTTGTTCTGAGGACAACATAGTCTCTTGGGAAGGTCATGCTGTCATTAATATGGACATTCTTATTGTCACTGGTTGCTGATGTATGACATATAAGCTCTCATATTACATGTAGTATAAAAGACAAGTAGATGTTGTGTTATTGTACTGTGCTATCATCTTTATAATCTCGAAATTGATATTGTTTTTGTAGTTATTCTGACCTATGAGAGACCATTTGTTTCAACTGTCTATTTCTTATTTGTCTAACCACATATTTGTTATGTTCAGCATTACAAAATGTTGTAAATTTAGGATATATGTGAACTAAGAAACTGTGTATATTACAGTATGAAACGTCGGAATGCAATTAGCAAATAAAAAAAATGTGCCGCAACCCAGGGTCGAGCCCTCGACCTCCTGCATCCTAACCCAAAACTCTATCTACTGCACCAACTATACAGCATAATTAATATGTTCTTATAGAGGTAGTTACCATACATGTGGTTACAGTGTTCCCAGACTGCCACTCTTTAACGTCCTTTTTCTGCCGGATGTACTCGCCAGACAAAATTTTGTGACAGACATTTTTTTATTGCTTGCATGTGAGGAGTCACGCTGTGAAGCCAGAGTGTGCAAATTTTGCAACTCATTAGCCAGTTATCATCTTCACTGACTTGCAAGTATCGTATTTTTGTTATTATGTAGTTACACTTTATGAAACTGATATTAGGCTACAAAAAATAATAATATTTGTTGTTATACAGGCTCACCATTCTCTTTAAATATAACATCATAAAGAATGTTCTAAGTAAAGTACCTCACCTAATTTTCCTCACGTCAGCATCATGTTGCTAATGTCTTTAAACTGACATCCTACTGCAGTGCACACTGTGACAGTAATTAGGTTTCTGATTTTGAGGAAAGGAAAAAAAAAGTTAAGTGGTATATAATGATATAACAGTATGTTGCAGGGTAGACATTTCTTGTAGTGAATGTGTAATCCTGACTAATTCAAAAAAATGAAAGAAAGAAATAGAAAAAAGATTGGAAAATGTAACTGTAACAGAAAAGAGAAAGGCTTTTTGATGAGAATTGTTGAATGCAGAAAAACATGAAGCTTGACTTTGTACCCAAAGAGAAAAAAGTTATAAAGGAAATTGTGAAGTTATTACTAAATTTAATATAGTTTTGTAGGGTGTACTCATCCGACTGCTTTTTATCTGCTGCTGCCCCAAGCACTGTGTCCCTTCATATCCCCTGTAACTTGATTTTTACACCAAGAATGGCCAATATTAACATTATGTTTCAGAACCCTTATTCTATATCACATCATAATTATTATGTTACATTGACAAAACTCAAAAATACTGACATGCTTACAACACTGATGTACATCTTACTTAAGCAATTACATGCTTTTTGCACAAAATCTCATAAGACGCTGATGTAAAATCCCAACATGGCTGCCCCTTTTATATAATTCTGAACAATCCTTGGTATTTTTATAAAGGGTTTGTTGCCTCAAAATTGCACTGGCTCCTATAGAGCAAATACATATATGGATTTTCAAGCATTTAACATTTTAGGAGCGTGCAGATACTCAAAATATGAAATATTAACAATAATTTTACTATTTTTATAAAATGCAAAAGATACATGGTTCGGAAAATGTTCCTACCAATTACAGGACCTATACATCTAAATACAATTATAATTTAGTAACCAGTTTCATTGCAATAATTCTACAAGCACAGATCCACCTTTTGTTTACGTGAGTGGTTCCTGTTTATTTGAAATTGGATCGAAAAATTCGTGTTGTAAATGGGTTTCAATGGACTGTTAAATCTCAACAACCCCCAAAAGGATTTGTGCAACTAAAAGTTGAACAAAACCTTTTCTGGCATATCTATGTAACAGTATTCATTCTACACTCAATTGGATGGATTAGCAATTTACATATGATATGAGATCATATTTCTGCTTAATCTCCAAAATTAAGTGTACACATACATCACAATGAACTTTAAACTATGTTTTCAATTAAATATGTAAGATTATCATAAACTATTTTGTATCAGTTTCAACTGGAACTGACAAAATATTGGTTAATTGCACAAAGAGAGAACAAGTTAATTCGTAGGATTGTCTGTAGCTTGTATTTCAGCATGAATATGAGGTAAATCTATTTCAATCAGAAAAATTATCTAATGGAAGTTAGCTGAATTGGTCTTGTTTCTGAATAATTATGCCAGTCATTAAAGCCTCCAATTCTCCTGAGCACAATGGAGACACTGGTGTATATAACTCTTTCTCAATACTGGCAATGCATTGTGCAACAAGTGTTTTTATCGGATACTACAATACTCAAAAATCCATATTAGATAGACTGTACTTGGCAACCTCCTGTTGTAGGCAGATGCACCAAGTTGTTCTTACTAATGCACAGCATTAGACTATAATATACCAAAGTGTTCAATCGCCTCCATGTGTAATGAGGAGTACTGAATTGAAGCTCAATGTGGCTCTCTGCTCGTCAGAAGTTAGTCATTGCAATACCTGGAATGTAGCTCGTATTCCACTCTTCATAATCATCATATATTTTGCAATTGATTGTTTTGAACAGAATTGTTCAATTCAGCATAATTCCAACTGATCATATTTAAATATTTCCTGTCTTAAATCTCATTTTGCAATTTTAACATAACGTATCACTAAAAATATATTCCTATATACTACATGAAGTAAAATTGTAACTTCGGATTTCAAATTATATAGCTAGTACAAAATTCTCAAGTGCAATTGCACTAGTCTCTTCGCTTTACACTAGTATTCTCTTATATTACTGAATAATCACACTTCCACACATTGCCATTTGGAGCTAAGAGACAATTCTCCACAGAGTCCACTTGGGACTGCATGTACAAATATTGATTGAGCCACAGTACACAGATTCAAGATTTTTTATTTTTTCATTATTATTATTATTATTATTATTATTATTATTATTATTTTGCTTCATCAAATACATTATTATAATATGGTAGTACACTTTATAATACAATAAATTTCTTGAAATTTGGTTCTTCAACAGTTAACATTATTTACCCGATATGCACAGAATGAAATGTCTGACCAATGACCAATTTCTTTATATTTCATTTGTCAAGACACTTTCAGCACTTCTTTTGTACCTTTACAATTATTCAAACATTAATTAATGGATTACTTAACTAACATTAATGCAACACAGTTGTTGCTTTTTCCTCCACAGTGAGTGCTAAAACACAACAAACTAAAACATAAGCAAGTAATATATCATGACAGAATATGTTTATATATCAGTATGTGTTCACCACTTTGGGTTCCAACACACAACAAAATGAAACATAAGTGAATAATATATCGTGACAGAATATGTTTATACATCAGTATATGTTCATCACTTTGGGTTCCAACACACAACAAAATGAAACATAAGTGAGTAATATATCATGACAGAATATGGTTTTACATCTATACATAATATATGTTTAAATCATTCTTATCAAAAACCACCAGTACATAAAGTTGAAAACTGTATATTTGCTCTCAAGTTAGCAAAAGTGTATCATCAATTATCGCAAAGATTATCTATACATGTGACATCTTTGAAACTCAGTATATTTAATAATGCAGAAATGCTGGCTTGTTTCCTGGATCCTCCTATACATAGGCATTAGTCACAAAGACAAGAACTGACATGGCAAATGAGAAGGGTTTCACCAATAGAGACATATGCATGTGGACACAGGGAAGGACAGCTCGGTACTCTGGTGAGAAATAAGAAATGAAATTGAAGATTCAGAGTGTTGGAGCTGAAGAAGAACAGATGACAGACCCCTAAGACAGGAAACCCCCTACTGTTCAAGTACTTCACTGTGGTGCCGGAGGGGGAAGTGTGTTCGGCATTCCCTACAGAATGGACTTGCCACAGCTTCACCTTCCCAGTCCCCAAAAATTAACCCCAACACTCCCTATTAACTGATTGACGAAGGGTAAACAATAGCATTCTGCTAGACAGAGTAATTGAAATATTTAACTTTGTATTGTTTAATACAAACTACAACTTACAAGCAGTTCGTCTGATTTCTGGTTCAGATCAAACATAATTAATACATAAATATGAAAATATAGAAATGAGGTACAAAAATATCGTATCAAATAACTATAAGTTTCAGATCAATAAATAAACAAAGTGGAATGCCTCTTTGGGCTGATCATCCAAGTGCAAAAAATGCTCTCATTTTGAGAAGAAGTTTCCCATGCATCATTACATAAGATAAACTTATTCAATTAAAAAAAAAATGAATAGTGTGTTTACCACAAGAAACAACATCTGATGAATATCACTTTATCAGAATCAGCAATATGTGTCACTGAGTATTCATAAACTTTCATTTAATTGCTAGACACCTTAAAGTCAGGTGTGAAAAGTGACAAAAAAAATTATATAACATTTTTTTTTTTTAATTCCATCATAACATGGACATGAGCCGTCCCCGCATCTCATCTTATTGAGTTTGTTATGTTTTTGTTTCACTTGTGAATATGTATCATTTCTGGATGCAGGTCTGAGAGATACAAAATCAAGTTACAGAATTCTGGTCCATGCATCACATATATTCTCCTTCCAATCGACAAGGCATATGTAAAGTATAAGTTCAATGACATATTTCATGTAAGAAATCAACTTCAAGTAACAGTATATATGGTAGAGATAAAAGGTATTCAAGCAGAAAGCATGTAAATAAACAGCCGTAAGTTTGAGAATGCACGGACAATAAATGAGTATTGGAAATTATGTTACATGTAACAGTACATCAACAGTTGCTGAAGTTAAAATGGATCAAGTTAAACAGATGATTACAGTGTGCATCATATCACACTCCATAAGAAAAACATCTCTAGTCATAATCCAATATTAGTTCATTTCAAAAATAATTTCTCCTGTCTTACATTTCTTAGACATGACTTACAAAATCAGCATAAAATCTTACCACCTCTTACCACAAAAATCTTTCTTACTCTGTTATATTTTACTGGTACACAGTGGCAAACTACTATATGCTGAATCTTAATAAGAAAAATGGATATCATTTTTGAAAATACTGGTTACTAAAAAATGAAATTGGTGTTGTTTTCTTTTCCCACACTGTAAGTCAAGTGATTGGCCAAAATATAGTCTTGTGTCTTGCATGTTGCACACTGTATACCCTAGGATAGTAGAAGAAACCTAACTGCTCTTACTATCTAGATAGGATGGTAGCAGAGGCGTCATTCCAGAAAATAAATATGAAGTTATGGGAATGGGATTGGTAATCAGGCTATAGAAAACTTAATTCCAATATATGTCATAGCTCGTATATATTGACACTTGACAATGCATCCATACAGAATGAAGTATAACAAAGAACTGACCAAAGTAAAGTTAAGATGGAGGCTCAACAGAGCACTTAGAGTTCACAGATATTAATTTTCGTGGTTGATACGAACTATCGACGCCACAAAGTCACTGTATGAGGCAAGGCACCATATGCCACATGGTGTATCTAAGAAAGTACCACAGATCCCCTACCTGTTAAATTTCACCACAAAATGACTGATGGGTGGGTGCAAACGCATTTGTTGAAAATGCGTGTGCATCCGGCTAATGAAATCTGGCAAGGGGGGAAGTTCCTTGCTAACCTGGGGAAGAATAAGTTCCCCCGGTAGGACCAGATTCTCGCTGTAAACAAATTCGGATATAGTCCCCTGTAGGTCAGGTTTATAGGTTGAGCATAGATCAAGTAGCACCCATGGGAGAGATTCTGACCAGAGACAATCATGGCATCGAAGGGCCTTATTGAGGGTGCGGTGCCATCTCTCCAACAACCCATTGCTTTGTGGGTGATAGGCAGTAGTGTGTATTTTTTTAATACCGCAGATATTGCAGAGGATGGTGAAAAGGGAGGATTAAAATTGTCGACCGTGATCGATGGTGATAGTGGTCGGGCACCCGAAATGAGCGATCCATGAGCCAATGAAAGCCTTGGCTACAATCTCGGCAGTAATGATAGGGAGAGGGAAAGCCTCAACCCAGCGAGACAAATGGTCGATAGTTGATAAGGTATATCTATGGCCCTCCAAAGGAGGAAAAGGCCCGATCAGATCAATATGTAAGTGACAGAATCGTCCTGCGGGAATGTGGAACTTGCCCAGAGACGGGGAGGTGTGGCGGCTGATCTTGTTGCACTGGCAAGCGACGCATCTGCGTGCCCGGGTTTGACAGTCCTGTTTGATATTCTTACAAACAAAACATTCTGACATGAGACGTGTGGTGGCTTGAACGCTCAGGTGGGCTAGGTTATGCAGGGCGTCGAAAACCTGTCAGCGCAGCCCGGGTGGTAACATAGGGCATAGGGTGCCGGTCGAAGAATCACACCACACCTCGTTGGAAATTCCAGGAAATTTAGCCTTTGTGAAAACAAGTTATGTTTGTGGGTCTTGTAGGAGAGCCTAAGAATCTTCGTCAGAAGCTTGGAGGGAGGCCAGATTGGAAAGATCAACGATGCACAAAACAGCACTGATCCGTGAGAAGGAATCCGCAGCGATGTTATCTGCACCCTAGATGTAACGAGCGTCCGTTGTGAATTGAGAAACCAGGTCAAAGTGGCGGTAACATCGAGGGGATGGGTTGCAGAATGCTTCTGCCAGTGATTTGCTATCGGTGAGGACGAAAAACGAACATCCCTCAATGTCAGGGTGGAAATGTTTGATCGCCTCGTAAACAGCAAACAGCTCTCTATTGAATGCAGAATTTTCTCTGAGCCATAGATAGTTTCTTGGAGAAGAAATGAAGGGGAGAAACTGTGTTGCCCCTGCGTTGCCGCAACACTGCCCCCACCGTGACGTCGCTGGCGTCCGTAGTGATGAATAACTCGGCTGAGGGGTCAGGGTGGGCGAGTGTCACAGTGTGAGCTAAAGAAGTCTCAGAGCCTTGAAGGCCTCTTGCATCGGAGCAGTCCAAGAGACAGGTTTGATACCGGAAGTTTCTTTGCCTGATAACACGTCCCACAGGGGTGCCTGAACAGTGGCAACGGAAGGCAGATGGCGACGGTAGTAATTGATGGTGCTGAGTAAACGGCATAACTCTTTGTAAGTAGCCGCGGGTGGCTGAGACATGATAGCCTGCGCACGAGATTTGGGAGGCTGTATTCCGTCAGCAGAGACAGTGTAGCTTAGGAAGGAGACTGACGCCTGGTGCAACTGAAACTCATCTTTGTTGACCTCGACACTGTTCGAGTTCAAAGTCTGGAGGACCATAGACAGATGATTTTCATGTTCCTCCGCTGAGCTGCTGAAAATGAGAATGTCTTCCAGATAATCAAAACAAAACTCGAACTGTCACATGATAGAGTCAATGAATCATTGCCACGTTAGTGCCGCGTTCTTTAGGCCAAACTGCATGAAGTGGTATTGGAATAAACCAAGCGGCGTGATAATAGCCATCTTAGGAATGTCTTCTGGCACCATGGGAATCTGGTGGGAGGCATGTTTACAGTCAATAACACTGAAAATTGTGGCGCCCGATAGCATATGAGTGAAGTCATTGATGTTCGTTTCTGGGTAATTATCCATGATGGTACGAGCGTTTAAGCATCTGTAATCGCTGCAAATTCGAAAAGATCTGTCGTGTTTGGGGATGAGGTGGATTGGTGAAGACCAGTTGCTGTCTGAAGGTTGCAGAACACCTGCTGCCAAAAGTTCATTAATCTGCTGCCGGGCCATGCGCACAACTTGATAGGGTTGAGGCGTCAGATCTTATGCCTAATAGGAGGGCTGGCAGTGGTAACTATCTTGTGTGTCATTTCATCAGTGATGGAAGAAACTGAGAACTGCGCATGAGATTGATTAATGTCCTGGTGCCGAGTCTTCGGACAAGTAGGGAGCAACGAGGTGTAGCCATTAACGTGAGTGGGGATAGGTAGCACGAAAGTCACATGTCTCTTATGGGAGCATGGTGTGCGCTTGTGTGGAGGGGGTGGGTGTGCATGCAGTGCTGAGCGAAGGGGGACAGGTGGCGATTGTCTGCTGTTAACCTTGCAGTAGACAACCACTGCGGGCGAGAGCAGTGCTGGCGTCGCACGTGGGACCACAAAGGCTGCTGGGTCATGTGGCTGGTGAGTGAGAGAGGGGGAATGTTTATCAACATGTGTAGTAGCTGTCCGAGAGGTGGGCGAGATCGCAACATGCATGCGACTGTCATTAGCAGCACTGTTTGAAACACATGGCACTGGATGAAGTGAGCATGACGGGGGGTTTGTAATGTCACACTCAAGTATAGTTTGTGGATTAACCTGGTGAGAGCTCGAGCTAGGCTCAGCCGAGCAATCTTGTTTAGGTGGTGGCGCCATGGACTGCAGTTGCAGAAGCGAGGCACGAGCTGCGACGAGCTCACTGTAAGCGGATGCAACACATTGTTTTAGCTTCTTGTTGTCCTGGCGGAGCTGTGTCGCCGAGTTGTATTTCGACAGTAGGTCAGTAACGCTGGTCACAATGTTGCCTGCGAGGATGGAGCACTCGCGTATGATATTGTATGTTGTGGTGCAAACAGAGCATTGGACATAGGTGCGGGTGCACGGTACATGAGTGTTCATAGGATGGTGGAGCACTGAACCCTGTACGACGTTTGGAGATAGTGTGTAATGAGATGAAAAATCCATACCAAGGATCGGTTCATCAATGTCAGCAATGTAGAACATCCACAGAAAACGTAGAGAAGGAGATGGGGTCACCGTAACCTTTACTGAGCCTGAGGTAGGTAACGTCGTTGCGTTGACAGCTTGTAGAAGCGACTTCGTCTGTGAAGAAGCGGGTGGAGCCATCGAAGTAGGTATGATCGACACGTCAGCACCAGTGTCGACCAGGAAAGCTAGACTTGACGCAGTGTCACTCACATAGAGACGACCACTCAGATGGGTGGACAAGTTAATGGAGTGTAATGTAAGGGGACGCCTCTTAGGTTCCCCGCAGGACTCAGCATCTCTTAGTTCGTGCAGTTAGCGTTAGGGTGTTGGCATGGCAAACTGCACATCTTGGCGTCATCGCTGAACACTTTGTGGTACCAGCAGTAAGGGTGAGGAGGAGGTGGAGACTGCAACAGCAGGGGCGGCTTGTCCTCGTTAATTTGTTCCGGTTAATAGACCGCTATGTAAGGTGAGTGGGCGATCCTGGAGTGCTCGGACAGCAGAGAGAGTGAGCCAACGCTGCCAGGAGAAGAAGAAGAGGTGACGGCGGAGCGAGCCCTGCCTCTGCTGGCTGAAGGTTGGTATGCGGGGGCGGCTGTGCCGATGAACAGTGTGGAATGAACCAGCTGATGTTGCCACAGTAGCGAATACAACTGATCAGCGATGCATATGAGGGAGCTGATGGACTCGAACAAGAGTGGTAACAGATGGATCTGTAGATCAGTAGGTAGTTTGGCAGACCACACAGCCCTTAGCTTGGTGTCAGGCTTGGTAGGCTCGTTCACGAGCAATCGAAGGCGGTGCAAGAGTTGTGACGGGGTGCATTCCCGCAAGTGCTCCTCGTAGAGGATCTTGATTATTAACTCCTGTGGTGAGCAGGCAAGTCGTTCCATTATAGTCTTCTTTGCAAACTCGTATTTTGGTGCAGGCAGAGGCGAAAGGATCAGGTCACAAATCAAATCTGAGTGGTCATGGAGGTGTGTGACGAGGCAGAGAAACTTTGAGCTGTCGTCAGACACATGATGTAACTCAAACAGATGCTCAACGAGCGCAAACCACGATGCTGGGTTGTCCTCGTATAAGAGCAGTAGCTTCAGTAGGTGGCCAGGAGGGGGTGACGACAGCAGCTTCAGTGACTCCTGGAGTAGCGTTTGAACTGAGGTTAAGTCAGAGGCCGACTCAGTAGGGCTGGATTTAAACCAGGTGAGCGAATCCGTAATAGCAGCAGCTGGCATAATTGACTGTGTCATGAAAACACGGCGTGGCAGGCACGGATGGTACCGAGCAGATGGGTGGATGGACGGCACATGAAGGGGGCCCGGAAACTGTACCAGGAGTGGCGAGAGCTGGATGGAAACACCTGCTTCCAGAACAGAGCGAGAGACTGGCGCGGCAGACACAGGCGGTGCTGTGTGAGCAGCAAGCGGTTGAGCGACCAGAAACGAGGACCCCTGCAGGGGAGGGGGGGGGGGGGGGGGGTTGTAAATGCCACCCGTGTGGAAACTATCTGATGTATAACATGCCTGTAGTGCCTGTTGTGGGCCACAGAGGCGAGGTAAGGGGTCCTTGCTATGCAAAACACTGAATTGTGCATGTAAATTGGACACAACTGGAACACCACGTGCACGGAACGGATCTGGCGTGGTTTGTAATAAAGGCAGCATTGCAAATCGCTCAACAGTAACTGGTGTAGCATGCCAGTGGATGGCTAAACACGTGTTTGAATGGAGATCACTTTGTTCTTGAAACATTTGATTTGAAAAGACACAATTCAAAATTTTGTTCAGTTCACATTTCACTGTTGGATGGGCATAATCTGGTGACGCAAAACTTGAATCCATTGTTTACTCTAATAGCATAGTTGTTGACCATTGAAAACTAATGAGGTTAGCACACATTGTTAATTGAGAACGTGAATCACTGCGCATAGATGATGAATACGCTGTTGCCGAAGAAATGACAGAACTTGGCGAGCGGAGTTGTGCTTCCAGATCTTTAAATAATGCATTATTTGGTGTGGTCATTGCGTAGTGCATATAATCTGTTGCATAAACACCAGCGCAGAAGACGCTAAACACGAACGAACTGTGGGGTCGCCACATGAGAATGGGCTCGGTAATCAGGATATAGAAAACTTAATTCCCATATATGTCGTGGCTCGTACATATTTACACTTGACATTGCATCCATACAGAATGAAGTATAACAAAGAACTGACCAAAGTAAAGATGGAGGCTCGACAGAGCACTTAGAGTTCATAGATATTAAGTTTCATGGTTGATACGAACTATCGACGTAACAAAGTCACTGGCTGGGGCAAGGCACCATATGCCACGTGGTGTATCTATGAAAGTACCACAGATCCCTTACCTGTTAAATTTCACCACGAAATTACTGAAAAAATCTTTCTGAGAGGATTTTCACCGCCAGATTTTGCCTTGACTATACAGTGCACAGAATGTTGTCTCAACTATTTTAACTCCTCAAATCACTTTTTAATTTGTAATTCATGATGGATATAAGAATTTAAAAAAAAAAGTTTGAATATTTAGTGACAACAGAGATGAGAATAAATTTCTTTCCTTCTATTAGTTATTTCACTTTCACAGGTTTAAAGTACTCACCGTAGGGTTTTGCTTGAGTATACAGTATGATCTTGACTGTGTAATGTGAGTTGCATTTCAGATAAATTTCCGATGGTGTGTTCAATATCAAAGGACAACTATCATAATGCTAAATGGGTAATTAAGGTTGTCTGTGCAATTTTAGCTGTGTAACATTCCTGAGTCTAAATAACCTTTTGGACTTTGGATAGACAAGTCTGTATGCATTTGGATGTGGGTTTTCAACAATTTCAAATGGTCATACATAAATATCAAACAATTTTTTAAGTTCATTATTCAGAGCTTTAGATTTGGTGTAACTTTTTGTCAAAACTAGATCTATAACTTTGAATTCTGTGTCTTTTATGCATTTTTCATGTCATTTCTTTCTTTTTTCATATTAGTCTTTCATGGTTCTTCTAACTACTTCCTCTCTTTCAGCTGCTGTTATGCTTTCACATGCTGGAAACTCTATAAGTTCTTGAACTAAGTAAGGTGGCTTTTGATCAAACATGATCTTGTAAGGAGAGTATCTTGTGGTAGTATGTTGTAGGCTATTCATAATATCTTCAAATTAATTGATATAATTTAACGAGTTAGGATGATCTTTATGACAGTAAGTTCTACATAATCTTCCAATTTACCTCATATAACTCTCAGTCAGGTTACATTTTGGTGAATAAGATGAAATTAGGATGTGTCTGATATTATATTCTTCTACAAATTCCTTCCAAAACTTTGAAGTAAACTGACTCCCATTGTCTGATGAAATTACTTTATTAAATTTGGGTATACCAAAAGCAGTCTTTCACAAATTTGGTCACTATTTTCTTGCTAGTTGCTTTCTTTAAAGGATACAATTTTACATATTTTGAAAATAAATATAAAATAACAAAAATATACTGAAACCCTCCTTTAGCTCTCGGAAGTTGGCCATACAAATCTATTCCCACAAAATCCAACTGTTAATGAGGTTTCACATTTTGTAAAAGACCGTTGTTGGTTTTGTTACTAACTTTTGTTCTTTGACATAGATCACAACTGGTAAGTAAAGTCCTAAACCTCACAGACATATTATGAAAATATATACGTTCTCGGATTTTTAAAATACATTTCAATGCACCACAGTGTCCAAAACTTTCATGTGTATATTTTATCTAAATACTGATGTGAGAATCTGGCCAGCAAACTTTCCATACATCACTGTCTGGGTTGTGTCTATAAAACAGAATATCTTTGAAGACTTGGTAGTATATTTGTACCTTCTCATGACCTTTCTTCTGTAAAACTTTTAACAAGCTTCCAACAATCACTACCATTTTGCTATCTTCTCAGTTGATCACAGATTTTCCTAATTTCATTTTCTTCTTTCACATCTTCAAAGTACATAATTTTGAAATTCTTTTCTTGACTATCATTTTCACTATCATTTACATTTCCCACTGACATTCTTGACAGGGCAGCAGCAATTACATTTCCCTTTCCTTTTATGAAATGAACTGTATATCTAAACTGCTGTAAGAACATTTACCACCTGGTAATTCTCCCATGATACAATTTACATTCCTGTATGTAATTTAATGCTTTATGATCTGTATAGACTTTGACTTCATGCCCAAACAAATAATTTTTAAATTTTTTGAATCCCCATACTATTGCCAAAAGTTCCTTTTCTGTAATCATATAATTTCTCTCATGTTTTTGTAAGGTTCTACTTGCAAATGCTATAGAATGATGTTCTATTTCCCCCAGTGATATCCTTTTCTTGGAACAAATGTACCCCCAAACTATGACCACAACTGTTAATCATCAAGCAAAATGGTAATGATAAATCAGGCCTATAAAGGATTTCACTTTCTATCAACTCTTTCTTAATTTCCTCAAAAGCTAATTGACATTCACCAGACCAATCCCACATGGCATTTTTTCTTAACAGGTTATTTAAACATGGTGCCTCAAGTGCCTGTGTTTTCACATATTTTCCATAAAAGTTCACTAATCCAAAATATGACTTCAAATCTTTTTTATTCCTATATTTTTGGAATTTTGCGATGGCCTCAATCTTTTCTCCATCAGGCAAAATCCCTTTCTCACTTATGCAATGGCCAATAAATTTTAATTTTTTCATTGCAAATTTACATTTTTCTAATTTTAGTGTCATACCCCCCTTCTCATTTTCTCTCCAATTGCCTTTAAAATTTGTATATGCTCTTCCTAGGTCTTGCTTGACACTAAAATATCATCCACATATATGATTAATTTTTCCAAGAGTTCTTCACCCAAAACAAAGTCTAATCCTCTAATGAATTCTGCCACAGATACATTTAAACCAAATGGTACAACACAATGCTGAAAACTTTTTCCATTAAACAAAAATGCGATGTACTTTCTAGAATCTCTCTCCAGTTCAATCTCATGAAACCCAGAAGCTAAGTCAAGACTAGTCACATACCTTACATTTTCAAACTTGTCAAGCAGTTCATCTATACTTTCACGATGGCCAGTTTCTCTCTCTAAGTATCTATTTATATATCTAAAAACAAGGATGATGTGACTTACCAAGCGAAAGCGCTGGCACGTCGATAGACACACAAACAAACACAAACATACACACAAAATACTAGCTTTCGCAACCAACGGTTGCTTCGTCAGGAAAGAGGGAAGTAGAGGGAAAGACAAAAGGATTTGGGTTTTAAGGGAGAGGGTAAGGAGTCATTCCAATCCCGGGAGCGGAAAGACTTACCTTAGGGGGAAAAAAGGACGGGTATACACTCGCACACACACACCTATCCATCCACACATATACAGACACAAGCAGACATATACAGAGGCAAAGAGTTTGGGCAGAGATGTCAGTCGAGGCGGAAGTGCAGAGGCAAAGATGTTGTTGAATGACAGGTGAGATATGAGTGGCGGCAACTTGAAATTAGCGGAGATTGAGGCCTAGTGGATAACGGGAAGAGAGGATATATTGAAGAGCAAGTTCCCATCTCCGGAGTTTGGATTGGTTGGTGTTAGTGGGAAGTATCCAGATAACCCGGACGGTGTAACACTGTGCCAAGATGTGCTGGCCGTGCACCAAGGCATGTTTAGCCACAGGGTGATCCTCATTACCAACAAACACTGTCTGCCTGTGTCCATTCATGCGAATGGACAGTTTGTTGCTGGTCATTCCCACATAGAATGCGTCACAGTGTAGGCAGGTCAGTTGGTAAATCACGTGGGTGCTTTTACACGTGGCTCTGCCTTTGATCGTGTACACCTTCCGGGTTACAGGACTGGAGTAGGTGGTGGTGGGAGGGTGCATGGGACAGGTTTTACACCGGGGGCAGTTACAAGGGTAGGAGCCAGAGGGTAGGGAAGGTGGTTTGGGGATTTCATAGGGATGAACTAACAGGTTACGAAGGTTAGGTGGACGGCGGAAAGACACTCTTGGTGGAGTGGGGAGGATTTCATGACGGATGGATCTCATTTCAGGGCAGGATTTGAGGAAGTCATATCCCTGCTGGAGAACCACATTCAGAGCCTGATCCAGTCCCGGAAAGTATCCTGTCACAAGTGGGGCACTTTTGTGTTTCTTCTGTGGGAGGTTCTGGGTTTGAGAGGATGAGGAAGTGGCTCTGGTTATTTGCTTCTGTACCAGGTCGGGAGGGTAGTTGCGGGATGCGAAAGCTGTTGTCAGGTTGTTGGTGTAATGGTTCAGGGATTCCGGACTGGAGCAGATTCGTTTGCCACGAAGGCCTAAACACAGGTGAGCACAGTAGTAATGTCAGATCAAGCACCCATAGTATCCATAACACTAGCACTATCATCAAAGAAAACAAAGCTGGAAAAAATGGCAGCAGCAGCAAGTTACTCGCCAGAGCGCAGAGAACAACCCTTGAGATGCAGGAAACCTGTACTTCTCAAGGATTTTTGGAACCTCACCAGCACACAGGACAGAACATGACGCTGAATGCTGTAAATACGCCTGAAAAACATTTTCATAATAATAAAACACTAACTGTGATGCAAGTGAATTTACATAACATTAGGAATAAATTGTTGGAATTGGAGCATTTATGCAGTAATGAGAAAGTAGATGTTATACATGTATCAGGGCATTGGCTGAGGACTAATGAGGTAGATTTCATTCCTCAAGGATACGTTGTTGCTGATGCAATGTGTCAAGAAGTGAAAAGAAATGGTGGGTCAAGCATATTTGTTAAAGAGGGTACAAGATTCAAAAAAATTGATAATAGCTGATACTGTTCCAAAACAGATGGGGAATTCAGCTGTGTAAATCTTATGGATCATGACGTAATCATTATAAGTATCTACAGGTCTCCAAGTGGTGACATAGGTATTTTCTTTGAGACTTTTGAATTAATAATGAAAAATTTGTTAAAATCTAAAACAAAAATTGCTATCTGTGAGGATTTCAATAAAGAAATGGAAATGAGACTGAGCAAGTCACTATGTCAATTTTCAACTTCCTCAGAATGTTCAATATACACTGTAGCAATGGAAATGGAACATGTAATGAAGCATGTAGAAAACCATTGTTAACTTTGAAAGGGATTTTGACTCTATCAGTATTGTTGGTGGATGATTTGCAGACCATGATCAAATACTCCTTAGGCTTAACCAAAACAAAACTGAAGGATTCCACTCTAATGCCAGTCCCAATGCTACAGGAAAGGTGACATCGATTAGAGAGCGGAAGAAATAAGCAGTAAACCAATTCATTCAGAAACTTAGAAATTTTAAGTAGGACTGTATATACCAGTGTCAGACTGGTATAAATGAAACTGAAAACTGCTTTGTGCCAAGCTGAATGGAATGTTGTTACACAAGAGCATTGCACGAATCACAAAAATAAGATATATCTTGACCCAGATAAAATTATCTTTTTTTCAGGGATTCTGTACTGATATTAGGAACAAAATTAATTCTACAAGTACCAATGCAACACCAACATGGGAACTACAGCCTTAAATGGAGGACAATCTCACCTACTTAGATTACAAAAGCATTGGCAAAGTTCTCAAGCTCCAACAGCATGGAATACTCTTGGTTGTCTAATTGTATAATTAGAAAAACAGTACATATGATTATTGAACCATTGGCCTTTCTTTTCAACAGATGTCTAAAGTCTGGAGCATTTCCTACAATACTAAAAATATCAAAAGTTATTCTAGAGTACAAAAAAGGTAACAAATGTGGCCTCAAAAATTACCAACCAGTTTTAATAGTTCCTATTTCCTCCAAAATAGTTTGATCTCTAACTAACAACTACTTTGAGTCACATAATATACTTCCCAGTAGTCAGTATGGCTTCTACAAGGGAAGAAATATTGCCACTGCTGTTCTCTCAATTTGGAATGAAGTAATAAAATAGAGAAACAGGGGGCAGGGCAATGGGCCAAAGAACAGGATAACATGATTATTGAATTAAAGGGAAGGGCTATAAACAATGATTCACAGGTAACAAGGGCATTTATAATCATTTTTAAAGCACATAAAATTAAATCAGATGAGCATATCATCTACTTCTCCCTCTGAAATTAAGGAAATTGCATATTTTCTCAAAAATAAAAGTCCTTATTGATTTGATGGAGTTTATAACAGAATTCTAAAGATTTGTTCCCATAGCTCTGTCTTATCTAAAATAAGTAATGTATCACTTACTCAAGAGATTTTTTTCAGAGAGGTTGAAATATGCCATTGTTAAACCCCTCTATAAGAAAGGTGATGAGGGACATCAATAATTACCAACCTGTTTCACTACTGACAATATATTCCAAAATTTATGGTAAGGTAATGTATTCTAGAATAGTATACCACCTGAGCAGCTATAATATCCTCCGTAAATCACAGTTTGGATTTCAAAAGAGTTACTCTAGCAATACTGCCAATTACACATTCACTGACCATATATTACAGGAATTAAATAATGAAATAGCATCAGCTGGTATTTTCAGTGACCTATCTAAGGCATTAAACTGTGTGAATCACAATATCCTCCTAGATAAACTGTGGTTTCATGGAACTGATAGTATAGCCAACCAACGGATAATGTCGTATCTAACCAACGGAATGCAGAAAGTTGTACTTAGCAATTCAACCAATGTGGTCAGGGGAGATTCATCTGACAGAAGTAATCACATATGGAGTTCCCCAACGCTCAATCTTATGTCCAACATTGTTCCTCATATTAGTAAACAATCTTCCACCTAATATACAAGAAACAGAATTTGTGATTTTTGCAGATGGCAATAATATTGTAATCAATCACTTACAGCAACAGAAGAAATGGAAAACAATGTTCTTAACAGTGGAACTGACTGATTTTCTGTGAATGGTCTAACTCTCAATTTTAAAATGACACAACATATTCAGATCTGCACATCTGTGGGTACTACACCAATGATGAGCATAATAAATGGTGAAGAAATTATAGACTGGGTCCAAACTTCAAGATTTTTTGTGCCCATGTTGGTGAGGAATTAAACTGGAAAAAGCACATTTTGGAACTCATAAAACAACTTAATTCAGTAACGTCTGGACTTAGATTCTTTGCAAATTTTGGGGAGAGACAAACCAGCAAGATGATATATTTTATACATTCAACATGTTGTATGGAATAACATTCTGGGGTTTAGAAAGTTTTCACCTCTCAAAACTGTGCTGTTAAGAATAGTATGTGGTACTAACCCATAATCACCTTATAGACATCTCTTTAAGGAGCTGAGGATTTTTATTACTACTTTACAATTATTTATTCCTTCATGATGTTTGCTGTAAATAATCCACACTACTTCAAAAGAAACAGTAATGTACATATGAGGGGGCGTCAAAAAGTTTCTAATCCGAGATAGTTACCATAATGTCTTGCCCAAACAAACCACCTACGTTTATGGTGACCATTTGTGGGTATGCAAGTCAAATTTCGCAGCTCCAGCTTTGCTAGTTTTGTCGCTAGGATGCATTGTATACTTTAGTGTAAGCAAAATGGCGATCTCAGTTGAAAGGAATGATGCCCAAGGAAATTGTGGAGGACATGTGGAATACACATAAGGACAATGCTCCTGGGTGTCCGACTTCAAACATGGAAGTACGAGTGAGAGGTCTGTCACCATTACCACTGATGAAACAGTGACTGCAATTCATGATACGATTTTGCAGGATCGTCGAACAACATTGCAGCACATTGAAACCACATTTGGAATCTCCCATGGGCATGCTGATGACACTGTTGTGGATGTTTTGGAAATGCGGAAAGTTTCATCTTGGTGGATCTCAAAAGACCTGACTGCAGATCAGAGTCAGGAGCATGTGCAGTGTTGTGGAGAAATCATCTACCAATTTGAAGCGGGTGGGGATGGCTTTCTTGCAAGGTATGTGGCTATGAATGAAATGTGGGTTCACTACTTTGGTCCTGAGACAAAACAACAGTCACAACAATGGAAACATCCTTATCCCCTACCCCAAAAAAATTCCGGGTGCAAAAATCAGCCGGTAAGATGATGGCATTGGTCTTCTAGGATGCAGAAGGGGTAATTATGGTGAATTACTTGCAAAAGGGTGCAACTATCAATATATCATACTATTGCACCCTCCTGCGGCAATTGAGCAAAGAGAGAAAGAAAAAAAAGGCACAGAAAATTGGCATGTGGAGTTCTTTTGCAACAGGACAATGCCCTGGTGCACAAAGCCTTTGCAACACTGGAAACTCTGCATGACTGCATGTTCGACTAGTTATATCATCTGCCATATTTGCCAGATTTGTCTCCATTGTAATTACAATGGAGGGTCAAAAAGTTTCTAGCCTAACAAATAAAGACAGAAATTTCATAACACCAATTTATTTTTCAATATAATACCCGTGCACATTAATACATTTGCAGGCAAGCCCAGGTTAACTTCTGCAAACAATTCAAATAAAAGGTCTTCGATTTTGAGTCCAACCAAGCGTTCACAGCATCAATCACTGTGTCATCATTGTTAAATCATTGTTCTTTGAAGTCTTTTTTTCCCAAACCTAAAAAAATACCTCAAAGGACAATGATTTGACAATGACGACGCAGTGATTGATGCTGTGAATACTTGGCTGTACTTGACATCGAAGATGTCTTATTTGATTGTTTGCAGAAGTTATCTGAGCATGCCTGCAAGTGTATTAGTGTTCACGGGTACTATATTGAAAAATAAAATTGGTGTTATGAAATTTCTGTCATTCTTTATTTGTTAGACTAGAAACTTTTCGACCCTAAATCGTATACAATACCAGAAGAAAAAATGACATTCCTTGCTACACATTAAGATTGCCATTAGTGCAAAAGGGGTGCACTATGCTGCAACTAACATATTTGATCACTTACACAGTGAAATTGTGGCAACACGCTCCTCGACATTCATGCATGCTACTCACCTGCTCAAGCAGATGACACAAACGCTACAGCAGAAGACATGTGACAATGTGCTAAACTGTTTGTATGTAACAAGCACTCTAGCATGGCATAAATTCTCTCCCCAGCCACCTCTTTGCTGTAAGTAGGTTCAGAGGCCTTATCCACATGACTGATACTTCCGGCATGGACACTGAGCAAGTGACACCTCGGATACCATCGGTGAGTGATTTGTGCAGTATGTAATCACCCAAAAACAGAACTTAATGGTCTCCCACATAGTGCTCTGAGATATGTGTATGAGCATTCAGAAAACCTATGTACCAGTAGGTTGGCTTTGTGTGACTATGCAGCAAGAGCATTGCAGGCTACTTGCATTATCTTGGAGAACCAGTGGGTCTACCCCTTTTATACAACCGGGAACCCATGGCCCCATTGCCCAGACAGTTATTCTGGATGTCACATCGGGCATTGTGCAGTATATGTTGGCTGTTTGAACACCCCTTCATGTAAACTGATAATTAGACGCATGTGCCACATATCTATTCCATTATTACCTCTCACCTTCACCTGAGATTGTAGACTCATGTGGTAAGAGACTTGTACCCGTTGATTTCTTATGTATGTGTAGATTTAATTTGTACACTGCTGTAGTGTGCGAACTCCACACCCCTTTTTGTGAGTAGAGATAACCACTGTGCCTTTCCTGTAATTGTAGCTAAGTGTCGAGTAGTCTTTAATGCAGTGTGCATCTAGTCTGCTAAAGTAGGTGGACAGACATGTTTTCAACCATTTGGTCTCACTAGGCTTAGAATATTGATGTTTTGAACCATTTGGTCTCCCTAGGATTAGAATATTGTACCCTGTTTTCTTTCTAGAGATGTAAGTTGTATGTAAATGTGACCTACATCTAATAATACTGGGATAAAAATATTGTACTTTATGTTCTCTCGTATAAATGTAAGTTAGATGTGTATGTCCCACATAATGTACAGGATCTCTTTCCCTATCCTGAGAAAATTAACTTTTTATGTTTGCCCATTTTGGCTGCATTAGTGGGGAAGTGTATCTGGCCTGGATATGACAACTGCATCATCGTGTACATTTGTCCACCTCTGCATATTTGTATATTCTCCTGTCAGGATATTGGCATCAGCATTCTAGTATGTTAATTTGTTGTATAACCCTCTGCAGTAGGTACAGTTCATTCCAATAAAAGGACCATCTGTATGCAATGCATTTAAATTGTTTTCACTCCTTCCATACCTGACATGCCTACCCCTTAGCAGTCAGCTTGTATAATAGTCACTAGCAATACAAGTGAGAAGAAAACTAATTCCCACAATCTAAAATATCTTACACAAGATAAAGTAAAATTTAAAACAAATTGAAAAATTATTGCCTTAACATCTCCTACTCCATAGAAAGAATTTCTGTTACTGTTATGTGTAAAGATGATGTGTAGGAATTACTAACTCACATCTGTAAATTAAAAATAAATAAATAAACTTATAAATGTTCATCACATAGCCATTGCATATGGCCATATTCACAAATTAATTTGTGATGTGAATGTAAAATGAATCGTTCCCCATCATTACGATTTATCATGCAAATGATCCATGGCACATGAAACTAATTAATAAACAAACTACACCATAAGGTAGTGTGCATGATGGAATGTAATTCATACCAATATTAGCCACTTTATATCCTATCACATTTATGCACTCATCAAGAAAAAAAATATACACCTTGATACTAACCCTAATCTCTCTTAGCTTATTCTTATGATTCCCACATAAAATGACAGGGCAGAACCATTATAGTCTTTCTCAAGAATCATTTGTCTAAACTTTCCTGATAAGGTTTCAGGGAAACATCATCACCTGTCTTCCTCAGATTTCCATTTTATTCCACTAAGCATCTATTTTATAAAGATGTCATGAGTCTTCTATATGCCGTCACTAACATTGATTTCATATTTGACTTCATAGTAAATCACTTTGCTAGTCATACGAAGAATGAAGCACTATGGGGGAAAAAATAAATAAAAAAATAAAAAAAAAGAAGAAGAAGAAGAAGCTGTATGTGATTGGCGTAGAAACACTAGAAGCTGATAATAAATTTAACACTACATCACATTATCATAAAAAAGGTTTCAAATATTTCCACAATTTGTCTAAACATGTAGAAAATTAAAACAACCTAAACAAATTTCTGGGTACTCACTTTATTCTTCATTTAAAAAATTGTAAATCTGATCAAAGATTTCCATTAAATTGTTTTATGATGAATTATACAGCATATATGTATATATATTTGTAACAACTGTGAAAGATAACATTTTAAAATGTAAACAATTGTTATACAGCATGATATTTACATGTGTTAAGATTATCTTGAAATGCAATCCAGAATATTTATTTAAGAAGTATATTATAAAAAGATTTGTAACTTTACATTTAATCTATATATACTAATGTGTTTTTACATGTTGATTTCTTATAATTCATACCAAAAATGTGCACACTGGCATATTACAAATTTTATCACATATATCTTTGGATATTTTCAATAACTGATACTGGTAACTGAAATAAATCAGACTTCACACAAGGTTTTAGCTTAACCCTGTATTTGTACAATCCTTTAGTGATATTTAAAAAGTACTGTAAAAATGTGATCAAGGGGATGGCATGTAGGAACTGCAAAAATGCAACCTTAGTGTAAAAAGACATATAGTAATTTCTATTCATAATGATTGCTTCCTCAGTGAAGACAGAAGTGAAGTATACAGAGTATTCTTTATTTATGTTATTAATATACTACGAAGTCTTATCAGTACAGCTGGAAACTGCAACAGTAAATTGCCAATGCAGTACAGTTATGTATTTATAAGAATGTTCACTGGCTTCTCAAATTATTTAAATCTTGATTAATTTGGTGGAAGGATTTGTACAGTTACAAAATCTAATGCTACTTTGCACAATTCCGTTAGAGGGAAATACATGTTCTCAGAAGTAAAAAAATTAACAATCCATGTACTGTCTTTCCTGCTTCTGTTTTGGCACTTGTTCCTGTTAAGCAATATTCAGTCTGCTTAGTGTAGGACATAATTGGTGCTACTGCATCAACAGTGTCACACATATTTGCTCTTATGAGGGCATCGCATCGGAAGACTCTTCAACATCAATTAAACAAAGAGTCAGTCTTTAACATGAGACTTTGACCAGTTAAAATCAGGAAAGCATCTGGTACCCTTAAGTGACTCAGGAAAGAAAAAGCAATAAGCAACTGCAGAAGTAGGTAAATACCAATAAATGATAAAATAAATACAAGAAAAGCAGCAGATTTAATGGAACAGTGGTCACTTCATAGCAGTTCTGCATGTTATTACAAGTCAGCTTTACCCAGCTCAAGCTTGGTGAGAAGAGGCATACACTTATTGCAACTGCAGTGTGTCCTACAGCACCAAGATTCAAGCACCTGACCTGCACTAGTGTGACAATGATACTGTCATAAGCATTAAAATTTCATTGCATCAACTAGAAATATTACAATATATCAAAGAAAATATTTTAGGCAGATGGAATGAAACGAGTGGAAATTCATTGTCAGGTAGTGGTGCAATGAATAGGCAGCAGATAACAAGGTGTCTTGTACACTGAATAGTTTAAGGAGGGATGTATAAAGGGCACTCTGGTTACTCAGTATAAAGCACACTGAAGCACAAAAATAGGTAGGTGCACTGATCTCAACAGACTGTCAAAGATTAGTGCCATAATTTTGGTCCACGTGATAAACCAGTAAATAATTCATATTTGTCAAAAGTCATAATGAAATGGGATACCGATGGTGAAGTTCATTTAAATAAATGCTATGTGTTTGTCAGCCATGTGAAAGTCTTTCAAATTGACATCACTTAGTGTGCTCAGATAGTGGTACAGAACTAAAAACATTATTTTTTGCAAGCATACAAAAGTATCTTTCCACCATAATGGTACACAAGCTTGCAAGGACATAAAGTGAAAAAGTGACACTTTCATTTTAGCATAGTGACAACTGTTTTAAGTGAAAAAAAGGAAAATTAATTTTATTTTCTCTCATAAATGCACTTTTTATATTGTAGAAAATTACCTAAAATAAGTACGAAAACTATTATTTAAGTTGACCTAAAAATATTTTAATTGTTCATTAAATAAAACTAATCATGTGTAACTAACTATAAAGATATGGCAATTCTTTATATCAAAGAATATCATCTTATTTTGGCATCACAGATTTACCCCATAGAATTGCTTAAGGTATTGCAACAGATATGAAAATGCTTATCTTTTTCTCCTCTCCTAGCAAATGAATAATGCAGTTGAGGAGCAAAAGCTGACTACATGGAGAAAGCAAAATCTAAAAGGTGCATTGCAACACATACACACACAAAATCTAACACAATCTATAAATCACCAATACTTATCACAAACAAACAAAAATGGTGATTTTCTCTTAAGTTCTGTGGCAAGAAGGTTATACACAGTTGAAATTTCAAGTGACTCGTATGTGTGACAAAATGAATGCCAATATTTATGATAAAAAAAGCACCGTCTTAAAACCAAGAGGAAAATGGAAAGTTAATAATCAGTACCTTCATTACACAAATGACAGTCATCAGTCACTTACACTGACATGGTTTTCTCACACAACTTCAACTTTTTTCCAAGTTATCTCATAACTATGTTCTTCAAAATAAGATTGCCCATTAATCACTCTTAGTTTGTTCTTGTCATTCATTTTACTAATTCTTTATACGGTAACAAGAGAGGAGTGTGACTGAAAACAGGAGATGAAACACTGTAACCAGTTACATCTAAGTTAACTCCTCTAAAATTTTCAAGCTTTATTATTTATTACACATGCCAGAATTCTAACTCACATTTTAATACAGTACACATTTCATGCTGTACATTGTTTCGTTATTACAACAGAGTAGGTTGAATTCTTTAAGTAAAAGACAAATATCTCCACCATTTGAATCATGTGGGATAGGTCAATGAAGAACTACAGGCACAGACCAGCTGAAAATTAAACATATTCCAGTTTTTTATACTGATATTTAGAAGACATTTATTCCACAACACACTAACTGAAAATGATGCCACTGTCTGATTTATATGACCTTCCATAAAATATCAAAATTTGTAGTTTGCCTACTGTTATTAGCTTGCAATTAATGAAGGCCTCTCATGGAAAACAGGACCAAATTGAAGAAAAATGAACTTCTACAGCTTTTGATGTGGTAACTCTACAGTCTCTATTATGATGTCATACATGTATAGAATCTAACAAGGAGCAGTTATCTATTCGTTTCTAGTGACATTTTCATTTAAAAAATAGAAATAATAATAATAATAATAATAATAATAAAAACTTCAGAGAATAAGTCCTATATATATGTCCTCCTTTCAATAAACATTTTCAATTAAACAAAACCACTCAAAGATGGTTAATGTATGGACTTGGAGTATGTCACAGAATGTGTCAGTGATCCTCCTGTTCATATCTAGCCTTCTATCATTGCATAAATTCTGTACAACTTTTAGGCAGGTTTCTATTCAGTCTCAAATAACCAATGCAGGTGCAAGCCAGAGAGTACACAGAAATGAGTGTAAGAAAAATACTGAAAATATGTTGTATGAGATGATATAGTTCACAGAAATGATATTTCAGTGACTTACACCATTCAGCTCAATTTAAAAATCTCATCTCTAGCAAACAAACAACAGTAAATTGTGCAGAATAACAAGATATGCCAATTACTTCCAACTGCAAACACCAAAAGGTAAAATGTATCAAAATTATGTGATTTTTACAAGGAGTTTTCGGTACATGATATACAAAAGCTTTACAGTAAAACAATGATTTGGTTATTTGCCTAATTTAGTAAATACAATGCACAGTATCTAAATCACTTATTGAAAATAAGTAATTCTTTGTTAACAATCAGGATGTTTGGAAATACATACAATAGAATGGGGGAACTCGTTCTTCACCCTGGAGTACTTAAATCTACCATACTTAGGCATAAATTACCTCATACTCAGAACAATTTTTATGAAATTTATACAGAAATGTAGACTGTCGGTAACAGTTTCTCCAAATCAAAATAATTTTTCTCAAGGAGCAACACAATTTCCTCATTATTTTTTAACAATGGTACCATATCTCAAATGATCACAGTCCATGATTACATTTTAGAGAAAACCAAACTTTATGTTCAGAGATTTCAATTCTGAGTCTACTCCAGCATGTACTAGAATGGTTTTCTGAAGTAACCAACACAAATTTCCTTGTCAGATCTCAAGTATGCAACAGGAAAGATCTCTAGTAATTTCAGTATTAAAAACCAATTCAAAAGTGGATCTTCATGGAATAACAAATTTCTGGCAAAAATGTCATATTTTTCTTGGAGAATGTTTTCCACTGTTTCACTCACAAAACTTACATCAGGTATGTGGAGTCCAGTTTCTAAACTCTCTGAAGAGCTTCAGCACACATAGGCCTATACTCTTCCTCTATTGCCACAATACATAAATACTATGTTCTTCAAGCAATAATGCATATCAGTTTAACCAGCAGCACTATTTTTGCCCCTACTGTATTTTATCAACAATTTTGTAATCTTCATTTCAATTATTCATTACATAATGCTTTTGCTGTTTCCACTTTCAGAACCGCTCTAATATACATTTAAGTGAACTATTGTATCAGTATTATTCCTGAACATGATGTGCGTATTACTCAAATTTTATTTTACAACTGGGCTGAGATTCTGTTGGTCACATACATTCTTGTATTATACTAATATGTAATTTCACATGGAAACAAAATTATTTTGAAAGGTGAAGTTTGACATGCCCTTTCAATAAAGCAGCCCCAAATTAGACTATGAATATTTGTTCTGCCTATTTGTATTGACAGGGGCATTAAAACACGAAGAGTAACCACTAGTCCAGCAGCACTGCTGCATGGAGGCAGCAGTTAGCACAGGCAAGGGTGGTGCTATCGCTGTAGGAGTACTAGTTATTCTTCATGTTTTAATGTCCTTGATAATGCATACTCATAAAACGAATACTGTAATAGTAGAATTTGGGAAATCTATATCAAATGTGCATCCAAAATTCTGCCTTAAAATTTTTTTGTTTGTAATGGAAAGAAACTGGCTTTTCCTGTTGAAACTGGGCATTGCATGAAAGACACGACAAGCACTATTTGTTTGGGCTGCCTCCAGCTACACATTGGAAAAAGCAAATTGCAAATATCTGCCAAAACATAAGAGAAAATGTGCCTGATGACTTTTAGGAGGAACACCCTGTATATTTATTTCATGTGTCTAATCTTTCCCGCCTTCCTCCCTGAGCATGGAACTAATAATTCTGAATGCTAGAATTAGTTTTTCCAGTTTGAAATGTGTTAATCAGCATTACTGGAATTTTGTCTCCAGTAGGTAAGAACAGATTGTAATTTTGTCATATCACTGCCTTATGTGATTAATCTAACTCACAATAAATGAAAAACATGGCATTTACTGTGTCATGCTGAACAACCTCCATCAGCAGTGACAGCAGCAGTGGATTTCAGAGAAATTGTTAAGTATGGAAATAAAATTTGTGAAGCAGAAGAAACGCAAGAAAAAGCAGAAGAAACTTCTGGTCAACATCACTCTATACTTCCATGAAAGCACGGACACCATATATAAATTATTAATAGTCATCAATCAGGTTTCTCTCATCTCTCCATGGTTTATACACTAGGGGGTATGGAGAAAAAATTAAATGTTACTACTTAATTAACAGTAATGTGTAAAGATGTTCAGGATATAGCAATATTATGAAAAGATAGTTGCTACTCACCATATAGTGGAGATATTGAGTGACAGATAGGAACAAAAAGACTGTCAGTAAATGAGCTTTTAGCTAACAAGGCCTTCATTGAAATAGACAACACACAGACACGCACTCATGCAAATGCAACTCATACACACTTCAGCATAGTCTCACTGGCCTCAGCAGCCTGTGGTAATATATGTGAGAGTTACATTTGTGTGAGTGTATGGTGGGTACGCTGTCATTTTCAGCGAAGGCATTGTTGTCCAAAAGCTCACTTTATGACAGTCCTTTTGTTGTGCCTATCTGTGACTCATCATCTCCTCTATATGGTGAGTACCAATTATTCTTTTCATAATGTTACATTCCATGCTAGATTTTCCCTTGTTTGATGTTCAGAATATCATATTTTGTAGATGAATATTGAGATAAATCATGAAAAATTCATAACCTGACTAAACACAGAAAAATCTTTCACGTAAGGATTGAGTGACATACAGCCAAGGTAGAATTTTTAACATTTGTACCTCATACATATTTAAATAAGGAAATAAGGCAAATAAATTAATTATAAAGTGTGCTCCTTCAATTATACACTGAGAAGAACTGAAGTGAAAGCAATGAAAAGAAAGGGCCTAATAAAAATGTCAGGACAGGTTACAAAAGTTTCACTGATGACGCTGCCCTTCTCACTGAATGTAAAGAATCTACAAAATAAATGTGGAATGTAATGAGCACACTTCTCAAAGAAACACTAACTTACCAATGAACAAAAGAAAATAATGAAGAAACAAAGAAGTTGAAACTTTCTGGCAGATTAAAACTGGGAGTTGAAACTGGGACCTTAGCCTTTCATGGACACATGTTCTAACAAGCACAACTCACAATCTGCCCTCACAGCCCTGCTCCACTGTACCTCTTCTCCTACCTTCCAAACTTCACAGAAGTTCTCCTACATACCTAACAGGACTAGGACATCTAGAAGAAAGGATATTGTAGAGAAATGGCTTACCCACAGCCTAGGGGATTGTTTCAAGAATGAAGTTTACTCTGTAGCAATGTGTGACATGATTTGAAACTTCCTTGCAGATTTAAACCATGTGGTGAACTGGGACTCAACCTGCATCCTTTGCCTTTTGCCGCAAGTGCTCTACAAGGTCGCCAGGCATGCTTGGATAGCTGCCAGTAAAGTTTATAGTGAAAGGGTGATGAGTTATTTTACTACAGGCTAGTAAAGATCACAAAGATCTGAGAAGTCAAACTGTGCAAATAGTGTCAACAGACTGGGAAATACTGTCAATAGCTTCACAGTGAAACTAATGATTTTTCAGTATTTTAATCAAAAGGAAGAATAAAATATACCTGTTTGACACATTTCACATTGTTAAAGATTCTCCTGCATGCTACTACATGCAGAATATTTTGTGTAAGGCGTTGGGGAAGTCTCACACAAAAAATGCATTTTCTCTTATTATTTTCACTCACAATATTGATAATTTGGTTTTCATACTTCCCATATCTTAGCTGCACAAATCCCATGGCAGTTATTTAAAAATACTGGGTTCTGAACAATAACTGTGAACCAATAACAGTACAAAAATATTCCATGGCTTTCTCACTGACTGACAAATGGAAAGTTTTAATTTTTAAGTCATTCTCATGGCTTTTCTAATGTTAAAAATAATGAGAAAAGGACAAAAAAGGCTATTTCTTTCCAACATAACACATAATTTTGTAACATGTCTGGAATTTTGGTGTTAGTACACAGCAAAATTATATTTCAATTACGTTATAATAAAATACATTTATTGGGACTGAAATCTGACAGTATGCTATTGCTCTGGTTCCACACTGAAATCAACATAAAAATGTGACACAAATTTTTATGAGAGCTGTCAACTGGCTTCACAGTCACAACTCCCCTTGTTGTAAAACTCTTAAATGTTATATATTTGAAAAAGAGGGTAGTGGTTCCTCGATGTTTGTTCCAGTGGGAATGCACAAATATCATCCAAACTACTACGGAAATCAGAATTTGTGAGTTGTGAGTTTAATGGACTAGGGAGGCTGCATTACAGCATGTGATAAGTTGGAAATTTGAGTCAGTCAGGGACCATGTCCAGATGGCCAATGTGGTTAAGGCAACCATTCGTGAGAAGCGGTACATTGGGTTCGAGTCATGCTCGGGGACAAATTTTCAACTTTCTCCACTGCGTTACTGCAATGCTCTTGGTGGCTAGCTGTCACAATTTCCCACCCATCCTTTCTCTTTGCTTTACAGTTAAATATTAGCTCCTCAAACAGAAGTGAAGCCTTTCTACACACTCATATTCTTTATAGGTTTGTCCTGCTTCTAGCACTTTATTAATAGCAGTTATCTCATACAGAACTGAAATTTCATTTTAAAGCAAGATAAGGATACAGTGGAAGTACTATTACCATGTAATTGTACAAAATTGTGCGTAGTTTTTGTGATTGTTTGAGTATCTTAGCTAATTTTAAAAAATCAACATATATATTCATTGTCTGTATGTACAACAAGGCCTAAAACATTTGTGTGTTCATCAAGGGCAAATATAATACACAAGTGACATATACTGCACATCTTAATACTATTAAATGAAAAAAAAGATAATATTAACTATTTCTGTTCTTGCCAAAAAAATAAATTGCACTTAACCACAAAAAAACTCTCTTCTTTCATTTCAGGTAAATAATTCCATTTCACAAATTTTCCCACAACAGCTATACACAAATTTAGAGTATTTTAACTTGCATATTCAAACGTTCTTGCATGCTATCAACAATCAAAATGAAATAGCCTGAAGTTTTTCACAAATTACTTAGTGCTAATTATAAAATAGAGGAAATGCGCCCATTTCTTTGGCATTACAACTCATTTTCTTTTGTTTTATTTTTATGTTTTGCCACTTAACTGTAAATAATAATATATATGTAACTGTTCACAGAACAGAAATAAGCTTAATATTTGTAATACACATGATGTTTTTAAATGCATAAGAATAGTCAAGTCGTGCACAAGAATGTATACACTGACAAGTGAAAATTTGAAAGAAAGGCTAGTGTCTGAACACAGGAAACTTCTGTCATGGACATGAGAGACTGGAATATGTAAATAATACTTGTGCAATAACAATCATTTAAATGAAAAGCATGAGGGAACTTGTCAGAGTGATAGTTCCCATCTTTCCATTATAGTCATTCTGTATACTGGTACTCTCAAATATGCAAATCTACACTGAAAATGAGGTATAAAATGAGTCAACAGACAGTTAGCTTATCAAATGCAATCTTAGCTATCAGTTTTACTGCACAAGTCACAAACAATTCACAAAACTTCTTCCTGTGTTGATGCAAACTATTTCTCTTGACGATGCATAAAAATATTTGTCAAACAGGTAGAAAATTCAGCATATTTCCAGCCACACTATTTTAGCCAACAAGAGATTCACTCATTTCATGGAAGTCTATAGATGAGAAAATCAAAGCATTCTCTCAAAGTAAACTATATCATGATATCAGTACTATGATGACTCATTGCACAAAGAGGAATGACTCAAGCTTCTCATTTAGAAGTTCATAGGTTCATTTTTAGCTTACAGCCTTCTCATATGAGGGTGGAGGCGACTCATCACCAGGTGGATGTGGTCTCTGCTGAACTGGTAGCAGAACTGCAACATGGTAGGGTGGGGGAGGTGGTTCAGGAACTTGGACTGTATTTGACGAAGGTAAGGCAACCACTTGCCTTTCAGCCACTTCTTGCTGAACTGTCACACTCGTTGTTTCAACAGGACGTTCACGAGTCTGGTGGACAGGTGTTGCTGATGAAGAAGTTGCTACAGCCTGGGCAGATTGGACATGAACAGCACTTGAGGCTACTGCAGCTGAAAGTAATTCCCGGGTCACTCTTGATCGACACAACGACACAGTACAACCTGCGAGCAGGAACACAACCAGCAACGAACAGAACACCAACACCTCCAGCCCAGTACCATGTACTCCCTGCAATAAACAAGGGAAAAAGTGATTTCACATACACGACAGAAATTAGGATGTGGCAAAATTTACTCTGCAGGCTTTGTGGGTCTTAATTTAGACAAAACTGTTTGTTAAATTTTAAAACTACACAAAATTCTTGGTTTTTATTAAATAAATGATGCAGTGCAGCTCCACTTTGCTGAGGAATCTGTAAAAGGATCCTGTGAATGCAGAGTCTGAATCAGGATCAGAATCTTCTGATTTTGATTCACCTTCTGTTATGGAATCAGACCCTTCCAGAGATTCTGTAACAAACTGAAATTTCACTGCATCTGAGTTATGGTATTTTAGGTGTGGGTTAATGATCTTAATACTTTTTTTCTACAGCATAAAGAGAATGCAAAATTATCACTTTAAAGTATATTTACTAATTCATTTCTAACATCTTTCCATTCCCACAACGTGACAGCAAGATAACATTTTATAAAGTGCATTCAATGAGTAAGCAAAAAATTGATACCAACAAGCTCAGAGACAGAATTCGAAATTTACTTATGAGCTACCAAAATTTTAACACTGGACCAAGGCTTATATATATACACACACACACACACACACACACACACACACACACACACACACACACACACACACACACACACACACAGAGAGAGAGAGAGAGAGAGAGAGAGAGAGAGAGAGAGAGATTGCAAGAAAAGTTCCTTTACTTAGCTTTTAGTCTTGGTTGTACCTTATGAATAGAAGTTGTATTCCATCTTTATTTGATTACATTATTAAGGATACATAAAACAATTGTGAGACACATAATCAACTGATTGCATTTTTCTTCAGAAGTAAGAGTTTTTCTTGACTTGACAAAGCTGATTTGTAATACCACCATGTAAAATTTCTTGTAAAGCTTAGAGCAGCATATGTTAACTGAAATAATACTCACAAACACATAAATAACTTGTCTAGAAAGCTCTCAACCATATGCTATGGTTTAAGAATATTAAAGTCAACAACAAACAAAACAACAGTGCTGCAGGCATATTCTGTGTAATTCCACTCTCACTGCTTCTATATGGGATCATTTTCTGAGGACACTTAACTTGTAGCATAAAGGTTTTTAGAAATAAAAAAAAAGAGCTCTACAAATAACTTATGGGCTTAAAAAGAGATAGCGTCCTGTAGTCTTATTTTACTGAGCTTGATGGTCTGAATGTTCCAAGTTTATTCATTTGCCTTATTCGCTAGAGACTACCTCTTGAAAACAAGCAAACTACTACAGAACAAAAATGAACACAACTATTGAACCAGAGGGGAATCAAATATATATCAAAAACATCACAGAACAACAGGCTATCAGAGGAGCATAATTAACATCAGTGTAATATTACATAATAAGATACCTGATAGAATAAAAATTGCTGTGTATCAAATATTTAAAATTAAACTAAAGGCATTTCTAATAAAGCACTGTTTCTATTCTGTAAAAGAATTTCTGAATATATAACAAAAAACTCAATTAAATTATAATAACAAGTAGCAAATTTTAATTTGCCTACTAATTGCAAATACTATGTATTATTGCAACTTTTCTTTGACCTGTCCAATATCAATTGTACAGTTCGTACTGTATGATAAAACTGGACATATAAAAAAAATCAATAAATCATAGAAGCAATATAGGGAGAAAAGAGTGATCTGGGCTAGGCTAGATGTCTCATTACGTAAAAACTGAAATGAAAACTTAAGATCATCATGATGTTGTTGTTGTTGTGGTCTTCAGTCCTGAGACTGGTTTGATGCAGCTCTCCATGTTACTCTATTCTGTGCAAGCTTCATCTCACAGTAACTACTGCAACTTATGGTACATCCTTCTGAATCTGTTTAGTGTATTCATCTCTTGATCTCCTTCTACAATTTTTACCCTCCACGCTGCCCTCCAATACTAAATTGGTGATCCCTTGATGCCTCAGAATATGCCCCACCTTCCTTCTCCTAGTCAAGTTGTGCCACAAATTTCTCTTCTCTCCAATTCTATTCAATACCTCCTCATTAGTTATGTGATCTACCCATCTAATCTTCTGCATTCTTCTGTAGCACCAAATTTTGAAAGCTTCTATTCTCTTTTTGTCTAAACTATTTATCATCCACGTTTCACTTCCATATATGGCTACACTCCATACAAATACTTTCAGGAACGACTTCCTGACAATTAAGTCTATTCTCAATGTTAACAAATTTCTCTTCTTCAGAAACGCTTTCCTTGCCATTGCCAGTCTACAGTTTATATCCTCTCTTCTTCGACCATCATCAGTTATTTTGCTCCCCAAATAGCAAAACTCATCTACTACTTTAAGTGTCTCATTTCCTAATCTAATTCCCTCAGCATCACCCGACTTAATTCGACTACATTCCTTTATCCTCATTTTGCTTTTGTTGATGTTCATCTTATATCCTCCTTTCAAGACACTGTCCATTCCATTCAACTGCTCTTCCAAGTCCTTTGCTGTCTCTGACAGAATTACAATGTCATCGGCGAACCTAAAAGTTTTTATTTCTTCTCCATGGATTTTAATACCTACTCCGAATTTTTCTTTTGTTTCCTTCACTGCTTGCTCAATATACAAATTGAATAACATTGGGGAGAGGCTACAACCCTGTCTCACTCCCTTCCCAACCACTGCTCCCCTTTCTTGTCCCTCGACTGTTATAACTGCCATCTGGTTTCTGTACAAATTGTAAATAGCCTTTCACTCCCTTTATTTTACCCCTGCCACCTTCAGAATTTGAAAGAGAGTATTCCAGTCAACATTGTCAAAAGCTTTCTCTAAGTCTACAAATGCCAGAAACGTAGGTTTGCCTTTCCTTAATCTCTCTTCCAAGATAAGTCGTAGGGTCAGTATTGCCTCACGTGTTCCAACATTTCTACGGAATCCAAACTGATCTTCCCCGAGGTCAGCTTCTACTAGTTTTTTCCATTCGTCTGTAAAGAATTCGCGTTAGTATTTTGCAGCTGTGACTTATTAAACTGATACTTCAGTAATTTTCACATCTGTCAATACCTGCTTTCTTTGGGATTGGAATTATTATATTCTTCTTGAAGTCTGCGGGTATTTCGCCTGTCTCATATATCTTGCTCACCAGATGAGTTTTGTCAGGACTGGCTCTCCCAAGGCTGTCAGTAGTTCTATTGGAATGTTGTCTACTCCCGGGGTCTTGTTTTGACTCCGGTCTCTCAGTGCTCTGCCAAACTCTTCACGCAGTATCATATCTCCCCTTTCATCTTCATCTACATCCTCTTCTATTTCCATAATATTGTCCTCAAGTACATCGCCCTTGTATAGACCCTCTACATACTCCTTCCACCTTTCCCTTCTTTGCTTAGAACTGGGTTTCCATCTGAGCTCTTGATATTCATACAAGTGGTTCTCTTTTCTCCAAAGGTCTCTTTAATTTTCCTGTAGGCAGTATCTATCTTACCCCCTGGTGAGATAAGCCTCTACATCCTTACATTTGTCCTCTACCATCCCTGCTTAGCCATTTTGCACTTCCTGTCGATCTAATGTTTGAGACGTTTGTATTCCTGTTTGCCTGATTCATTTACTGCATTTTTATATTTTCTCCTTTAATAAAGTTTGAAAATTCCTCTGTTTTTCCACATAACTGTCATTTTGGTCAATGCAGTTTTGTAAATGCTAGTGCAGTTTTCATATGTTCATGTTTTACCACCTCATAACAATGTCAACGGCTGGCCCTCAGCTCTCACTCTGTCACTGCTCCTCAAGCATCTTCTCACTAAATGTTCTTCCAATTTATTAAATAAATGGTAGTCATTAGTTTCCATGTCTGGAATATACTACTGCAGGCAGTTGATGACCTAACCAAACTCTTCCAGGTGAGTGACAATTTGACAGGTGATATGGAGCAAGCTTTGTCATGGAGAAGACTTACACTCTTGCTTCATATCCTTCTTCTCCATCTCTATATAAACTGTCTGAATTGCCTAAGTGTCTTACAATATCCAATGTCAACTACTGCAGTCTTTTACTCCGAAATACAGTTTTCACGACTTTCGCTGCACAGTGTTTGTCTGAATTTTTGAGGCCTGGGCAAAGGGGAATACCAACACAATACCAACGACGCTGCAATACAGTCAGTGGTTGACCTAAAACAACTGAATTCCTATATATGTTGTTTTCGTCTCCAAAGCCCTAAATAAATTCATCAGAAGAGCCAATGCACAGTCCTTTGTGGCATCATCTGCACACTCCTTCTCATGTTCCACCTTTCCAGTCAAAATCAGAAACCAAAATGCACGAGATCACCAAATGAGATCCCCAAATTTTGACTCATGATTAGTTCAACATTCAAAATTTTCTCATCAGACTATGATGGTCTCCTTACTTCTTTCATTGTCATGAATTTCAATGCAACCAGACATGAACTTCCTACATCACTTGTGGACATTTACTCATCCAGGTGCTTTCATTAGCTGGTGATGAATTTTGATAGGATTAATACCTTTTTCCATTCAGAACCTTAAGTTCAGCATATACTTCAAATGTGGCGGAGTGGCAAGCAAGAGATTAATTACAGACAGTTGTAGAGCCAAGAATGAGCATCCCATGCTGAGTGATGCCTTGTCTGGGATTGGGGAAAGCGACAATCATAACTGTGTGACCAGCAGCCGTGAAAACAGTTCTTTTGCAAATCAAACACTTTGCAGATCTTACCTGAACCATTTTCAAAGAGTTTCCTGTCTTCAAATGTTCAGTTTCAACTATAAACTTCACATCCGGTACAGTTCTCTTCTTTTGGCACACACAATCCTTTGTCAGTCTTGCAAACGTATATGATGACCTCATATTTCAGTTTCTTCATTGAGGATGTTTCACAATTCATGTTACACATTTCTAGAGGTTGCAGAGGGGCTTCATAGATCAAGTTTAACATGGGAACCGATGTCTGGAAACATCATCCAACAACAGTAGAGAGCATCAAAGTTACTGATGTCAGTGGCTGTAAATGTATGTACACACAGGGTGATTCTGTGATGATGTTACAAGCTTTCTAGGATGATGGAGAAGGATAAATGTATCAATATGAGTTAAGGGTTCCTGTACCAGAAATGAATGAATAGAAAGTTGGAAGTGAAAATTGTTCTGATACCTCTGACAGTGGAATACATGTACTGGTACTGTTAGTGCTAAGATTGCAGGGTAGGAAACTTTCAGAAGTGGTAGCATGGACACAAACAAGAAAAAATTTCTAGTAACCATGGGCACCAGACTGCATACCTTAGAGCTATGAGCACTTCTTCAATAGAGGAGGCATATTTCACACTAGAGATGAACAACTGCTCATAGCTCCTCAGGTATGCATTTTAGAGCCCATGTTTATTGGACATTTCTCCCTCTGAAAAGTTGCCTGTGCTATAAGCTTAGCAACAACAGTACGACTACACGTATTCCACTATCAGAAGTATTAACACAGTTTTTGCTTCTAACTTTTGATTCATTCTCTTTCGGTACAGAACCCTTACCTCCTTCTCCATCATCCCAGAAAGTTTGTAATGTCGTCATGAAATTACTCCATATACACATACATTTACAGGTGCTGGCACCTACAACTCTGACGCTTTGTAGCATCACTGGATGACGTTTCTGGACATCGGTTTCTATGTAAAACTTGATCTACTAAGACCCCTCTACAACCTCTACAAGTGCGTAACATGAATCGTGAAACACCCTGTATGTTAAATCCAGTAATGTATGCACAGCCATAATCTCTGAGTCATTGACTGCTGTGGTGTCCTTCAATAAAACAAGTTTCTTCATTTTAACATCATCATTCTTGCAAATTATACAACAACCTTGCAGTTAACTGAGGAGTGGTAGAGTAAATACCACTATACAGAACACAATAATGGAAATCATGTACGAATATTTTAAAAAAGAAAACTTCTCAGTTTACTCAGTCATCCTCTTAAATCAGCTTTCATCAATGATCTTTTCAAGCATATCTAGCTTCCTTAAGACTACCTGGATGACTGCCAGAAGAATTCTCTCATGTGACGTCTGCAAGACAAAAGTATTATGGTTGAGTGTTTCTTTTTCCAGTTCTGATCTCTACTGCACTGAACTGCAAACCTAATCTGTCACTACACTGTAGATCTCTTATAACTTGGTTGTTCCATTTTAGTTATCAGTAAGTTTCAGAGATTTTTTTTCTGTGATCCTGGGATAGAAACGCCGAGGAAACATGGAACATTACTTCACTTGGACAAAAGTGGGATGGAAACTGAGTATGGTCTTTCTTAAGGACCCATTCCAGCATTTGTGCAATATATCCAGAGAAACTGCAAAAAGCTGCAGCAGGATGACTGTGTAGGAATTTGAATATCACTCTTCCTGATTTCAATACCAGTGTAATATTCAAGCCATTTCAATTGTTGATCTTCTGCACAAAATATTATTGATTATCAAGAGAGAAATATGGCTGGGTTCTTAAAACTGAATCTTGTCACTCATAAACTGGAACTGTAATGTAATAGACTTAGCTTCTCTACATGTCGTGTTGAAAAATGCTAGCAAAAAGAAATATTCAAAAAAGATAAAACAAGTTTCTTTCATTTGGAAAGTAGTAAAAAAGGAGAAGAACAAGGAAGAGAAACAAAAGGACAGAAAGGGAACAAGAAAAAGAAACAAGAGGATCTCTGCTAGTCTACATCCAACAGATGTTCAGTAGCTATGAAACATCTGACAATTCATTTGTATAATGAGGATCAGGAACCATTCAGCTTTAGGTGGAATGCAGATTGTGGACAAGCACACACTAAGATCAGATACTGACAAGCTATGTTTTAATCTTTCATTATCCTGCCGTGACATGCCAACATTTGAATGCCGCCCTCCTGCACACACACACACAGGCAATCAGACACAAAATGTACCAACTGCTAAGTGGTTGTCAAGACAGAAGACTAAGAGAGTAGATGGATAGAGGAGGGGAAGAGTGGAGCGGTGGAAAGGGGAGGGAGTGATAGGGACAAGGAGGAGTTAAATAAATATTTTGGAGTGGGACCAGAAAAGGCCCTCAGCAACAATGGTGAAACTATGGATTATTAGTATTAATATCTGGTGGCTGTAATTAACATACAGTTCTCCGAAGGTTGCAGTGCAGGCTATATATATCATAGGATATTGAAACGTCGTAAGTAGTGACCAGATTTACGAGGTGCTATCCAAAATTTTCGGGACTGGTGCTGCCATCTGTTGAAAACCTTACCTTTGGACTAATGGTCACCATCACCCACGAAGTAGTTCCCAACCACACATACACACTGGTCCCAGTACTTCTGCCACTGGTCAAATGTTTTCTGGATGTCCTGTTCTTTGAGGGTGTTTACCACCACCAACAATGCTTCTTGAACCCTCTCTAGAGTGTCGAACCGACAGCCATTCAACTCGAGTATCAGTTTTGGGAACAGTACGAAGTCGCAAGGTGCTAAATCTGGTGAGTACGGTGGGTGGGGTACAACCACCATGTTGTTTTTTGCCAAAAAGGTCCTGGTGAGCAAGGACGTGTGACAGGACATGTTGTCGTGATGCAGTAGCCAGTTTCCTCGATGCCAAAGTTCGGGCTGTCGTCGCCACACATTTTCACAGAGCCGTCGCAAAAGGTCACAGTAGTATGTGGAATTCACTGTTTGGTTGGGTGGGACAAATTCTTTGTGCACAATCAAAGAAAACGATGACCATGGTCTTCATTTTGCTCTTCACCTGTCTCGCTTTTTGATCTTGGAGAGCCCGGGCTCTTCCACTGGGACGATTGTTGCTTTGTCTCTGGGTCATAACCATAAATCCAGCTCTAGTTGCCGTTGATAACCCGTGACAAGAAGGTTGGATCATCAGATGCAGTCTGACAAAGGTCCGTGCACACTTCAATACGCTGTGCCTTCTGATCGGCAGTCAAGATCCTTGGCACAAATTCTGTGGCTACACAATGCATGCCCAATTCATCAGTCAACATTTGTTGACATGTCCCATACCCATACTCACTTCACCCACAAGACCTCGAATGGTTCGACATCGATCCACGCGAACCAACTTTTGAATTTTGGCAACAATGTCTGGTGTTGTGCACCTAATGGGCCTTCCAGTGTGAGCATCGTCTTCGATGTCTGTACGGCCGGCCCCGAACCGAGCGTGTCACTCAAACACATGCGTACGGCTCATGCTCTGTCCCTCAAACACTTGTTGAATCACTGCAAGGGTCTCCGTAGCACTTTTCCCGAGATTCACACAGAATTTGATACACACACACTATTTTGTTCACAGATCCATCATAAAATCGCCACACACCAAACACAGAGTATTACGGAAACCACTGCGGATACGCAACCCGTCCTCCCAGCTGAGTGCCATTCTGCACACTGACTCATCAGATATGCAGCTCTTGCCACCTAGCGGTGCAAAGATCTACTACTCCTACTTTCCAGAAGGCAGCACCAATCCCGAAAATTTTGGGTTCCACCTCGTATGCATTTGCATGTTGCTTATGCATTTGCATATTTGGCTCCTTTTCACAGGTTTTGCATATTTTAACTAATAACTAGTGATGATGCATATTTTCACTCTATGTTTACAATATTTTAAAAATTTAGACATGCAGTCTCTAGCTCCATCTAGTTTTGATGTCTCACAGATCGACCGTGACCTAGAACTGCATGCAATCACTAACCAAGAAGCCACTGCCTAGGCCTTTACAAATGTCTGCTTGTGTCTGTGTATGTGCGGATGTATATGAGTGTGTGTGCGAGTGTATACCTGTCCTTTTTTCCCCCTAAGGTAAGTCTTTCCGCTCCCGGGATTGGAATGACTCCTTACCCTCTCCCTTAAAACCCACATCCTTTCGTCTTTCCCTCTCCTTCCCTCTTTCCTGATGAGGCAACAGTTTGTTGAGAAAGCTTGAATTTTGTGTGTATGTTTGTTTGTGTTTGTTTGTGTGTCTATCGACGTGCCAGCGCTTTCGTTTGGTAAGTCACGTCATCTTTGTTTTTAGGTATATTTTTCCCATGTGGAATGTTTCCCTCTATTAATTCATATATATATTTGGTAAGTCACATCACCTTTGTTCCTAAAAACAAAGATGATGTGACTTACCAAACGAAAGCGCTGGCACATCGATAGATACACAAACACAAACATACACACAAAATTCAAGCTTTCGCAACAAACTGTTGCCTCATCAGGAAAGAGGGAAGGAGAGGGAAAGACGAAAGGATGTGGGTTTTAAGGGAGAGGGTAAGGAGTCATTCCAATCCCGGGAGCGGAAAGACTTACCTCAGGGGGAAAAAAGGACATGTATACACTCGCACACACACTCATATCCATCCGCACATACACAGACACAAGCAGACATTATATATATATATAAGGGTATTACACAGTTTCTGCTGCTCCTGCAAGCTGATGAGCAACCTGCACTGGAACATAATGGCATGGATTCTTCATCAGCATCACCACCCTAAGGAAATTTCGCCAGGTGGGAAAACAAAAGGCGAAATCTAATGTAAAATGTGAACTAGCCATCTGAAGATGAACCTGTCAGTTCGAAACCGGTAATGGCGCTGCTTAAGTGAATAATTAGCACTGTAAAAAGTGGCTAATTGCTGTAATCTTCTGTGTAAGAGTCAAACTATAAATATGAAAAATTAACCTTGAAGCTTGGTCTTTTATAGCAAGTCTTACCTTTTAAGACATGTCAGATACAAATGTGAAAGTTAAATTTTAAGTAATGGCATAAATGGCTGGTCTTTTCTGCCCATAATTTTTCTTTGTGGATGGTTCTCAAAGTGTTCATGTTTTGAATTATATTATGAAAAGAACAGTTGCTAATCACCATATAGCGGAGATGATGAGCCGTGGATAGGCACAACAAAAAGATTGTCACAAAATGAGCTTTCGGCCTATGAGACCTTTGTCAAAAATAGAAAAGAGACATACAACCTCAGGCAAACTGCAACTCACACACACATATGACCACAGTCTCTGGCAGACTACGAGTCTGGCTTCAACTGCCAGACTGTGGTCTGTGTGCGTGAGTTTTGTGTGTGTGTGTGTGTGTGTGTGTGTGTGTGTGTGTGTGTGTGTCATTTTGTGACAGTCTTTTTGTTGTGCCTATCTGCAACTCGGTATCTCCAATATACGGTGAGTAGCGACTACCCTCTTCATAATATTGTTACATTCCATCTTGGATTTTCCTGCTTTTTTCCTGGATTCCTCAGCTGTCTCGGGGCATGTACATACTGGAACACCTCTCTGAGAACATTTCAGGTAAGGTGTCTTTGATGTGAGGATGAAATGAGAAATAGTCAAAATCCTGGAGAAGTTTAGTGTTGTGTAAGATGATTAAACGTCTTGAGTCATGACATTCTTTTGGAGTTAGTAGCAAGACTGTTGATGAATTTTGTCACCTGATGTTATTCTCTGAATGAAACTGGTTGAAAAATAAGAAAAGTATCTAAATATTATTTCCTGGCAAAGGAAGTGGTTGGATTTTTCTGAGCATGTGTGGTATTTGGTAATAAGAGGAATTTTGATCAGTGGTTCATTAGCAGCAGCTTTGGGCTTGTCGAGGGTCATGGAAAGAAATTAGATTAGATTAGATTAGATTTACTTTCATTCCAATTGATCCGTAGTGAGGAGGTCCTCCTGGATGTGGAACATGTCAGAAAAACAACAATACATGACAAATATTTACAACTAAAACAAATAAGCTAATGTACCATTCCACAGGTCCCAAGTGGAATGATCGTCATTTTTAATGAACACTAAGAGTCATTTTACAAATACTAATGCACTGAATTTAAAATAAAAAACTTTTTTATTTATTTATAAGGTAATAAACATGTAATACAACTACTGTAATACTTATTTACAATGAACACATTACTGCACTGAAATGGTGCAGAAGTTAGATTATACTTACACACACACACACACACACACACACAAATTTTCAGTGAACACATTACTGCACTGAAATTGTGCAGAAGTTATGTTGTACTTATATACAAATCAGTTGGTTTTACTAAGAAATTCATCAATGGAGTAGAAGGAGTTGGCCACCAATAAATCCTTTAGGCTTCTCTTAAACTGAATTTCATTGGTTGTTAAGCTTTTTATGGCTGCTGGCAAGTTATTGAAAATGTGTGTTCCTGAATAATGCACACCTTTTTGTACAAGACTAAGTGACTTTAAATTCTTGTGAAGATTATTCTCATTTCTAGTATTGATTCCATGAATTGAGCTGTTGGTTTGAAAAAGTGATATATTTTTAATGACAAATTTCATTAAGGAATAAATATACTGGGAAGCTGTAGTTAGTATCCCTAGTTCCCTAAACAGGCTTCTGCAGGATGTTCTTGAGTTCACACCACATATAATTCTTACTGCACGTTTTTGTGCCCGGAAAACTTTAGCTTGGCTTGATGAATTACCCCAAAAAATAATCCCATATGACATTATGGAATGAAAGTAAGCGTAGTATGCCAGCTTTTTCATTTTTATATCCCCTACATCTGACAAAATTCGCATTGCAAACAGAGATTTGTTAAGACGCTTCAGCAGTTCTGTGGTGTGCTCCTCCCAATTGAATTTATTATCAAGCTGTAATCCCAAGAATTTAACACTGTCCACTTCTTCTATCTTCTTGTCATCATGGTGTGGGAAAGCCATTTATGAAATATTTAGGCAGGGTACTGGCTGTATTTGCCTGCCGTCAGCATATATAGATAACTCTCACTTCCTGTAGCATTTTTGAATGTCAGCAATATACAGAGTGCACCATAATTAATGGTGTAAACACATACAGTTGAAAATACATGATAGTAGAAGCAAAAAGGTCACAGTAAACATAGGTCTGTAAATGAACCACCTTTGAGACAATCACGAATTTGTGGTTACCAGTCACTACTGATGTGATTCTGTGTAAACAATGCATGCCAGTCCATAGTGTAGTTCTTGATTACATTTTCGAAACCTGGAGTTGTAAACAGAATGGATATGACACTAAAGTACACAGTCAGAGCACCACTCACGTCATTCGTTTGTGGAGCATAAATTGAGTTGTATGAGTATTTGGGGTAACATGGAACATTACAGTAATGAGGAGTATGCAGATATGCATTTCATGTATAGTAGTGCTAACGGCAATGCACAGGAGGCTGCATGCCTGTTCCAAGAACCATACCCTACCCGAAGGCATCCTGAGAGTAGCACGTTTACATGGGTGCATCAATACTTCCAAGAAAGTAGGAGATAGGCACATGCTGTGGGAGGGGGTATGCCTGCACAAATTATACCTGTGCTTGAAAATATAGTGCTGGAAACAGTCGAACAGTATCCAGAAATCTTGACAAAAATGTTCTGTCAGTGGATGCGACAACAAGCTGTAGGCAACCCTATGTTTGACAGTTACATTTTATTTACAGACGAAGTAGGGTTCACTTGTGATGTGTGTGTTTAATTATCACAAGTCTCATGTTTGGGGTCGTCTAATCTCCAACCCACATGCTGTGTATGTCTCCAAATCAGTGACATTTCCCACTGAATGTGTGGTTAGGGGTACCAGGTGATCATTTTATTGGGCTATACATGTTACCAAACAAACTCTAATCCTTGGTTTCTTCATCATCATCTTGCAGGACTGGTTGAGGATGTTGCCTTCTAGAGCAACTCCAGAGGATGTGGTATACGCATGGTGGAGCACTGGCACAATTTGCTGCTATGATGAGACAATATCGACAAAGATTGATTGGACAAAGAGGACATGTACCATGGTCTCCAAGATCAGCTTATCTGAACCCCATGGATTTTTGTGTTTGGGGCCACCTTAAAGGTTAATACTATTGAAGAATTGGAGCAGAAACTTGTCAATGCTTGTAAAGAATTTTGAAGTGATCCAGGTATGCTTGAAAGGACTCGAAACTCATTGCATGGACTGGTGCAGGTCTGCATCTGGGTACAGGGACGACACTTTGAACACTTCATTTAACTATGAGTAGTTATATAACTAATGTGTTTGTTCAAAACACCTGCACGTTTTTCTTAATGTTGTACAGTATTGTTACCTTTCCTCAACTCAGGTGACTTCTACACAGAATAAAGTCAGTGGTGGCTGCTAACAATGAAATCACAATTATCTCACAAAGGTTTCATTTGTGACCTGTGTTTACTGAGACTTTTTTGCTTCAAATATCATATATATTCAACTCCATGTGCTTATGCTATTAATTATGATACACTCTATATAGGTGTTAAGTACAACTGTGGATGACCACTGGTAGAGGGATTAAGTACATAGGTTTTGGGATAGGTTTAATGTTTTGAGGAGTCTTCATGATCCTGGGAAGTGAACTTAACAGCAAAGTTCATAAGTGGTGTTGTCAAATACCTCGTTTGGGGCAAGAAGGTGAAGACAAGTTGGAAATTTGGAATTTCTGGTGGGGAGGCCTCACAGCTTGAGAGGATGGAACAAGACAAAATTCAATAAGTGCTTTGGGTTTGCTTGGTTAGTAAGGTAGGTGACAAAAGAATGCTACTTCTTAAGAAAACATGGAAGAATAGGAGCCCTTGTCAAGTCTAGCATGGTTAAGCCTGGGTCTTGGGCTCAAGGCAAGACCTTATGAAGGGGACTTAGAGTTCTGTTGGCACAAGGTTTATAGAAAACATTGCTGACAGTATTGAGTGTCGAGGGAGTGGTTTGAAAGAAGGTTCTATGGATGCAGGAATGGATTAGATGAAGAAGACAGAGTCTGACAATTATAAGAAGCTGATAAGGAAGGTTTGTGGTGTATAGTCAAATAAAGGAGGAGTGATGTTACATGGGAATGATAAATGATCTGGTGGGTAGTCGTTCTCATAGGAAGGAGTAAAATATAAGTAGTTTTGATAGGTTTTCCAGATGGTGCTGAGAAAGTTGTTTGGATCTTGAAGCAGCAGAAGCTCAATCTAAAGACAGGGTCCAGGAAACTTCTGTTATGGAATAAACAGTCTTTGTAGTAGGGACGGATATGATTTAGAAAGGCCTGTGCTTGGAAAGTGTTGTTATTTATGGCTACGTTGTTGAGGGGAAGGGAGTTATGGAATCTGAAAAGTTGAACTTTTATAAGATCAGTAATATTTATTTCTTCTCTTGCATATGTTCTGTCTTCTGCCCATCCAGTTTTGTTACCACTAATAATAATCCACAGTTATGCCATTGCCCCTTAGAAACATCCAAATACAATTTCTTGGCTCCCAGTACTTCCCTGCTGACTACTTGTTCCACACATCCTAAGCCTCCCCAATCCTCTCCCTAATACGCAACTACCCTCCATCTTTCTCTCAAAATATTCATTGTTTTGCCTGACTGACACTCTTAGATACTAATGCTGGAAAGAAAAACAAAGATTACAAAACTAGAGACTGTCTGATTCACCCACACTCATCTAGATAAGAATGATTTACCTATCCTCATTGTTTGTCTGTTGCTTCCATTTTTGCGATAAGCCCATCTATAATCCTAAAACAAGATTTCCGCAACACACAGCTTTTCATTTATCTTCTGAATTATTATTTATCATCTGGCACAATGCATCATTAAGCCTGTCTTACACACTAATGTAGAAAAATAGAATTATATGTACATAATACGACTTAGTATATAACTCATCTAAAAACAAAGATGATGTAGCTTATCAAACGAAAGCGTTGGCATGTTGACAGACACACAAACAAACACAAACACACACACAAAATTCAAGCTTTCGCAACCAACGGTTGCTTCGTCAGAAAGAGGGAAGGAGAGGGAAAGACGAAAGGATGTGGGTTTTAAGGGAGAGGGTAAGGAGTCATTCCAGTCCCGGGAGCGGAAAGACTTACCTTAGGTGGAAAAAAGGACAGGTATACACTCGCACACACACACACATATCCATCCGCACATATACAGACACAAGCAGACATTTGTAAAGGCAAAGTGGCCCAAACTTTTTGCCTTTACAAATGTCTGCTTGTGTCTGTATATGTGCGGATGGATATGTGTGTGTGTGTGCGCGAGTGTATACCTGTCCTTTTTCCCCCCTAAGGTAAGTCTTTCCGCTCCCGGGATTGGAATGACTCCTTACCCTCTCCCTTAAAACCCACATCCTTTCGTCTTTCCCTCTCCTTCCCTCTTTCTGACGAAGCAACCGTTGGTTGCGAAAGCTTGAATTTTGTGTGTGTGTGTGTTTGTGTTTGTTTGGGTGTCTGTCAACATGCCAATGCTTTCGTTTGGTAAGTTACATCATCTTTGTTTTTAGATATATTTTTCCCACGTGGAATGTTTCCCTCTATTATATTAGTATATAATTCAGCACAGATTCTGTTGCAAAATACTGTACCTCATGATCAAAATAGAATTTTGCTCCTGCCACAAAAACTGTGGCAAGTGCAAATGATGCCCACATGCCACACCTAACACGACCTACAGGCAGCAGCTGTTGTTGAGCTATACTGTGGACAGTGGCTTCAGTTGCTGGTTCCAGTGGCAAGTCTAGGAAGACACTACTGTCCACCTCAACTGCATGAGGCCCAGGCTGTCGGTGGGAGCCAGAGGATGAACTAGAAACACATATAAACATTATATTGAGAAAGCGTAAAATTTACAGTTTTCAAAAGCACCGGCAGAAAAACTTTCTCTTTCAGCTTCACAATAAAAAGATTTCAACACTCCATGAACAAAAATAAAATAATTAAGTGAATGATATTACAACATTATAACTGAAAACACTCTTACACCAAAATTTTTTGAAATACATGGAACATTAATATCTTCATCACAGAAATGCTTCACGAGCTGTAACAAAGTAGACACTGATCACATAACTAATCATCTGAAAACTTATGAATCTCAGCAATGATTTGGTGTACATGCTATTATAAACAAACAGGTCATTGTTTCATCTAAGAATAAACACCATCTTGATGGACCTGAGCTATGTTTCTAGAGGTAGAGGCAAATAACCACATACTCCCAGATATGGGATATTATATGCTTTTCTGAATGTATGAAATGTGGTCACATCAAGCACTTGTGATCAAGTCTGCAAGATTTACAGGAAAAAGGTTGCCATGTTTGAGCATTTAACCCACCAAAATAATAGTGTAGCACCACAGGTTGTCTGCACACAAAAGAGCATGGCAACAAGAGCCCAAATAATGTGTATCCATATGACAACACCACCACCACCACCACCACCACCACCAGGCATGTTATTGACAATAATTCACTGCTACTCAGGGTGTTCACCTCACCAGCAGGCAGCAGTGGCATTGCTCCTAGGAGGCACAGATACCACTGACCTATTTGCTTCCACCACAAGGGGGGAGCAGGGGCACAAATAGTCCATGACCAAGCCATTCGCCGGCCAGTACTTAAGCAATCACATGGTCAGTATCCAGCAGTTGAAGCCAGCCTGCAAACCAGGGAGTGCTACTGGAGCTACTTGGAGCTGCCAGTAGTCTTTGTCCCTGCTTCACTGAGACGTGGCCTCTTGAGGCTTGGCCTCCCACACTTTGGTATCTTGGCTTGCTACTGTCATGCTCAGAGATTATCGTCTCACCTTGCGGTCCTTGAGACACAGACTTCATCAGTTCTAGGCAAACTGTTTAGTCTTCAGTTATCCTACTAGAAGTGTTAAACTGAGACAGTTACATTGACTACTAAACTGTTTTGTGTTCTTGTTCATTAACGCTCCACTATGGAGAAGAGTGAATTAATGTTATCAATAAATCTATTGTTTGTTGTCTACCTGGTTATAAGTCCTTCCACAACTAATCCAGTACAGGCTGCTTCAATTGGCAATAAGGTTTTCGTGTGAATTTAGGCTGAACTTCTGTACTGCACCCCACGCAGACCGTGCTTTTATGTGTTTTCCCACATACGTGGTGCATTCACATCAAATTTCCATTTCATTATGTCCACAGCCACCACAGATGTCACTACATAAGTACTATTGCTTTTGCAAAATATGCAACGGGCACAGGAACTGATGTTGGAGAAAATTGCACCCGCTACCACATCACTGGAGGTTTCTAATTTACTATCTTACATCGACACCATGGTGTAGGGCTTCACGATGTCACCACTAATGTTCGCGGCATTCAACAAGAAGGCAGAACCATGGCTGATTACGTCACTGACTTACAACAGCATTTCATTGCTCGCAGAATCTCAGGTGATACCCAGCAACACCATTTTCTGTTGGCTTATGCAGGGGTAGACATCTCTCGCCTCCTGCAGCAGTTAAACCCTGAAGCACAACCATATGCAACATATAGGGAAACATGCTTGTTGGACTATTTTGATTTGCAAATTCAAGTGGCAGCTGCAAAGCACAAATTTCTTAGTTGTTGTAAACAGAACAGGCAGTTCTACCAGGAGAGGATAGTTCAACTGCAGGTACTTTCCATGGATTGCCATTTTCAGTGCTCCAGTGGTAAGAGCAGACAGTCATATGTCACACTGTTGGTTAGGGAAACGATTCTAGACCGTTTCAAAGATGAAGGGCTCTGGACTGACATTCTCAAATTAGAAACTTGCCTTCCACTTATTCAAACTTCCAAGCTGTCAGTCTGTTCCTCAGTGGCCCTGCAAGATCTGTCACGCGTATTTTCCACCCACCCCAACCACAAGACCCCGGCCTATCCCACCCCACAAACCTACTGGTTCCACCTGACAAGTCCCCTCTAGAAAGAACATTGCAGGTAACTGACACAACTAGAAGTCACCATCATGCAAAGACTGTTTCATCACATATCACTGCTCGCAATGCTACTTTTATTGTGTGAAGTACAAGTCTGTTGTAAAACTGGGAAATCAGATATCTGGCAGTCCATAATTAAAATGAGTGTTGATAGTACCTGTCTGGACAAAATTGACTCTGGCTCGGATGAAGCGGACTGTGTGCATGGCTCAGATGCTCTCCATGTGCAGGCCATTCTGCCCATCTCCGACAGACTATCGATGTTAGAGATGGTAATCAACACCATGCCTGTCACCTTTCAAATAGATGTTGGCTTCTCCATCACCTTCGAGAACTGGGACACTTATAGATGCCTTCATTCACTATCACTACAAACATAACGCACCATAAGTCACTTCTGCTATTGTTTAAGTCTCACTCTAACATACCTAACAAGACTGGCCGCCATTGGCTGCAACCTTGCATGTTATTCCTCTCTGGATGCTGCAACAGCACTCATTCCCACTCAACAACACAGCATGTTAATGCAGGCGTATCATCCCACATTCTGGTAGAGCAGGATCTCAACTTTGATTCTGCTTTCCATAAGGACTCAAGAGTCAGAGGCCACAGTCACACATCTGCCTATAGATGCCAATAACAATATCCAGGCAGTCGCAGAAGATCCTGTCCTTCATGATGTCATCAAGTTTGCAGAATGTGGGTGGCTGACAGATTACAAATTCATACAGCATCCAAAGGTTTAGGAATACTAGCAATATCAGCATGGATTATCAATGCCCAATGGTATCCTCTCACTGCACGATGACAATTGTCATACTAGAGCCGTCATAGTATGAGCCCTCCAATGCTGGATGCTGACAATGCCGGGTACTGACACAACTCAACCAGATTCAGTGTGGGATGGTCACCACTGAAAGATTGGCTCAACAACATTTTTTCTGCAAGGGAATCGACAAAGACATCAAACAAATGTTCACGGTTAGCCAGGGCAAACAGGCAGCCAAGAAAGTCAGCATTTCCCATGGCCTGTCACAACATCTCCTCAGTCACTGATACATCTGTATTTTGGTGGGCCTTTGTGGGCTTCTCTTCTGTGGTCAATGCTGGCAGCAAATTTCCCTAGACTCATAGATGCAATCAACTTCATCATCAAAAACAACAGAAGCCTTATAATGCATTTTTCACTAAAAAACTACCAGAAACCATTGTAGGAGACCAAGAAACTCAATTCACATTGGCACAATTTTGCCACTTTTTGAAGAAAAGTGGCATCCATTTGGTCCCTATGGTACCATTCCATCCAGCTTCCAATAGTCTGGTGTCAACATTTGTATGCAACTTTAAAATCCAGATGGCAAAGCTCCAAAAGTCATGGTCTCAATGACATCCTTAAATTGTTCCTTGTGTCCTACTGCTTCAAACCCCTGGGCAGGACAAGCCTGACAGAAGAGCTTTATGGTCAACTGCAATGATCCCAGTTTCCCATTGTCCATCCCTCCAATCATACACCCTCATGCTGGCAGCCTCCCTGTCACTGTTATTTCTTTTGGGACAACATATGGACAATGGCATTCTCTAGGGTGCCCACTCTCATCATCTGCCTCCTCAACAGGGCCATGGTCAAAGTCCAGCTGACAGATCAAACAAGCTGCCTCAAGCACCTCAATAAGTGCGTTCTCATAAGGCAGAAGAATCCTCCTCTATTTATGTTCCAGATATTGTATGCCCAGCATCTGGGATTGACAACTCCTGACACTGGCTGCAATACCCTCAGGAACCAGCAGCCTTGGGACTCAGAGACATCAGTCTCCCAGCTAAAGTGTCTGCAGCAGGTGATGCTCCCCTTTCCCATGGACATCAATAACAGTCAACTGGGTTTGTCACTTCCTCCCAACATTGGCCTAAGTGATGGCGACATCTGAGACACTGAAATATATCACCATGTCTCATCTACAGAAGGGAGGGGGAAGGGTATGCAATGTTTGGGTGTATAGCCCATCAATATGACTGTACAGCACCACTGGTTACCTATACATGAGAGTGTAGAGGTTGATGACAACAAGATTCTAAACAATAAGTGTCCATACAACAACGACACCAGGCTACAACAGACCTCTTTGCTTCCACCACACCACATGACCACAAACAGTCCGTGAGCAATTCATCTGCCAGCCAGTACTTATGCAATCGAGTGGTCTGAATCCAGCAGTTGAAGCCAGCCTGCAAACTGAGCAGTGCTACTGTAGCTGCCAGCAGTCTTCATCCTTTCTAAGCTGAGAGTTGGCCTTTTGACACTCAGCTTCCTGGACTTTGGTATCTCAGATAGTTACTGTGATTGTGCTAAGAGACTGTTGCCTCATCTTGTTGCCCTTAACCAAAGGCTTCATCTCCATTTATACTCCGCAAGCCACCCAACAGTGTGTGGCGGAGGGCTTCATGAGGTAGTCACTGAACCAGACATACTATGTGAACGTCAGCCTTCACTTAATCTACTGGAAGTTTTAAACTCAAACAGTTACACTGACTACTCGCCTATTTTGTGTTCTGGTTCATTAATGTTCCAGGACAGAGAAGAGTGAATAATGTTGTTATTAATAAACCAATTGGTTGGTATTTACCTGGGTGTAGGTTCTGCACCGAGCCCAGCACGAGTCACTTCAAAGGTAATCATTATTTTGTACTCAGAAATGCCACAACAAACATCATGCAGAATTACAAAAAATTTAAATAAAAATCAAACATAATCGCATAGGTGAGTGTTACCCACAGTAAGCTTATCAGCATTCCTTCAAGAATGCAATAACAAAGCATGCGAAAGCACTCTCGCTGAAAATGTAGCAGATATTACAATCAATCATATGTAGTAGATTTAATTTTTTAGGGTGAATGTCAGTTACTTTTTGGACAAATAAAGTGCATCGGGAGGTTTAAAAATATTTGGAATTTATTTATTTAAAACTGGTTACTTTTTCCAGCTACTTGTTTTCTAGAAACTTTATTTCAGCTCCTACTTCAATATCACTTAGTTTTTCTTGCTGTGTTTTACTAGCAAACATTTTTCTGCAATGGTTACATAATACCAGTTATCTCTCATTAACAGTATATTTAATCTTTATGCCTCACTTGCTTCTATCTTCATTTCTTTATGTTCTGTTACAGATTATCATGGATACATAAATTGGAGGTATTTATTGATCCCATCTCTTACATGAAACCGAGCGAGGTGGCGCAGTGGTTAGACACTGGACTCGCATTCGGGAGGACGACGGTTCAATCCCGCGTCCGGCCATCCTGATTTAGGTTTTCCGTGATTTCCCTAAATCACTCCAGGCAAATGCCGGGATGGTTCCTTACAAAGGGCACGGCCGACTTCCTTCCCCGATGAGACCGATGACCTCGCTGTCTGGTCTCCTTCCCCGAAACAACCAACCAACCATCTTACATGAACATTATAATGATCTCATCTCTCACATGAACATTATAAGTCTACACTTCAATGTTTCTCTCAAAAGTATTCTTTCTGCTTACAAATTACATATTAACAATTTCTATTACCCGCATATCTACTGTGCAGATAAATTATTTTCTTGCTAGATTCAATGATTACTTAACAGTGAGGTGATTGGAAACTGAGCACTTGTTCACTTATTGATATGACTGGGAAATAAGAAATAATTCAGGATGGCTACCAAAACCTGAATTTGTATAGTTAGAGGGGAAATTTAATCTAGCTCATCAAAAAACTATCCCAGTGTTTCTCACTTGGTTGCCACATAGTTAACCATTGCTACTGCTTACACTACTGTTATTTCTCAAACCTGTTATTTAGATTTTAACAGAAATTCGTAATGTACATACATTAAAAAAAGCTTTACATCACCCCGGTTCCTAGAAAACCTGAAGAAATACGTTGACTGTGGATATTGTATCACAGACACAGTCCCTTTGACTGTTCAGAGATGTCACTAAACCTGCCCAAAGATGTAAACAACCATGAATTGAGCAACGCCTATAAGACGGAGGAGGCCCGATATCTGATAATTTCCAGTCATTCCACCAGGAAGGAAGTACACGTGTTGTCTGTAGTTCAACCATGCCTCGACGGTCAATACTGTGGTTCTATTGCGTCCACATTGTTACTTTTTGCCAGGAAGGGCTCTCAACAAGGGAAGTGTCCAGGCATCTCAGAGAGAACCATAGCTATGTTGTTCGGACATGGAGGAGGTAGAGAGAGACAGGAACTACCGATGACATGCCTCGCTCAGGCCGCCCAAGGGCTACTACTGCAGTGGATGACTGCTACCCATGGATTATGGCTCAGAGGAACCCTGACAGCAATGCAACCATGTTGAATAATGCTTTTCGTGCAGCCGCAGGATGTCATGTTACAATTCAAACTGTTCGCAATAGGCTGCATGATGCGCAACTTCACTCCCGATGTCCATAACGAGGTCCATCTTTGCAACCAAGACACCATGCAGCGTGGTACAGATGGGCCCAACAGCATACCAAATGGACCGCTCAGGATTGGCATCACATTCTCTCCATTGATGAGTGTCACATATGCCTTCAACCAGGCAATCGTCAGAAACATGTTTGGCGGCAACCCGGTCAGGCTGAATGCCTTAGACACACTGTCCAGTGAGTGTAGTAAGGTGGAGGTTCCTTGCTGTTTTGAGATGGCATTATGTGGGGCCGACGTATGCTGCTGGTGATCGTGGAAGGTGCTGTAACGACTGTACAATATGTGAATGCCATCCTTCAACTGATAGTGTAACCATAACGGTAGCATATTGGTGAGGCATTCGTCTTCATGGATGAAATTCACGCCCCCGTCATGCACATCTTGTGAATGACTTCCTTCAGGATAACAACATCACTCAACTAGAGTGCCCAGCATGTTCTTCAGACATGAACCCTATTGAACATGCCTGGGATAGACTGAAAATGGATGTTTATGGATGATGTGACCAACCAACCACTCTGAGGGATCTACGCCGAATTGCCGTTGAGGAGTGGGACAATCTGGACCACAGTGACTTGATGAACTAGTGGATAGTATGCCACGGCGAATACAGGCATGCATCAATGCAAGAGTACATGCTACTAGGTATTAGAGGTACCAGTGTGTACACCAATCTGGACCACCACCTCTGAAGGTCTCATTGTATAGTGGTACAACATGCAATGTGTGGTTTTCATGAGCAATAAAAAGGGCAGAAATGATGTTTATGTTGATCCCTATTCCAATTTTCTGTACAGGTTCTGGAACTCCTGGAACCGAGATGACACAAAATATTTTTTGATGTGTGTTTAAACATGAAGAAGATAATGCTGTATATATCCTCATATCTTTGACAAGAGAATTTTTATTTTATTTTAATTTTTAAAGGAGATATTTCTATTTCTCTATTTGTTTAAACAATTTTAGTGTCGATTCCTTACACCACTTTTGACTAATGGCGTAAGGGATTTTATAATTGCATGCAGTAACACAAACATAGTTAATGAATGGCATGATGGAACCACTAAAAACTATTGTAATGAATATTATTAACAAAAAACTATTTTTGATCCAGCAACCATTTTCAAGTCACAAATAAACAAAACACTGAATTTGAGTAATGTTCCTTGGTGTCTATGCTGTATTTTAAATAAATATATCAGACAAAACATTAGTCACCTCTGGACACATCACACTAATGGCATGTAATACCACCTCCGTCCTTAATAATCATCCCAGTTTGATGAGGAATAGTGTTCAACAGTTTCTTTAGGTATGCCAAGTCCAACTGAAGCAATTTACTAATGCGTAAATCCTGTAGAGTTACCAAATTGAGGGGATGTTGACAACTATGTTTCACCTGCTGCTCCAAATATTTCCAGAGATTTTCTGTGGGATTAAGGTCATGTCGTTAAATGGGCCATTCAAGATGTGACAGAATGCTTGAGTGTTCATCAAATTAGGAATGTGTGTGCATCCCTGTTAGCATGGCTGTTGTCATGTTAGACAGTGCAAGCGTTCATGCATACTTCTTGTAGATGTAGAAGACACATAATCACTGAGAATGTTGAAGCAAGCAGGCTAGTTCATATTCACGATAACTTGAATGAGTGGGGCCAATTCATCACAGAATGATTCCACATTCCACACATTGTGGGTACTCACTAGAATGCCCCAGAAAGAAATGCAACTGATTACATATTGAGACTTCAAACGCGTTAATTTATCTGAACTTGCAACTAAGATGCAAGAAATAGCTCAGGGAACATCTCTTATTCCTTCCTCAGATATAAACAAAACTTCATTAACGAACTCACTCAACTATATGACAAATATGCTTCCCTAAAGACTGGAAATGTAAGAAGGAAACCTGTACTTTGGCTAACTGAAGAACTAAATCAGCTCACAAATCTCAGAGACCCTGCAGATCAGGCATACTAACAATGCCTCAAGCCTGAAAATCATATTGCTTACAAGAAGAGGCAAAACAGAATCCTTCAAGCAGTGAGAAATGCAAAACTCAGGCATGCCCATAGATTTACTGGCAAAGGATATATATCAGCTGTCCTACAGAAAAACCGGCATCGTTCTGGTATAGGCAAAGTAAAAGCTCCAGCCAATATCATTGTCCCAGCTGAAGAAAGTGATGCAGTACTTCACATTACCTACAACAGTTGAACTACAAATGAAACACAGGGTCATTGATTACTTTATGGAGGTACCGGACTGAAGCCATGAAAAATTCTATCTAAAACATCTATCAAAAAATCCATCATGTGAATCAGATCAGCTTCTACTGCACACGATGACAACACAGTCCAAATGATGAAGCCAAGTGCATTGCAATGGTTTCACTCACGCTTGTCATCTTGCCAGTAATGTGTCGTGTCTGGCACCGTAAAGTCACAAAGGAGACAGATAGAATCAGGCATCCCACAACATTTGGTATTTCTTTTCATTATACATAAATGATGTGTCATCAGTTTTGTCTTACTGCAAATACCACTTGTACACTAATGACCTCCAGTTGATCTAACAATAAGTGCAAAACCAATAAATCTGAAGAGAGCTATTGAGAATCTCCGTTCTGACATGTCTTCACTATCAAAATGAGTGAGGGATATAGGGTTAAAGCTCAACCCATGCAAAACTCAAGCACTACTCGTTGGTAAATGGAAATGTCGTGTGGCTAGGGCCTCCCGTCGGGTAGACCGTTCGCCTGGTGCAGGTCTTTCAATTTGACGCCACTTCGGCGACCTGCGCGTGGATGGGGATGAAATGATGATGATTAGGACAACACAACACCCAGTCCCTGAGCGGAGAAAAATCTCCGACCCAGCCGGGAATCGAACCCGGGCCCTTAGGATTGACAGTCTGTCACGCTGACCACTCAGCTACCGTGGCGGACGCTACTTGTTGGTCATTCTAGGCATATTAGTCCGAAATATCAGGAATCTCTACTATCTTAAATGGGATAAATATCAACTCATCTCCTTCAGCAAAGAGTCTAGGACTTATAATAGATGAAAATCTAAAATGGACTGAGCATGTAACAACAGTGTACAAGGAGGCATCAGCAGCTCTCCATCCCCTACAAAAATACGAGGTGTGATTGGAAAGTTTTAAGACTGGGCTTGTAATTTTATAATGGTGGTACTTACGTGCTACTGTGATGAATCTCCTTCAAAACAGCCCCTTCTGACTGAACACACTGGTTCCAACAGCACTTTTGGAAACATTCCCGGAAATTTTTTTTCTGAAGTGTGTTAAGAATTCTCTCCATATTTGCCTGGATGTCTTCAATCAAGTCAAATCGCTCCCCGTTGAGTGAAAATTTCAGTTTAGGAAATGGATAGAAGTCCACAGGGGCCATATCAGGGGAATATGGCGGTTATGGAAACACAGGAATTTTGAGTTTGGTCAAAAATTTAACAATGGAGAAGGCACGAGGAGCTGGAGCACTGTCATGGTGTAGCACCCAAATCCTGTCTTTCCACAATGCGGGCCTTTTCTTCTGCAACTTTTGGCACAAACACTCAAGGACACATATTTAGTATTCCTGGTTAATTGTCTGTCCTCCATGGGTAAGTTCATGATGCACAATACTGGTAGAATCGAAAAAAATCACCAACACTGTCTTCACCTTCTCCTGACTTTGCCATGCTTTTTTCAGTCGTTGTGAACCTGGAGTCTTCCATTGTGAAGACTGCACTTTGGTTTCAGGATCATATCCATATACCTATGATTCATCACCTGTAATTACCCTGTTTAACAAATCTGGGTAATATTTAGTCCAGTTAACCAGTTCTTGGCACACTTTAAGTCGGTACTGACTCTGGTCACTTGACAACACTTTTGGAATGAATTTTGTGGACACTCGACACATATTCAGATCTTCAGTTAAAATTGACTGAAATGCATAGGAACTTAAATTAAGTTCATCAGCCATCTCCCTAATTGTAAGCCTACAATCAGAGCGCACAAAGTCACACAATTTCACAATATTTTCATTCGTTTTTGAGGTGGAAGGACGGTCGGACTGTGGTTCATCTTCAAATGATTCACAGCTATTTTTAAATCTGTTGAACCAGACAAAAACATTTGGCTGGCTCATACAGTTATTTCCAAAAGCTGTTTTTAATAGTTTGTAAGTCTCAGAAGCTGGTTTCCCAGTTTTAAAACAAAATTTCACACAAACTCGTTACTCTGTTTTTACACCCATTTTCACACAGACAGAATCCAGCAACAAGCCCTTAGACCTGCACTCAGCCAGCTGCCATAATGAACTGAATAAAGGAAACACAGTTTCCTATCAGAGGGCATTCAAGGACAAGGCAATGACTCACTCCCCACCCTCCATGTACCTGCCCGCCAAACCAGTAAGCAGTAGCGGATCCATTCTTAAAACTTTCCAATCACACTTCATACACACAGCTCTTCCCTCTTGCCCTGAAAAACAAACTTGTACAAACACCTACACTTCCAATGACTGATAACAGCAATGTTATCCTGCAACACCTTTCTCTGGAAAGCTCAAGGCACCTGGAACTGGTTATGACAGCCTGTGTTCATTATATCTGTGATGTTTGACTCTTTGATCATATTTCACCATCACATGCACAGCTATCTTTGCTGTGCAGAGAAAAGTGCAGACATTTTCATATCCTTTGTGTTCTCTACTGTCTTACCAACATACACTGTCCCCATATCTCTCTTTGACCTTAATACTAATGTCTGAACAACACAGCAGAAACACCTGTTCCCATCGGAGCAAAACCCTTTCTGTCTCTCTCCATCATTTCAGCCACTTTCTCGACATCCTTGCCAGTAGTAGGAACCCGACTCAGGAATAGCCTCCATTCTTTTTATGTCTGCCACTAATCTTATTATTATATTATTATTATTTCTTTCTTTTCTCAGACGTTATGTCTGGTCAAAAATGGAAAGTGACGCGGACCTTGATCAAGCGTGACTTCCTTTTAACTGTACGGTATATGTTATATTGCATTTAGGAACTTTCGGGTAATTGAACATGTATCAATAATTACGGATTTCTGTAGTTGTATATATAAGTTTGGACGTAGCTGTATTGCATTGATGTACTGGTGGATATTGTGTGGTATGACTCCTGTAGTTGATAGTATAATTGGTATAATGTCAACTTTATCCTGATGCCACATGTCCTTGACTTCCTCAGCCAGTTGGATGTATTTTTCAATTTTTTCTCCTGTTTTCTTTTGTATATTTGTTGTATTGGGTATGGATATTTCGATTAGTTGTTAATTTCTTCTTTTTATTGGTGAGTATGATGTCAGGTTTGTTATGTGGTGTTGTTTTAACTGTTATAATGGTTCTGTTCCAGTATTATTTGTATTCATCATTCTCCAGTACATTTTGTGGTGCATACTTGTATGTGGGAACGTGTTGTTTTATAAGTTTATGTTGTAAGACAAGCTGTTGATGTATTATTTTTGCTACATAAGTCATGCCTTCTGGGGTATTCTGTATTTGCTAGTATTGTACATCCGCTTGTGATGTGATCTACTGTTTCTATTTGTTGTTTGCAAAGTCTGCATTTATCTGTTGTGGTATTGGGATCTTTAATAATATGCTTACTGTAATATCTGGTGTTTATTGTTTGATGCTGTATTGCAATCATGAATCCTTCCGTCTCACTGTATATATTACCTTTTCTTAGCCATGCGTCGGATGCGTCTTGATCGATGTGTGGCTGTGTTAGATGATACGGGTGCTTGCCATGTAGTGTTTTCTTTTTCCAATTTACTTTCTTCATATCTGTTGATGTTATGCGATCTAAAGAGCTGTAGAAGTGGTTATGAAATTGCAGTGGTATATCCGATGTATTTATATGAGTGATTGCTTTGTGTATTTTGCTAGTTTCTGCTCGTTCTAGAAAGAATTTTCTTAAATTGTCTACCTGTCCATAATGTAGGTTTTTTATGTCGATAAATCCCCTCCTTCCTTCCTTTCTGCTTAATGTGAATCTTTCAGTTGCTGAATGTATGTGATGTATTCTATATTTGTGGCATTGTGATTGTGTAAGTGTATTGAGTGCTTCTAGGTCTGTGTTACTCCGTTTCACTACTCCAAATGAGTAGGTCAATATTGGTATAGCATAAGTATTTATAGCTTTTGTCTTGTTTCTTGCTGTCAATTCTGTTTTCAGTATTTTTGTTAGTCTTTGTCTATATTTTTCATTTAGTTCTTCTTTAATATTTGTATTATCTATTCTTATTTTTTGTCTGTATCCTAGATATTTATAGGCATCTGTTTTTTCCATCACTTCTATGCAGTCGCTATTTTTCTTATACACTCCTGGAAATGGAAAAAAGAACACATTGACACCGGTGTGTCAGACCCACCATACTTGCTCCGGACACTGCGAGAGGGCTGTACAAGCAATGATCACACGCGCGGCACAGCGGACACACCAGGAACCGCGGTGTTGGCCGTCGAATGGCGCTAGCTGCGCAGCATTTGTGCACCGCCGCCGTCAGTGTCAGCCAGTTTGCTGTGGCATACGGAGCTCCATCGCAGTCTTTAACACTGGTAGCATGCCGCGACAGCGTGGACGTGAACCGTATGTGCAGTTGACGGACTTTGAGCGAGGGCGTATAGTGGGCATGCGGGAGGCCGGGTGGACGTACCGCCGAATTGCTCAACACGTAGGGTGTGAGGTCTCCACAGTACATCGATGTTGTCGCAAGTGGTCGGAGGAAGGTGCACGTGCCCGTCGACCTGGGACCGGACCGCAGCGACGCACGGATGCACGCCAAAACCGTAGGATCCTACGCAGTGCCGTAGGGGACCGCACCGCCACTTCCCAGCAAATTAGGGACACTGTTGCTCCTGGGGTATCGGCGAGGACCATTCGCAACCGTCTCCATGAAGCTGGGCTACGGTCTCGCACACCGTTAGGCCGTCTTCCGCTCACGCCCCAACATCGTGCAGCCCGCCTCCAGTGGTGTCGCGACAGGCGTGAATGGAGGGACGAATGGAGACGTGTCGTCTTCAGCGATGAGAGTCGCTTCTGCCTTGGTGCCAATGATGGTCGTATGCGTGTTTGGCGCCGTGCAGGTGAGCGCCACAATCAGGACTGCATACGACCGAGGCACACTGGGCCAACACCCGGCATCATGGTGTGGGGAGCGATCTCCTACAGTGGCCGTACACCACTGGTGATCGTCGAGGGGACACTGAATAGTGCACGGTACATCCAAACCGTCATCGAACCCATCGTTCTGCCATTCCTAGACCGGCAAGGTAACTTGCTGTTCCAACAGGACAATGCACGTCCGCATGTATCCCGTGCCACCCAACGTGCTCTAGAAGGTGTAAGTCAACTACCCTGGCCAGCAAGATCTCCGGATCTGTCCCCCATTGAGCATGTTTGGGACTGGATGAAGCGTCGTCTCACGCGGTCTGCACGTCCAGCACAAACGCTGGTCCAACTGACGCGCCAGGTGGAAATGGCATGGCAAGCCGTTCCACAGGACTACATCCAGCATCTCTACGATCGTCTCCATGGGAGAATAGCAGCCTGCATTGCTGCGAAAGGTGGATATACACTGTACTAGTGCCGACATTGTGCATGCTCTGTTGCCTGTGTCTATGGGCTTGTGGTTCTGTCAGTGTGATCATGTGATGTATCTGACCCCAGGAATGTGTCAATAAAGTTTCCCCTTCCTGGGACAATGAATTCACGGTGTTCTTATTTCAATTTCCAGGAGTGTATTTGTCTGTTCCAAAAGCCATATTTATATCATTGCTGAATACTTCTGTTATCTTTAGTAATTGGTTGAGTTTTTGATTTGTTGCTGCCAGTAGTTTTAGATCATCCACATATAGCAAATGTGTGATTTTGTGTGGGTATGTTCCAGTAATATTGTATCCATAATTTGTATTATTTAGCATGTTGGATAGTGGGTTCAGAGCAAGGCAGAACCAGAAAGGACTTAATGAGTCTCCTTGGTATATTCCACGCTTAATCTGTATTGGCTGTGATGTGATATTATTTGAATTTGTTTGGATATTAAGTGTGGTTTTCCAATTTTTCATTACTATGTGTAGGAACTGTATCAATTTAGGATCTACTTTGTATATTTCCAATATTTGTAGTAACCATGAGTGGGGTGCACTATCAAAAGCTTTTTGGTAATCAATGTATGCGTAGTGTAGCGACCTTTGTTTAGTTTTAGCTTGATATATCACCTCTGCATCTATTATCAGTTGCTCTTTACATCCTCGTGCTCCTTTGCAACAGTCTTTTTGTTCTCCATTTATAATTTTGTTCTGTGTTGTATGTGTCATTAATTTCTGTGTAATTACTGAAGTTAATATTTTGTACATTGTTGGTAGGCATGTTATGGGGTGATATTTAGCTGGGTTTGCTGTGTCTGCTTGATCTTTAGGTTTCAGATAAGTTATTCCATGTGTAAGTGTATCAGGGAATGTGTATGGGTCTGCAATGTAACTGTTAAATAATTTAGTTAGATGTGAATGTGTTGAGGTGAACTTCTTTAGCCAGAAATTTGCTATTTTATCTTTTCCAGGGGCTTTCCAATTGTGAATAGAATTAATTGCTCGGGTGACTTCATGTTACAAAATTATCACTTCAGGCATTTGTGGTATCATCTTGTATGTCTCTGTTTCTGCTTGTATCCACCGTGCATGCCTGTTATGTTGTACCAGGTTTGACCATATGTTGCTCCAGAAGTGTTCCATGTCTGTTATGTTTGGTGGATTGTCTATTTTAATGTGTGTGTTATCTATTGTCTGGTAAAATTTGTTTTGGTTTGTGTTGAATGTTTGGTTTTGTTTCCTTCTATTTTCACTTTTTTTGAATCTTCTAAGTCGTTTGGCCAATGCTTGTAATTTCTGCTTCTTTTCATCTAAGTGCTCTATCGCTTCTTGTTGTGGGATTTTACCTAACCTTTTTCGTTTTTTTTCTGACATTTCATTTCTTATAAATTGTGTTAGCTGTCCGATGTCTTTCCTCAGTTTTTCTATTCTGATCTGTAGCCTGTGTTGCCATGCTGGTTTTGTGGGTTTCTTCTGTGTGTTGGTTGGTTCTGATCTCTGCCTAGTGTGTATATTTAGTGTAGTGAGTGCTCCTATATAAACCAGTAGTTGTAACTCTTCCATAGTTGTGTTTTCATTTATTTTGTTGTGTATGATTGTGTTGATAGTTTTTATTGTTGTCTCGACTTGTGGGTTATTTGGCGGTCTATGCAAGAATGGTCTAATGTCTGCATTTGTGTCTTTGTATTCTATATATGTCAGCTGAAATTTTTCTTCTATAACTAACATGTGTGTTACTTTGAGTTCTATTTTGCTTGTTCTGGTGGCTGTCTTAAGATTTCGTTTTCCTCTGATTGTTTAATTGATGCGTGTTGTTCTTTGTTTGTTTGCTCTGGGATGTTTGAGTCCATTACTGAATTTTCTTCTTCTTCTGATTGCACATTATTTTGTTCCAGTATTTGTTGTACTTGTTGCTTGATGTTTTCTAATTCTGACTTGGATATCCTGTTATTTTTGATTATTACACGGATCTGATCAGCTAGTCGTTGTTCTGTTAAAAATTTTAATTCTGGGTATCTGATAATAAATAATGTGTATACTTGTGATCTGTATCCAGTTGTGTTGGTTCCTAGGTTTGTTGCTTGGTAATAACAGAACATGAGGTGCTGATTAACTTCATCTGACCATCTCATCCTCTGTCTTTGTTTTCCTTCTAGGGTGGTTGCAGGAAGCATATCCTGCAAAACACCTCTATTTGTATTTAAATCATTTTCCAGTTGGCTAGCAGTGTCGTTACCATTGTGGGCGGGCATAGGGTTCAAACGTCGTCCCTGACCATGACGGCGCTTGTCCGAGGCTTCTTTAGTTCTGTCCTGAACCAACTAATCGCACTAAAAAGGGGGGTTAGCCCTATTAGTGGTTTGTTCTTTTCGTCACCTTTTACGAATGGCAGAACATACCGGAGGCCTATTCTTTTCCCGGGCCTCCACGGGGTTTGTTATTATTATTATTACTATTATCACTATTACTGGCAGCAGCTGTAGTAGTACAAGTATTGCCAGTATTTATTATTTTATTATTATTTACTGACATTACCACTTCAGACACTCAAATCATTTTAATACTATCTGTCATATTAAAACTGACTGAAGGAGAAGAGATACTGTATGTGTGAATCCCTCGGCTGATGTAAGAGGGGGCCAAATGGCCCTAATCAGATCTAGTTAAATAAATAAATGCCTCATTCTGCCATTGGTAAACTCAACATGTTGCATTATTTGAAAAAAAAAGGCAAAATCATGACATCAGCACTGAAACTGCACACACTTCCAGTCAACTACTGTCCATTTTCTGTCATTTGGCCCACTGAAGATGTGCAGTTTAGATGCTGCTGTGATGCAATGGCCTTCTGCAAGGCATCAGACTCCAATTGTACTTTGCAATGTTCACTCGGAAACTAGTTGAGGTTGATCTGCATTCACTGATAACAGCTGTTCCTTTTTGGTTTGAAACCATCTGTCACTAACAAGGCATGACAATCTTCCGTCATCCCTGTCGGTTGGGATCTTTTTGCAACCACTCAGTTACATGGCTTGTACACATAGTCGACAGTAAGTATTGATACATCCACAAATTATGCAACATCCATGGTGTGGTCACTAGCATGTCCAGATATCACTGCTCCTTTCTGCCATTGTATCACATCTTTATGTCAACCCACCAATGTACAGCAGTTCTGGACAACCAACTGGCATATACACATAACTTCACTGCCACAAGTTACATTCATTATGGAGTGTCACATTACCACCCAGTACCAGTTCCGTATCACCCATAGTCTGCTCTTTTAAGGGAGTTGGGGGTCGGGGGCACTTGTGTATTTTGTCCAGTGAGCTTACACTGAAGCTGTGCAGCACTGTCTACAGAAAATATTTTTGTTACACTGTTATAGGCAAAGTGACAAAAAACCACTCAGTATTAAAAGTATCATCATGAATATGTATTAAACATTCACTCAGCATTAAAAGTATCAAGAATAAGTATTAAAAGTAAACATACCCGAATGTGGGCGGCACTGACAGCTGGCTACGCCGCCCACAGTCAATCGGTGTAAACCGGTGGACAGGTGTAACCATGGGCTTGCAGCGGGGCCGTCTTGTCCCACAGCCCATAGGCAGTGAGCGCCGCCCGTTATACCCACACGTCTGGCTGCGCTTGTCAATCCAGAAATGCATGAGGAACTTTCCATCAAGTGTGAATGTGATTTTCACCAGAAAGCTTTCACCTGCATGCAACATAATTGCCAAAATCAGTAACCCACCTACGCTTTATGGGTAGTGTAAATAATAAATGCAATAATTTCTCCCATAAATGTACCTATACACTGTAAATATACTGTGACAGAGGGTACATTTTGGCATATGACACAAGAATATATTCTGAGCGAAACATTATTAATCTGATTTTATCTTAACATCTCTATGGGATTAATTACACAGGGGACAGAAAACTAAAAATTGCCCTATGACAGCAAGTTCTACAAATTATTTAAAGGAGTTTTGTGACATCAATTGCACCATTTTTTGGGTGTATGTCAGTTTCAGTTTATGAAAATTTAAGCTTATTTACCTTGCCCCCATTCCTTCTTAGCAAATGGAATTAAGATTAGTATAAAAAGTGCCTCTACAAGTTCATAGGCCTCCACAGCCAGTGTCATTCTGAATAAAATAATTTTGGATGTTGGGCTCCATCATTTTAAAACACTAAACCAACTAAATTGTCAATGTCTTGGCTAACTTGCTGTGGTGTCCTTCAGGGTGGTTAACCAAGAGTTAACTAGGGAATTAACTCCCTGAAAACAAGCACAGTAAGTCAGTCAAAACGTTGGAAATTCAGCTGCTTCAGTGTTTTAAAATGACATGGCCTAACACAAAAAAATTTTATTCAAAAAGTGCTTTTGAAATATGATACAGCTGGCCAAAGAAAGAAAAAGTTCACTATGAATTTTATCAAATATTTTACCAGAATGGGGCAGAGAAACAATAACATGAAAATTTAAAGTGAATACTACGAGAGCAATGTCTAGTCAGCAAGAAGGATGAGGTGGGAGTAGGAAAGCGCTCGGAAGAAGAGTAAAGGGCAGAGGAGGAGAGGAGACAGGTAACTAAGCACAAATTGTGCTAGAGACATTACAAATAAATACAATCAGTGGGCAATCAATATTGTTGTTGCTGTTGGTAGCAGTGTGGCCTTCAGTCAGAAGAATGGTTTGACACAATTATCCACACTAGTCTACCCTTAGCAAACCTCTTCATCTCTGCAAAACTACTGCAACCTACATTCTTTTGAACCTGCTAAATGTATTCAAGGCCTTGGTCTCCCTCTACAGGTTTTATCCCCCACACTTTCCTACCTTATCAAACTGACAATCCTTGGTGCCTCAAAATGCATCCTATCAACCAATCATTCTTTTAGTCAAGTTGTGCCATAAATTTTTATTTATTTATCTATTTATTTTTATTTAGTCCTAATCCTACATGTATGGAATATATACAAGGATACTGGGCATGGCTAAGTCTTTACAACATAAAATACGGTCTGTATTGCATTGCTAGGGACTAGATATTTAAATAATTTAGCGAAGAATCTTATATACAATACACATCAGAGACAACATACAAAGTAGAATATTCATTATGCATACTTATTTTTGTTGTTTGGTTTCTAGATACTCTGTCAGACCGTAAAACCGATGATCAATTAAATATGCCTTTAGTTCAGCCTTAAAACTACTGAGTTTACTTACTGATTTAATATGGTTAGGCAGATTATTGTAAATTTTTATACCAATATCTAGATAGCCTTTTTGGCACAACAATGTTCTCGCCTGCTTCATATGAAAACCAGATTTTTGTCTTGTACTGTATGCATGCATATCTTCATTTTTAATAAGATACCTGGCTGTCCATTGTTATATGAAAACTGATGTTTCGTAGATAAAAATGCAAGTCAGAGAAAAAATTGGCATTTTTTTGAATATGGGTCTGCATGATTTCCTATTGTTTACACCTTCAATAACTCTTAATATTCTCTTTTGCATCCTGAAAAGTTTAATATTTGTTTTTACATTGCCCCAGAAGATTATGCCATATTTAATTACAGAATAGACATAGGAGTAGTATACATTTAACAGGTTCGCTTTGCTGCAACAGCTTTTTAAGATCCTCATCATTTAGCAGGTTTTGCTTAGTTTTCTTTGCAGATATTCAACGTGTACCTCCCATCTTGTGTTGTTCAGAAGTCCGAGTCCCATAAATTTTGTGCTGTCAAAACTTTCAAGAACTATGTCCCTTAGTTCTATTTGTATATTTGTTCAGTTCAGTACCTCTTCATTGGTTATTGATATACCCACCTAATCTTCAACATTGTTCTATAGAACCAGATTCCAAAAGCTTGTGTTCTCTTCTTGTTGAAATAGTTTGTCATCCATGTTTCACTTTTCTACCTGCCTACACTGCAGACAAATATTTTCAGAAAAGACTTTCTAAACCCTTAAATTTACATTTGATGTAAACAATTCCTATTTTTTAGAAGTTTTTTTCTTACAGAGTATTAAATTAACTCCACATCTGCCACAATCAAATATTTTGCTGTCCAAATAGAAAATCTCTATTACTTTTAGTGTCTCACTTCCTAATCCAGTTTCATCACCATTGGCTGACTACATTTCAATACCCTTGTTTTACTTTTGGTGATGTTCATCTTATAACCTTTTTTTCAAGACATTATACCTTCCATTCGACTGCCCTTCCAAGTCCTTTGCTGTATCTGACAGCATTACATATCACTAACATACCTCAATTCTTTTATTTATTCTTCCTGAACTTTAATGATCCCATTCTAACTCTCAGCCATCTCCCATTCTTTCAATCTGACCAGATCTCATCTCCTTAATTTCCTAACTTACTGCAATTCTTTCCAGTTTTCCTCTACAGTTTATAACCAAAAAATTATGTCCAGAAGCCACATATGCCACTGGAAATGTTTTGCAGTTTAAAATCTGGAAACAAACTCTCTGTCTTACAATTATATAATTTACCTGAAATCTTCAAATGTCTCCATTTATCTGAAATCTTCCAGTCTCCAATTCTCTTCCACATATACAACATTCTTTCATGACTGATGGCACACTGGTATTTCTTAAAGCAAACACAGTCTTTGACAAGTCCCAGCAAGTTCCTCAGTTTTACAGATCTCAAAAAACACATTTTATTTTGTGTCTATTAGGGATCCTTCTGATTCTTGAGGTATTACCATCAAAGTACACCAAAAAGGCTTTGATAGTGGGGGACATAATTTCTTTACTTTTTTTCAGCTAGAATTTGCAATGAATTTATTTGCTGAACAGCTCTTCTTCTTCTTCTTCTTCTTCTTCTTCTGCTTTTACGGCCTCATTGGACCACTTCAGTCAATCATTTCTGGTCCTCTTCTTTGGTATTTTCCCCTTCCGAGTGGCCCAGTATCTCTTCATTCGTTCCGATGCTTTTCGTCGTTCCTCATCTGTAAATACCCTTTTCATTGTATGTCGTTTGTCAATTTTTGGTTTAAATCTTATTTCTGTGTCCCTCAACTTCTTTAAATTTGGCGTTTTGTTCTGCAAATCATCCAGAGTTATTTCCAGTTCTTCCATATCCTCTCTTATTTCCTTAAGCCATCCTCCTTGTTGTTTCAAATTCCAGAGTTTCTCAATAATTTTCCTTGATAATCTGGTTTCTGGTGCCCTCAGAATGCGACCACAAAAAGAGATCCTTTTCTTTCGTATAGTATCGGTGATGGGCTCCAGTTCTCTGTATACCACTTCATTTGGAACTATCCGCCATTGCCCAGCTTTTCGATATTTCTTATTTATGCATGTTCTAGCAATTCTTCTCTCTACTTTTAAAATTTTGTCAATTCTGTTTTTCTGGGTGACTTTAAAAAGAGTTTCACTTCCGTATGTAACCTCTGGTTGAACCACCGTCTTGTAATGTTTTAATTTTGTTTTAATTGATAGACATTTTTTATTGTACGTAGACCATGTTAGTTTTTGAGCTTTTATCATTTTATTAGTTCTTGCTCGCCATGCAGGTTTCTCGTCCAATTTATGTGTTATAATTTCACCCAGGTATTTAAATTGTTTCACTATTTTAATTTCCCTATTGTTCACTGTGATGTGATCTATTACAAGTGGATCCGTTACCATTATTTCAGTCTTTTCAAATGATATCTGGAGTCCTAATTTTTGTGCTATATTTTGTAAGCTTGTTATTTGTTTCGTGGCTTCCTGAATATTATTAGCTAGTAATGCTAGGTCATCAGCAAATCCCAAGCAATTTAGGTTTATTTTATTTTTCTTAGTTCCAATTTTAATATTCATAGGATTTTCCTTGTACCATTCTCTCATTACATATTCAAGCGCACAATTGAATAGCAATGGTGATAAACAATCTCCCTGTCTCAACCCTGTTTTAATCGTAAATGGTTCAGATATTTCTCCTCTAAATTTTACTTTGGATTTGGTGTTTGTTAAGGTTAACTGTATCATTTTTATTAATTTAGGATGAAGTCCAAAATTCCTTAATATTTTCATCATTGAAGATCTATGGATGCAATCATACGCCTTTTTGAAATCTACAAAGGTTATGACTAGTTGTTTTTGCCTTCTTTTGTAGACATCCATAACTAACTTCAAGGTGATTATCTGTTCTGGGCAGCTTCTCCAGGATCTAAATCCTCCTTGATATTCTCCCAGTTCCAGTTCTAGTTGATCTTTACAGCGGTTGTATAGTATTCTTGACATGATCTTATACGTGCAGTCCAAAAGGGAAATTCCTCTATAGTTGTCTGGATTTGATTTTTCTCCTTTCTTATGTAATGGATGTATTATAGCAGTAGTCCAATTTTCTGGTAATTTCTCTTCATTCCAGATTTTTACTATGCATTGGTGTAATGCTATCTTTACTGGTTCTGCTGCATATTTCCAAAGTTCAGCAAACGTTTGATCTTCTCCACTTGCTTTGTAGTTTTTGAGTTCTTTCAAAGCTCTGTAGACCTCATTAATTGTAGGTGGATTTATATTTTCCGCTGGTGTTTTAATTGGGGTTTCTGTGTTTATCTGAAGAAGTTCTGGGGGATCTTCACAATTTAGTAACTTGTTAAATGTTTCTGCTAGAATTTCTGTATTTTTACTATTGCTATGGGCTAGGTTATTATCTTTATCTTTTAACATTAATGTTGGAGGATCATATCTTTGTAATTGTCTGCCAAATATTTTGTAATAGTCTCTTGAGTTTGCTTTTTCACTATTTGTTTCTATCATTAGAAGTATATCTTTTTGGTACTGACGTTTAACTCTCCTTATTATTTTTTGTGTTGTCTTCCTTTGTTTTGTGAGTTCCAAATATGATTTTTCTGTTTTTTCATTTTGATGCCTTAACCAGGCTTGGTGTCGACCCAACACTGCTTCATCACATTCATCGTTCCACCACTGGTGTTTTTTCCTTGGATTTATAGGGGCAACTTGTTCAGCTATTTGTTTCAATTTGGGAATTATTTCTTCCAGATCATCTGTTATTTTTATATCCCTGGTTTGTGCTTCATAATCCTCATTTTGTATCAGTTTATGAGGGTCATAGGTTCTCTTCTTCTTTTGGTGGGATTTTTTCTTTGCTAATGGGGTTAATTTAATTTTAATTTTTATCATGTAATGATCTGATCCGGTATCTGTCCCTCTCAGTACTTTCACATTCTATTAGGAAACCATCCTCAGATTTTGGGAATCTTTTAGCAGACTGGATCAGAAACAATGCATGCTTTCTGCATCAGTCTGTGCAAACCCCACCACAAGTGGTGACAACTTGCAGCAAACAAAAACAGATCAATTTGAGTTCACTTCCAGTACAAGCTATGCCCCAGCATTCTGCTGACTGCACTTTGTACCAAAACATCCAGGAAGGCTAATGTGCCAAGTTTTTCCACATCCAAGGTAACTTGTGTGTTTGAATAGATCAAATTCACTGAGGCTGAAGAACATGGGTAGTGTTATTGCTGAAGGAGGGCACAACAGAAGTGTATCATCAATATAACACCAAAAGCATGAACATTTAAAGCAGCTTACTCTAGTGCTTTCTCACCACTTCAAAATACTGTTGGAATGTCTAAATGAAAACCTTCTCTCCACCCACTCTGCACTGTTCAGTTCCATAAGCTGTAATATAAACTCCATCCTCAAATACTGAAAAATAACTGAATTGCCTTATCTGTTGCATTTTAAACAGTATCTTATTGTTAATATTGTGTGGAGAGAAGACCTGTATTTAAACTGTTATCTATTTCACATAGTATCAATACTGTGGAGTGAGAAACTCTACATCTAATTTGGAATCTGATAAACATAACAAACAATTACTTACACAGACATAAGCAATATACTTTTATCATTGAATATTGCAAAAGATTGTACCATCATTGCAGGATCACTTCAAAATGACAAAAATTAGTGAAACGAGCTCATCATCATGTAAATATAATGAGACAATAACAGGTCAATCACAGAAAAACAGTTTGAAAAATATATATGGTGGTCAGAAACAGTCTGAAAAGCTTGTCAGGTTGTGATGAGAACTAACTGTTAGGAAAAAAATTCGATACCCTATGCAATTTCCGAGTTAATTAGCAACGAAGTCAGCCAATCAGGCCATCGTGTGCTAATTAAAGCGGCTCCCCTCCAAATACAGTGACACCAAACACGTTCTTCATTTGGTTTCCTAAAACCAAACAAGGTGGCAACATAAAAACTGGATATGGGATGGTAGTAAGTATCGAACCTGAACCAAAAACTGAGCAGTCTCATACACTATCACCTATGGCCTACACTATGAGAACAGCTGACACTAATTGTGTCTACCAGGGTGCTTGAATTTATATGTATAACTGCCTGAATGGCTAACTTCAATGTTATTTAACTTGGAAACAGAAAACATACCGAATTTTGTTTTTAACAGTTATTTGTGTTCCACACCCTTAAAAGCTTTTAAGACTGTTTCTGACCACCCTGTGTACAATATGTTGTTCGTCAACCTAACATGGGCTGGGAACCCATTAGAAAGTCAACTTTTGGACTCAATCTCATATCATCATTTAATTTTACTGTGGTATCTTGTAAGATCTTGGTATATTTTGAATTTCCACTTAATTTTTTGGTGGTTGGAAATTCTTCGTTTCATAGTACAACAAAAAAACAATAACAACATATTCGAAGCAGTAACACTAGAATAACAGCTTGTAACCAAACACCAACGTTATGTCAAATACAAAGTTATAAAATATGTCAAAAAGTCTCTCTTCATGCATAATAATTACTATATTCCATAAAAGACCCAAAGCAAAACCAGTTAAAGTTACAGCATTGTTACAAATACTTGTATATTTTTCTTTCTTTTGTTAGAAACTGTCTTCTACCCTTTTAACTTATGGTATATAATGTCTACCTATCATAGTTTCTCTTGCACTTTGTTTCTACTGTAATGGTCTTCAACTGTTCTTTATCAGAGTTTCATTATATCTTCTCACATTCTTATGCAGACATTTACTATAAGTTTTGTTTAATTCAGCATACTGCATCACTTTCCTGTTGTCTTTACTTGAAACTCCTGCATCCTCCTTTAGTGTTCGACTCATTCCATCTGAGATTCTCTTTTCTTTTGCATTCTTTTTGCACGCAACATCTTTCGCTGTTTGCATATGAACCTTTGTTAAATGACTGCTTCTTTGTTGTCTATGTATGTATAATCTTTGTTTTCTAAAATTCAGAGCCTGTCATCATTTTTAAATCAGAGTTTGTGTGTCTGATTTTCTGCTTATTGAGTCTGTGTCTTTCCAGTTTTAAACCAACTTTTACTCTGTACTTTATGAAATTCTAAAGTGGTTTAGGCCGTCACATGCAGTAAAATTCCTTTTTAGTTAACAAATTATTACTTGAGTCTGAAGAGAGGACTACAGGCATCCTCCTCTATAGAATACAACAGACTCTGAAGAAACAATGTGAAGTCCAGAATGGGATAACTTGGTGCGCACAGACAGTGGCCATTTGTGTGTGAGTTGTGCTCTTTCTGCTTTAAAAGAATGACTTTGTCTGCAAGCTTACACATTTTTACAGTCTTTTTTATGATGCCTACCTGTGATGCAATGTCTTCTCTATGTGGTGAGTAGCACTGTTTTCACTCTCAACAGAAAAAGCTACAGTAGGAAATACGATACTATCAGATAAAGAATAAATGAATGGAATTTCCATGGAATTAAATATGAGTGCTTAATGAAAATGATATATTAGTACATTTCAACTTACTAAAGGAATGCAGTGCGATCTCGCATTTCCATTGCTGCAAATAGGTGACATATCAATGGAAAGGTGAAAAATTTCTCTGGATTCAGTCTAATAGGAATTAACATGTGTCAATGGAGAACAGAAACAGGGGAAAAAATGACATCCAGTATGCAGCAGAGACCTTGAAACATTTATGTGTTTATATGCCTGTGGGTTAGAGACAGCATCTAGCACATACCAGGAACTCAAAGACTATGTTATGAAAGATTTGAAATCTTTCAGATTGTTACCCTCCCCGACAGTCATGATCAGAAAATACCTAGGTGAGCATAATCACAAACTGACCAAAAACATGAAACACAAGCAAATTCACACTTTCCATGTCGAAACAGTAAAGTGTGAATTGTTGAAGAAAACAGTAAAGTGTGAATTTTTGAAGAAGTCACTATTGCATTTACAACATGTAATGTCACCCATAAAATTAAACCCAACCCAGTGAAGTCTGATTCCATCCATAACAATTCAAAATATCAAATCAAACTAATGACGTCAAGCATAGTTTGGTACCATGGATGATTAATAAACCATTTTAATATGTTTTCTACCTACCTGTAAGCTAATTAGCATGAAACAAGCAACTATGGGGAAGGGGTGGGAGGGGGTGGAGCATGGAGCTAATGATACTACTTGTCATTGTCTATTCCAATTTCAGTAAGCCATTCATCATCACTATTGATAGCAATGAAGCCACAATAAGCAAACAGAAGTTATATCATTATGCCAGTGGTGACATGCCATCAAAATCTCATCTGAACTGACAAATTAAATGAAAAAGAAAAATACACTAATGAGCAACTGAATGGAATATGTCCCCACCAGTATACAACACTTCATTCAACCAGGATAACAGCAACGGTTTACCATCCTATGGACTTCACTAATCATACTGGGGAGACAAACTAATTCATACAATAATCAATGGTAATGAAGTATCTCCATATGGATGGCAGTTGTCTTTTGTCATACAATTTTCTGTATTCCCTCTATGATCCTCCATTATTGTATTTATTATTCCACAGCAATTACATAAATGTTGAAATGAGATCCAGGTATACACATTGCTCCTGAAAAGTTCTCAGTATCGTTGTATGAGTGTGGTTCAATAGTTTCTATGCCTCTTGAAGTAACTTGCTTGCTGACAAGTTTCTACATTTGAAATCTTCATCTGAATTAGAAGCCAGTGAACAGATTAAGTTTAAGTTTCATAAATGACGTAAAAACTCTTTAGCACGTATCTACTCAACTCCCCAAAATGTTTTCTAACAACAGCCCCTTAAAACTTTAATAAAGACTATCATTTTTTCTCCCTCAATACTTTACAGTTCAACCAGCATGTAAACGTAAATGTAACAAGGATGGTTGTGCGAGAGGTTGGAGGAGGGGGGCAGATGATATTATCCAGAAAAGAGATGTGATGAATATTTTGAGTTCTGTTACTATTATATGTCTTGCATGTTTCTTTGTTCATTTCATTCAGTTTCTAAAGGGGGTTTTCCATTTTATACTTAAAGAATCATACTATTAATCATTTACTTCAAGCGGCTCCCTCTACTCATTATGATTTCTGAGTTTCCATTCAAATGAAATAGTTCAGCGTGATTGAAAGGACGACTGGATTAGCAGATCCAGAAAAGTTTGATCTTTGAGAAGTAATTAACAAGGAAAAGTGCCACAGAGTTGTGTCATTTACCAAGAAAACGTTGAAGACTAAAGCAAAGTACATTAGAATATGACTGTTTTGATTTGTTATGGCAGTTACTCAGGTTTGAGAGGCAGGCAATGTGGACTTATTGCATAAATTGAGAAAAAGCAATCTTATGAACTGGTAAAGTGGTGAAAATAACATACCAGTAGCTATGTGTAAATGGTATGTTACAAACTACAAGAGAATTCTTTGGAGAACAATGACATTGTGCACCATAAAAAAAATGAGCCCACATAGGTAGATTTAAAAATGCACTAAATTGCATTGACAAAGAATTTATCGACATCATATTAGAATGCTATATAAAACACAAACATGTAGCACGTTGTGCAAAATTAAAAAGATTCAGGATGGCTATATTTTTTCATGTGCTCCTCAATGAACAGCAGAAAAAATACAAGATGTAATGTAAAATAATTTCAGTTGAAATTGCGTAGTAAAAAACGTTACATACAGGTACGAGAGGATGGTGACCCTCATTATCGAAGAAACTCATCCAATTTCGTAGTTTAAGAAAATGATGACGGCAAATTTATTAGGAAATGCCAGGACCAGATAATCCAGTTTGTCACAACAATACGTAAACTGTAGCATAAAACACGAAATTCAGAATTATTGGCCCTAAAACATTTATATATGATATCTGCTGACAGGTACTGGGGCAAATACAGTATTAGGCAAAGTTCACATTTGATCTCCGTTTCTGCACCATATGTTGGGATTTTAAATATGCACCGGTACCAGTTACGTGTGAAGAAAGAGCTATGTTACGTGGAATTTGATGAGGAAACAAATGTGCTGATTCTGTGCAATGAAAATAAACCGCTTGTGGCCTTGTAATATTTAATACTAACACTGTAAATTTCCGTATAATTGACTGAAACAAAACTACAATCATCCTGCTGTACGTGCGCTTCTTCTATCTGTTAAAGCTATATTTACTTCTGAACCGTTATTTCACGTGACAGCTTGACAAATAAATATGTGCGAATTTAATATACAGATTAACGTCGTACAACCGTGTAATATGTCTAGCGGTATGTGTTTGAGTTTCAACATCGCCCATTCTGTCATAGCTATAATTATTAGCTGTGTTTCTTCGCGCCGTTATTTTTCATTTCCTCTACGAAAAATATACTATCGGTACAAACAGGTGGAAGCGCACACTTGCAGACGCTATTCTTTGTTCTTTGTGTGTTTACGGTAGACAAACAACTGACACTAGACGATCAACAATTAAGCATTATTGTTAAGAAACGCTAAGGAAATGCTAAATGCATTTCATGTTTCACTTTTTATTGTGAAAACAAATGCCGCACTACAATATTACGACTGTGACTAATAGGACGTCGTAAACAACAGCCACGGTAATGTCTACAAACCCTGTTCAGCTTTCCGAATGTGCCTACCTGACACACCTCAGCGATGTCATTCCACTCCGACAGCATTCCAGCTCTTGATGCCTTATTACTGGCCACCTGGTCACTATTGTGCTCACCAGACAGTACTGTTGATACAACAATCATATTACTTGTGAAAGAAGAACGAGAACACTAGTCATGGCGATGTACACTTCCACAACGCGCATGTCCGGAGCCCACTGGCAGCTGCGTTAACAGCTCCGCTATTGATCACTTCCAAGCTAGGGCGAGACATTCAGGATCTAGGGGTGGAAGGCGCAAGAGCAGCGAAAGCCAGAAATAAAGTCAGTCTTAAAATACACAAAGGCGGAAAACAAATAGAAGAACACGGTGAGAGAAGATGTAAAACACATCAGAGGCAGGAAACATACATTTTGGAAGGCTACAAGAGCCCCAACGTGCAGAACGATAGTGGTCTCTTTGTGTTGCAATTTCGCTGGGATAAAGCGCACTGGGGTCATATTTAAGAGGACTAGGATCCATAATTTTAGATGTTTTGGTACGAACAAGAAACAAATCCTGATGTGGCCACAGAAATTTAAATCTTTTACGATTCGCAGTCGGGGCGACAAGTGAATGCTGCGACAATTCGTTGCAACAGAAGTGTCCTTTCTCTGTCCACTTCAACCTGTGTGCTTCTCTCCGATAAAGGCCGGCGTTTAACAGAAACTTTGTCCTTCCGCCTCGCTTTGACCATGTTCAGCGTCGAAGGACTCTTAATTTAGTTGACTTTATCAAATACGTAACTTACCATACGCCACATTATCCTCGCTCAGTTGCATTATTAAAAAAAAAAACATAACAAGGAAGCGGAGCGAACAGAACTTAACGTACCAATTTTTCAAAAAAGACAAATCGATGACATGTTCTGTGCAAATTCGCAGTTTCCCTTCGAGCATATTGATATGCTCATTTGTAAGTAATGAGTTTAAAATGAGCGAAACGGAGATTAGATCCAAGATCTCGCCGAAATGGAGGTCATAGGAACGGAGTACAAACTCCAATCGCACAAAGATGGGCAACGGATTGGTTGTAGCATTGTGATCTAAGGAAAGTACGAAAAATGTAAATAAATGTATTTTTGGATCCCACTCCAACCAAAAGTGAGATTAGTCATAGCATATTCCTGCAGATGAAACGTGTGAGTTTTGCTCCGACGGAATTAATTTTTAATCTGGAAAACAGTTTTCGCATCTCAGAACTTACACAAATGTCGGCCACCTTTCGAAGTTCAGAAAGCAATGAAGAATTTGTGTTTGGTGAACCCGGGGTTATCAGGCTACGAGCCCTCCAGCCTCGCCAGTCCTCATATTATTGCAAGCTCTGAGTATTCTTCAGTGAGCTCTCAATTGATGTGATTGTTACGCGTTGTGTGTCATACAGTCACCGCATTTACATGGGGCTTCCAAATCCGGATTTAGTAAACCGAATTTCCAATGCCGCTTATGAGCGGTCCAAACTGATTTTGGAAATTCGCGTCTAGTTGCCGGTTTTCCAATTCCGCAATCCATTTTCGCTCCCATGTAAACGCAACCAGTTTTGAAACGTGCTTGGATTGTCAAGGTACGTCTTGTTTTCAGAATATTCGGCTAACGTGAACTTATATGCAGTGAAGCAGAAATATTAGCTAGAGCATGAGCTGTCTAGCTGTAATATTTAAGTGAAGAGAAATAACGATTGTGTTGACTAGCAAATCCGCTGCAGATCTTTTTATGTAAATACGACAGCCAGCGCCGTATTGCTGGGGGAACACAGGTCCACTCCGTCGTCGTCCCCCCCCCCCCCCCCCTTCCACTTTTTTTCCAGGGTGTACACGTTTCCCTGACAAGTTCAGGTGGAGAATATTTTCTTTTTACAGTAATTCTCTTTCATCGTCTCTCTGAATTAATTATCGTCGATTTTGAGTTATGACCGTGGCACGTAAAGTGCCCTCCGCCACACACCGTTGGGTGGCTTGCGGAGTATAAATGTAGATGTAGAACTCTTAGAACATATTAGCTGTGGAATGAACTGAGCATCGATAAATGGCCCAGACAAACAGCGCAGTAAAAAAGAACAACGAACATCAGGCGTGTAGTGCCGGGCATCCGCGCAAAGCCAGGAAGAAGGCTCGGCGCGGCCGGTGGGTACGTCATAAGAGCGCCGCTCTGCACAACAATGAATAAGTTCGGTACAGTATCGGAACATCAGAGGAAATGAGGGCTCTGTTTAAACGGCATTTCTCGTTTACCTTTATTATTGACACACATGCGAGTACCACTGGAGCACACCTGGGCACCTACAAAGACTCTGCTCCTTTCTTGGCAGTTCTGGGCTGCTCTGCGCCGGCCTGAGCGATGATGCGCGGAGTTGCACATCCGATGTCGACTCACCTTTAGACGCTCACATCGCGTGACATGATAATATTGTCTGAAAACACTTACTTCCCTTCTTCGGCACTCTGTATTCTTTAACCCTTTAACGCCCAGTGACAACTAAAGTTGCATATGAACTTAAAAATTAATGTTGGCAAACCTGATTATGCTGTACACAATTTAACTGTTGGAAGCAGTTATGGACACTTTTCTTTGTTCGTCTGTGCGGCCATCTTCCGCAGCAGCTGTTAACATCTATTATTATACACTACCGGCCATTAAAATTGCTACACCAAGAAGAAATCCAGATGATGAACGGGTATTCATTGGACAACTATATGATACTAGAACTGACATGTGATTACATTTTCACGCAATTTGGGTGCATAGATCCTGAGAAATCAGTACCCAGAACAACCACCTCTGGCCGTAATAACGGCCTTGATACGCCTGGGCATTGAGTCGAACAGAGCTTGGATGGCGTGTACAGGTACAGCTGCCCACGCAGCTTCAACGCGATACCACAGTTCATCAAGATTGTGACTGGCGTATGGTGAAGACCGAGTTGCTCGACCACCATTGACCAGACGTTTTCATTTGGTGAGAGATCTGGAGAATGTGCTGGCCAGGGCAGCAGTCGAACATTTACTATATCCAGAAACGTCCGTACAGGACCTGCAACATGCGGTCGTGCATTATCCTGCTGAAATGTAGAGTTTCGCAGGGATCGAATGAAGGGTAGAACCACGAGTCGTAAACATATGAAATATAACGTCCACTGTACAAAGTGGTACAAAGTGCCGTCAATGCGAACAAGAGGTGACCGAGTCGTGTAACCAATGGCACCCCCAACCATCACCCCGGATGATACACCAGTATGGCGATGACGAATACACGCTTCCAACGTGCGTTCAGCGCGATGTCGCCAAACACGGATGCGACCATCATGATGCTGTAAACAGAACCTGGATTCATCTGAAAAAATGATGTTTTGCCATTCGTGCACCCAGGTTCGTCGTTGAGTACACCATCGCAGGCGCTCCTATCTGTGATGCAGTGTCATGGGTAACCGCAGCCATGGTCTCCGAGCTGATAGTCCATGCTGCTGCAAACGACGTCCAACTGTTCGTGCACATGGTTGTTGTCTTGCAAACGTCCCCATCTGTTGACTCAGGGATCGAGACATGGCTGCACGATCCGTTACAGCCATGCGGATAAGATGCCTGTCATCTCGACTGCTAGTGATACGAGGCCGTTGGGATCCAGCATGGCGTTCCGTATTACCCTCCTGAACCCACCGATTCCATATTTTGCTAATTGGATCTCGACCAACGCGAGCAGCAATGTCGCGATACGATAAACCGCAATCGCGATAGGCTACAATCCGACCTTTATCAAAGTCGGAAACGCGATGGTACGCATTTCTCCTTACACGAGGCATCACATCAACGTTTCACCACGCAACGCCGGTCAACTGCTGTTTGTGTATGAGAAATCGGTTGGCAACTTTCCTCATGTCAGCACGTTGTAGGTGTCGCCACCGGCGCCAACCTTGTGTGAATGCTCTGAAAAGCTGATAATTTGCATATCACAGCATCTTCTTCTTGTCGGTTAAATTTCGCGTCTGTAGCACGTCATCTTCGTCATGTAGCAATTTTAATGGCCAGTAGTGTTGGGTATGTTTCATGAGCTGGGCCGGCCGCAGTTGCCGGGCGGTTCTACGCGCTTCAGTCTGGAACCGCGCGACCGTACGGTCGCAGATTCGAATCTCGCCTCGGGCATGGATGTGTGTGAAGTCCTTACGTTAGTTAGGTTTAAGTAGTTCTACGTTCTAGGGGACTGATGACCTCAGATGTTAAGTCCCATAGTGCTCAGAGCCATTTGACAATTTGTCTTGAGCTGACTGCAACCTAGTTCAAAAGAATTACACTATATGCGTTTCACTTTTATTTACAAAGCATCTTCTGTGGTATTGGTGTTTCTTTACATAATCTGCTCCTTCCCTTCTTGCTAGCAGTGGTTGCTGTCGACTGGCTTCACTTCGTATTTGCACTTGGCAGTTTTTGGCATTTTGCGTTATTTCCTACACTGCACTATTTACAATTGAGTTTCTTAACTGTTTTTCATTCATCATTGCCACACTGTTTGTCACAAACACAGTAGCCCATGGCTAGATGAGGAAGAAAATCTAAGAAGAACGAATGAGCGTTTTCTTAAAAAAAAAAAAAAAGAAAAAAAGTTCGAATGGATCTAAGCACTATAGGACTTAACATCTGAGGTCATCAGCCTCCTAGACTTAGAACTACGTAAGCCTAACTAACCTAATAACATCACTCACATCCATGCCAGAGTCAGGATTCGAACCTGCGACCGTAGCAGCCGCGTGGTTCCGGACTGAAGCGCCTAGAACCGCTCTGCCACAGCGGCTGGCCCGTTTTCTTCTTTCTTTTCCAAATGTAAGAGAATTTTTCAGAGATTATATAGACGACAGTGGACAGAACATTCCTGAAAACCTGAAACCAGTTTTTGTTTGTTTTGATACACTCTCTGTGAGAGCATCGGGCTGTGAAAAACGTTTCAGCGCAATGAACTTCGTTATGACAACACTGCTGAATTCGGTTTTTCTCTGCCATCTCTCATCCTTAATGTTTATTTCAATTATGGGGCCTCCACTGCATCTCTGGAACCCCGAGGATTACATTAAAGTATAGATCAAAAGCCAAAGGCACGCGGAGCACTAAAATGCAAAAGGCTAACCCACATGTGCAGCAGTGTGACCGGTACTCCAACATATGGGATCCTCTTTAGGTGAGTCCACCCACTGTTTTTGTTAGGAATGGCGACAGCAAAAAACGGTTTCCGAAATTCGGTTTTCGTCTTTTGGAGATGTGTCGCATGTAAGTGTAGTGAATGACATAGCACAAACACCCAAATATAGGCCGATTAAAATTACTTGATAATTGACATCTGTCACTTGCCAATTGTAGCCAGCTGATTTTAAATGACCAGTGACTGAACTGCAGCAGGCGACGGGTTTTGTAGCCCTGAATTTAAACTCATGTTCTAACCTAACCACAACCTCGTAGTATGCAATGTAGCCGAAAAAACGACGAACAGCAATCTGGGGCAGAAACAAAATCATGATCGCTTTGTTCACGGTTTTTAAGGCTAACCTCTAAAGATAGGAAACTTTCATAATATGTTTGTTTGCACAGCCATCTTCCGCAGCAAAATTTCTGTTTTATCGGTAAAGGCAAACTGTAATTTCTCGCTGTCGTTGGTTACCTGATACCTTTCTAACGCTGGCTACACGGGATGCTGCGTCAACAACCGATGAGCAGTCCTAGATGGCATTTGATTGCAGATTTCCGGCAACACAAGCAGGCTCCAAACGAAAAAACAGAATAATACGAAGAAAAATAAAATCCAATAAAAAAGCCAACACGATGATGAAAATGACGTGGCAAAGTATTAGAAATAAAAGAATTACATTTAAACCAATTAAATGAATAAAAATGATAAAGTCTTTCGATTAGATTTGGAAAACTACAAAACCTCACTACATTTGAGAAGATTCAAACGTTTGACCTTTTACATGGCATACGCTAGGAAGTTGAATTTATAACTCTCGTGTACCAGTCGCAACAATTAATTGTGCGACTGCTACGGTCGCAGGTTCGAATCCTGCCTCGGGCATGGATGTGTGTGATGTCCTTAGGTTAGTTAGGTTTAAGTAGTTCTAAGTTCTAGGGGACTGATGACCACAGCTGTTAAGTCCCATAGTGCTCAGAGCCATTTGAACCATTTGAACAATTAATTGACATCCTTAAAAAATTCGGCGTCACGGAATGTCTTGTGAAGCTTCTATAATGAGCCTAAATCTGTGATAATAATAATTGTACAAAGGACGCTGAATTGCGTCTCGTGAGGAAGCATTCAGTAGTGTGCTGATGCTGTGTATGAAACGTGTGTATTTCGTCAGCATCGTTGTGTGTGTGTTGGTTGAGGTGTGGTTATCATATGTGATGAAATACGAGATAAAAGAGCCAGACCCAGGAATCGGAATCCAAACATATCAAGAAAGAAATCCGGACAAAGAATTGGAAGTGAACTAATTGTTGTTGCAGTTCGGCAACAGCGATAGCGTGTCAACTCTCCAGCAATTTTAATCGGACTATAGTCAGTATGGTAGAAACCTCTAGTTTAAAAGGAAACGGAACCCTCTACGTCAATGACTGCAATACCACACACGTCATTAGAGTATGAATTACAGGATTGCGGTTTTAACGTCCAGACAAGGTCGTTAGGGAATCTCAGATAGAGCAACGAAAGGGGCGAGAATCAACCGTATCCTTCTCAAAGGAGTTGTCTTAGAGATACCTCGATCAGTTTAAGGAAAACATAGGTATCCGCAAGGTCGGAATGGGGAAAGAGAGGCGGAGGGGAGCTTGCCCCTTCCTGAACTCTGTACACAGACTTTTTTTTATTCATTACGGAATTCTCTCAAATTTCTATCAGTTTTCTGCGACTCCACTAAACTGGAGATTTAGCGTTCTCGACCACGAAGAGAAATGCTGCAGCTTTATCAGTGACTATGTATCTTGCGTTTTCTTAGTTGTCACTGTTCACGGGAAATTATCCCAGTCTATTCGAGAGGCTGCGGTTTCGGCGCTGGTCTATAGTCAGGATAGATACGAACCTTTACATAACCGTGCCGAAATAATGGCTTCAGTCTTTGTACTGTCGCTTCTTCGTTGCGTACGTACTAATTGGTACCACTATTCGTGCGTATTATCCGTCCCCAGTTTCCATAATGACTCCCTTTCCCCTTCATGCACAACGGAAAAAACAGTACTCTACCATTTCTCCGCGGAAGCAGAAAATCCACGATTGTTTGTTGATTCTGCATTCTGTTTTACATGACAGAGCTATTGTAGTACACTCGGAAGAACACACCCATACTATATGAGGGTGACTTGATAAGGCTAGTTAAAAAGCAAGAAAAAATGTTTGTTCCGCAAACAGCGATCTCCAGGTTTTTCATTACATCGGAAAAATAGTTTCAGTCAAACTCTGCAAAATATTCGTTGACTGAAACCATCACTTTCTTATTTGATGAAAATTTCTTCCCAGAAAGCCAAACTTTAAAGTTATGGAGCAGGGATAAGTCACTTGGAGTTAAGTCTCGTCAACAGGGTGAACGACTCAAAGCCCAATTCATGCACTTTCGCCATTGTTATCTCTGATGCGTAGAATGATGCATTATCCTTGTGAAACAGCACTTTTTTGCATGCCAACCTAAGTCTTTTTTCACCCAAAGTAAGTTTCAAACGATCGAACAGTGAAGCATAATAGGGTCCAATTATGCTTCCACATTTTTCAAGTAATCTATGAGGATTATTCCTTGAAAAAAAAAAAAAAAAGACAGTGGCCATCTTCTTACCACCTGACAAAATGGTCTTTGCCTTTTTCGGTGCACTTACACCAGCTTCTGTTTTGACTGTCGTTTTGACTCTGGTGTATAAGGACGGATCCAGCTTTCATCAACAGTGACAAACTGGTGCGAACAGTCTTGCGGATTGAGATTAAACATCGCCAGACATTGTGCTCAAATTTCTGCCGGATACACTTTTGGGACGACTGTGAGGTATAGCGGAATACACCTCACACACAGCTTCCTGATAGGCAGTTCTTCGTGCAGGATATTATGCGCTCGCTCAGTTGAGATGCCTGTAGTCTCAGCAGTCTCACGAACTTTTATTCGGCGGTCTTGCGTGACCTTATCACGTATTTTGTCATTTGTTTCCTAACTGGTGGATTCAATTGGACGGCTGGGGTGCGCTTCGTTATCGGTACTTGTCGGACCGCATTTAAATTCATTAATCCAAAACGAAAAAGTCATCAGTGATGGTGCAGAGTCCGCAAGAACTTCATCCAACTCTGTTTTGATTTGTCCCGCAGTCCAACCCTTCAAATGAAAATGTTTAGTATCAGCACGAAACTCGGTTTTCTCCATTTTCAATCGCAGCCGACACACTGACCAATTCAGACGGCTGTCAACAATGAACTGAACACTGTACATTGTTGAAATTCTTTATACTGTCCTTGGTTCAAAATGGCTCTGAGCACTATGGGACTTAACATCTGTGGTCATCAGTCCCCTAGAACTTAGAACTACTTAAACCTAACTAACCTAAGGACATCACACACATCCATGCCCGAGGCAGGATTCGAACCTGCGACCGTAGCGGTCGCGCGGTTCCGGACTGAGCGCCGAGAACCGCGAGACTACCGCGGCCGGCCTACTGTCCTTGGAATTACAAACTTACCGACCGTGATGCTCAACAAAAAATGTTTCATTCTTTCATGGAGATTTATCAGACTTATAAAACCACCTTCGTGGCTCTGAGCACTATGGGACTCAACTGCTGAGGTCATTAGTCCCCTAGAACTTAGAACTAGTTAAACCTAACTAATCTAAATACATCACACACATCCATGCCCGAGGCAGGATTCGAACCTGCGACCGTAGCGGTCTCGCGGTTCCAGACTGCAGCGCCAGAACCGCGCGGCCACTTCGGCCGGCCCCACCTTCGTATTTTACAAATTGTACATATTGTATATGTAAACTTAATTCGAAACACATCTATTGAAAAAAGAAAATGCGTCTGTATCCACTAGAAGAGAGGGGAAACAGTGTGAAATTTGAAGGTAAAAAAATGTCCTCTTCAGTACTGCAACCTTCTTAAAGTCTGTGGGTGTAGCAAAGCACCATATACGAGGTGCTATCCAAAATTTTCGTGACTGGTGCTGTCATCTGTTGAAAACCTTACCTTTGGACTAATGGTCACCGTCACCCTCGAAGTAGTTCCCATCCACATGTACACACCGGTTCCAGCACTTCTGCCACTGATCAGACGTTTTCTGGAAGTCATGTTCTTTGAGTGAAGCTTCTTGAATCCTGTGTAGAGTGTCGAACCGACGGCCTTTCGACTTGAGTTTCAGTTTTGGGAATAGCGTGAAGTCGCAAGGGGCCAAATCTGGCAAGTGCGGTGGGTGGGGTACTACCGCCATGTTGTTTTTTGCCAAAAAGGCCCTGGTGAGCAAGAACGTGGGACAGGGCGCGTTGTCGTGATGCAGCAGTCAGTTCCCTTGACGCCAAAGTTCGGGCCATCGTCGCCACACGTTTTCACGGAGCCATCACAAAACGTCACAGTAGTACACAGAATTCACTGTTTGGTTGGGAAGAATTCTTTGTGCATAATTCCCTTAGCATCAAAGAAAACGATGATCATGCTCTTCATTTTGCTCTTCACCTGTCTCGCTTTTTTGGGTCTTGGAGAGCCCGGGCTCTTCCACTGGGACGATTGTTGCTTAGCCTTTGGGTCATAACTGTAAATCCAGCTCTCGTCGCCAGTGATAACCCATGACAAGAAGGTTGGATCATCAGATGCAGTCTAACGAAGGTCCATGCACACTTCAACACGCTGTGCCTTCTGATCGGCAGTCAAGATCCATGGCACAAATTTTGCGACAATGCAATGCATTCCCAATTCATCAGTTAACATTCGTTGACATGCCCCTTAACCAATACCCACTTCATCCGCAAGGTCTTGAATGGTTCGACGTCGATCCGCATGGACCAATTGTTGAAGTTTGGCAACAATGTCTGGCGTTGTCCGGCTAACGGGCCTTCCAGTGTGAGCATCATCTTCGACGTCTGTACGGCCGGCCCTGAACCGAGCATGCCACTCAGACACACGCCTACGGCTCATGCTTTGTCCCCCAAACACTTTTTGAATCATTGCAAGGGGTGAATCATTGCAATGGTCTCCTAGCACTTTTCCCGAGATTCGCACAGAATTTGATACACACGCGCTGTTCTGTTCGCGGATCCATAATAAAATCGCCACACACCAAACACAGAGTATTACGGAAATCACTGTGGATACGCAACACGTCCTCCCAGCTGAATGCCACTCCGCACACTGACTCGTCAGATATGCAGCTCTCGCCATCTAGTGATGCAAAGATCTACTACTCCTACTTTCCAGATGGCAGCATCAGTTACGAAAATTTTGTATTCCACCTTGGACAGTCACAGAGCTGCATTCCAGTTGCTATTCTTCTCCATAATGTGAAAAACTGGAGTATTACCTTGGTGCAGCTGTATGCTGCTAACAGTTTATTCTATCGTCCTATTTGAGAATGGTTTTTGGAGGTTCTTCATGTTCTAGAGTGGTCATATATTGGCCCCAGGCTACACTTGACCTAATTAAACTAAAAGCATGTAGGTTTAAAAAAAAAGTTTCAAATGGCTCTGAGTGCTTTGGAACTTAACATCTGAGGTCATCAGTCCCCTAGAACTTTGAACTACTTAAACCTAACTAACCTAAGAACATCACACACATCCATGCCCGAGGCAGGATTCGAACCTGAGACCGTAGCGGTCGGGCGGTTCCAGACTGAAGCGCCTAGAACCGCTCGGCCACTGCGGCCGGCCAAGTAGCTTTCAAAACACATTTTGTTCTACTTTAGTTATGCCGGCCGACACTAAAAGTACATTGATCTTGAAAGTAATGCAAAACATCCATTCATATCCATTCATGTGAAGAGATGTGAATAAGTCTTTATCAAAGTTTATGTCCTTTTTCTTCACTTCGAGAAGTATTAATATGGCATTTTTGTTGATGTCAAGCAGGAGTTTTTCAATAATTCTATAATTTTTTCTATTTCAGCATTTTAATTCTCAGTTTCAGCCTAACATTATGGGAGTGCCAATAAACATTTTTTGTGAATATTCTCTAGCTTTATTCCGTAACTCGTTGAATATCCTCATTCACTATACAAGAATGTAATTTCAGATCGTCGAATCAAACAAGTGGCATCATATTCATGTCAACAACATAAAAAGTTGTACTTTGCGTATACTAGATATATAACTATCAGTCCTTCTACATACTAAAAATGTTACGCACTTATGTCGAATTTAAGTCTTGGGACACGACACGTTTTCAGATTCATCGAATCAGTAGCGTAAAAATAGGGAAGTTTTGAACTTTGCTCCTTTCTGGAAAACAATCTGTGGAAGCCCATGAAGAAAACCATGGAAGCTTAAAACAGGGGTCTGAACGCAGTCCCTCTGGAACTAACGAGTCACGTCCACCGCTAGAAATGGAAAATATGGCGGGTTTTGTTACAGGAAATAAGTTATTTCATATCATTTTACTATCCCTCCCGCCGTACAGATACAGTCATTCACTTGTTATTAGAAGTTATAAACCACCACAGGTCTGAAAGTAATGTTCAGGTTTCTTGTACAAACCGAAAACTTGTTGCATCAGGGCCGTGGGCTGTGATGATAGGTAGATTACGCCCCAAGTTGTTTCCACCTTCCGTGGCATGTTACAAATACATTTTGATACAACTTAATTTAAATTGTATTACAGAATAATAATACCAGACACCTGTGATATGCCTCTTGCACAAATACTTTATCACGTACAAAAGTGAGTTTAGACTGAAAATCAAGAAAACAGTTCAAGTCCAGAAAGGAAACATCTTCACTGAAATTGTTACTTGATATCCCTTGGGAAGTTTAACACCACAATTTAATATCAATGTACAGAACAATAAGTAAAAAGTAAACAATATAAACGAGGGAAGACCGGAAAGAAGCACTCCATAATTTTATTGTCAAAATGTTTAATGGCTAACAAAACATAAAACTTTACAAATGAACTTACATCTTTTACCTACTTCTCTACAGTCACCATCGTTTTCAACACATTTCTCCCCTCGTGGTACCAGTTTTAATATGCCCTATCCGCAGAAGTCTATTTGGCTGGAGTACAATCATCTGCGGACTGCTGATTTCACTCCCACATCTGTCGCAAAGCGTTGGTCGATCAGGAATATCTTACGGGAGCACCTCCTACCCAAATTTGGCGAGTTTCTCACGAACAGGAGCAGCAACATGGGGGCGAGCGTCGTCGTGAAGAAATTTGATACCGCCAGCCATAATGTTGGGGCTTTTGTCACGGTGGACACAACACTACTTAACCGAAGTTTTAATGTAGGCTGCAGCATTTAAATGGTCCCGTGTTCAGCGAAGTCCACCAGTGATACAACATGCATATCTCAAAACACTGTCACAAGCACTTCTCTAGCAAACTAAGTCACTTTGAAATTCTTTCGTTCTGGGGAACCAGCATGTTTCTACTCCACTGTGGCCAGCTTAGTTTCTGGAGTGTAGTGGTGCGCCCACGACTCATCGCCAATGACGATACCTTTCAGAAAGTCACGCCCTTCTGCACCATAAGTGATCTAAGCTTGTCGTCATTTGTTGGCTCTTGGGTTGCGTGTCAGGTTCTTGGGCACCCAGCGAGCACTAACTTTACGAAATTTCAACGTGTCATGAACAGTATCGTACACCGCAACATAGCAAATGTTGGAACGCTGTGGTAAGTTCGCAGTTGCACACGCCGGTTGCAGCCTCAATGACTGCGACATTCTGCGGGGTTGCAGCTGCTATAGCCGACCGGAGCGTGGCGAATCACTAAGAAGCACACAGCCCTCTTGGAAGAATGCACATCATCTGGAGATACTGCTACTGTCCATACAGTCGTCCCCAAACACGCCACGCCTGATCCTGTGAATTCCACTAGGTTTGTGCCATTTGGCCCACAAGTATCGAACTACATTTCGCTGCCCTTCACAAGTTAACGACAGTAATTTGTGTACCATTTTTATTTAGTACTTCAGACTTCTCTAGCTAGAGCTGCACATGAATACAAAATACTCTCTGTAGCGCAAACTTCAAACTATACACATAAAAAAAAGTTTTGAATCAGCCCAGTTCCCAGAACTCCTGAAGACAGACGTTAACTGTTCCTTTGACTGTTCAGAGATGTGACCAACCCCGCTCCGCCCCCAAAGATGTAAACAACCATGCATGAGCAGTGCCTATTAGACAGGGGGGGAGGGGGGGGGCGACAACCGATCAGTTCCAGTCATTCCATCAGGAATGGCACGTGTTGTCCGTAGTTCAACCAAGACCGTCAGTACCGCGGTTCGATCGCGTCCGCATTGTTACTTTGTGCCAGGAACGGCCCTCAACAAGGAGTCAACCAAAGCGATGTCGTTCGGACATGGAGGAGATGCAGAGAGACAGCAACTGTCGATGACACGCGTCGCTTAGGCCGTTCAAGGGCCACTACTGCAGTGGATGACCGCTACCCATGGATTATGCCTCGGAAGAACACTGACAGCAACGCCACCATGTTGAATAATGCTTTTCGTGTAGCCACAGGACGTTGTGTTACGACTCAAATTGTGTGCAGTAGGCTGCATGATGAGCAACTTCACTCCCCGTCTTTGCAATCACGACACCATGCAGCGCGGTACAGATGGGCCCAACAATATGCCGAATGGACCGCTCAGGATTGGCATCACATTCTCTTCGCCGATGAGTGCCGCATATGCCTTCAACCAGACAATTGTCGGAGACGTGTTTGGAGCCAATCCGGTCAGGCCGAACGCCTTAGACACGCTGTCCATCGAGTGCAGCTAGGTAGAGGTTCCTTGCTGTTTTGAGGTGGCATTATGTGGGGCTGACGCACGCCGCTGGTGGTCATGGAAGGCGCTGTAACGGCTGTACGATACGTGAATGCCATCCTTCGACAGATAGTGCAACCATATCGGCAGCATATTGGCGAGGCATTCGTCTTCATGGACGACAATTCGCACCCTCATCGTGCACATCTTGTGAAAGACTTCCTTCAAGATAACGACATCGCTCGACTAGAGTCGCCAACATGTTCTCCATTCATGAACCTTATCTAATATGCCTGGGATAGATTGAAAATGACTGTTTATGGACGATGTGACCCACCAACCACTCTGAGGGATCTACGCCCGAGTCGCCGTTGAGGAGTGGGACATTGTAGACCAACAGTGCCTCGATGAATTTGTGGATAGTATGCCACGACGAATACAGGCATGCTTCAATGCAAGAGGGCGTGCTACTGGGTATTAGAAGTACCGGTGCGTACAACATCTGGACCACCACTTGTGAAGGGCTCGCTGTATGGTGGTAAAACATGCAATGTGTGGTTTTCATCAGCAATAAAAAGGGTAGAATGTTTATGTTGATCTCTATTCCAATTTTCTGTACAGGTTCAGGAACTTTCGGAACGAAGATAGTGCAAAACTTTTTTGATGTGTGTATATCGTCATGAAATTTCAACATTCCAGCTCCAACGCCAGGGGAGAAAAAAATTATTGTGCGTTACTTTCCGATCCTCCCTCGTAGATTCCATAGACTTCTCAGTCTTCTCTGCATTTCTCACATCCAGCTAACCGTTTCGCTTTCTGCATCTGTCTGCCATGCAGAGCAGTCCCTGAAAGGAAGCTGCCGTGATAGTCAGTAGGCAACTTGAGCACTATGTGGTAGTTTTTTTCCCAACTCGAAATTATAATCTAGAACGGGATGAATCACAGGTACAATTAATTCTCTGATTCCGAAGTCTTCAGGTCATCTGAAAAAAGGCAACCTGTTGCTTGGTGCAGTGGCAGGTGTCACTTTGGAAACAAGGTCAGATGTGTTCAAACTAGCTCCACAGAAGTTCGTGGCCTTAAAGATGTAAGGACCAAGGCATAATTGACAATTGCAGGGACAAAGAGAAGCTCGTGGTGAGTGTAACTGTATACAGTCGATGTATTTCACTAGTTTAACACGAGTATGGTGGTCCGTTAAGTGGACTTACGGGAAAAAAAGAGACTGTGGGCGACCGGTAACACTGTACTGGAGAAAGGTTGCTTGTGAACATCACCTGCAGATTCACCCAGATAGTGCTGGAACACTGCCAACACCCCTGCCACAGCCAAGCAGTAGCCAAAATTCCTTACCGTAATGTCAATACATAGTCAATAAAAGAGCTTATATTCGTCCAGACCGCGCCGGAACTCCCGTCTGGCGCCAATGTATTCTTTTCGAACTCACTGGAACACGTCGGTGCCGAAGATTTAAAATAATATCAAAAGATTGTACAGTGTTTGATGGAAAGCTACAGGTTATCTTGAAATCTCTGAAGCAGTGGAGACATACACTCTAAGAAGAAAAAAAAAAGACGCATCACGAATGAGTTATGCAAATCGGTGGTAAATTGCTATTCATATTGGTATCGGCGGAAAACGCAAAAATGCAAAGTTTGGCGGCCTATGGATGCCTTTATGTCGCTGCAGCGCAGTTTCACCGTGCAGCTGGCGGGGATAGTAAACAGGGGACACAAAATCTTCGCGAATTTCGTTCCGTGCATTCAACTGGACATTAATTACGGCTCGCAGACAGGCACGTGAACAATACGCGCAGATGACAGCACTTGAGAGGGAACGCGTAGTTGGCTTAAAGCAGCTCGCCATTTCAATAGGAGCGAAGCCATTATTCGGCGATGTCGGCAGGAACGGGTGAACCGTGGCCAAACACAGTGTCAAGAAAGAAGAGGTCGACCTAGGGAGACGGAACATGTGTACCGAGCAATCGTCAGGGAGGCACTCAGAGCCCCGAAATCATCATTGACATCGCTCTAATGTGCAGATGGTGCTTCAGTGACCACTAGGACCACCAATAGGCGGCTCATGGAAACCGGGCTGTCTCTGTATGTCCATCATTATACAGGATGGTTGCGGGACCTCGGCTGTTCCATACAAAATGTCAAATCAAAAGATTTCCAAATTTCCAGTTTTATTTTATTTGTGCTACCAATTTCACCGTTACACTACACGGTCATCAGGCCTCCTGACCGACGGGTAGGAAGAATCCCAGGGCCAGCACACTGTCACTGGCGTGAGTAGACTCCTTTTTAACAAAGCGATGCCTTCGATCATTTATTTTATTTAGCGTACGACACATAAAAATCACGATAACACATAAAATGCAGTACCACAGACACATTAAAATACAGTGTAGATCTTTATATCTAAGCCATTGATCCAATCCACCACTTCGGAAGTAACCAGGTTCGAATCCACTAGATTTCCAGTGAAGGCATGTAGGGGGCAGTTCCCTGCTATATGCTTCATTGTTTGTGGAACGTTAGCACCCAACCCCATTTATGAAACCTGCTCTGCAGTGTATCTTGGCAAGCTGAAACCATTGAGCGTTACTGTTGGATCTTCAACTTTCAAGATGCCCTATGGAATAGAAGATGTCCATTCTTTCCGCCAGCTGTCTTTGGGGTCGAAATGGTTGCTTAACAATTCCGTGGCCGTTTTACATGCCGGTTTACGGGACTTCAACCTGGTTGATTCTAGCTGTCTCACATCTTCGCGAATTGGGAGTGACGAGTTATTCAGTATTCTTGACCACAGCTGGCCAAGATGTTTTTGTCTTCTGATGTGAGGAGGAGGTACGTTACACAACACCGGCAGCCATTGGAATAGAGTAGCAAGTAATGTTTCAGATATGATAGGCATAGTGTGATGAAGTTGAATGTCCACAAGGTGTGTATGGCAGCTATTAAGCCATACTGCAGAGCAGTACTCTGCTGAGGAATAGACGAGTGCTAGATCAGATATTCTCAATGTGTTGGCGTCACCTCCCCATGATGTACCTACTAGACGCTGAAGCAGGTTATTACGGTTCTTCAGTTTTGCAGCAGATTTACGTAATTGGAGTTTATATGTTAGGGTATTTTCCAAAGTCATACCCAGATATGTAGGCGTGCCATTGAACCGTAATAATTCCCCTCTAAAGTTGACACTTGGTTGGTAATTTGAGAGCCTGTTGTCCAGGTGAAAAATAGATACCTCACTTTTGTGAGGGTTCGATTTCAAACGCCATTTCTTAAATTATTCATCCAGGAGTACAATGTCTTGGTTGAGGGTATTCTTTGCTTCTGCAAAATTAGTGCGTTGAATAGTGAGGTTGATATCAGCCGCATATATGAATTTGCGGGAGAGTGTGTTAGGCAGATCATGAGCGTATAAACTGAAAAGTGCTGGAGAGAGTTTCGAACCTTGCGGTAGACCATTACTCAATTTGCGGAATCGGCTTCTGCTGTTTTCTGAGTAAACTTGAATTAGTCTATTACTTAGCATATTTTCGATTAAAGTTGATATCTTCACACAGGGGACCACCTCGATCATCACTTGCAGTGACTGTATGCCGACCACTATTCCGATAGTACATGTGGTGGGATCCTTCCTTCACGTCGGTCAGGAGGCCTTAAGATTGCGTAGTGTAACCCTGAAACTGGTGGAAAAAATGAAACAAGGCTGGAAATTTAGATTGCTGAAGGTGTTTGGATTTAACATTTTTTATTATGAGAGTGCGCTGAGCTCATGGCGTCCCTTGCGCCACTACCACTGACCTCTGCGCACCGACAAGTCCGTCTGCAGTGGTGTCGAGGACATTCGCCCTGGAATCTCATTGACCTGAATAGTTGAGCCCAGATGCCCAGAGAAGACGTGTCTGGAAAAGCCCTGAACAGGAATGGGATACCAACCCGACTGTCGCCCGCTCTACCGCCTGACAAACAGGGGTGGTGGTTGTCATCCGTGGCCCTCTTTCAGCACAGCGATACGTAGACGATATTTTACGCCCCGTTTTGTTATCCTTCATGGCAAGCCATCCTGGGGTTACATTTCAGCAAGATAATGCCCGCCCGCAGACGGCGAGAGTTTCTAGTGCTTGTCTTTGTGCTCGACAAATCCTACCTCGGCCAGCAACGTCGCTAGACCTCACCCCAGTTGAGAACGTTTGGAGGATAATGGGCAGGGCCCTCCAAGCGGCTCGGGATTTTGACGATCTAACGTACCAATTCGACAAAATTTGCCACGGAATCCCTTAGGAGGACCTCCAACAACTCTACCAATCAATGCGAAGCCGAACAACTGCTTGCGTAAGAGCCAGAGGTGGACCAACGGGTTATAGACTTGCTGAATTTGTGAAGCTCTTTCTCTTGAATAAATCACCCATTTGTTCTGAAATTGAAATCGTTTGTTTGTCTGTAAATGTGCATCACATCTACCGACTTTCGCCCCATTCCTGTAATTCTTTTTTTTCTTGGGGTGTATTCATGCTTGCTCCCACTGAGCACATAAACATGTCTAGTCCAACCATAAGTCCATTCTTCGCCTACACAGGCGTGGACAGGAGATGTTGTTTTGTGGATATTAGCGGACGTAAAACTAAGGGAACAATTCGAAAATGGCAGCCAGGAAAGCTGCTCGACAGACACTTTATCCCAAAGGATTGTCCCTTACATACTTCACAACGCTGTTAAAGAGCATACATACTTGCTACACCAAGAAGAAATGAAGATGGTAAATTGGTATTCATTGGGAAAATATATTATACTAGAAATGACATGTGATTACATTTTCACGCAGTTTGGGTACATAGATCCTGATAAATCCTTGATACGCCTGGGCATTGATTCAAACAGAGCTTGGATGGCGTGTATAGATACAGCTGCCCATGCAGCTTCAACACGATACCACAGTTCATCAAGAGTACTGACTGACGTATTGTGACGAGCCAGTTGCTCGGCCACCATTGACCAGACGTTTTCAACTGGTGAGACATCTGAACAACGTGCTGGCCAGAGCAGCAGTCGAACATTTCCTGTATCCAGAAAGGCCCATACAGGACCTGCAACATGCGGTCGTGCTTTATCCTGCTGAAATGTATGGTTTCGCAGGGATCGAATGAAAGGTGGAGCCACGGGTCGTAACACATCTCAAAGGTAACGTCCACTGTTCAAAGTGCCGTCAATGCGAACAAGAGGTGACCGAGACGCGTAACCAATGGCACCCCATACCATCACCCCGGGTGATACGACAGTGCGGCGATGACAAATACACGCTTCCAATGTGCGTTCACCGCGATGACGCCAAACACGGATGCGACCATCATGATGCTGGATTCATCCGAAAAAAATGACGTTTTGCCATTCGTGCACCCAGGTTAGTCGTTGAGTACACCATCGCAGGCGCTCCTATTTGTGATGCAGCGTTCGGGGTAACCGGATCCATGGTCTCCGGGCTAATAATAGTCCATGCTGCTGCAAACGTCGTCGAACTGTTCGTGCTGATGGTTGTTGTCTTGCAAACGTCCCCATCTGTTGATTCAGGGATCGTGATGTGGCTGCACGATCCGTTACAGCCATGCGGATAAGATGCCTGTCATCTCGACTGCTAATGATACGAGGCCGTTGGCATCCAGCATGGCGTTCCGTATTACCCTCCTGAACCCACCAATTCCACATTGTGCTAACAGTCATGGGATCTCGACCAACGCGAGCAGCAATGTCGCGATACGATAAACCTCAATCCGATAGCCTACAATCAGACATTTATCAAAGTCGGAAACGTGATGGTATGCATTTCTTCTCCTTACACGAGGCATCACAACAACGTTTCACCAGGCAAGGCCGGTCAACTGCTGTTTGTGTATGAGAAATCGGTTGGCAACTTTCCTCATGTCAGCACGTTGTAGGTGTCGCCACCGGCGCCAACCTTGTGTGAATGCTCTGAAAAGCTGATAATTTGCATATGACAGCATCTTCTTCCTGTCGGTTAAATTTCGCGTCTATAGCACGTCAGTAGTGTATGTGTCAGTGAGATGAAGAGTGACTGAAAATGATGAACAACATCTGTGGAACGCGAGGTCAACTATGCGTGCCTTCCTTCGGCCACGCAGTAGCGATGGAATCCTTCAAGTGCACCTGCGAGTTCGGCACATTTCCTTGACAAACGGTTTCGTGTATAATAAGAGGATCCCCTACATGCGGGCTTGTGACATGCAGGTGTCATTGTGCCACATTCAGTCTGTGTTTTATACGGGTACAAAGGGACAAAAATTAATTTACTTACTCATCTGCTTTCTGTTTTATGAGAACTTGTACTAATTGCGTCTGGCACGCCACTTTAATTTGCGCGCGCAGCGGCCTGATTGTCTAATTTCAATGCTGATTAACTCGGAAACAGCGCAACTTATCGATTTTTTCCCTAACGATTATTTCTCGGCACAATCTTCCTTACAACACGCTTACAAGCTTTTCAGTCTGTTTCTGACCACCCTGTATTTTTACATTCGCGTTTACAGTCTATTACACCACTCTCAAGTGACAATTATAAAAAAATAAATAGTTTAAAGACCAGTTTAACTTTAAAGACTCATTCTGTCTTCAAAATTGTTTATAAAACAAAATTAATGTTGAAAATTGATACTTCCCATCTCACTATCTACATCTACATCTACATTTACATGGTTACTCTGCAGTTCACACATAAATGCCTCGCAGAGGGTTCATCGAACCGTTTTCATACTACTTCTCCACCATTCCACTCTCGAATGGCGCGTGGGAAAAAGGAACGCCTAAATCTTTCCGTTCGAGCTCTGATTTCTCTTATTTTATTGTAATGATTATTTCTCCCTACGTAGGTGGGTGTCAACAAAATATTTTCGCATTCGGAAGAGAAAGCTGGTGATTGAAATTTCATAAATAGATCTCGCCTCAAAGAAAACCGCCTTTGTTTCAGTGACTGCCACCCCAACTCGCGTATCATATCAGTGACACCCTCACCCCTATTGCGCGATAGCACGAAACGAGCTGCCCTTCTTTGCACTTTTTCGATATCCTCCGTCAATTCTACCTGGTAAGGATCCCATACTGCGCAGCAGTATTCCAGTAGAGGACGGACAATGTAGGCTGTCTCTTTAGTGGGTTTGTCGTATCTTCGAAGTGTTCTGCCAACAAAGCGCAGTCTTTGTTTCGCCTTCCCCATAATATTATCTATGTGGTTTTTCCAATTTAAGTTGCTCGTAACTGTAATTCCTAGGTATTTAGTCGAATTGACAGCCCTTAGATTTGTGCGATCTATTGTATACCCAAAATTTATCGGATTTCTTTTAGTACCAATGTGGAAGACACTGCACTTTTCTTTGTTTAGTGGCAACTGCCACTTTTCGCACCATACAGAAATTCTCCAATTTTGTAATTGGAATTGATCGTCTGGTGATTTTAGTAGACGGTAAATTACAGCGTCATCTGCAAACAATCTAAGGAGGCTGCTCAGATCATCACCTAGATCATTTATGTAAATCAGGAAAGCAGAGGGCCTATGACACTACCTTGCGGAACTGTTCTGCTCGATGATTTTCCGTCCAGCACTACGAACTGTGAGCTCTCTGCCGGCCGCGGTGGTCTCGCGGTTCTAGGCGCGCAGTCCGGAACCGTGCGACTGCTACGGTCGCAGGTTCGAATCCTGCCTCGGACATGGATGTGTGTGATGTCCTTAGGTTAGTTAGGTTTAAGTAGTTCTAAGTTCTAGGGGACTGATGACCACAGCAGTTGAGTCCCATAGTGCTCAGAGCCATTTGAACCATTTGTGACCTCTCTGAGAGGAAATCACGAGTCCAGTCACAAACTCAGACGATACTCCATATGCACGCAATTTGATTAACAGTCACTTGTGAGGAACTGTATCAAAAGCCTTCTGGAAATGGAATCGATCTGAGATCCCTTGTCGACAGCGCTCATTACTTCATGGGAATAAAGAGCTATCTGTGTTGCACAAGAACGATATTTTCTGAATCCGTGTTGGTTACGTATCAATAAGTCATTTTCTTGAAGGTAATTCATAATGTTCGAGTACAGTATATGCTCCAAAATCCTTCTGCAAATTGAGGTCAGTAATATGGGTCTGTAATTCAATGGGTTATTCCTATTTCCTTTCTTGAATATTGGTGTGACCTGTGCTACTTTCCAGTCTTTAGGAACAGACCTTTCGTCAAGTGAGCGGTTGTATATGATTGCTAAGAAAGGCACTATTGTGACTGCATACTCTGAAAGGAACCTGATTGGTATACCATCTGGACCGGAAGATTTGCGTTTCTTAAATGATTTGAGTTGTTTCACAACACCTAAGATATCTACTTTTATGGTAACAGCTGTTCTGGTTTCGAATTCTGGAATATTTACTTCGTCTGCTTTTGTGAAGGAATTACGGAAAACTGTATTTAGTAACTCCGCTTTAGTGGCACCATCATCGGTAACATTTCCATCGCTATCGCGCAGTGACGGTGTCGACTATTTTTTGCCACTGGTGTACTTTACATACGACCAGAATCTCTTTGGGTTTTCTACCATATTTTGAGACAATGTTTCATTGCGGAAATTATTAAAAGCATCTCGCATTGACGTCCGCACTAAATTTCGAGCTTCCGTGAAACTTAGCCAGTTTTGGGGATTTTGCGTTCTTCTGAATTTGGCATGCTTTTTCGTTGCTTCTGCAACAGTGTTCTGACGTGTTTTGTGTACCATGGTGGGTCAGTCCCGTCTCTTATTAACTTATGCGGTATGAATCTGTCTATTGCTGTCGATACTGTATCTCTGAATTTGAGCCATATCTGGTCTACACTTACATGATTAGCTTGGAAGGATTGGAGACTCTCTCTTAGGAAGCATCAAGCATGAAATGAGTCAATGCACAAGCCTCTTAAAATGAACGACTATACATTGACAGACTTCACAGTGAGCTAAAAAGATGTATGAATTGTACATTTTGGACATGTCTTGGTATTACTGTTTAAGAACAAGAAAACAACGTAATTAGTACATACAGGCTCTTACATATTTACAGGCGTAGTAGTTTGACAAGGATGCGACAAGTAGTCGGCCGTGATCTTATAGTAGGAACCATCCCGGAATTTTCCTGAAGTAATTTAGGAAAACCACGGAAAATCCAAAGCAGGATCGCAGGACGAAGACGGGAGTCTCCAGCCTCCCGAATACAAGGCCTGACAGTTTAAAAAGGTGCTACCTCATTCGGTTTATCCCTAATGAACAATACTATTTTACAAATAAGTTACAATGAGCTGACAAAAGCCATGGGATACTTTCTAACATAGTGTCGGGCTTCATTTTGTCCGGCGTAGTGCAGCAGTTCGACATGGCACGCGTCATGGACCCAAAAAGCCGTCAGAAGTCCCTTGCAGAAATATCGACCCATAGCCTCCCATAACTGCGGAAATTTTGACACTGCAGGATTTTGTCCTAGAAGTGACCTTTGGATTATGTGCCATAAATGTTAGATGGTACTGATATCAGGTGGTCTGAATGGCCAAATTATTCGCTCGAATTGTCCAGAATGTTATTCAAACTGATCGTGAACAACTGTGGTCCGGTGACAGGGCGCATTGTTACCCATAACATGAAGTCCATGAATGGCTGCAAATGGTCTCCAAGTAGCCGATGACAACCATTTACCGTCACTTATCGGTTCAGTTTTTCCAGAGCACCCATTCAAATCCATGTAAACACAGCGCACACCATTATGAAGCCACCACCAGCTTGCACAGTGCCTTGTTAACAACTTGGGCACATGGATTCGTGGGGTCTGTGCCACATCCTAACCATACTACTAGCTCGTACCAACTGAAATTGGAGCTCACCTAACCAAGTCACGATTTTCCAGTCGTCTAGGGTCCAACCGATATGGTCACCAGTCCAGGAGATGCTCTGCGGGCGATGTCTTGCTGTTAGCAAAGGCACTTAACTTCGGTCGTCTGCTGCCACAGCCCATTAACGCCAAATTTCGCAGCACCGTCGTAACGGATACGTAAGACGTATTTTGCACATTGATTTCTGCGGTTATTTCTCGCAGTGTTGCTTGTCTGTTAGCACTGACAACTCAACGCAAACGCCGCTGTTCTCGGTCGTTATGTGAAGGCCGTCGGCTAGTGTGCTGTCTGTTGTGAGAGGTAATGACTGAAATTTGGTATTCTCAGCACAGTGTTGGCACTGTGGATCTCGGCATATTGAACACCCAAACGATTTCCGAAATGGAAGGTCTCATGCGTCTAGCTCCAACTACCATTCCGCATTCAAAGTCTGGTAATTCCCGTCGTGCGGCCATAGTTAGGTCCGACACCTTTTCACATGAATCAGCTGAGTATAAATAACAGCCCCACAAATCCACTGTCTTTTCGTACCTTGTGTATGCGATACTACTCCCATCTCCGTATGTGTATATCGTTACCCCGTGAGTTTTGTCACCTCAGTGTATTTAATAATGCTAAAGACTAGTGCTACACTGCTTGTTCGTTTCGCACTCCCAGTCACTGCGCACTGTGCACATATTGTTTCATAACGTGTCCCCCGCGATATGCCGGCACGGTAGCTCAGCGTGTTCGGTCAGAGGGCTGCGTGCTCTCTGTAATAAAAAAACTGAGTAAAAGCATCAACGATCAACTTGAACGGATGTCTTGTGACGTCCGCCCAGACCAAACGCAACGAACTATATCGAAGATAGTTGTCAGCTTGACGGATTGCCGTCCTATGGGCCCGGGTTCGATTCCCGGCTGGGTCGGGGATTTTCTCCGCTCAGGGACTGGGTGTTGTGCTGTCTTCTTCATCATTTCATCCCCATCCGGCGCGCAGGTCGCCCAATGCGACGTCGAATGTAGTAAGACCTGCACCAAGGCGGCCGGACCTGCCTTGCAAGGGGCCTCCTGGCCAATGTCGCCAAACGCTCATTTCCATTTTTCATAACGTAACACTACACCACAGCGACGATGCTTTGTTTCCATTTTGTGTACCGCAACTTCTCATTTGCTAGATTGAGAAAACTGAGGCAGTATCCCTCTATAACGAATGGGATGTTGCACGTGTTACATTTTTTTTAAAAACTCCTACTAAGTAATCCTTCAATGTATCGAACGTATTGCTTGACAGGTACTTTGAACAGCCTTTTAAGTAAGTAAAACAATAACTTCAATCTCAATAAAAGTCTAGGTCGAAAATGCCGTTATTTCTTGTTTTAGTCTTTTCTCTGTTAATTATCCGGGTTATCACAACGATTTTTGGTCAAAGAATATGTTTCGCTTCTACATTCTCTGTGGTTGAGTGAGATGGCGCCGGCGAAGTCGGCACATCCAAACCATATAGGTTACATTAACTAAGATGCTAACAACCGTTCTTTTGAGCACCTGCCATACAGAAGTATTCATACGTGGTCGTCAAAGATGAAAATGTCATGCAGTCGTAATTGTGACTCAGGAGGTAATTGTAACTCAGAACGTAACTTTATTTTCAAGACTACAGTAGACAGAACCATGTAAGAGATAAGTAAGACTACTAAAAATTTCTGTAAGTAACTGGCTTCAGAGAGAAGTTTAAAGTATGATTTCTTTAATATCTCGTCGACCGTTGTGTTAGCTTTCTTGTATGGTCGTTATAATACCTTTAATCACTCATTATCCTCTGTACCTGACATGATCGCCTAAACCAATGGATACTAAATGGTCTGTATTGTAATACGGTGCAGAGTTACTGCTCTCATCGTTGTAGAATCATAGAGGGAACAATTTTCAGTGTCCTGACAGGAATTTCCGCTAACATAGGATATTAAGAATCTCATTTGAGAATAGAAATATCGTCGTAGCTGATTGCCTGGGGTAATTTTACGCATGAGAAACTGTAAACTCGTCCCATATGAAATAGTGGCAATAAAAACAATTCTTGGAAAGCGTTGTCAGATGACTAGGTCTGTGGTACAACTAAACCAATATATGTGTCGTGTGCGTGTGTGTGTGTATGTGTGTGTGTGTGTGTGTGTGTGTGTGTCACAGCCGATACAACATAGCTGTTTACTTGAACAGAAACGACTAAGCGGCGTATTTTCCTTTAAATTACAATGAATGTGTTTTCTAGGAGTCAGCAGAAAGCAACAAAAGCAAATAGTCTGTCGATAAGTACACGTCCGCAGAGAAGGCAAGAGGAGACACTTCCCCTTTTGGAATCTGAGGGTATAGAATTTATGCTTATTACAAAATTCTCGCCAACTTCTAGCAATGTTTCTTCTCTGCGAGTCTACTGAATAGCAGATTTAACATCGACAAGCGCCATGGAAAAACACTGGGATTTTTCAAATTTAATTCTATTTCACCACTTTGGGCGGTAATAATTTGGGATTTTTCCTGATTATTTTTGCTGCCACCCAATAGAATTTTCTCAGTCGTAATGATTTTTTTCATATTTTTCATTTTGCGTGAAAACTTAACAGTATGTTATGCCAACAATTTTTTTTGTATGAATAACTCGTTGAGTATTATGGTTTTAATCATAAGAGGGATGTAACTTTACATCGTTGAATCAAAATGATGAAATTCACATTTATAATAACACCATAAACACCTGTACTTAGCGTATACTAATGAAATATCCACGCCATTTTAGCATCGAAGTAATATACAAAAAAACTTTGGGTGGATACTTGTTAATTGTTTGAGTTATAGTAAATTTTGTGTACATTTACTTTTTGCGTCACTATACTTTTTCAAACTCAACGAGTTAGTTATATCGAAAATGAAAATTTTAGAATCTTTCTCCGTTTTAGATAAATTCCTGCGGACGCCCATGGTCGAATATTGAAATGAATTCCCAAACACAAGTAAATATTTGCACTTGGCCGTTACTGTTAAGAGAAGTATTGAAAGGGCACTGGTTCTCTGTACAAAATTTGATTAGTTCTGCACAATTCCGCGAAGAAAATGAGAATACTCCGGAAAATTTTAATCTTGGAGAAAAATAATGTGGCAATTTGCGAAAAAAATCTGATAACAATTCTGAGTAGCACCCCACGAGCTCTACAGGAACCCATAATGACACTTATGCGCAGATAATAATTTATAAGGTTATTTGCAATAATGACTACATTTTAACTTCATAAAGTATACAAAATAACACTAGAGTTATGATCACAGTTCTGGATAGCACCAAAAACTTCTATCGAAAATCCTAATGCAATTTTTTGCGAGGTTTTGTTTATGAGAACTTGGAATAATGCAGGACCCACTTCACCAACACATAGCCTTGCGATCGGAAGCTCAGCTTCGCTTCCCTTCGGTTTATGTCGGAAGTCGGCACATTTCGTGTCAACAGTCTCATGAATCCGACTGCTCACAGCCTCAGCAGTCTCGGTAGTTGCCATTTTTTCATCTACTTATTGCAGTGTATTACAACTACTTTAATTTAATTTGACATTCTTTCCTATAATTAAATACCGAATCTGAAGATAACTGTCTCTATAGTGTGCTTTCACGAACTCCAGTTACTTCAGTGTTGGAGGTAAACCGGGATTTGCCAACTTTTAGCAACTTTTTTTTTCACAGAGTTCAGATGCGCCATACAACTCAAGCACCTTTTGTAGCTTCATAAGTTCAATGCCAGGTTGAATAATAGAGATAGGTGTAGGATCTTCTTCACTTAGAAAAGACAAAAGAATAACTCAATCACACAATTACATCAATTAATTTACATCAGTTCAAAAGACACTCGTTTATTGCACCACTAATCATTAGTAGCCAGAAATGATCTCTTGGATGAGAGGTGAGATGGAGTGAAGAGCATGTCCCTCTCTCATCGATCGCTTCAAATTCTTCCGAGCCGAGAAGACGTTTCAGTGCTGGTAAATGGTACATTTTTATGCGTGTTATGGTTCACAAGTACCAATTACACTAGAGCAGGTGTTACCAAACTTCTCTTATGACGAAACACGTTGAGAATCCTGGTACTCTGATGGAACACCTTGTTTATTTTTTAGGTTAGTAAATATTAAAATGTGAGAAAAACTTGTTTTATTCAGTGATTACTAACACAGCAATCATAACAATATTTTTGAAATATAAGAAAAAATGTCGAAACAACGTCCTGTCATTGACAGTTTTTCGCGGAGCACTTATTCACTTCCCGTGGAACACCAGTGTAGCGCCGAAAAGAATTTGGCAAATCCTGTACTGGACCGACGGCTGCGCTTGATCACCGATTGAACGAGCGTAACAATACTGTTTAAGCGAGTAGTAGCGTTGCGTCTACCCCTTAAATTCTTGTTAGTTAAAGCTTACTTTGTTGTCTAGTTATACCTACTTCTTTACGAATAAGCTTTAAAGATATCTCATCCAAATCTCCGCCTTTTTCTCCTAACACGAATTCCATGATACTTGTCTGATAAATATTTTGGTGCTACTGTGCGGTCTCGATCGTCTTCCAAACGCAAAAATAAGTTTTCACTCATTCCAACAAATAAGGCCAGCTGTTGTGGCCGAGCGGTTCTAGGCGCTTCAGTCTGGAACCGCGCGACCGCTACGATCGCAGGTTCGAATCCTGCCTCTGGCATGGATGTGTGTGATGTCCTTTTGTTAGTTAGGTTTAAGTAGTTCTAAGTTCTAGGGGACTGATGACGTCAGATGTTAAGTCCCATAGTGCTCAGAGCCATTTGAACCATTTGTACATAATGTACCCCGTTTCCACAGTGAAGAGTCTAGCCATATATTTACAAATGTCTTCCTTTCCTTTAGAGAAGACAAGATTTTCATCTCAAGTACGGTAGTATCACAACATGGAGTTTCTATTTATCACAGTGTAGTGTATATGAAGTATATATACTTACACTAAAATGCCTCTTGGCTTTACCTTTCTAGTAACTATTTACATACATATATCTCACCCATTGTCCGAGTAACACAGCAGTGCAGGGCTTAGTAATCAGTTTATTTGATATATACAGAGTTTGGTTAAAAGAGTACCGCAAATTCTTACCACAGCAATTTCGTAGCAATCATTTCACATTATGCCGGTCTGCAAGTATCATTTAAATTTCACGGCTGAACACAAGCAGCAGTACATTACCATACGCAGCAGAGACGATTCTGATGACGGTAGGCAGTGGGCAGCGGATCTTCCTGAGTAGCTCTAATAAATGTCTTTTTTGGCTCTTCCTTTTTCCATTTCCAGAATCAGGATGGAGGAAGTTGCCGCGTTTCTTTTATGTGTCGTCCATACGTGCGCGATGCTACGTTTCTATTGTTCGCTGGATGTTTTTGAGCTCTTATCTCCCGCTGGCTGGAAAGTTACTGCACATTGCGAGAGCTCTGTCTTCCGACTGAGGGAAGGCGTGTGCACGGAAAGAATTCACGCTCTCTGCGGCTCACAAACAGGAATGCCGCGGCCTGCTTATCGCCGCATGTCACTATTAGGGGCCGTTAACGTGGTCCTTCGCGATTGCCAGACAGTGCACCAGCAAACGACGTGCCCACAAATATCACAGTTTCTCCGAATTATGCCGATACTGCTGAGCCACGTAACAAAACGTTTATCCCAACCGCGATATGTCACAACCACTTACTGAAGACTACATCTGTAACTCCAGGCATTATCATTTCGGGATTTAATGAAACTGTCTTACATTTCACGCTCTTGCGTCAGATGAAACAACACGCATGAATTAGTTATCATTTTATTCAGTTAACGAGTACCCTTTTGAAGTGCTAGGCATTCCATCCACGTTTGGCGTCTGAAACTTTATGACTTTAGGAGAAAGTTAGCTTAAAACAATTATATGGTGGTACATGAGGAGCAAACGATATGGACAAACTTTACAGATATGAGAATAAAAGCCAGAAGCAGTATAACTCTAAAGGGGCTGTAACACTGGACAAACATTGCAAGCAAATTTTCTATAATAATAAATGAAAAGCACCAGTTTGCTTTTGTTCTACAATATTATTTTTATTGCTAACCAGTTTTCGGCTTACAAGGCCATCTTCAGGCATGCCTGAAGCCGAAAACTGGTTAGCAATAAAAATAATATTGTAGAACAAAAGCAAACTGGTGCTTTTCATTTATTATTATAATGTTGTTCTACCAAGAACCGACGGAAGATTCTGTTAATATGACAAATTTTCTATGGTTAAATGGTCGTTTAAAATGAGAAAAACGTGTTGAACTACTGAGCAAAAGATCAAGTAAATATGATTAATTCTTAATAATCCTTAGGGACTAGCTGTATGACGTCCCGTTCTTGGGAATTTGCAAATTTTACAATCATTTGAAATTAAAAAAAGAGCAAGACCAATAATGAAATGAGTTTCAATGGGCAATCACACATGAACATTGCTGAAGAATATAAAAGTATGATTTTTCCAGAACTACGTTTGTATCATTTGAAATAATCTAGGGAATTTTCAACATTAGAAAACCAGCTTCACTGTTATGAAACTAGAGTAAGTAATGCTTTTTTTTTTTTTTTTTTAGACAAGTTCGTAACAAGCCTTACATCAGAAAAGTACAGGGTGATTCAAAAAGAATACCACAACTTTAGGAATTTAAAACTCTGCAACGACAAAACGCAGAGCTAAGCACTATCTGTCGGCGAATTAAGGGAGCTATAAAGTTTCATTTAGTTGTACATTTGTTCGCTTGAGGCGCTGTTGACTAGGCGTCAGCGTCAGTTGATGCTAAGATGGCGACCGCTCAAATGGAAACAGATGAATCTTTCGTTTCAAAGATTGTGTTTAGTGATGAAGCAACTTTCCACACTAACGGGAAAGTCAACCGTCACAATGTCTGTATATGGGGCACTGAGAATCCGCGGGAAACAACTCAGTATGAACGTGACTCGCCTAAGGTGAACGTTTTCCGTGCCATTTCAGCCAATAAAGTTTTTGGTCCCTTTTTCTTCGAAGGTGCTACTGTAACTGGACTACAGTATCCGGAGATGTTAGAGAATTGGCTGTTCCCTCAGCTCGAACAAGAAGCACAACAATTCATATTTCAGCAGGATGGAGCGCCACCACATTGGCACTTATCTGTCCGTAACTACCTGAACGTCAACTACCCGAGGCGATGGATCGGCCGCCAGGCAGCCCGTGACAGAGCACTTCATCACTGGCCTCCAAGAAGCCCTGATCTTACCCCCTGCGATTTTTTCTTATGGGGGTATGTTAAGGATATGGTGTTTCAGCCACCTCTCCCAGCCACCATTGATGATTTGAAACGAGAAATAACAGCAGCTATCCAAACTGTTACGCCTGACATGCTACAGAGAGTGTGGAACGAGTTGGAGTATCGGGTTGATATTGCTCGAGTGTCTGGAGGGGGCCATATTGAACATCTCTGAACTAATTTTTGAGTGAAAAAACACCTTTTTAAACACTCTTTGTAATGATGTATAACAGAAGGTTATATTATGTTTCTTTCATTAAATACACATTTTTAAAGTTGTGGTATTCTTTTTGAATCACCCTGTATTTCATACTAACCTAAAACTATCGTGAAAATTTGTCTACAGAAACAAAAACGTGAAAAGACTATGTTAATTCTAGGAAGAGTTGAAAAAGATACTAATATCTGATAGTTTCTATCACATGAGGAGTGTATAAACTAATCACTTTGACAAACATCAGCCACTTTGTTCAGTAATATGTGTGATGTGTTATGTTCTTTACCTGAAGAATATCTTTGCTCGCAGTCGGGTTTCCAGCAGACTGTCAGAAAAGAGCCTGCTGAAGTGCAGTGATTTTCGTATAAGTGAAGCTGCATGTGTGAAGTTAAATGAATGGGTTCTGTGTTTTTAGTGAGACACATAAATTTGTGTCACTATGATAATATGTAACTATGGTATAGTTCTCCAGACATGATTCGCTTGGTATCACCGTACAAGACGTTCAAATTATGAATAAATATTATTATTGTTATTAGTATTAATATCATTATAATACACAGGCGACGCGGAGATTTCACACTTCCTGGTTGCAGCTGTACACTACCAATGATTTTCGTCTATTTATACTTTTTTCTGGTTGGAGAATCTGAAATATTGGTAAAATCGCACTGAAAATGAATTTAATTATCATTTTGTAGTTTTATTCTGTTGCCTCCCATTAACCCCCACAGTTCATCATGAAAATCAGTAGAAATGTGCCTACCGTTGCGCACTCGAAATTATTTCAGTATCATCATAGTTAACCCGTATTTACTGCGAGGTTCACGTGGGCAGGTTGATAAAAGTTGTGTGAAATGAAAGAAAATCTCTTCGAAGTGTAATCGGTGCCAAATTTTAACTGATTTATCTAAACTTCTAAATCATCAGGTAGGTCAGTGTGAAAATTTGTGTGTGAATTAGAAACTTGATATATCACCCAGAGAACGAAAAAGATTATGCTTTGTCGTCCTATCGACGACAACCCCGGATTCAGAAATCCTGGTAATCGACTTGAGCAATACAGGGAAAGCACTGAAAGCTTTAATCTGTGTTGCCAGACGGAAATGTGATCGCAGGGAACCAGAACAAGGTATTACTAACTAGGTATCAATTCCAGTCACCGGCATATACCTTCTTTTGTTTAATATCTTTCCAGGGACACTCGCTATCTGCATCGGTAATCACAATTATGGCTTCCTTTCAGTATAGAATGAAAAAATAATTATCGTGTGTAAGCAGAGGAAAGATATTTAGGTACATCTCCATTTTACACAACGCTCGGAAAAGAACACCATATAACGCGCTCTGTACGAACGCAGCATTATTGTTTTTCGGCGTTAATAATTGGCGTACAGAGTACAATGCTACATAGACAAACGATACAAAATTTTTATACTCATAGAAGATTATTTTGCATGATGAGCGCAATGTTTTTGACGATGCTAGCAAGATGCTGTAGGAAAGGAAGAATTTAGCTGTCTCAGTTTGTACCTAAACGTGAAATGCTTGGAGTAGTACACTTAACACTGAATTGCAACTAAGCATCATTACAAAACCTTTTGCGTATCTACTCTTCAGAACGAATACTTCATTTATTTCGTGTAAATTGATGCCAAAGTTTCATTAACTAATTATTCAGTTGTCTCTCCACTTATAGTAGTGATTTTTTGATATGGTACTAGTCACTGCTTGTCACAGTGAGCTGTGGAACATTTGCAAACCAATGTAATAAAAGTGCAACATAACTTTCCGTCGCGCGGGATTAGCCGAGCGGTCTAGGCGCTGCAGTCATGGACTGTGCGGCTGGTCCTGGCGGAGGTTCGAGTCCTCCCTCGGGCATGGGTGTGTGTGTTTGTCATTAGGATAATTTAGGTTAAGTAGTGTGTAAGCCTAGGGACTGATGACATTATCAGTTAAGTCCCATACGATTTCACACATTTGAACATTTAACTTTCCCTTACCTCACTCTTCGTAAAATTGCTGGTGCAAAAGTAGGCTTACAAGAAATTGGTATCTGATCATGCTATTCAAACATCTCACGTATTTTCACATCTCACTTACCACTGCGCTTGTTTTTATAGTCGATTTATGACAGAAAATTCCCTTTGTCCCATTTTTTCTTCCAGAAATTAACAATTTACTTGATAGACATTTTCCTAGTTAAACCCCAATGTTAGGATGATATGATTTGATTAATAAAAACTATTTATTATACAAATATTCAATTTTATTTATGATTATTCACGAGAAAAAAACTCAACAACAAAAAATTAAGTTCCATTTGTTAAATAGAACCTTGTCATCCCAAAGAACTTGTAGCAGAAGACAGCTAGAAAATTGTTACGCTAACAACTCATTTTCTTCATTTCTTCAGTTGGAACCTTGTTATTCCAAACGGTCGCTATGTCGGTTGGGGCATTTCGCTTGCTTCTCATTACAACGGAGAAGAAAATTTAAAAGCAGAATCCTAGTGTCGACAATGAACATAAAGCGAAGAGAGGCTACCATCAGTTATTAGCAACGAGAGACATTTACGTTATGATTGTTTCATTTTTCAATAGCTACTAAATCTCAGGTAGTTTCTTAGGCCTGCAGTGACATATACAAAGAAACCCAAGCATTGTATTGAAGTACGTTTAGGAAAGATAATGTCAATAAAATATTCTTAATAGACTGTGAAATGCACTTTCGATCTGTTACATATGGTATTAATATAATCTTATATACCGTTTGTTTGAGGGCAGATCGAGCGATGCCAGGTAAATGATTTTTATTTATCACGAAAATCTGTAACGTAACAGTGAAACATCTTACTGCTCTCATATATGAATGATCAGGTCTTTTGTATATTTCTAACTTTAATCAGCATTATCATTACAACATGGAAGCTCTGTAACAAAAATGTTTGAGAAGGGCGCGCGCAGTATTGCGTTTTCGGGGGGGGGGGGGGAGTGGCTTAATGCTCAGTTCCTATTTGAGTTAGGAGAAGGTTTTTGGTTTAGCCCGGACACGTAATCATTTGTAAAGTCATTCAAATATCCGTCTTACTGTAAATATCTTACAGTATATTAAGCGAGGTTTGAACGATGAACCGGAGCTAACGTCCAGGCAAATTGTGCGAATCTGTTAATTTCTTTTGCAAAAGTTGTTAACTGGGCTCAAATTAACGCATATCTAAGGCACTAATTGTATTGGTATTATTGTTGTTGTTGTTGTCTTCAGTCCTGAGACTGGTTTGATGCAGCTCTCCATGCTACTCTATCCTGTGCAAGCTTCTTCATCTCCCAGTACTTACTGCAACCTACATCCTTCTGAATCTGTTTAGTGTATTCATCACTTGGTCTCCCTCTATAACGTTACCCAGCGAAAATATAGAAAATATGGACTGACGTATCCTAGCGCTCACAATACTTCATTTGAATATATATTGGAATACGGACGATCTGTGATATGGCATTAGGCTAAACAGCTCTGAAACATGTAACAACATGTGACGCTTTCAGGCAACAAGGCAATGGTACACGGACAAAATGAGTGAACATAGGACAATAACAGAACAACAGTGACAAAAAATGGTAACACAGGTCTTGCTAAGTAAATCGTCACATGTATGATACATTATGGGCTTGACTGACGTAAAATAAAATACATAATAACCAACACAAATCCAATATGTGGGTGTAGTAATGTAATAAGTGAAATAACAAACATAAAGGATCACGATGACTACCCTTCATTACACAAGCAATAATGATGTGGAAAGTTGCTAAAAGGTGGAACAACTAAACGAATGGGAGAAAAAGAAGCCTGAACCTGACTGACTTGTAAAAATTTGATCACTCATTTTGCCTATGTACCATAGTCCTGCTGCTTAAAAACGTCATATGTTATTACGTGGTTGAGAGCTGTTTAGCCTAATGGCATAACACAGGTCGCTCCTATTCTACTACGTTTTTAAACGAAGTATTGTAAGCGCTCGAACCAGTCAGCCTCGATTTTCTATATCTTCGCTGATAGTGTCAGTTCTCTGGCATTGGCGTCTGCGCCGCACCGTGCCTACAGACTTCCGGTGTCGCCCTCCACTCAGATGTGGTTGGCGTTCATAGAGTGCGGCTGCCCGACAGCGGACAGTGTGAGTACAGTGTTCATTTTCGGTTTCTGTTTCCATCGATTTTAATGTTCATGAGAAGAGGTGTATGGATGTATTGTATATTAAAAAATTAAGTGATTTGTTATCTCACGAAATAAGCGTCAGACGAACAAACTACAAAGAACTAAACTTCTCTAGCTTGAAGGGGGAAACCAGATGGCGCTATGGTTGGTCAGCTAGACGGCGCTGCCATAGATCAAACGGACATAAACTGCGTTTTTTAAAATAGGAACCCTCATTTTTTATTACATATTCGTGTAGTACGTAAAGAAATATGAATGTTTTAGTTGGACCACTTTTTTTCGCTTTGTGATAGGTGGCGCTGTAATAGTCACAATCAAATGGCCCACAATTTTAGACGAACAGTTGGTAACAGGTAGGTTTTTTCAAATTAAAATACAGAACGTAGGTACATTTGAACATTTTATTTCGGTTGTTCCAATGTGATACAAGTACCTTTGTGAACTTATCATTTCTGAGAACGCATGCTGTTACAGCCTGATTACCTGTAAATACCACATTAATGCAATAAATGCTCAAAATGATGTCCGTCAACCCCAATGCATTTGGAAATACGTGTAACGACATTCCTCTCAACAGCGAGTAGTTCGCCTTTCGTTATGTCCGCACATGCATTGACAATGCGCTGACGCATGTTGTCGGGCGTTGTCGGTGGATCACGATAGCAAATATCCTTCAACTTTCGCCACAGAAACAAATCCGAGGACGTCAGATCCGGTGAACGTGCGGGCCATGGTATGGTGCTTCGACGACCAATCCACCTGTCATGAAATATGCTATTCAATACCGCTTCAACCGCACGCGAACTATGTGCCGGACATCCATCGTGTTGGAAGTACATCGCCATTCTGTCATGCAGTGAAACATCTTGCAGTAACATCGGTAGAACATTACGTAGGAAATCAGCATACATTGCACCATTTAGATTGCCATCGATAAAATGGGGGCCAATTATCCTTCCTCCCATAATGCCGCACCATACATTAACCCGCCAAGATCGCTGATGTTCCACTTGTCGCAGCCATCGTGTATTTTCCGCTGCCCAATAGTGCATATTACGCCGGTTTACGTTACCGCTGTTGGTGAATGACGCTTCGTCGCTAAATAGAACGCGTGCAAAAAATCTGTCATCGTCCCGTAATTTCTCTTGTGCCCAGTGGCAGAACTGTACACGACGTTCAAAGTCGTCGCTATGCAATTCCTGGTGCATAGAAATATGGTATGGGTGCAATCGATGTTGATGTAGCATTCTCAACACTGACGTTTATGAGATTCCCGATTCTCGCGCAATTTGTCTGCTACTGATGTGCGGATTAGCCGCGACAGCAGCTAAAACACCTACTTGGGCATCATGATTTGTTGCAGGTCGTGGTTGACGTTTCACATGTGGCTGAACACTTCCTGTTTTCTTAAATAACGTAACTATCCGGCGAACGGTCCGGACACTTGGATGATGTCGTCCAAGATACCGAGCAGCATACATAGCACACGCCCGTTGGGCATTTTGATCACAATAGCCATACATCAACACGATATCGACCTTTACCGCAATTGGTAAACGGTCCATTTTAAAACGGGTAATGTATCACGAAGCAAATACCGTCCGCACTGGCGGAATATTACGTGATACCACGTACTAATGCGTTTGTGACTATTACAGCGCCATCTATCACAAAGCGAAAAAGCTGATCCAACTAAAACATTCGTATTTCTTTACGTACTACACGAATATATAATAAAAAATGGAGGTCCCTATTTTAAACAAACGCAGTTCATATCCGTTTGACCTATGGCAGCGCCTTCTAGCGGGCCATCTGGTTTACCCCTTCAAACTAGACGAGTTTCGTTCTTTGTAGTTTTTTCGTTTGATGCTAATTTCGTGAGATGTTTGGCCCGGTCACTATCAATGGACCACCCTGTATATGGGGGGAGTAACATTAGATAAAGCAACTGTGGCAGCTCAGACTGCCTTGGACACAAGAATTCAGTTGCATTTACCTCATGCAAATACAGGAACGACTTGTACCACTACGCTACTGCGTACGATACTTATTAAAGCCTGTACTATGGTAAGTTGCTGGGCTTCACCTTATAAGAAAGGATTTTGGTATATATGTTGACCGCGTGTACCAGAATGGAGGCAAAATCAGACTTTCACCCACTCAGTAACAACAATGATACGTCAAGCAAGCCTGAAGTGCAACTACACGTTATGACGGACAAGAAACAACACAGCAGATGCTACCAATTTGTTAATAAAACGGTCGCCAGCCTAAATAGGCATTAACTGAGTTTCTTCCCAATACAAGTTGATGTACGTTCATACAAAACAACACGTAATAATACTGCATACTATGGTAAATTTTAGAACCAGAAAATTTACTGAACTAATGATTTCACTTTCTGTACTAATATGGACAAGCCATAAATACACAACAGTACACTATAATGTTTACTACAAACTTCGTACTGTCCATTGATCTGATTAAAATCGGGCATAGGTTACCCTAGAAATAGCACTTTCTAAACACACATACAATGTCAATTTTGAACAAGGTAAAACACTAATAAATTTTGGTTTTATATTGACTTTAACTTTGCTGTTCAGATCAGTTCAGTACACTTCAGAATTTAAATGAATAGAAAAGAAAAGGGGGGGGGGGACCCTGAAACTGTTATGATCACTGTACTGAAATTTTGATTATTGAGATCATGAAGCACTCAAGACTTCCAATATATGAGTTACTACTCTTTTTAGCCTTATTTCCTGCTCATTTAACTACCATTATTTTTGTCTCAAATTAATTAAACTTCATTGCCAAACCAATTTCAACATTATCTTCCAACTTTGTCAGACCTATATTATTTGCATATATATTCATTGACAACAAAGTTCTTTAAACATCATTCTAACATAGATAGGTCTGCAGGTAAGTATTATTAACATAAACCTTAAATCTTCATTTCGGGACAATCGGATTGCACAACATGTGGAAAGGACCCTGTCTAGGTTAGTGATGAGGATAATTAAATGATAGGACAGTTCTGGTAAAAGTTAAGTTGTTATTGAACAGTCAGGAACAAAAATAATACTGGTCACACGAATACAGTACTAAAAGTTTCAACCTGTTCGTGTCGATGCGGCGGTTGGCGGGCGGCGAGATGGCGAGGCGCAAAGCACACATACAATCATAGCTATGGCTTGATGTATCGGCACTTTGCTTCTTCTTAGCGTCGCAATACTTTTCCATTTAGTGCCTATGGAATGTAGCCATGCTGTATAGTTGTCGGAAACGGCACATCCGAGGCTCAATGAAATCACGTTTTCCAGGAGAGCCTCCTCAATCCAGAGCGTGTTTCTCAGACCGATGCCCAACTCCGACTATTACTGCTGAGCCCGTTATGCCGTGCCGCGCGCGTGTGCATTTTCCCGCGCTCGCCTGCCATCCACCTTTTACCGCTCCCCTACAGACAGGGTATTCACCAAAGGTTTTGCATTCCACATATCCTAATACATTGCCTACGTATGGACCAGGCGCATAATTACAACTTTAACATCTTACAACAGTTTCAACATTTCTTACATTTCCATTTTGTTATAATATTGCTTTCAATTTGACATAAACATTAATATTCACATCGAAAATTGGTTACAGTTCCTTTAAAAGAAATGAAATCTGAACATCGATTACACTAATTTAATGAAAATCAGAAGAAAAGAATTATTATATTTACAGTTGTTGTTGTTACACATGCCCCTGTTTCCAGTAAATTTCACTAAGTGCAAATTTGATGGGAACACTGATTTTTATATTTATACAGTGGTTCTGAGTCTTTGAGTGAATGTCCCATCAAAAAAAAATTTTATACCACGAACTTCCTTTCACTCACATTATCTAGGTCTACACTTTATAACATATCAAGAACATTTACTTATCATTTACCTAAGTGCCTTTGGCACAGTCCACTCCCCTATCACAACATTATTTAAATAGAAAATTACTCATTTTTACTAAATTTCTCAAAGACATAATTTTAAAATCTGGTACACAAACATTTAACTACAAAAGCAAATGCAAATATCTATATACACTATAAGACAATTTGTTGCTGCTTGCATTGAATGGCAGTCCATTTCCTTACTTACTAAAAAAAAAACACACAGTAATATTTAGAAAAATCACTACATATTTTTGCTGCCTATTATTCAGACTTGGGCAGTCCATTTCACATCTTTTTACCACATTTTCTATACCACACGTACAATTCTCGTTTGACTATTTATCTGTCCTCTTTGGTTTTTGGCAGTCCTTTCTTTTATTTGGCTTGCAGCATTTACCCTTTCTTTTGAGCCCTTTTCTCCATACATCTTTACATTTACAGTACATTTGGTAATCTGAAACTCACATAAGTACATTAGCACACTGATATTGGTATACATATATTTACAAAGATTAGTTACATTTGGAATAAATTAGTTTCCGCATAAGATACAGCATATTTAATGCAAATTGCTCTCTGAGAGTACTTAGGTCACTCACTCCTAGGAACATACAGTTTCAGGTCCACAACATTTCTTACAGCTAAAGGTCTCTTGGATTTTGGGTAGATCAGGTAGTAAGCATTATCGTGTGGAATGTTCTGTTTTATATACGGTCCATTATAAATGTATTTAAATTTGGAAATTTCATGGTTCAGTTCACTAGACTTTTTGTGGGTTTTTAAAAGAACATAATCCCCAATTTTAAATTTTGAAACTTTCAGATTTTTATCGTGTCTTTTAGATTTCTATTCAGCTTTTTGCTTTGCCGTTTTTCTGACTAATTCTTTCTTTTGACTCAACCCCAAACTTGTACAAGGGGGAAACTCTAGTTTTTCCTCAATTAAACTTGTACTTCTGCTGCCTAACAAAATTTCTTCCGGTGGTAACCCAGTACATTCATGATGTAAGGTGTTCATGACATTCTCAAAATCCAATATAAATCTACCCCAGGCTCTATGGTTATGCCCCTTCCTGTTTTTTCCGCAACGCACCTTGGTCGACTGTGACATCGTCCCAAGATACGTTCCTGACCTGTGAACCAATTATATCTGGCGGCTTTTTCGGTTTCTGGAGTTCAAAGTCTTTACTTACTTGAACTCGTAGCAAAATAAACAGAGTCATCCGGTGGCTCTTTTTTTCTGTGTTCAGTCTCAACATCTGGATTTTGTTTTGAAACTTTGTCATCATTTGGAAATTTCATGGTTCAGTTCACTAGACTTTTTGTGGGTTTTTAAAAGAACATAATCCCCAATTTTAAATTTCGCAATTAGCTGTATCCCCATTATTTTCACTATTACCGAAATATTCGTCATCCGAACTATCGCCAGAATCCGAGCATTTTGGATCGCTTTCAGGTTCTAACATAAAAGCTTTTCTGAGACAGGCACTAAGTTCTCCCTCTGCATTTTCGTCAGGCTTTAATTTTAATTCAATATCCTCTTTTGACAAAACGGCCTCATTATCGGCTTTACTCACATCCACTGTTACTTCATATTTAGTGTAATCCTCGTGGACTTCAATTACTTTCATGTAATCACCTGCCTCTTCCCCACGGTGCCTTTCGATAGCAGCTTGTACTGTTGGCGGATCATTAACGGAAGTTACTTCCTCGTCTATGCTGAGGATTTCATTCTCCAATTCCTTTCCATCTTTAACCTTTGACCTATCGGCAGCACGCGTACTTTGCGCGGCGCTATTTACTCTCTCCTCTTTAAACTCGGGCCACGTCACCTTATCGACGTCCTACTATCTCCTTTTTCACTAATTAACTTCCTAGCTTCATACTCCTTCTTAAAATTCTCCCACTCACATTGCTTGAGGCCCTTGTACAGATCGTCGATCTACACACGCCAATTACTTACTTCCGCTAATTCATTCTCGCCTTTTACTTCATTGCTAACACTGCTAACCGCACCTTTCTGTGTATCCACAGTTTCATCTATTATTTCCTCCGCCACGGAATTACCACTCGTAATGTATTCACCAGCTCTTAGGCAATGTTCGTATCTAATGCTGCCTCATCGCTAGCGGCCTCTCTCTGAACAGCTGTTCTGCTAGGCTGTGCCGCTGCCCTCTGATGATCCACTCGCCTGTTAACAAGTATCGCTCTGCGCGGCAAAGATGACTCATTCGCGCTCGCACCTGACGCTTGTTTCGCAACAACACGTTGCGTCGTTCCACGCCTATCTCTAACCTGTCTCATAACTTTACTGTCGGTCCGGTAACATTTCTTAAATCGGGGCCGGTATATACTGTCCGCTTCCGTTTGGCCCGCAACGTTCGCGGAAATCAGTTTCCCGCGTCGTTATTATTTCGCGCGGTGTACCCTCTACCGCGACCTGAATAACTTCCTCTTCCTCTTCCTCTGCCTCTACCTCTTTGTATTACGTTGACGCGAAACCCATTGCCGTCATTTCTCTCGTCATTATTGCGGTCATTCCTGTTACCAAAATTCTGAAAATTGGCACGACTTTCGCGCCAGTGGTCTTCGTCTTCGACCCTTTCGAGAAATGCTTGGAAGCTGCGATGATTGCTTCCCACGTATCTCTTCGAATCTTCTGGAAGCTTTTTATATAGCTCCCATATGATTTCCGAATCGGATCTTCTCCCTCTCAAATGTGTCAACTTCCGGTGCCAATATTCCCAGAAATCTTTCAAAGAATTCCCGCCCCTTTTATCATGAAGCTTGGCCATGATAAACTCGCGCCATAAATGATCCTGTTTTTGTTCGGACCAATATTCTTCTGTAAACTTTTGCTTAGATTCTTCGAACGTCATTCGTTCGGTATTCAAATTAATTCCCCAGCGCTTAGCATCACCTGCTAAGGCGCTAATTACTACGTTTATCTTTTCCTGATCAGACAAGTGTTCAGGAAATATTCTCTAACGGATGCCATCCGTTATGTTTCTTGGCGGGATCGAAGCGTTCCTCACCTTCTAACAGCTTCGTAAGTGGTGTGCCACTACAGACAACACCAGGTCTATCTTTAATTTTACTCTCAAGATCGAAAATCTTGCCTTGAATTTTCGAAGTATCTTGTTCACATTTTTGTACACATCCGGTAACTTTCTCACCTATATCTCTTTCAGTGTCTGAAACTGCCTTTTTCAATTGTGAGATTCCATGTTGACATTCGTTTACGATCTTAGTTTTAAGACCGAAAACTTTTTCGTCTACTTTTGTTTCAACCAGAGGCTCTACTTTCTCTTGGATGTTGAGGATTTCAACATCAAATCTCCTGTTAATGTTGTCAATTTCCCCCTGCATAGTATCCATATTCTGGTTAATTGTGTCAATTTCAAATTTCATAGTATTTACTACAGAGCTTAAATTACCCACTTTTTGTTCTACCTGTTCTATTTTTTTACTAATTTTAATTCCTTGTTCTTCGACCTGTGCTTTAAGCTGCCCAACGTGTGTTTTAAGCTGCTCGTTCTGTGTTTTGAGCTGATTACTTTGTGTTTTAAACTGCTTGTCAACGTGTGTTTTAAGCTGACTAACCTGATTACTGACTTGTTTCTGAAGCTGATCATTCTGCGTTTTGAGCTGCTCTGCAACGTGTGTTTTAAGCTGATTATTCTGTCCCGCAATTTGTTTGGTTAATTGTTCAAATAAATCGTTCATGCTTAAAATTTTCACACTGTTTTGTTCTACGGAATCTGTGTGTTCCGATCCTACTTCAAAAGTTTCTTTCGGTTCTTTCTTTACCTGTGGAGAATCAAATGTCAGTGGATTCATTCACATACCCACTATCATCTACAAAGTCACCCTCTACTTCTTGTTTTATCTCTTGCTGTGTTCGAGGCACTCTCGACATTTCAATCTGTTCGTTAACATGTTCGTGATATTGTATGTACGCCAATTGTCTACCGCTAACGCCATCTGTTATCTGGCTGCGGACACTCCTGTCGTAGCCAGCCGCATTTTCCATTACGCTCGTTACACCTACTGTGTCTACGCTCCTGTCCATACTGAATGCAAATTACACCCCAATCCACCGTACTTGACGTTCACTGCTATTTACTTAACTAAATATTATTGCAGTTCGTGCCACTGACCATCCACTGTTCGGTATTCACATTAATTTGTGACCGAAAACAACTGGATGTCCTGTCACCGGGAAGCCACTTGTAACACTACGCTACTGCGTACGATACTTATTAAAGCCTGTACAATGGTAAGTTGACGGGCTTCACCTTATAAGAAAGGATTTTGGTATATATGTTGACCGCGTGTACCAGAATGGAGGCAAAATCAGACTTTCACCCACTCAGTAACAACAATGATACGTCAAGCAAGCCTGAAGTGCAACTACACGTTATGACGGACAAGAAACAACACAGCAGATGCTACCAATTTGTTAATAAAACGGTCGCCAGCCTAAATAGGCATTAACTGAGTTTCTTCCCAATACAAGTTGATGTACGTTCATACAAAACAACACGTAATAATACTGCATACTATGGTAAATTTTAGAACCAGAAAATTTACTGAACTAATGATTTCACTTTCTGTACTAATATGGACAAGCCATAAATACACAACAGTACACTATAATGTTTACTACAAACTTCATACTGTCCATTGATCTGATTAAAATCGGGCATAGGTTACCCTAGAAATGGCACTTTCGAAACACACATACAATGTCAATTTTGAACAAGGTAAAACACTAATAAATTTTGTTTTTATATTGACTTTAACTTTGCTGTTCAAATCAGTTCAGTACACTTCAGAATTTAAATGAGTAGAATAGAAAAGGGGGGGGGACCCTGAAACTGTTATGATTACTGTACTGAAATTTTAATTATTGAGATCATGAAGCACTCAAGACTTCTAATATATGAGTTACTACTCTTTTTAGCCTTATTTCCTGCTCATTTAACTACCATTATTTTTGTCTCAACCTGTTCGTGTCGATGCGGCGGTTGGCGGGCGGCGAGATGGCGAGGCGCAAAGCACACATACAATCACAGCTATGGCTCTTGATGTATCGGCACTTTGCTTCTTCTTAGCGTCGCAATACTTTTCCATTTAGTGCCTATGGAATATAGTCATGCTGTATAGTCGTCGGAAACGGCACATCCGAGGCTCAATGAAATCACGTTTTCCAGGAGAGCCTCCTCGATCCAGAGCGTGTTTCTCAGACCGATGCCCAACTCCGACTACTACTGCTGAGCCCGTTATGCCGTGCCGCGCCCGTGTGCATTTTCCCGCGCTCGCCTGCCATCCACCTTTTACCGCTCCCCTACAGACAGGATATTCACCAAAGGTTTTGCATTCCACATATCCTAATACATTGCCTACGTATGGACCAGGCGCGTAATTACAACTTTAACATCTTACAACAGTTTCAACATTTCTTACATTTCCATTTTGTTATAATATTGCTTGCAATTTGACATAAACATTAATATTCACATCGAAAGTTGGTTACAGTTCCTTTAAAAGAATTGAAATCAGAACATCGATTACACTAATTAAACGAAAATCAGAAGAAAAAAATTATTATATTTACAGTTGTTGTTGTTACAGACTGTGATGTGTGTGTATGTGAAAAAAAAGTGAAAGTGATAATTTATTCTAATCTTGAGTGCTGTTTGTACTAAGACTAACATGGGCATCTATTTCAGGTAAATCATTTTGATTGCTAGCCCATTCAAAGAATTGATTATCAAATTATTAATAACATGTTTAGGTAAAGATACATCAATAAGATTTAAGTTGATACTTGTATATGTATGGTTCAAATGGCTCTGAGCACTAGGGGACTTAACTTCTGAGGTCATCAGTCCCCTAGAACTTAGAGCTACTTAAACCTAACTAACCTAAGGACATCTCACACAGCCATGCCCGAGGCAGGATTCGAACCTGCGACCATAGCTGTCGCGCAGTTCCAGACTGTAGAGCCTAGAACGGCTTGGCCAGCCCAGCCGGCTGTATATGAATGCTAGAGATAATGCTCTAGCTGACTGATTCACCACTCACAAAATTTCTACACGAGTTTTGGCATAGTTAAATATCTGAAAAAATTGGTATTACTTGGCATTATACGAAGAGTGAGGTATGGTGCTACTTCATATACCACTCAGAAAGTGACTGACGTATGAGGCTGGGGTATGTGACGTTACAAGCAGCTCGTTTGCCTGCTACAGGATGAATTGAATCTGAGAGGTCGGCTGTAGCCAGTGTAAATGAACGTTGGGGTGGTGCACACAGAGACCCACATGCAGTATAAGGAAGCTGGACAGATGTTTTGCCAGTCTTTAAGTTGGTGACCCTATAGGGTTCAGAATAGGGCGAAGAGGAGAACCCGTTTCGTGGATCAAGAAGACCGGCGCTTTTATCAACCGAATTAGACATCTGCGTCTAGAGCAAGGTGATATAATGGTCAATTTTGATGTGGTCTCCCTATTTATGTGTGTTCCTGTCGAAAATTGCATAGATTTTCTCTCCCAGTTATTCGATAGTACAATTGTGGGATTATTTATGCACGCTGACATCATCGTACTTCCTATATGGCGGCCAGTATTTCGACCAGTTGGACGGCGTGGCGATGGGAAGTCCGTTAGCTCCATTCATAGTCAACCTTTTTATTGAGCGATTTGAAGACATCGCTTTGGACACGGCCCCAGAAACGCCAAAACTGGGAGAATTCTTAGAACGCCTGAACAGCATAAGGTTAACGGTGGAAGTAGAGAAAGATGGTGCATTGCTCCTCCTTGACGTCTTCATTCGCCAGAAAACCTAGACACGTGGATCGGTAACTGCACGCCCTTAGCTACGACCAACCGGCACAAAAAGGTGGCGTTCTGAACAACCTCATCCTCCGTACTGAAGTCGTCTCAGATGCTGAAAATCTGCCACAAGAACTAAGCCACCTCCAAAAAGTCTTCTGGGAAAACGCCTACATTCACCGCCAGGTATCACAGGCTGTTTCTGGTGAGACACACAGGAAAAACATCACAGGAGAAGAGCATAAGAAACTTGCGCTTCTGTCTTTCAGTGGCTCAGTGTCGGGAAAAATTAGCCGGCTCCTGAAGAGACACAACGTTTCATCAGTGTTCAGGCCCATAGCAAAAATACAACTCATGTGCCCTGTGAAGGACCATCTAGGACTTAGAACGCCAGGTGTGTGGCTGCTAATGCGTTGGCCAAATACGAGGGTCACTCCAAAAGAAATGCACACTACTTTTGTAAAAATACAGTTTTCATTCTGCATGTGTGAAAGTTTTACAGTGTGTAGATACATCCATCCTTCCCGCTTGTTTTCAAACTTAGTTCAACCTGTTCCCGTGTAGTGATGGGGAGCTCGTGAATGAGTCGTTCAAATGAACGCTTCACTCCAGTGAACTGTGAACTAACCACTCAATTTCAATGAACTGGCACTTCAAACTCTTCACAGATAGCACACTCCACACTTTTGTCTAGTTCACTCACTCTCTTCCACTCTCCCTTTTCCACTACATCGGCGCTACGTCACTCATTCTTCCTTCACTTCAGTCCTCCCTCTACTGCCCGTCGACGAATCGCGCGGTGAAATACACTTAGAGCAACAGTTGCACTTTGCTTTCCCATCACCTAAACCGGCGAAGAAACACCAAATTTCACTACTTTTAGGCGATCGTGAGTTGCTAGCCATTGTATAAGCGTGAACAGAAAGAAAAACTGCTTTACGAATAAAATAATGAGGGATTTTACCTGAAATCGTACCAATGACTACAGGTGACAGTTTACGTTTTGAATTTAGAGGCTTATTATTCTCAACAAAATTAAAATATACAGGAAAACTTCTGAATAATTACGTAACGTAGGTATATAGACTTTGTGACAGTGGTAAACATACTCATTCCATTTTGGATTAAATTTTAAAAGGAACATAAAATTGGACTGCATTTCGTTGGTAGCCCTAGTTTTCAGTCCATGAATAAAACAAATAAGGTTTCACTTGGCAGATGAAGACTTATTTTGGCCCTTCGTGAGAAAATGTCGAGCAAGATTAAACGTTATACCTTCTTTATATGTGACATGCTTCTCTGTTTATCTTTCCTTTGTCCCCTTCGACCATGCTCTATTTAAGTTAACTCACGTCAGACGCTGTAAGACGCAAAACGTTGCGTGTACGTTACTGCATAGTTCGGCCATCTGTTGGTAAAATTATGAAGTATTACGAAGCTTTACTGTACGAGCGAGGCGAAGCGAGCGTAGCCGCGGCTGAGCGGCGAACTGGGCAACTTCGCCAGGCTTCCGTACTTCATGAATGAACTACTTCATTTGAATGCTTCACGGCAAAGAGTGAAATGAATGAAGTAGTTCACGGGAATGAACGAGTTCGACCCATCTCTATTCTCGTGAGTGGCGCCGTCACAGCATGTCTTCAAGATGGCTGCTACACTTGACGTTCGTCAGAAGCAACGTGCTGTCATAGAAATCCTGTGCTGTGAAAACGAGACAGTGGGAAGCATCCGCAAGAGGTTGAAAAAGGTGTGTAGAGATGCTGCTGTCGATCGCAGTACAGTTAGTTGGTGGGCAAGCAGGTTACGTGATGAAAGGGGCACGGCAATATTGAGGACTGTCCTCGCAGCAGCAGGCCTCGTACTGCACACACTCCAGACAATGTGCAGAGAGTTAACGAACTGGTGACTGCTGACAGACGCATCACAGTGAACGAATTGTCACGCTACGTTGGGATAGGGGAAGGAAGTGTTGGCAGAATTCTGAAAGTGTCGGCGTTAAAAAAGGTTTGTGCCAGGTGGGTTCCCAGGATGTTGACAGTGGCTCACAAAGAAACAAGAAAAACTGTTTGCAGTGAAATTTTGGAACAGTACGAGAATGGTAGAGATGTATTTCTTGGAAGAATTATGACAGGTGATGAAACATGGCTCCATCATTTTTCACCAGAGACGAAGAGGCAATCAATGAAATGGCGTCATGCAAATTCACCCAAGAAAAAAAAATTTAAAACCACACCTTCTGCTGGAAAAGTTATGGCTACGGTGTTTTTCGATTCCGAAGGACTCTTGCTTGTGGACGTCATGCCAGGTGGAACCACCATAAATTCTGATGCACATGTGACGACACTGAAGAAACTTCAAGCTCGATTGAGTCGTGTTCGACCACATCAGCAAAAGCAAGATGTTTTGCTATTGCACGACAATGCACGGCCACATGTCAGTCAAAAAACTATGGAAGCGATCACAAAACTCGGATGCACAACACTGAAACACCCGCCTTACAGTCCTGACCTGGCTCCAAGTGACTATCATCTCTTTGGGAAACTGAAGGCTCTCTTCGTGGAACAAGGTTTTAAGATGATGACTCCCTTGTGCACATTGTCAAACAGTGTCTCCAACAGGTTGGTCCAGAATTTTACCATGCGGGTACACAGGCGCCGGTTCCAAGATGGCGTAAGGCTGTTGAGAGGGATGGAAATTATGTGGAGAAATGAAAATATTGTTCCTAAAGGATGTATCTATTCGCTGTACAACTTTCAAACACGTAGAAAAAACGATGGATTTAAAAAAAATAGTGTGCATTCCTTTTGGAGTGACCCTCTAGTAAGCACTGTGGAGCAATGCAAGACGGTCTACGCTATCCTGAAAAATCAGCTGTGGCAGAATATGCTTTAGAAAACTGACAGTTCTATTTGACGAATCACCTGCCATTATGAAGATGAATGGATTTTGGGATAGCGTCATAAAAGAGGCGTTGAAAACAAAAATATCTGAAAACACCATCAACAAGGACTGCAGTTTACAGCTCATCACAGCTTGAGACACGGCCAGCGTGGGGTTGAAGCGGTACGAAAACATTACCACAGTTGGCGAGGAAGAGGGCACCAGTGACGTCACAGTCAGAAGCGGGTCTATGTAACAGCGAGGACACGGCAGTCGTTTACTTGACTATGACCGAGGAGGACTCGGTCGAAAGCTCATGGGATTTTGACCACCTGACATCGCCCAGGATGATTTTATTAATTCCTATTGCCACGGGACACTGCATTCATACACTCTTTAAAAGACTTTGACAGAAAAGCGGGGAAACAGTTGCCTCAATACTCATTCCGCCTTCCTAACCAAAACTTCTGGCATGCGAACATATTCGTGCTTTTTTAACACAGAATATTCTAAATTCTTTTACCCAGTCTCTCTTTGTAGTGGAGCCTTTGTACTCAGCATCTCCCTCTCACTGCCACTGTCTGTAATATATATACACTCCTGGAAATGGAAAAAAGAACACATTGACACCGGTGTGTCAGACCCACCATACTTGCTCCGTACACTGCGAGAGGGCTGTACAAGCAATGATCACACGCACGGCACAGCGGACACACCAGGAACCGCGGTGTTGGCCGTCGAATGGCGCTAGCTGCGCAGCATTTGTGCACCGCCGCCGTCAGTGTCAGCCAGTTTGCCGTGGCATACGGAGCTCCATCGCAGTCTTTAACACTGGTAGCATGCCGCGACAGCGTGGACGTGAACCGTATGTGCAGTTGACGGACTTTGAGCGAGGGCGTATAGTGGGCATGCGGGAGGCCGGGTGGACGTACCGCCGAATTGCTCAACACGTGGGGCGTGAGGTCTCCACAGTACATCGATGTTGTCGCCAGTGGTCGGCGGAAGGCGCACGTGCCCGTCGACCTGGGACCGGACCGCAGCGACGCACGGATGCACGCCAAGACCGTAGGATCCTACGCAGTGCCGTAGGGGACCCCACCGCCATTTCCCAGCAAATTAGGGACACTGTTGCTCCTGGGGTATCGGCGAGGACCATTCGCAACCGTCTCCATGAAGCTGGGCTACGGTCCCGCACACCGTTAGGCCGTCTTCCGCTCACGCCCCAACATCGTGCAGCCCACCTCCAGTGGTGTCGCGACAGGCGTGAATGGAGGGACGAATGGAGACGTGTCGTCTTCAGCGATGAGAGTCGCTTCTGCCTTGGTGCCAATGATGGTCGTATGCGTGTTTGGCGCTGTGCAGGTGAGCGCCACAATCAGGACTGCATACGACCGAGGCACACAGAGCCAACACCCGGCATCATGGTGTGGGGAGCGATCTCCTACACTGGCCGTACACCACTGGTGATCGTCGAGGGGCACTGAATAGTGCACGGTACATCCAAACCGTCATCGAACCCATCGTTCTACCATTCCTAGACCGGCAAGGGAACTTGCTGTTCCAACAGGACAATGCACGTCCGCATGTATCCCGTGCCACTCAACGTGCTCTAGAAGGTGTAAGTCAACTACCCTGGCCAGCAAGATCTCCGGATCTGTCCCCCATTGAGCATGTTTGGGACTGGATGAAGCGTCGTCTCACGCGGTCTGCACGTCCAGCACGAACGCTGGTCCAACTGAGGCGCCAGGTGGAAATGGCATGGCAAGCCGTTCCACAGGACTACATCCAGCATCTCTACGATCGTCTCCATGGGAGAATAGTAGCCTGCATTGCTGCAAAAGGTGGATATACACTGTACTAGTGCCGACATTGTGCATGCTCTGTTGCCTGTGTCCATGTGCCTGTGGTTCTGTCAGTGTGATCATGTGATGTATCTGACCCCAGGAATGTGTCAATAAAGTTTCCCCTTCCTGGGACAAGGAATTCACGGTGTTCTTATTTCAATTTCCAGGAGTGTATATATTTCACAGTCCCTTTTTTCTCCCATTGATTTACAGTATATCCCCTGCCACTGTCTCCTGCTGTATGATTTGGTGCTTCATGAGTCAGCCTACTTAGTCTACTCCTCGGACCAATTATTTAAGTAAGGTTATGGGCATCACTACACGATGTACAAAGGTAAAGCAAGGAGCCCTCATGTAACAAGTAAAATTGGGAACCTTGATGTTCAGAATCCTTTGTACACGGAAACTTACAGTAAATATGTCCATGAATTTTCCTATGTATAGAAGGTGGATACATTTGGGTTTTTAAGACGTGTCTTTTTTGGATTTTGTTTGTTTAATGTACGTATGTGTCCAATACAAAGCCGGCCAGTGTGACCGAGCAGTTCTAGGCGCTTCAGTCTGGAACCGCGCGACCGCTATGGTCGTAGGTTCGAATCCTGCCTCGGGCATGGATGTGTGTGATGTCCTTAGGTTGGTTAGGTTTAAGTAGTTCTAAGTTCTAGGGGACTGACGACCTCAGATGGTAAGTCCCATAGTGCTCAGAGCCATTTGAACCATTTTTTTCCCAATACAAACAGACAATAATGTGGACCCTACAAATTCAACTGATTTTATTGACGAACAATAAATTATAGAACTATAAGAATCGTAAGGTTTACAATTTAAGCAACAACCTTGTGGCTGGTTGCTGCATAAATTATAAACATCATAACTGTAATGTCGACACAGTTCTCAGTATGTCGACTTTCGACAAGATAGTGTTGACTTTAGGAATCAGTGATAGGTTATTGGAGTTGGACGAGGAGTTAATTAAACTCAAACGGAATATGGTGGGGTTATCAGAAGTGCAGAGAAAAAACGAAGACCATATTGAATTAAAAACAGGACATGCGTTTTGTTTCATAGGAGCAGAACAGAAGGAACTAATGATTTCAAGACTATTGCAAACAAGGAAATAAGAAACAAAACAGGAATTTCAGGCAGAATGGTGAGACTGTTTTACAAATGAGCAGAAGATATTCCACGTAAATCATTCCAGTCTACACGTCAAAATGATCATATTCTGGTGAGGAATTAGGAAACGTCCAAGAAAACTACAGAAACTAATAAATGACAGCAGATCGTACAGTAAAATGATAACGAGAAATTTTAATGCGAAAGTAGGATAAACACTAAAACTGATTCGACAGTGGAGATAGTTGAGCAATTACATCACCAGAAACGACAAAGGTCGTATGTTAGTTGAGAAATAGATGTTGCTAGATTCTTCCAGAAGGAAATATACAGGAACCGTACTTGATGAGGAGCAAATGGTACCAAGAAGGAAGTGATTATATTGTATCGAACAATGCATAAATTGTGTATTTGATGTGACAGTCCTGATCATTTTCGAATTGTAAGTGAGCACAGACTCATACAAACCAGTGGAAAAATAGATACAGAGGTAGAGAGAGAAAAATTACGTATGACACGCGATCGTACTGGATCTTATTACAGATTAATAATCCGTATTGGTCGAAAAATATTTTGACTATAGAATTACTGTGAGAGACGAAACTGGCAATGACTAGAAATTGTTGGGTAATTAAGAGAGATAGCTGTCTTGTAATAAAAAGCACATTATACATGTGAGATTGAAGTTCAGTTTACGAGGCTCGATGCTTTTAAACGCCTGTATAATGAGGAAGGGTTTAACATTTATCTTAAGAATTTTAATGAAATTCATCGACTACGAAATAATTATTGTGGCTGCTCCAACAGACATCAGAAGGAAAAAATCTTTCGGACTGAAATTTTAAGAATATAAAATATTTATCTGAAGATGATGCAGTGGTGGTACAACGTTAAGATAAAACATAATCTGCATTAATTCTCCATAAGTGAGAATTTGCGAATGTTTATCACAAAATTATGTGCAAATGAAAGCATGTGTGATTATAACGAGGGAAAATTGCCCATCAGTAGTGAAGACACGGTGCAAAATAGTGATAGTAAGGATGTGTCCTCATTTGCAAAAGGCACAACATATAATGGAAGTACTTATGTAATGGGTAGGGCTTGAAGAGTAGTTGACATTTAAACAACACGAAACTATTACGTCTCTACAGAAGTTGGTTAAAAAGCAAAGATTACGACGAAGACATACAAGAATACGCTATTTTTCATTGGTTACCTGATAATTTGGTAATCTGCTCTTACATAACTGAAACGCTATCCCGAAAACCGTTACCAGCAGCAGTATGACAGCAACAAAAATTCAGTTTTCAATGTCTCGCGTAGTTATTGACCGAATTTAAAAATTCAAAGTGCTGTAATAATGTACTCATTAAGAGGTATAATCCTATGTTAAAAGTTTAACGCAGTAACCCATAGAAAATGTGTGTTTTGTGTTGAGGCAGCGCAACAGACGGCGCGCAAATACACGGATTTCGCTCATCCTGTTTTTGAGAATGGGAGAACTTAGCGACTTCTAGCACAGATTACAAATAATTTCAAACCTTTACTCAAACTTTTTCTCACTGACATTCGTACAAAACGATTAAAGGCTGTCCTAATCGTTTACTACATTTTCGCTGTTCATGCAGTCGAACTTCAACATTAGGCATGACGTTTAACTTATTATTTCTTTACTAATTACTCCATTCGCAACACAATTTGCAGACAGTACCCACATATACAACCGAATTTACATGCAAAATTTATGTCATTGTACGACACATAATTCAGTAAATATGGCGCAATAAACATTTAGATGCGCGAAAAACTAGCTTTTTCTTAAAATGGAGTGCAAATTACCCCGTTTATATCCATCCAGTGTCACATAATGAGAGTATTTAGCGATTTCGAACAAATTTGAAAATTAATTTCGAACCTTTGTTCAAAATTTTCGAATGTGTATGAATTCCTAAGGGACCAAAGTGCAGAGGTCATCGGTCCCTAGCCTTACACACTACTTAAACTAACTTATGCTAAGAACAACACACACACCCATGCCCGAGGGAGGACTCGAGCCTCCGGCGGGAGGTGCCGCGCAATCCGTGACATGGCGCCTCAAACCTCGCGGCCACTCCGCGCTGCATCAAACCTTTACTAAACTTTTTCTCACTTACATGCTTAAAGGTAAATATTTAACACATTAACTCATTTGTGAAGTAATCAGACTATGAAGTTGTTTTGTACATGGGGGTTCGATTCTTTAAACAATCGTGGGTTTACTCGTATGTTGACTAATGAATGATGCTTATGCACGTCTCCGCGCAGAACGTTGTTACAGGAACTAGAGGGGTGCGCCATACCACAATTAAATCCTGCGGATTGGCTATGGGCTATTGGTCGGAAACAGCAGCCAAATGGAATGCGGTCTGCATGCGGTTTTCCCTACCCATTAGCACCTCAAATACACAATACGCCACGGATGACATTTGTAAACACACAGAGTAGAGATCACACGGTTGCGAAGAGGTGGTCTATATAACTGTCCTCCCAGAATAATTTTGACAAAAAGGCCATCCGAGCATACAGTTTATGCCATATCCATAAAACGCACTGACGGTGATAAACTCCTAAGTGAGATTACTGCTGTGGTGTTCAGTCTGAAGTTTGATTTGATACAACTCTCCACTTTAGTCTAGCAAGTGCAAGAATCTTCATCTCTGTATAATTATAGCAACTCACATATATTTGAACCTGATTTCTGTCTTCATCTGCAGTCCTTCTTCTTCCTTCCATTACCAATCAGATGATTTCTGCATTCCTAAGGATGAGTTTTATCAATCGATCCCTTCTTTTAGTCACATCGTGTCGTATATTTCTCTTCTCTCTTGTTCGATTCTTCATTACCAACTGGAGCTACAAATCTAATCTTCAGCATTACTCTGTAACTCCACATTTCAAAATCTTCTTTTCTCTCCTTTTTGAGCTGTTTATCGCCCACGTTTCACTTCCTTACGAAGCTACACTCCAGATAAATAACTTCGGAAAAGAATTTCTAACACCTACTGTAAATTTTTATTCAATGTTAACAAATTTATCTTTTTCCGAACTGCTTTTCTTACGATTATAAACTTGCATTTTGTATCCTCTCTACTTTGGCCATTTTGCTGCCCGAATAGAACAACTCGTTTGCAACTTTGATGGTCTTATTGCCTAATGTAATTCCTTTCCAGATTTCAGAAGCTTGCCGAGCGCATATACCCTGAGGAACAATGTGGGTTTCGTCCCCAACGATCTACAGTTGATATGATCTCCATACTCCGGCAAATTCAGGAAAAGTGCCGCAAGCAGAAAACCCCTCCGTTCATTGCCTTTATCGACGTAAACAAGGCTTTCGATACAGTCAGCAGAGAAATGCAGTACTTTTGATGATAGGGTGTCCTCCAAAGCTCTTAAAGGTGATCAAGGCTTTTCACGAAGATTTGGAAGGTGCTGTGGTCTTAGACGGAATCACATCTGGCCCGTTTGCTGTGAAAAGAGGGGTTCCTCAAGGCTGTGTATTGGCTCCCACTCTGTTTAATATTTTTTTCTCAGCTCTCCTCAAAGTTGCTTTTGATGAAACTAACCCGGGCGTTTATCTGTATACCAGAGCTGATGGGAAACTCTACAATATTTCTCCACTCATATCCAACCGCTTCCGAGAAGACTTGCTTGTAAATAGCCTTTTATTGCTGACGATGCTGCATTTGTAGCGCATACTCAAGACGATCTGCAAGAGCTTGTGTATAAATTCTCTACTGAATGCAAGCTCTTCTCCATGTCTATAAACGTAAAGAAGACGGTTGTCATGGCGCAAGGATATCAAACTGGACGGCTCCTTGTTGAAGGCAGTCGATAAATTCTGCTATTTTGGTTCAATAACGACAGAAGATCTCTCTCCCTGGATGACGAGATAAGTGCAAGAATAGGAAAGGCTGCCAGCACTTTCGGACAGTTCCACACACGAGCGTGGGAAAACAAACATCTTGCATTGTCGACAAAAATACTTGTGTATCAATCGCGTGTGCTGAGTACTCTCATGTGCGGAGCTGAGACTTGGACGTCGTATGCCAAACAGGAACGAAAGCTCAATGCCTTTCACCTGTGTTGCTTACGGAGCATCTTGGGAATATCATGGAAGGATCATGTGACAAATGGCTTGGTTCTGAAAACTACAAAAGAACAAAGTGTCACTACCACGCTCAAGCAATGTCGCCTGCGGTGGTTAGGACATCTGCATCCTATGGACCACTCATGTCTGCCCCGGCGCACATTACCCGGTGCTTCACTACGCTTTAGGGATTGCGATCAAGTGTGATACGTGCGCATTTAATATTGACAGTGACAAATGGGAGCAACTCGCTGACGATCGCAGCATATGGAGGAAACTGGCTGCAGATGGATGCAAGATGCACGACCAAGTATGGCTTAACAATTTAGCTGCAAAACGATCATGCAGACATGAGCTTATGACTAACTCTCATATTTGCCTCGCCTGTGGGCACCAAGTCGGCTCTCGCATCGGACTTCTGAGTCACCAGCGAATATGTCTCCAGGATGCCACTTGAATCTTCCGACAGGAAGCACCAGGCCATTGTATATAATTACTTTCCATCGTCTGACTCAGTTCCACTACATTCCATTACAATTATTTATTTATTTATTTAACCTGATCAGATTAGGGCCATTAGGCCCTCTCCTACATCGGACCAGTGTTCCACACATGCAGCATTTCACACATCAGAGTTACATCATGACAATAGTTTAAATAAGAAAATTAGATTACTCTAGTGACAATATGAATAAATAGTAATGACTAAGACCTAATAAAGTAAATGCTGGCAGTATTTCTGCAACAGGCGCTATTCATACAGATTATGATAAAAGCAATCATAATAACAGTAAAAAATCAAATAATAATGATAAACATGAGAAAAATTGGCAATAATAATGGAGATTTGTGCAAATGTACATTAATATCTTGGTGTGTAAAGTAGATGTTTACTAGTATAGCGAGTTTTGGGGAAGGGAGATTTAAGGAGAGGGAAAGAGGGAAGTAATGAGGTGAAGTGCATTCATGTACAGTCATTAACTGTGTTTTGAAGCCGGACATGTTTTTAAGTTCTCTAACAGAACGAGGGAGGTTATTCCAGAATCGGGTTCCCGCTACTGTAAAGGACTTGGAGAAGGTGACCGAGCGATGCTGTGGAACAGAGAGGATTTTATTATGATTGGAACGTGTGTTTCTGTCATGTTGTTCCGACATAAGCGTTAAGGACGAGGAGAGATATGAGAGACAGTGTACATTTATAAGGCAGTAGATGAGACAGAGTGTATGGAAATCTCTGCGTTTGTCTTCACGCAGCCAGGACAATTTTGCATATGCTGGTGAAATGTGTTCAAAAAGTCGAACGTCACAGATTTATCGGACGCAGGCATTCATGACCAGTTCCAGATCTTCGCGAATTTTCCTGAGAGAGGCCTTGTAGGATAATATCGCTGTAGTCAATGATTGAGAGTATAAGCGTTTGTACTAATTTCTTTTTCAGATCGAAAGGGAAGAGTTTTTTATATTTTTGTAGGACATGAAGGGATGCTGATGCTTTTTTGCACACTGCAGTTACGTGCTCCGTCCAATTTAGATTTTCGTATATTATTACGCCCAAACTCTCTGCTGAGGGAGAGAAGTTAATATTTGTTCCATTTAGGATAAGAGATGGTACGGATTCCCGATGTTTTGGGCTAATGAGCTTAGAGTGACCAACAAGTACCGCTTGGGTTTTAGATGGGTTTAGTTTTAGTTCTATATCCTGTGCCCATTTTGATAGTGCATCGAGGTCAGTACTGAAATTTTCAATAGCTTTCTTAAGATTGCTTGGTTTCGCACTTAGATACAACTGAAGGTCATCAGCATACATATGATATTTGCAATAGGTCAGAACCGATGACACACCATTGACATACAGAGAGAAGAGTATAGGACCTAATACTGAGCCTTGGGGAAAGCCTGACACTACCTGCCGCCATTGTGATTTTATATTCCCAGATAGGACGCGTTGCTGACGAGACGTCATGTATGAGCGAAACCATTGCACTGCAATTGGTGAGAAATTTAGACCGCTAAGTTTGGGTAGTGAGATGTCGAAGTCGACAGTATCAAATGCTTTCCTGAAATCTAAGAAGCAAATGATAGTCGCTCCTTGTCTGTCCATGGCAAGTTTCAGGTCATCTGTCACCTTTGTCAGTGCGGATGTTGTGCTTCGATGTTTACGAAAACCTGATTGGCATTCGTCTAGTAGGTTGTTAGTAGTTAGGTAGTTGGTGAGCTGGTCATGAACTATATATTCTAAGGCCTTTGATAGTGAAGGAAGAAGGCAGATGGGGCGGTAGTTAGAGGGTGCTGTGGCGATGTCCTTTTTAGGCAATGGCTTAATTTGTCCCAGTTTCCAGGCCTCAGGGAAAACACTTGTGATTAATGAATCGTTGAAAATGTCTGTTATAGAGGGGAGTAGTTGGTCAATAATAAGTTTTACCATCTGGACAGCGATGCCATCATGTCCAATAGATGCTGTTCTAATCCGCTTTATGGCTTTCTTGACAGTATTGCAAGTGACGTGCTGTAGATAGAATTTTTCTTTGCTACAGTCGTTCGTCCCCATGAAGTAATCAATGATCAATGAGTCTCTGTTTTTTTTCTGTTCAATTGTGGTTGTAGGTAATGTGAAGAATCGGTTTAGCTCTTCAGCTGGGACCATGGAATTTTCTGCAACTTTTATTTTGCCTAAACCGAGACTACGGAGATTTTTCCACAGGATAGCTGGTCTACATCTATTGTCAGCTAATGTACGGGCATGCCTGAGCTTAGCGTTTCTCACCGCTCGACTGCCTATGTTTCGTTTCTGCTTGTATACAGTATGATTTTCAGGTGTAGGGTGTATGTTTTATGCTCGATGTGCAGCGTCTCTGAGATTCATGAGCTGTTTTAATTCATTAGTCAGCCAAGGAGCAGGTTTCCTTTTTACTTTTCTAGCCTTCATTGGAGCACATTTGTCATATAGTTATATTATTTTAATTATTTCGATGTCCATCTTGTAACCTTTTTCCGAAACACAAATAATTCCGTACAACTGATCGTCTTAAGTCGTTTTTTGTCGCTAACAGAATTACGTCATCCGCAAATCTCAACGTTTTTCCTTCTTTACCCTGAACCTTCTTCTATTTCCAAGTTTTCCTTTGATCTCCTTTATTGCTTGCTTAATGTACGAGTACAGACTGTATAACGTCGAGAATAGGCTACAGCCCAGTCTCTCTCTATTCTGAATTGCTGCCTACTTTTCATATCTTTCGACACTCCTAACTGCAACCTGGTTTCTGTACCAGTTGTAGGTAACCTTTGCTCTCTATATTTTATTCGCACTACTTTCAGAATTTCAAATAGTGTTCTTCAGTCAATATTCTCAATAGCTTTCTGTAAATCTTCCAATGCTTGCATAAATTTAAGTTCTTCTTTCTTCATTCAATCTTATAAAATAAGTCATAGAGTCATTATTGTCTCGCGTGTTCGTACATTTCTCTGGAACTCAAACTGATCTTCCTCAGCGTCAGCTTCTACCAGTTTTTTCATTCTTTTGTGAGAAATTCGTGTCAGTATTTTTCAACAGTGTCTTATTAACCTGAACGTTTGGTAATATTCTTTCCTGTTTGAACCTGCCTTCTTTGGTATCGGAGTTATTACATTCTTACTGAAGTATCTCGTATCTTGCACAACAGGCAGAAAAACTTTGTCATGGTTGGATCTCCCAAACATGTCAACAAGTCGTCATTCAAATCAGGTCTTTCATTTCTCTCTCACTTTCTTCCAGCAGTGCCATACTTCATATATCAGCTACGTCCACTTCCTCTTTCCTGTCCATAATGTTGTCTTCAATTTTGTTTCCTTTGCGTAGCTCTTCTGCATATTCCTTCGATATTTCGGCTTTGTTTAGACGCTTGCCTTCTGAGCTCTTGATATTCATACCACTGCGTCTCTTTAGTTTAAAACTTCCTTCAATTTTCCTGTACAAGGCATATATCTTTCCCATAACCACTCATGCTTGAACAGCTTTGTTTTGTGCTCTAGCTATACCTGCTTTCACATTTTGCATTTCCTAGGATGCTCTCTTCCTTTTCCTGCTTCATTTTTATGTTTTCTCCTTTCGTCAAATTAATTTAGTGTGTGATTCATGGATTTCTTTTTGGTTTTCGTGTTTTCGGCCTGTTTGATTCTTTGCTGCATCCCATTTCTCTGAGCTACCCATGTATCTTCTACTGTATTACTTTCCCCTGCTTCAGTCAACCCTAACAACCTCTGGTACTTCCGATTTATCAAGCTACCATCTCCTTAATTTCCTACCTTTCTGCCACTTCTTCGGTCTAAACTTCAGTTTATGAACAATAAATTATGGTCGTAGTTGACATCTACGCTTGGAAGCGTTTTGCAATTTAAAACCTGGTTTCAAAATCTCTGTCTTAACGTTATGTAATTTATGTGAAAACGTCTGGTGTTTCCAGATATTTCCTCATACACAGCATTCTATTACGATTCATAAAGTACGTGTTTGGAATGATTAAATGGTGCTCTAGGCAATATACTACGAAACGGTTCCCCCTACATTTCTGTCGCTCCCCCCCCCCCTCCCCCAGCCATATTCTGTAATTTTCCCCTTTCTTCATTTTCTTGCTATCGAATCCCATTCCGCAGTCACAATTAAAGTTTTGTCACCCTTAACGGAATGTGCAATTACTTTTAACTTATCATACATTATTTCCGTATCCTCATAATCTGTGAAGTTAGTAGGCATATATTTTTGTACTTCTGTGGTGGATGCTGGCTTTGTGTCTGCCTAGGCTGTGATAATGCTTGTAGAAGAAATCACAATGACACAACGTCAAAGACTTACTGTAATTGTACTGCAGAAAGCTATCTCTTACGCTTACTCAGCTGCTATCTGTGGAATTGTCGTTATTCTAGTGTTTTAAAATGTAAAAACGAGGTACAACTTACTTTCATTCTGTGCCCTTTTAGAGCTTACAGATGAGAAGGTTCTGTATCTTTTGTTGTCATATTTACTAACGAAACAGCAACTAATGAGTAAAAATGCATAATAGCAGTAGTGTAATAAGTGCTTGCTCCACTCATCCACAATTTGTTATGTATTTTCAGCCTGTTATTTACTTAGAAGTGACTGGTTTGGTGATACAAAGATTGCATGCCATTTTTCCCAAATTTCAGAATACATCATTGAAGCCTGCAGTTTGTAATGTTAACTAAATTTGATCATCATAATTATTATCATGCAAATTATCCTTTGCATTAAAGTGTAACATAAAGCGCTGTTTTGTGTCACCAAATTTTTCCATTCTTCAATACCATGTTCTGTGCTTGATGAATGTTTCATAAAAACAATAGTTATTTAATCAGTTCAAGATATTAGCCGAAGCAAGAAAATTTTGCTTCAACTCATTAATCCTAACAAATTTCTGATTTTATTGTTTTCTTGCGGTCGTCAATGTAATGTAACCTCTATTCACTAACATTTTACTTCTCATTCTAAAACATTTAAAAAACCCACATTGGATGGAACAAGGTAGCATTACACTGATGAATCAGTTACTAAACTAGTATTTGATGTATATTTGTAAATATAAAATTTTATTGACATTATAATGTCACAATTTTTTGTGTTTGTTTCAAATACTATCAAAATTGGCAAGTAATGAAATATTGATGAACATATGAAAAACAATCTAGTTATAAAAAAGGAAATTAAAACCAACAATTGTAATATTTTCCAGCATAAAAAAATTTTTGCGAAAAAAAACTGAGGATAGCAATCTACTTTACGACATAATACACAAGGTAAGGGTAACACTGTTTATCCTCCTCTTTCTATGCATAGAGTAGCTCCTGCAGGACAGGCGTAATCATTCAAAATGCAATTTTATTTGGCATTTGAATATTTTAAAATTTTAAGAGTAATTAGTTTTCATATTAGTAAAACTTTTTTTGTACACGATGGGTGACTTCGCATCTCAAGAGTGCAGAATAGGGCAGCATTTCTTTATTGTTTTAACAAGTTAATATCGTCTTTTCAGAATATTCATGTTCAGCAATATCGTTATTTGTGTGCTCATATTAAAATGAGATACGTGATTTTATACATGTGAATTAATCCACCTTTTATGTTGTGGTAAAAATAGGAAACTTCACAAAAATGGAAGCTGAAATACGAGATGATATAGAATCAAATTTCACTGATGACAGATTTACTGATGTGAACACTGAGAACACTGAAGCCTCTGCTAGCAAATGGAATGAAACGCTGAGAGCGAGGAAATTAAACCAACCATCAGCCCCACACAAGTCTCATTAACCACAATATATTGTAGTTTGGTAGAAATGATAAAAACAACTGTTGTACAATTATCATTAGAATAAGACGAAATGATAACCATACAAAATGACATATCGTCAAATTGACAAAGTTGTTGGCATAGCAAAATGCCTTGACGAATGAAATTACAAAACTAGAAACTTAATATCAGGGCATTCATGATGCAATAAATCAATTAAATGATGAACAAGACATACGAAAGAATCTGTTCATAAACTGAACGAAAAGCTAGATGATTTTACACTAGAGCAGGAAGTTAAAATTTGAGAACAATTTGATGCGTAAAGAGAAGGATTTTCTAAAGATTTTTCTGAGTGGTTTTTAAGTAAGGAAGCAAATGTAAATGAAAGATTAGACGCAGAGCCACCATGTGTTGTTCGACAGACCGTTACTGCGTTGTTATCTCAGGAAGGCACTTTGGGAGAAATGATTAACACAGAATTAAACCGAATTAAAATTGCGCTAAGAAAAGGTTTACTGGATGGCGAAATAATGTTATGTCACAAATTACAAATTAGTAGCGTACTGCAAGAAGTGTCTTTTGTTAAACAGACAGCGTATGACACAACAACTTTAACAGAGTGGCAGAATTATGTCGCATCACAAATTAGAAGCGCAGAAGAGCTCTCCATTGTTAAGCAGATAGTACTTGACACACCAGCCCCTGTTACTACGATCAATGACGAAAATATTAATCCTATGTTATATGAAGGAATGTATAGAAATGATGTAGGTCAAATGGGTAGCACCTTCATTCTCATCCATTCTATTAGAGAAGGGCTTATTAAAGCACAAACAGTTTATGGTTTTTACACCTGACAAAATGTATTCATCTTGTCATGTTTATCAACTCTTTAAAGGTCTGTTATCAATGTCATGGACAGATGAGCAAAAGATCCTTTTCATAACAGGCTTTATTCAGGGAGAAGCCGCACATTGGGCATCCAGGACCGCTGAAAATTGTCAAACCTTCAAAGAGTTCGAGGAGACATTTATCAGAATGCTGGTCAGGTTGTGTGCAAGAAAGACTCCGTAAGAAGGTATTCAATCCTCAACCATTTAACAGCAGACAAGGAAGTCTACGTAATTATTTCAAGAATTACTTGAGTAAGACACAATACTGGGATGAACCCATATCACACAGGAACGTTCTATGAATACTACAAGCAAAATTGCCATTGGACCGAAGGGAAAAATTAGTCATTGTGCTAGGAATCAATCTTGAACACTTCATGTCTGTACTAGATTCACTTCATCTGAGACAAAACGATTTAAAATTGGCCATAAACAATAATGGTGCACCACAGTCCTTTCCACTGTGCACGCAACCTTACAATTATGGAAGAACAAAAGGCTGTAGTGTCAACTGTATGACGCATCTGTCGTTACCCCAATATGTAACACTTAACCAATCGATCACAATCTATAAATTTTAATAGAAAGAGAGGAAACGATAAGAGATATCATCCTGGTTATTATCGTAACGGGGCAGAGCACTGACAGAACAACATTAACAATCTATAGATTACCCAAATTTGGACTACAATCAACCAAATATGATGAATATGTGCAACACCATGTGATTGAAGCAAACTGGTAAAACCTGAATCCCTCTGCAAATATTATTGAGGTGGTGGAAAACCCATGATCCACAATGACGAATGAAACAAAACAAATTCGGCTGCATTACGCACTCAGATGTCGGCTGTGGGGTGGCATGAGGGCAAAGTATGCAACGCAGTAAACCTATTATGATACAACAATGATACAGACATTAGAGACAAATTAACTACTGGTCACTACAAATTCTGTGATCATAGTAAAGAAATTGTTCAAGCTGATGTACATGCTGTCATAGAGAAAGTATCAACTACAATTGTTTTGGACACAAGTGCTATAGTGAATGTTATGTCGGCCAATTTATTTAGTAAGATTCGTGAGGTCAGTAGGGAACCAACATTTTCTTTGAAGGATTATAAGATTATTGAAGCTGTCAGATCTCGAAATGTCAAAATCAAGACTTAGGTGGAAGTTGTAACAGGAAATGGAGCGATCATACGCCCGTACCTAATTCTATGTGGATTGATTGATTTCATTTTTGACAGAATTCTTAAGCTATAACTATGCAGTGATTGATATCTCCTCAGGCAAATGCTTTCCGAAAATCGAGAGCAAAAATATTGTTGTAGACTTAATAAAAACAATGACAGCATGGTAAATAATGCCAGTTCCTAAAAGTAAAGTTCGTTAAGGTGAAAGCAGCATACATCTATAGTACACCTTCCCACTGTGGTCAAACTTGTGAAGGCATTGCTAATTACGCATATAAAATTTTTTTCGTGATTTTCTTTAGATTTCTGTTCTTTTTCTTTTGTTCATATGGGCATTTCTAATTGTGATTATGTAACATTCTACTGTGGTTTTTAAATGTAAAGATGTAATTGTTATTATTTCGTTTGCCAATAGATAAATATGTTTCTTGCTTTGTACCTGTGGTAAAGTTTCTAAAGTTCTCTTTTGGAATATTATTAATTGTGAAAAATGCAGTCAATAACATTTATAAAGGTTTATGTAATTTACGATAACGATATAACATCTATAGACAGGGGACAGCGATAGTGATATCGAGAGTTGAAAGGTTGTTGCGTGGTAGAGGGGATGGTGGATGGCGTGTCTGTGAAGCGTGCGCGGGAAAAATAGTACTGTGTTCCATGAAAAGCATACGTAATTGTATGAACAGTGATACCGAATTATCAGATTGTTAATTCTCTTTACCACTGCGGTATGTAATGCCATCGCCAGCGAACTTTAAGAGCAAATAAACCGGACTGTGAAAGTGCCGCTAACATTACTCTGTTGTTGCCAACACGAACTGTGCCTTTATTCGAATGAACTTTGCTGGTATTGGTTTTGGGTGGTGGAACTGTTGTATATCACATTCTATCAAGCCATGAAAGTGAAGACTAATTAACTGCGCAATATAAATGGCTTTCAGTGACGTTGTCGAAGTGTCGGTGTGCTTCACATACATGAACAATTCATAGAATTGTGTATTTGTGGGTAAGACTATATGAATGCGACGAACCGTGTAATTATGGACGATAGCGTCACGGACAGTGCATAAAGTGTAAAAACGAGCGATGTCTACGTCATGTACTTTGAAAGAGAGGACATGTCAACTACGTTCGTATACTGGCGTCTTGTGGTTTGTTAATTACCACGGGGTTAATGATACAGCTGTGCCGGAACTTTATTTGCGTTCCGCCGGAGAGGATTAACCAGCGGAACTGTCTGTATCCTGCTCTCATCATCGTAACCCGCCGACGTCGTGCTGCCTAACGCAACGCTTCGTATGCAACAAAAAGTTAAGGGATTTCGCCGAACCCTATCCCCTGACCTAGAAACTTTCTTTCTCTATTAAAAGTATAAGAATTACAGACTCTATTTAATTAAATTCTTTGTTTAGTTTGTTTGCTTTCTGCTAACGAAAATAAAATTACAATCAGTGAATTAAAAGTTACCTGGTAGTCATCGTTGAAACACCCGTAAATTTAAACTTCTTCCTCTCATTAGGGCTGATTCTCCTTGCATGTCAAAATTATTGTAGTTATTTTATGTAGTTTTATGTATTGTTATGAGACTAGATATATGTCAGTGACTAATAAGAGTATTTTGGCGCGAAATATGGCTTCGCGCGAAAATTACGGCGACCGCCATAATTGCTTGCGTTCTGACCAATAACGTAAAAGCTGCTATTCCCGTATTGGTGCTTTTCCTGACGTGAGCGGGAATTATAAATGTCAGCTGTCAAATCGCGTAGTGACTGTTTACCCAGTAATAAAAGTTTTTGATATTGTATTGCTACGAGTCGTAGTATTAAGAGACACTGGTTATACTCAAAAGTGGGTAAATGTATGGTGAAACCCCCCAGTGTTCATGCGATTGTTAACAGTATTGTGTCCGATTCACGAAATTTTGTAACTTTTTCTAATTCCTTTCAGATATTGTCTTAGATGTCTTTGAAGTTTCAGAGAATATATACACAATTTTGTCGGTTCAAGTTAATTTCAGAGCAGTTTCTCGTGAGTACTAGAGTTTTCAGGTCATAAATAAAGTGGGATCGTGACCAATTGAGAAGTATAACAGAGAGTGTGGTTTTCCAACTAGAATTTTGGATGACTTCACAGTTCAGATTTTGATAATTATTTTTCCTGTGGGTTGAGGTCATCACAAACTGACATATTGAAAGTCAAATAAAGGATAAGATTATAGCGTCTATGGCAGTTCACCGTTATGAAATATGCTGGTAGAATACGTATTTCATCCCATGGACCAAGAAAGTGACGGTCACAAAGGAAAATGGCAAATGTTCGAGAAGAGAAGAATAGAGTCCTTGATATCACCATATTGTAGCTCTCTACTAGCTGTGGTAAAGCGCAGTGGAAACTTTTGCATCATTTTAGATGCAAGAGCTATCAAAAACATTATTATTCTGTATGAAATACAACAGATAATTAGGATGCACAGCTGCAAAAGTTTCATAGTATTGAATACATTATCAGCTACGATTTGGCAGGTAAGCCTATCAAAAGAATCCAGAAAATATACTGCTTTCATAAATGGAGGAAGGAGTTTTGAAATTTTTATATTGCCATTCAGATAAAATTTAGGTTCAGACATATTCATTTCTGCCTTTGATACAGCCTTGTGGCCTGACTTACTAGATAAGGTAACACTTTATTTCGACGACCTATTAATGGCCACCACAATGTGGGAAGACCATTTAGACTTGATGGAAAGAACATTACAAAGATTTTCAGAAGCAGGAGTGGTGGTTAATCATATTTGTGTATTAAATAAATTACTTGTGTATGTATGAATTATTAAATGTGATTTAGAAACTAACTTAATGAGTGATGTTTCTAGCAACTTTTGGAGGCATGTCTACGCTGAAACAAAGCTATGTGATTAGTACTATTGGTATGTAGACATTTATTACAGGGGAAAACTTTGTCAATTAGCACTTAGTTTGACCAAACTCTCCAACAGTACTTGTATATAGCAAATAAACTGATTACTAAGCCCTGCACTGCTGTGTTAAACTCGGACAATGGGTGAAATATATGTATGTACATAGTTACTAGGAAGGTAAAGCCAAGAGGCATTTTAGTGTAAGTACATATACTTCATATACAGTACACTATGATAATTAGAAACTCCATGTTGTGATACTACCCTATTTCAGATGAAAATCTTGTCTTCTCTAAAGGAAAGGAAGACATTTGTAAATATATGGCTAGACTCTTCACTGTAGAAATGGGGTACATTATGTTCAAATGGCTCTGAGCCCCACGGATTAACGACGACAGCCGGGGTGATGGCCAGCCTGGATGTGGTTTTTAGGCGGTTTTCCTCATCCCCCTAGGTGAATACCGGGCTGGTCACCCACATCCCGCCTCGATTACACAGCTCGCCGACATTTGAACACTTACATACTATTCCATGGATTACTCTAGTCGCAGACAGTTGGGGTACATTAATTCTATCCCGGGGGGTATGGGGTGGAAGGGCATCCGGCCACCCCTTCCACTAACATTGCCAAATCCGATTAACCATGCCGACCCTGCCTAACTGCGGGAAAAGGCACAAGCGAAAGAAAGTATTTAAAAGGATGTGAATAGCAACATTTAACATACAAGTGGGCTTTGAATGATTACATTCGTCCTGGCACCTCGCGAGTTCCAAGAAAGTATTCAGCTCAGATTTGAGCGTGTTTCTTATTTATTCTCTGAATCTTGCCGATTTTTGGGAGTGGTTTTGCTTAACTCTCTTAAATAAAGGTTGATTTTGTTCTAAGAATACACGACGTGGTCCTGATCGGCATAATGCTAAAATGAATAAATTTATTTAGCAGTATCACCAAATGACTTGCGGCCCAATAAAAAATACTAACTACAATCAAGGCAAAAACAAAACTTTAAAGTACTTTACAATTTTAAATACATGAGACTTTAGCACTAGTCTGACGATTTTACGAAATCAAACCAGAGCTGCAAAAGAAAACTGCTGTAATGATTGCAAACTTATTTGTGCAATGGAGAATGGATATAATTCCTACAGAACGATGTATACATTTTGTTCAATAAATATTTTATCTGTATTTTGCTTTACTATAAGTATTGAGATCCATGGGGGTGGGGGGGGGGGGATGAAAGAACGTACTGTAAATAATATGTATCGATAGAACAAAAATCTCTCGGTGTACATGCCGCGCCAATTCAGGATAAAACTCTAAGCTTTCGACCACTACCATCATGGTCGTCGTCAGGGCTAAAACTGACTGTCGTGAACTAGCGAGGCTCCCACTTTTATATGCGAAGGACGGCTTCTGATTGGCTGGAATACGTCATAGCAACAGCGATATGGCGCGTAGTGAAGTGGTGCCCTCTACTTCCAAAGATGTAGTTTCTATCCCGCGTTGCTTGCAGCGCCATCCCTTGAAGTTAAGTGTTTAGCAAGCCTGTACGTAGGAGAGCCAATAGCGCTAACAATCGGTCTCAACGGGACGTTCTCCTTATGAACCTTTGGCAAATCGTACAGTCTTGGTGGCCTAGGTGCTCTCGGCCGTAAGTTCTTCACCAGTTCGTCGGAGAGGCCAGAGTTTTTTAGTAGCTCCCTTGTCTTCCTACTGAGCGCCGATGTGGGATCCCGTCTGAGAATCCGGTATGTGCTGTCCTCCAGTAACAATCCAACTTTCTTGTGGTAATCTGTAGCGTTGAGGATTATCATGGCGTTCCCCTTGTCAGCAGGTAAAACAACTAGATCTTCATCCTTCTGCAACAATTTCAGTCCTTGTCTCTCCTCTGTGCTGATGTTTGACTTAGGCGGCTTGGATGTCGCTAAAATCCGGCTAGTAGCAAGCCTTACGTCATCCGCTGCTTCTTGAGGAAGATGACGAACTGCTTGTTCCACTCCACTAATAATCTCAACCACCGGTAACTTACGTGGAGCTGGTGCAAAGTTCAATCCTTTACTGAGAGCCGAGATGGTAGCGTCATCAAGTTCCTTGTCAGAGAAGTTGATAACAATGCGGTGAATGCCATTGGACCCAGTAGTTCCTTGATCATGGTTAAGCCGCTCAAATTTATCGGCCTGTTTCGCCGTGGTCCTGCTTAAATTGGCTCGTTGGTGTGCCGCCAAAGTCATATCCACCCATTCCCAGTCCAATGGTGAGAGGACTCCGGCCAGAAATAAATACCAGGTATGAACTAGATATGAACGCTCGCCTGTTATTTAGTTGCCATGGATTCGTCACTGTCACCAGCAATAGCGAATTTTTTCATGGAGGATTTTGAAGAACGAGCGTTGAGCAGTGCTCACCTCCGACCATCATGCGTCTACCGATACGTCGACGATACTTTTTTAATCTGGCCACACGGCAGTGACATGCTGCAGCAGTTCGTCGAACATCTGAATGGTGTACATCCAAACATAAAATTTACATTGGAGGTAGAGAAGGAAGGGAAGTTACCTTTTTTTGATGTGTTGGTGGAGCGAAAGCCGGATGGACGACTGGCCATTCTGTGTACAGGAAGCCAACCCATACAGACTTATATCTGCATAGCCACAGCATCCATCATCCGTCTCAGAAGAGAGCTATGCTGAATACTTTAGTACACAGAGCCAGGACTTTTTCCGACAAGGACCACCTCGGTCCTGAGATTAGCCATTTGACAACTGTTTTCAAGAGGAATGGTTATTCTGCCGGTGAAATTAAATCAGTATTGTCCAAGAAAGTAAGACACGATGACGGCCATATACAAGAACAGGACCAACACATAGCGCGGCTTCCTTTTTGCGGTGCTACAACAAGTAAGATAGGCAGAGTCCTAAAGAGGCAACGAATAAAACCAGCCGGCCGGGGTGGCCGCCGGTTCTAGGCACTACAATCTGGAACCGCGCGACCGCTACGGTCGCAGGTTCAAATCCTGCCTCGGGCATGGATGTGTATGATGTCCTTAGGTTAGTTAGGTTTAAGTAGTTCTAAGTTCTAGGGGACATATGACCTCAGAAGTTGAGTCCCATAGTGCTCAGAGCCATTTGAACCATTTTTTTTAATAAAACCAGTTTTTCGACCACTTAGGAAAATTAAGGAAATGTTGAGACCAGTCAAAGATAGTCTCGGCTTAAGAGTGTCGGGAATTTATACTATTCCTTGCGAATGTGGCAAGAATTACGTGGGCCAGTCTGTAAGAACCGTTGCCGACCGCTGCATCGAGCACCAGCGCCACCTGAAATACAGGTATTTGGAAAAATCAGCCGTGGCTGAACATAGCCTGCTTAACAAGCATAAGATTTTATTTGAAGAAACCCGAGTAATAGCCCATGCATCGAATTACTGGGACTCTGTGATCCGGGAAGCAGTCGAAATTAGACTTAGCGATAATAACTTTAACAGAGACAACGGTTATGCACTTAGCAACACTTGGAAGAGTGCACTGGATAAAGAAAAATCGCAGAGAAAAACTTCCCGCACTTTACCTCCTGATTCAAGGAATGGCGCTCCAAGCAACGCGGGACAGAAACTACATCTATGGAAGTAGAGGGCACCACTTCACTACGCGCCATATCGCTGTTGCTATGACGTACTCCAGCCAATCAGAAGCCGTCCTTTGCATATAAAAGTGGGAGCCTCGCTAGTTCACGACAGTCGATTTTAGCCCTGACGACGACCATGGAGGTAGTGGTCGAAAGCTTGTAGTTTTATCCTGAATTGACGCGGCATGTACACCGAGAGATTTTTATTCAAGAAATACGTCGCGAAAGACTTCGTAGCCAATATGTATTGATAAACTGTGATGCAGTGAACTTACGAGGTGCGGCTAGAAAAAAACCGGACTGATGCTGGAAAAAACATTTATTTACAATTATTTACAATTTCATGTTATCTCCTTCAATGTACTCTCCTCCTCGGTCTCTACACCGCTCCATGCGAATTTTCCACTGTTCATAGCAATGCTGCAGATCATTTTCGGTAAGTCCATACATTACTTCCGTCGCTTTTTCTTTTACTGCTTCAACAGTCTCAAATCTAGTTCCTTTCAAAGCTGACTTGACTTTAGGGAAAAGAAAAAAGTCACAGGGGGCCAAATCAGGTGAGTAGGGTGGATGATCTAAGATGGGAATGTTGTGTTTTGCCAAAAACGTCTTCACTGACAACGCACTGTGAGCTGGGGCATTGTCTTGGTGAAGGATCCATGACTTTTTTCTCCACAAATCGTTCCGTTTTCTCCGTACTAGCTCACGTAGGGTAGCCAGGACGCTAATGTAGTAATGCTGATTCACTGTTTGTCCCTCTGGTACCCAATCAATGTACACAATCCCTTTGATGTCAAAAAAAAAAAAAACAATCATCATTGCCTTGAATTTCGATTTTGACATTCGTGCTTTTTTTTTTGTCGTGGAGAACCAGGAGTTTTCCAATGCATCGATTGGCGTTTAGTTTCGGGATAGTAAGTAAAAAACCACGATTCATCGCAAGTAATAACATTTTGTAAGAAGGTGGGATCACTTTCAATGTTTTCCAGGATGTCAGAACAAATCATTCTTCGGCGTTCCTTCTGTTCAATTGGAGACACTTTGGAACCATTTTTGAACACACTTTGTTCATGTTGAAACTTTCATGAAGAATCTGCCTAACACTTTCCTTGTCAACTCCTGTTAACTCAGACACTGCTGTGATTGTTAAACGGAGATCTTGTCGAACAAGTTTACCGATTTTTTCAATGTTTGCATCAGTTTTTGCTGACAATGGTCTGCCAGTGCGAGTGTCATCACTGGTGTCTTCGCGGCCATCTTTAAATCGTTTAAACCACTCAAACACTTGTGTTCGCGATAAACAATCATCGCCGTACACTTGTTGTAACATTACAAACGTTTCACTTGCAGATTTTCCTAGTTTGAAACAAAATTTGATGTTAACACGCTGTTCTTTCTGTACACTCAACATTTTCCGACGCACAGACAAAACGTCAACTACTTAAAACAGACGCCACGGGCAGACTGAGTGCAGGAGGCAGATGAAACTCGAGCAGTAGGCGGAGCGAGAGTCACGTGACAGGCCACGCGACTTTCAGCCTTATTGCATTCGTTTTATTGTTTCACCAGTACTAGTCCGGTTTTTTTCTAGCCACACCTCGTATTTTCTAATAGATTATTGTGTTTGTGGTTATATGACGAAGTTATGGAACACTGATGAATACATATGGTGAAAAGTTGAGACCTAGTCAGACTAACACTCTGTTAAGACATGTTGAAGTGCGCGACAAAAACTGAAATGCCGACAGAACCTATGAAGTATATTGCACTTTCCTAATATGAACTTATCAATCTGCTATCCCTTAGTGGCATAGTACAAGATGGCGAAGTTTTCTTTGTGTAGTGTGAGACAATTTTATGCACACTTTCACACGTGTTAAGGAACTCAATGCTCGACGTGCAACTGGTACAGTGACACAGTGGCATGACTAAGTGTTCTGCATGCCACGTGCCTAACTTGATTGTCGTTGCGAAACACTGTGTGCACTGTCATTATTGATTTGGACTTTATATTCATAATAATGAAAAATTGCCCTACACAGACACGTAGTACAAGTTGTGGGCATTAATTGCAAAATTGATTTCGACTGTATGAAAGCGTTTTTCCCAAACTTTGGTGATTTAAATCATTGTGTACTAGACATAGAGTGATGCTACATAGATGAAAAATTTAAAACAAGAGATCCCCGCACGCAACCACGAATCCATTTAATGTATAGCTTATCTTTAGACATTGCTAACCGTGCAAAAATTCTACTTGCACGTTAACAAAGAATTTTCTTTCATAGGACCTATGTAGGTCGTACATATGTACAGGAAATTTTGTTGCAAAACTGTTGCCCATAACCTAATAACGATAGACTATCTCATGGCATCATTAGATACAACCCTAGCTACAATGACGTGACCTTCCTGCTGTGCAGCCATTAACCTCTGTCTGGATCTTGACTACAGAGATGGGTCCCAAAAATAACTGACAACGTCTCCCTCACTATGTCCTTGGACCCACTGTATCTTGTTAATGTCTACAAAAAAGCTATTCAACCACCATCCACCATCTCCTGACTTCAGACATTTATTATACTGAAACACAAACGGTAACAGTCATTTCAGTGCACAAATACTACGTTTTATATGTTGTTCGTACGATGCTATCTGTGAGATAAAACGGAGAAGAAAAAATAACAATGAGAATTTTAACTGAAATCACATCAACTGAATGTTTATCTGATGCGTTTGAGCTATATAAACAGAGACTGTAAAAGTGTACTAGCTAATAATTTTGCTGAGCACTGCCTTATGATAAACTGTTCTATCTTTAACCATAATTAATAGAATTAGTATCTACAATTTATCCTGTACCGTTCTCACCGTTCAACGCTTCATAACATCGCTAACACTGTAAAATGTTAACGTCTGATGGCGTCGTCGCAATTTTCTCAGGTTTCCTGATGACTACTCTCAAATAGGGCCGGGGGGCGGCAAATATTTACTTAAATAGTTCTGAGCGTACTAACTCATGACATCCAATATTTTCTTGAGAAACCTTAAGCAATCTGTTATGATCAAACGGCTTACATGAATGTCATGACAAGCAAATCTATTCCCTCGTATTAATTATCTGAAAATGTTTGCAAAACCTGTTGTGTACCTACCGCCATACACTTATTTAGCCAAGCAGCTTCATATTCCATTAACTATAACTATGAAATTACTATCATTATGTGTCAACGATGAGCCTCTGAATGAAACGTCATTGAATGGCGCTTCCGAAACCTGTGACAGACACTGTCTCCGTAGGGGCATTATAAGAAATCGCAATGACTCAACGTCAAAGACATAATAGTACTACAGAAACTTTATCTCCTGCGCTTATTCGGCTACCTGTGGAATTTTCGTTCTTCTATTGTTTTAAAATACAAAAACAAGGTACAACTTACTCTTGTTCTGCTTACTGTTGCACGTTCCATACAAGAAGGTTCCATATTTTTTGTTATCATAATTACTAATGAACAATATCTAAATGCTTAATAACATATTGATACTAGTGTAATCAGCACCAGGTTCACTAATCCAGAAAGTTTTATGGATTGTCAGCCTGTTAATTATACACATCAGAAAAAGTTCGTCACCTCGATGCCGAGAGTTCCGCAACCTGTACAGAAGTTGGAATAGAGATCAACATAAACATCATTTCCGCCCTTTTTATTGCTCATGAAAAGCACACATGGCATGTTGTTCCACCATACAGCGAGACCTTCAGAGGTGCTGGTCCAGATTGCTGTACACACCAGTACCTCTAATATCCAGTAGCACGTCCTCTTGCATTGACGCATGTCTGTATTCGTCGTGGCATACCATCCACAAGTTCATCAAGGCACTGTTGATTAACGGCGATTCGGTTTAGATCCCTCAGAGTGGTTGGTGGGTCACGTCGTCCACAAACAGCCCTTTTCCACCTATCCCAGGCATGTTCAGTAGGGTTCATGTCTGGAGAACATGCTGGCCACTCTAGTCGAGCGATGTCGTTATTCTGAAGGAACTCATTCACAAGATGTGAACGATGGGGGCGCGAATTGTCGTCCATGAAGACGAATGCCTCGCCAATATGCCACCGACGTGGTTGCACTATCGGTCGGAGGATAGCATTCACGTATCGTACAGCCGTTACAGCGCCTTCCATGACCACCAGCGGCGTACGTCGCCCCCACATAATGCCACTCAAAAACAGCAGGGAGCCTCCACCAGGCTGCACTCGCTGAACAGTATGTTTAAGGCGTTCAGCCTGACCGGGTTGCCTCCAAAAATGTCTCCGTCGATTATCTGGTTGAAGGCATATGCAACACTCATCGGTGAAGAGAACGTGACGCCAATCCTGAGCGACCCGTTCGGCATGTTGTTGGGCCCATCTGTACTGCGCTGCATGGTGTCGTGGTTGCAAAGATGGACCTCGCCATGGACGTCGGGAGTGAAGTTGCGCATCATGCAGCCTACTGCTGAGTCACAACACGGCGTCCTGTGGCTGCACGAAAAGCGTTACTCAACATGGTGCCGTTGCTGTCAGAGTTTCTCCGAGCCATAATCCGTAGGTAGCGGTCATCCACTGCAGTAGTAGCGCTTGGGCGGCCTGAGCGAGGCATGTCATCGACAGTTCCTGCCTCTCTGTTTCTCCTCCGTGTCTGAACAACATGGCTTTGGTTCCCTCCGGGACGCCTGGACAGTTCCCTTGCTGAGAGCCCTTTCTGGCATAGAGTAGCGATGGGGACGCGATCGAACCGCCGTATTGAGCGTCTAGGCATAGTTGAACTACAGACAACACGAGCCGTGTACCTCCACGTCTGTGGAACTGATAGGCTGTCTGACCCCCTCCGCCTAATAGGCACTGCTCATGCATGGTTGTTTACATCTTTGGGAGGGTTTAGTGACATCTCTGAACAGTCAAAGGGATTATATCTGTGATACAATATCCACAGTAAACTTCTGTGTTCAGGAGTTCTGGGAACCAGGGTGATGCAAAACTTTTTTTGTTGAGTGTATTTGGAAGTGATTGGTTTGGTGAAGCAACGACTGTGTGCCTTAAGCATGCAATCATTTCCAAATTTCAGCATACATCATTGGAGCCTGCACTTTATAATGTTAACGAAGTTCCATCATTATTACTATTATCATGCAAATCATTCTTTGCATTGAATCCTAACACAGACCGCAGTTTTGTGTCAAACGACGGTTCCTCTCTCCAACAACGAATTCTGTACCTGATGATTCAGTTTAACAAAGATGATAGGTATTTAACCAATTCAAGATATTATATGAGCTGGAGACTTTTACTTCAACTCATTAATTCTAAGGACTACATTTTCATACTTTTATTATTCTCTTGCTGTCGTCAATGTGATGCTACCATGATTCGCGAACATTTCACTTCTTATTCTAAAACATTTAAAAACCCTCACTGGTCGGAACAAGGAAGCATTACAGTTCATTATGCTGCTCATAGCACTTCACCAGCATTCCAGATTTCTTGTTCGTTATTAGTCCTACTCCTGCATTACTCCTATTTGACTTTGTGTTGACAACTCTTTGCACAACTGATCAGAAATCACGTTCCTCCTGCCAATGCACTTCACTCATTCTGACTAACCTGTCCAGGTCCCATTTCGGGTACTCTCATTTATTTAATCGATTATGGTATCTAACTTTGTACATCTACATGGATACTCTGCAAATTACACTCAAGTGCCTGGGCGACAAACAGAACGCCAGGATTTTTTAACCCCAGATGACCTACTCCTGAAGATTTTGCAAGAAAATGATCCACACAACACCGAAGGTAGAAACGGCAGATAAGCCTGACAACTACTGCACAATTAGCGTAATGACCGGTGCATCCGAGTTGGCGACAAGGATAATATACATAATAATGAAAAAGAAAATGAAGGATCTGTTACATAACAAGTAGTTCGGCTTGTGGAAACGTAGAGCACTAGAGAGACAGTTCTGAAGTTGTGGTTGTTAATCGTAACAAGCCTTAAGTAAAACCAAGACACATTACTAGGTTCTATGGACACTGAAGAATGTTTGATGATGTGAAATGGAGCAAGACGCTAGAAATTCTGAGAAATATAGGAGTAAGCTATAGGGAAAGACGGATAATATGAGGGTAATCACAAAAGTAAGGTCTCCTATTTTTTTTTATAAGTACAGAACTCTGTTTGTGTGGCAGTCGGTCACACTGTTATCAAGATTGCTTCACGCGCTGTGTGTAAACATGCGCACGCCATGGCTCAGGCAGCCGTTGGGAATGGAGCTCCCGTTGGATGCTACCGCCAAGTGCGAATTGTGCGCAGTTATTCGGTTTTTGAATGCAAAGAGCACTGCGCCGATTGAAATCCATCGCCAATTGACGGAAGTGTATGGTGAATCGGGCATGGATGTCAAAAATGTTCGTAAGTAGTGTAGACAGTTTGCAGCTGGTCGGACCGAAATTCACGACGCATAGGGGAGCGGGAGACCGTCAATTTCTGATGAGACAGTGTTGAAGGTTGAGCAAAGCATGCGTGAAGCTCGGCGGATCACCCTGGATGATCTCTGCACGTTGGTTCCTGAGGTTTCCCGAAGCACCGCTCACAGAATTTTAACGGAACCATTGAACTACCAGAAGGTGTGAGCAAGATGGGTGCTACGCATGCTGACTGGAGACCACATGCGGCAACGAGTTGATGCTTCCTGCGCATTTCTTCACCGCCTTGCAGCCGAACAGGACGACTTTCTCGACTGGTTAAAAGAACATTTGGCCGGAAAGCGATTCAACTCCGACGACGAGGTGAAAGAAGAGGTCATAACTTTCTGAACAGCATGGCAGCGAGCTGGTATGATATGGCCATACAAAAACTGCCACAGCGACTACAAAAATGCATCGACAGAAATGGTGATTATGTCGAAAAACAACTAAATGTTCAAGCTGTAAACTGATGTAAACCATTGTAGAAATAAACAGGTCTATGTGCTTATAAAAAATAGGAGACCTTACTTTTGGGATTACCCTCGTATTAGGGGAGCCGTAGAGGGTAGAAACTATAGTGGAAGTAATACAACAAATACTCGTAATATAGGATGTAGACTGAAAGTCAAATCTGAGGCACAAAAACGGAATTCGAGGCAGTCCACATCAAACCAGACTAATGATTCCCCCCCCCCCCCCAAAAAATTACATCCGTAAACGACATATGCATCTATACTCTTCAGACAACTGTGGAGTGCATGGTAGAGGGTGCTTCCCATCATACTTCACGTTAGGGATTCTTCCCGTTACATTCGCATATGAAGTGTGGGAAGAATGACAGCCGAAATGCATCTGTGCATGCTGTCCATAGCCTAATCTGTTCTTCACTAATCCTACGGGAGCTACACATAGACGTTTGTTTTACATTCCTAGATTCTTCAGTTCACACTGGTTACTGAAACTTTGTAAGTAGGCTTTCGCGACAATTGTCGTCGACCAGTATTTCTGTGAAGCTCTCCCATGGGTCAGACAAACCGACTACCATCCATACTGTCCTTCGATGTATACGTTCAAGAGCCACTGCTTATTCCTATTTAGTATGAGTCATGCACATTTGAGAAACGTTCTAGTATGGACCACACGAGTGTTTTCTAAGCCCTATTTTTTATACTAGAAGTACTTCTTTTGCTGGGTACGACCTCTCTGCCTGTGCTAGTCTGCTTTTTACACTATCCCGTGACATTAATATGACCACCTGCCAAAGCCCTGAACAGATAGTTTTGCAGTCAGACCGCTGCGAGATGTGCAGGAAGAAAGTCAGCCAGATTCTGGAAGGTTCCAACAGGAATAAGGAGCCTTGCCGAATCTAGTGTCATGTCCTAACACAGGATGGAGGGAAAGCAGGGGGTTACAAGTCAGTCTGCAATTTACGACTGGTTAGGAGCAAATGAAAGGGACAAACTTTCAGTGAAAGCACGTTGATTGTTTGCCTTAGCACCAAGGATCTGGTTAATGCTGTTTATTTGCAGTGAGGCTAAGCACAACAATGAAGGGTACTTGTAAACATTAGAAAAAGCAAAGGGTGCTAGTGGTTGCACAACAGAAGTCACTGTCTTGAGCCCGTGGAGTGAGCACTAGCAAGAGCAGCGAACACGAGCAGCATTTTAAGTACAAACTTTGTGAGCAGCACACCAAGTGAGAGAAACAGACTTGTCGGAACTTACCGAGGCTGGCAATGAGCGACATGGAGTTGGCGCCCCAATGATCTGACCGACAGCTCCCTCTGACTACAAAAACAACCGGTTTTAAAGGATTGTGGCGGCGCACTATTTTTCCCTTCCCATACTTGGCCCCCCAATCCACCGTCACTTCAGAGGCTTCGGCCAATCTGACGAGTTGCTCTACACTTCCAGGGCGTCTCTGGCCACTCACATTCAGATTCCTCCCCTTCTCCTAGTCGGTAGGTAGGGATGTATCTGGATTTTATATTAATGAATTCCAAGTTTGGTGGCAACAGGGTTCAGCTGAAAGCTAAACCTCACTGCTCTTCCTCTTACGGCCAGCAACAATAGTGTTTTACGTCACTTGGCCCAATCAGTCTTGAAACTTCTGAATCACAGATGTTTTGAGTTAGTAAATCCTAGCCACCAGCTCTTACACGTAACAGTAATAGAAAGTCTTCTACGGAATAGGAGGAGTTGCAAAGGAAAGACTTTCTCAGTTTGTTTTCAAACTTTACTTTGCTGTCGGTCAGACATTTTATATCAATGAGTAAGTCTTAAAAAATTTTTGTTTCGGCATTTTGCATACTTTTGCTGGTCCATTGTGCCTTATGGGACGACGAGATCACCAAGGGAATGCCACTAAACATTCCCCAGACTATAACGCTCCCTCGTCTCGCCTGGACCCTTCCTACGATTGTTGCAGGGAGTCTGCTTTCAGACGTTTCACGGCATACACGCCACCGGCCATCTGTCCGATGGTGCATATAACGTGATTCACCTTAAAAGGCCTACTGACCCCCAGTTGTGGTACTGGAGTGCAAATTCCACAGCCTTCGTCACCTATTAACAGCTGTCAGCATGGGAACAGAAATAGGCGCCTGCTGTAGAGACCAGTACGCAGGATGTTCATTGAAAAGTTTTTGAGGAGACAGCGCAATTTTGCGATGCAGGGTATTCTTTAATCAAGGCGCCACGCAAACAGTTTATAAAGTTAGCCATTTTGGATATGCTTCCACACTTGGTCCGAAAGCCAATTACCCTATCCTTTGGCAAGTCAGACGAGCCGCTCCGTTTCCGCATTACGACAATGACTGCCCTGTTATCCGCGTCACCCTGGCGCGCTTAATATGCCCTCCAGTGCTAGGGCTTCCACCTGCCGTCCTTATTTCGTCGATCGTGTGTTATTTTGCTTAGAAAGTAGTTAAATTTCTTCACGTCATCCACTTCGTGGTCTCCAATTTACATGTTAATTTTATTGCTAATCTTATTTCTGGTGCCGGCTGCTGTGGCCGAGCGGTTCTAGGCGCTTCAGTCCGGAACGGCGCTGCTGCTACGGTCGCAGGTTCGAATCCTGCCTCGGGCATGGATGTGTGTGATGTCCTTAGGTTAGTTAGGTTCAAGTAGTTCTAAGTCTAGGGGACTGATGACCTCAGATATTCCCATGGTGCTTAGAGCCATTTTTTTTTTATTTCTGCTAAACCTCATTTCAATAGTCTCTGTCTGGCTTGCTCTCAGTCCATAATCTGTATTCATTACACTGTTCATTCCATTCAAAAGGTCATGTAATTCTTCCTCACGTTCACTGATGTCCGTTCACCCTGACTTTTAATACCACTCTTGAACCTTCTTTCTGTTTCCATCATTTCTCCTTCATTGTACAGCTAAAACAGTCGGGGTTCTTCATTGTATAGTTTAAGCAATGTGGATGAGAGATCGCATTCTTGTCTTACATGCTTTATAATCCGTGCACTTCGTTGTTCGTCTTCCATACTTACTACTCACTCTTGATTTTTGTACATACCGTATATTACTCGCCTTTCCTATAGCTTGCACCTATTTTTCAGACAGTTTCGAAAATTTTGCACAATTTTACATTATCGAACGTTTTCTCTAGATCGAGAAATCCTTTTCTTAAGCTTTGTGTCCATTATCAAGCGCAATGTCACAATTGCCTCTCTGGTGCCTTTATCTTTCCAAAGGCCAAACCGATCGTTATCTAAAAAATCTTCAATTGTATTTTCTATTCTTTTGTACGTTATTCTTGTCAGCAGCTTTGGCGCATGAACTGTGACGCTGATTGTACTGTGACGCTGACTATACGATAGTTCTGGCACTTATCTGCCCTTGCTATTTTCGCGACTGCGTGGTTCATATTTTTCCGAAAGTCTCACAGATCCTATACATCAAACTGAATAGTCGTTTAATTTTCACTTCCCCCAATCACTTTAGAAATTCCAAGAGAATGTTATCTATGCCTTCCACTTTATTTGATCTCAAGTCTTCAACAGCTCCGTTAAAATCTAACGGTAGATCAACTATATCCACCATATCGACTCTCATTTCTTCTTCTGTCACGCCTTCAATTAGTTCCTCTCCCTCGTAGGGGTCTTCGTTGTATTCTTTCCTCCTATCCGCTCACTCCTCTGCGTTTGACAGTGGAATTTTTCTTGCACCCTTAATGTTGATACCTTTGCTTCTCCTGCACCTAATGTTGTTTTGACCTTTTTTTACTTAGTGAATACGTCCTTCGGGCTACTATTTCTTTGTCGATTTTCTCACAGTCTCCTGCAATCATCTCGCCTTGGCTTCCCTGCGCTTCCTATTTGTTTCACTCCTAAGGGAATTATATTGCTGTATTCTGTCTTCTCCTGAGCATCCTTGGGTTTCCTTCTTTCGTTGATCAATTGAAGTATCTCTTCAGTTACCCAACATTTTTTCGAAGCTACGTTCCTAATAACTACGTTTGTCCTTCTAACATCTGTGATTGCTTGTTTTCGAGATGTCTGCTCCTTTGAAACTGAACTGCCTGATGTTATATTCCTTATCACAGTATCCACAAATTCATAATAACTTCGAATGCGTCTCATCCTTCCTCAGTACTTCAGTCTCCCATTTCCCTTCATGCTGATTCTTCCGCACGATTCTCTTAAACTTCAGTCTGTTCTTCATCATTAATAAATTGTGATCTGCAGCTGGGTATTCCTTACAATCCAATATATGATTTACGAATCTCTGTCTGACCATAATGCATTCCAGCTGGGATCTTCCCTGGCATTTTCCGTGTATACCTTCTACTCTTGCGATTCTTGAACAGAGTGTTCGCTATTACTAACCGAAATTTATTACAGAACTCAATTAGTCTCTCCCTCTCTCATTCCTATTACCAAGCCCGTATTCTTCAAATGGCTCTAAGCACTATGGGACTTAACATCTGAGGTCATCAGTCCCCTAAACTACTTAAACCTAACTAACCTAAGGACATCACAAACATCCATGCTCGAGGCAGGAGTCGAACCTGCGACCATAGCAGCCGCGTGGTTCCGGACTGAAGCGCCTAGAACCGCTCGGCCTCCGCGGCCTGCTCCTGTATTGTCCCATAGCCATTTCTTCTATTTCGTCCCCTACTACCGCATTCCAGTCCCCTATAATTAATACATAATCATGTCCCTTTAGATAATGAATTATCCGATCAGTATCCTCATACCCTTTAATCTCTTCATCTTCTGCTTGGAACGTCGTATGTAAACCTGAACTGTTGTTGTTGGCATTGGTTTACTGTCATTCTGATGAGAACAAACCTGTCATTGAACTGTTCACAGTAACGCACTCACTACCGTACCTTCCAATTCATGACGAATCCTACTCCCAGTACAAAATTTTTCTGCTGCTTTTTGTATCATTCTATACTGATGTGGTTAGGAATCCTTACCTACGTTCCATTTCACTTCAAGGACCCCCAAGCATATCTTGACTGAGCCACTGCATTTCTATTTTCAGATTTTCTAGCTCCGCTGCCACATTCAGACTTCTGGCATTCCACCTATCTGTTCGTACAATGTTACTCATTCGTTGGTTAGTCAATTTTTTTCGTGGTCACCTCGCACTTGGCAGTTTCCTACTGCAGATTCCTAATCAGGAATCGCTTCTCAATGGAGATATCACCATTGTACTTTTTCAATTACAAGGGACGTGTCCTACGGATACACATTGTATGTCTGTAATGCATCCCCTCGCCGCCGATCACTTCGGATTTGTCCGTCGTAAGGGCAGTGTCCCACGATAACGAAAGGATTTCGCCAAATTCTCTCCGTTTCCCCGCCATCTTTGACAAGGCCACTGGCAAAACGGAAGTGATTCTCTACATCGGAAGACCTCAGCATCCACTGCTGATGATTTTTAACCATAATGTGAGCAGGACTGGAATCGAATCTTGGACGGAGAATGTTTCGATTACTGGTCAAAGATGCTACCCACCCCTTACTTTTTTTCGTCTATGTACTTATCTATGTTCAATCTTTTTTTTTTTTTAAAAAAAAGAAACAGGAATCAAAGCTTCCCTTACCTAGCAACGTCACTTTTGTCACTTTTTCCTTGCCATAAAAAATGTGTTATTCCTCTTCAGGTATTGCCCCTAATTATTCCCAAAAATTCTCCCAAGGCGATAGTACCACGGTAGTTTACATGATTATAAGTAGTAAACGTGAACAATGAATATGCCATAAAATATAATGTTATAAACAAAATTATTCAAAGGATAAACATAAATAACATTTGTATATTACTTGTGCAGCTTCAGCTAAGATGACCTTTCTTCGGAAAATGGTGCAACAGGTTTTTTGGTCCACAGCCATCGCCGTTTACTATCTCCAACAATGGCATGTAAAAATATGCATGACAGACACATTCCGAGTTGCTAATGCCTCATTGAATGCAGCTTCCCATGAATCAGCTAATCGCTTTCCTTCATCGCTGATGACAGTTCAGGGACGTTCTGTCTACAGTGTGGTGCTGTGCGGAACGTCAAACTGCGCCTGGCACTTCCCAACTAAGAGGGTGATGGGAGTTAACGAAAGCACTGCGTAAATAACTTGCGAAGAGCGTACGGTACCTGTGTGTGCGTTCGAGTGCGTTGTGAGCGCTTTGTGGGTACCACCAGTATTCAAACTCCACTTTCGCCGAAGACAGTCGATGGTCATCCCCTCGAACCAGGTAAGCGCATGATTTTTGTGGGCTGGAAGAGATACTCATCTGGACAAAGGAGGGTCCGAGGTTCAATCACGTCAGGTGTGACGCAGAAGTAACAGGGTAAGATCTGTGTCAATCACAAAACGTCGGATGACGACAAGCACGTGAAGCGACGTTCGTCGGCGGCCAGGAAGCGACAGTCAGGGCAAAGTTAATCCAACAGTGTGGAGCCGGTGTCCTGTCGCATACTCTTTGTTGGTGACTTGCTACGGTTTCAGCACACGGTTATGTGGAGAGATGGTGGCGTATGATTTTCCACACTCGTGGCCAATAATAAGTTAACAAAAGGTAAAATTTATGTACAAATAAATATACTAATTCTATCATTATTAAAAAAATTATTAAATTAAATCAAGAATCTTAATACAAACCCTAAAATAAAGATACAATCAAAATATAAAATAATGAACAAAACGTAATCTTGAAGATAGCTGGTTTAAACGCTACTATTACATTCCAAAAAAAAGCAAATTATTGGTTAATAACTTAAAAACCTACCTCTCAAAGAATACATAAGTTGATATTTATATTTAAAAAATTAAATGAAAAAATCAACTTTAAAAAATTTTCTTGTTAAGAAACTAGATATCTTAGGAAACGATTAACATTTCATTTCTATAAATAATTCCTATAAATAATTTAACAATAATTATGACACGTTAACTATAAATTATCTATAAAAATAATAAATATAAATCAACCCAAATCGAGACAAATAATATAAATTCTAAAACTGGGCACTTGGTTTCTACCGCATTATGCAGAACCGCTCACAGAAGTGTGGTGTAAAAATCTTTAGCCTTCAACGGGTAATAGAGATGGGTCGTTCGCGAAATAACGGGTCTAAAGCAACGGTTCGCCATGATGAACGGAAGGAGCGAGGAACGATATCTAAGGAACGGTTTCTCATACGGCCGTTTCACTCTGGGACATTGGTGACGGTCACCAGTGACGGTCACCGACAGAGACACTTTCGTCTGGACTGGAGTATTCACACCGAGACACTACGCTGCCTTATCGAGCCACTGTGGCCCAACAGTGACTCACACTCGCCACATGTGACGGATGAGGTCACTGTGTTAGCTGCAGTCACCGCCAGACATGCATTAGTTTGCACTGGAATGTTCACACTGGAACACAGATCACAACCACAGCGCTGCAGATTTGCCAACTGACTGGCAGTCATTTCTGAGACAGTGACGCGAAATATTCATAGTACATTACACTGCACGTATTGTAGCCATGGGTTTAGATTTGAAACTTCCTGGCAGATTAAAACTGTGTGCCCGACCGAGACTCGAACTCGGGACCTTTGCCTTTCGCGGGCAAGTGCTCTACCATCTGAGCTACCGAAGCACGACTCACGCCCGGTACTCACAGCTTTACTTCTGCCAGTATCTCGTCTCCTACCTTCCTGCAAGGTTCGCAGGAGAGCTTCTGTAAAGTTTGGAAGGTAGGAGACGAGATACTGGCAGAAGTAAAGCTGTGAGTACCGGGCGTGAGTCGTGCTTCGGTAGCTCAGATGGTAGAGCACTTGCCCGCGAAAGGCAAAGGTCCCGAGTTCGAGTCTCGGTCGGGCACACAGTTTTAATCTGCCAGGAAGTTTCATATCAGCGCACACTCCGCTGCAGAGTGAAAATCTCATTCGGGGTTTAGATTTGATTAACATGAAAGATTTTGTAAGTGAAGTAGTAAGTCGTTCTCCTATTTGGGATGTGAAAAGTGATGACTACAGCAAAAAAGTGATGAAAACGAAAGCCGAAAGCGTGGCAAGAAATTATAACGAAGTTTGTGCCAGAATTCAGTGAGAAGAGCATAGATGAGAAAAACAAAATTTGTAAGTTATATGTTCAAAAAATGGTCCAAATGGTTCCAAGCACTATGGGGCTTAACATCTGAGGTCATCAGTCCCCTAACTAACCTAAGGACATCACAAACATCTATGCCCGAGGCAGGATTCGAACCTGCGACCGTAGCAGCAGCGCGGTTCCGGACTGAAGCGCCTAGAACCGATCGGCCACAACGGCCGGCAGTTGCATGTTTTTTTTTCAAATTTAATACCTTATTTTTCGGACCATAAAAGACTAGCCAAATTTAGTTGTTACCCCTGTACGAGTCCATTCCACTAACTAATCCGTTGATAAAACCACAGTCACCGGTGACCATCACTGGCAACCGTCAGCAGTGTCCCAGTGTGAAACGTGCCATAGTTCACTTCGGTCGCGGCTTTCTACTTATAGTTCCTGGGAACGGGAAACGGTCGATCTCGTTCCCGCAACGGCACTTCGGCCGGTCTCGTTCCAGCCTCGGTTCCGTTCCCGTCTCGGTCTCGGTCTTCCTCGGCCGGACTCGTCCTTCTTCGCGTGGCCACTCGTCGTAGTTCCACTGCCGACTGCTCCTAGTTAGTTCAGTATCGAGTTGCTGTTCGTTTCGTTCGCTGGGCACGTCCATTCTAGATCTGTTTCAAACCTTTCTTGAATTCTGTATTTCTGGTTCTTTTCGTATGCTACTCATCATCTACGACCGGTAATTAAAATGTACACTCATGCTCATAAACTAAGGACTATTGCAGAATGTGGTGCCACATAACGCGGCACTACCCAAAACTGGCGCTAATAGCATAGGCACATAGGGAATACACACGACACATATCTGTAAGTCCACGGTATTGGTGATAAGTTGAGAAAACCGTCCCGAAACACATGTGCTACAAAACGCCACTGTTTCCTGCGCATGTACTCCGACTTCAATGTGAGATATGATCACCATGCTCACGTACACAGGCCGCACAACGGGTTGACATACTCTGGATCAGGTGGTCGAGCAGCTGCTGGGGTATAGCCTTGCAGTCTTGCACCAGTGCCTGTCGGAACTCCTGAATTGTCGTAGGGGTTTGAAGAAGTGCAGCGATACGTCGCCCGAGAGCATCCCACACGCTCGATGGAATTTATGTCTGGAGAACAGGCAGGCCACTCCATTCGCCTAATATCTTCTGTTTCAAGGTACCCTCCACGATGGCAGCTCGGTGGGGCCGTGCGTTATCATCCATCAGGAGGATGGTGGGACCTACTGAACCCCTGAAAAGGCGTACAAACTGGTGCAAAATGACGTCCCGATACACCTGACCTGTTACAGTTCCTCTGTCAAAGACATGCAGGGGTGTACGTGCACCAATCATAATCCCACCCCACACCATCAAACCACAACCTCCATACAAGTCCCTTTCAAGGACATCAAGGGGTTGGTATCTGGTTCCTGGTTCAAGCCAGATGAAAAAGATGAAAACCCGTCGAGAATCACTGTTCAGACTATATCTGGACTCGTCCGTGAACGTAGCCTGGGACCACTGTTCCAATGACCATGTACTGTGTTCTTGACACCAGGATTTACGGGCTCTCCGGTGACCAGGGGTCAGTGGAATGCACCTTGAAGGTCTTCGGGTGAATAAACCGCGTCTTTTCAGTCGTCTGTAGACTTTGTGCCTGGAGACAACTGTTCCAGTGGCTGCTGTAAGGTTCCGAGCAAGGCTACATGCAGTACTCCATAGCCATCTGCGGGCACTAATGGTGAGATATCGGTCTTCTTGTGGTGTTGTACACTGTGAACGTCCCGTACTGTAGCGCCTGGACACATTTTCTGTCTGTTGGAATCGTTGCCATAATCTTGAGATCACACTTTGTGGCAGACAGAGGGTCCATGCTACGATCTGCTGTGTTTGACCAGCCTCCAGTCGCCCTAGTGTGCGCACACTCCGCTGCAGAGTGAAAATCTCATTCTGGAAACATCCCCCAGGCTGTGGCTAAGCCATGTCTCCGCAATATCCTTTCTTTCAGGAGTGCTAGTTCTGCAAGTTTCGCAGGAGAGCTTCTGTAAAGTTTGGAAGGTAGGAGACGAGGTACTGGCAGAAGTAAAGCTGTGAGTACCGGGCGTGAGTCGTGCTTCGGTAGCTCAGTTGGTAGAGCACTTGCCCCCGAAAGGCAAAGGTCCCGAGTTCGAGTCTCGGTCGGGCACACAGTTTTAATCTGCCAGGAAGTTTCATATCAGTGCACACTCCGCTGCAGAGTGAAAATCTCATTCTGGAAACATCCCCCCCAGCCATGTCTCCGCAATATCCTTTCTTTCAGGAGTGCTAGTTCTGCAAGTTTCGCAGGAGAGCTTCTGTAAAGTTTGGAAGGTAGGAGACGAGGTACTGGCAGAAGTAAAGCTGTGAGTACCGGGCGTGAGTCGTGCTTCGGTAGCTCAGTTGGTAGAGCACTTGCCCCCGAAAGGCAAAGGTCCCGAGTTCGAGTCTCGGTCGGGCACACAGTTTTAATATGCCAGGAAGTTTCACCTCTATGTATGTGGACTGCTGCCAGCGTCACCGTGCGATGACCGCAGGTCAAACGCCCATCATCTCGCTAATGGTCATATTTATTGGTGGTATACGCATTTTAGTAAGACGCTACGCAAAATTCGAAAAGTTTGCAATGAAAAAATAGGAGTCGTTATGATTTTGCGTTTGGTGCGTATTACACCATATGTTGCTACGTGTGAAATTCAGATAACATGTTTAATTTTTGTTTAGACTTGGGAGGAGGTCTCTATCTGCCTCCGATCTTGAGAAAATGGATCCTATGTAGCGTACTCACTTCCAGTCTCAAGCCCGTGAGAATGAAATACTCGAAACATCTCTCATATCTCCTAAACCGCTCGAGATATCGAAACGAAAGCTCGGCGGATGTTAGCACACAAGGAGGAGAGTATTTTGCCAAATCGTAAACAAACGTAACTTTCTTATATATGGCGATATATCAGAACTTATACTTCCCTTTTTATTTTTTTCACTCCTGTGATTAATTTTTTAAGTTATCGACAGCTAGCGAAACAAGAGTTTCCTGCTATGAAAATAAACATGAAATTTCTTCTCTTATGTTACTGCAAACCGACACTATGAGGTTTTTCGTAAGCTATTGAGCTCTGTGATTGCCAATTACTTGTTTAATGAGGTACTCTGTTTCAGAATTTTTTCGCAATAGCTGCTGTGAGATGAGTTCGTGCAAACTACACTGTGTTTTGACAAAGGAAGTACAATTAAACCTGTCAACAAGAGAAATGTGGCCGTTACTCATAATTGGTGACGCTTCTTCGAAAGAGAAAAGGTTAACAACTCACACAAAAATAAATTGCCAATACTGTTGGAATTTTGGTTGAATTCCCATAACCCATCGTATTTTTAACTCTGAGCGACTGGAATGGAAACTGACCAAATGATTTTATTCCTTCTCTTGATATGAGCAGTATTAATACACTCCTGGAAATGGAAAATAGAACATATTGACACCGGTGTGTCAGACCCACCATACTTGCTCCGGACACTGCGAGAGGGCTGTACAAGCAATGATCACACGCACGGCACAGCGGACACACCAGGAACCGCGGTGTTGGCCGTCGAATGGCGCTAGCTGCGCAGCATTTGTGCACCGCCGCCGTCAGTGTCAGCCAGTTTGCCGTGGCATACGGAGCTCCATCGCAGTCTTTAACACTGGTAGCATGCCGCGACAGCGTGAACGTGAACCGTATGTGCAGTTGACGGACTTTGAGCGAGGGCGTATAGTGGGCATGCGGGAGGCCGGGTGGACGTACCGCCGAATTGCTCAACACGTGGGGCGTGAGGTCTCCACAGTACATCGATGTTGTCGCCAGTGGTCGGCGGAAGGTGCACGTGCCCGTCGACCTGGGACCGGACCGCAGCGACGTACGGATGCACGCCAAGACCGTAGGATCCTACGCAGTGCCGTAGGGGACCGCACCGCCACTTCCCAGCAAATTAGGGACACTGTTGCTCCTGGGGTATCGGCGAGGACCATTCGCAACCGTCTCCATGAAACTGGGCTACGGTCCCGCACACCGTTAGGCCGTCTTCCGCTCACGCCCCAACATCGTGCAGCCCGCCTCCAGTGGTGTCGCGACAGGCGTGAATGGAGGGACGAATGGAGACGTGTCGTCTTCAGCGATGAGAGTCGCTTCTGCCTTGGTGCCAATGATGGTCGAATGCGTGTTTGGCGCCGTGCAGGTGAGCGCCACAATCAGGACTGCATACGACCGAGGCACACAGGGCCAACACCCGGCATCATGGTGTGGGGAGCGATCTCCTACACTGGCCGTACACCACTGGTGATGGTCGAGGGGACACTGAATAGTGCACGGTACATCCAAACCGTCATCGAACCCATCGTTCTACCATTCCTAGACCAGCAAGGGAACTTGCTGTTCCAACAGGACAATGCACGTCCGCATGTATCCCGTGCCACCCAACGTGCTCTAGAAGGTGTACGTCAACTGCCCTGGCCAGCAAGATCTCCGGATCTGTCCCCCATTGAGCATGTTTGGGACTGGATGAAGCGTCGTCTCACGCGGTCTGCACGTCCAGCACGAACGCTGGTCCAACTGAGGCGCCAGGTGGAAATGGCATGGCAAGCCGTTCCACAGGACTACATCCAGCATCTCTACGATCGTCTCCATGGGAGAATAGCAGCCTGCATTGCTGCGAAAGGTGGATATACACTGTACTAGTGCCGACATTGTGCATGATCTGTTGCCTGTGTCTATGTGCCTGTGGTTCTGTCAGTGTGATCATGTGATGTATCTGACCCCAGGAATGTGTCAATAAAGTTTCCCCTTCCTGGGACAATGAATTCACGGTGTTCTTATTTCAATTTCCAGGAGTGTATAATGGCGAGCGTTCCTTTAGGCGGAATGATAGGCACATGCCAGATGCTGGTTACTCACCTACAGCTTGCCAAACTGGCAATGTGTGATCGAGAATAAAATGGTTGTTACTGAGAAAAATAAACAATTCATCTGTAGCACAACATAATGGTCAGTGTATTGTCAGCAGTGGAGGTTAACGCGCGCGGGAAGAATGCAGAAGTCAGCCAAGTGTGCCTTGTGAGCTGGAGTTCGAAAAACATTGTCATGAAAGTGGATATAACTTTCAGCAGTACATTCCAACAAGTTAAATACATCTAATCACTACACTCTTTCAGGATATTCCTACTTTCGTAACAATACCGACCATTATTTTCATTTGTGTAGCCTGTTGTATAATTAGTTTATTAACGCTGATAATGTGCGTGCAAAAATTGAAACGCTTTTTCTCATCACAGTGAACCAATTAAAATATTGTTATTTGTGACTGCTTTCCGACTGCTTCTAGTTTGCAGTGGGAATTTCGTGTCCAGATGTACAGTTGTGGACAAAACGAGCGAGACCCCTCGCCTTTTCGTTATGCTGATCTGCACAGCTTTAAAGTTTGCTACACAGCATAACAGGCAAGGCGACGAAGTGCTACCAACATACTATGCACAGGCGTGAAATTGAAAACCATCCGAACTTGGTAAGACTGTTTTCAGTCATGTGTAAGACAATATTAACGCTGATTAGTGTGTTAAACACAACACGTAAATAGAAGATATAAATGAAAGAAGAACGCTAATTAGTATGAACTGTACTAATAAAAATGAGTTTCAGCTTATCGAGATAACACAACTGTTTTAGTAAGACAAAGTACCCCAGATCGTTCGGCCGCGAAACGGTCTGTGTCAACGTTCAGACCGGTCATACTGGATTACCGTTACTGACCTACCATGAAAGTGTGCAAATTTAGCAATGCGTGAAAAATCATAAAGAAATTCAGATAAAAATCATTCAGTGCCTTACTTAAGTCGATTCAGTTATTGACAGAAGTGGAAAAAGTAGGCAGTAACAAGTATGAAGTTCCACAAGAGTTTCATATTGACAGCCACAGGGCGCCGGTACAGAATAAAGGTACCAATAAAACGTATTGGGGTCGCGAGAATTTCTTAAAGTTGCTTTGCTGATAGTCTATCTGCTTCCACCGAGATTAGAACCAGACCTCCCTTGCAGTAGCAAACACCTTTCACTACGCTAGACAACCCAGGTAAACAGTCCTCCATTATCGCCCCAGACATGAATAAGCCGAGAATTTCGCAACGAAAATGGCAAAATAATCTGCAGTTTCTGTTGCACAGAGCTTTCTGGACTCAAAAACATGAATTTTCTACCTTTATGTCACCGCTTATGTGACAAACATTCGGGATGTTTATCAAAATAACAAAATACTGTTATTAGCGAGTAAATTTAGTAGGATAATTCTGCACCACCCCATGAAATAAACGGCGACATAGCTGCCAAACGTATTCTACAATGTTTCGAATTCTCCATTAGACTCGCCACAGCCAGAAAACGTTCATTAGCCGAAGTGTTTCTTAAGCTAGCTAGCAATGGGAATGCTCCCACTTCTAAAACGCGGTGGAATTAATACTGGGATCTGAATTACTACGTGTATAGGCAAATGGATTTTGTTTGCATTCCTGTAAACGTGATTTGGATCCAAAGCGTAGATACGATTAATATGCGGATGTATCGACTGCAACTAGAACATTTCGAATAAAGAGTAGGGGGAATTATGCATTCGGCCCTCATCTTCAGTAACTGTCGTAGATATTTTCTTTGTTAGGATTTCGTCACCTAAATCGGTAAAAATGGAACCCTCTTAGTCTCAATTTATGGACCGTCTATCTGTCTACTCAACCCTTAAAACCCGTTTACCTCGAGTACGGGTAGGCATAATAAGCGGAAATGTATAGCACTTCCTGCTATATAGGGTCCCTTGGTGGTGTAAGAAAGTGAGCTATGTCAACGCAATCTAAAGATACGGCCGTTTATGTAAAGAAAATTTACGCGACAGGTCAAAAAATTGCTTTAAGAGCTATGCGACCAAACTGCTTAATTCATCAGTTCCCTAGACCTAGAACTACTTAAACCTACCTAGCCTAACACACATCCATGTCCGGGGAAGGATTCGAACTGACGGCGCAATCAGCCGTGCTTCCGCGATATGACGCCGTTGAATGCTCGGCTACCCCCGCGCCGGCAAGCTGTTAATGTCATCTGGAATTGCTAAAAAGTTATTCACTTGTGGTGAATGATTTTATGCGCTGTCGATTGAAGATAGAATAACTAAAATATATTTGATGTTACGGAAGAGGAAGGACGCCCAATTCATTTCCCCTTGTCTTTATTTATGATGTTAGATTCGCAAACTGAGCACACGTACTATCCACGACTGTATTTTAGCACCAAATCATAGTCACAGATATGCGAATACAACACATTGGCTCATACTTGAGGTATTTCGTTTCCCACGAAGTGGTGGCAGACGTTGCTGTGGCGTCTTCGAAGCGCGAGCTTCGCCTGTGCTAGCTATCTCTGCACATCAGCTGAGCGAACGTTTTCTTCCCGCTTCTAGTCTAATTGACAGTGGCATCACCGTAGAATACGTTTGACAGCTATGTGACCATCGATTTACGTTCTTGAGTGGTTCATAATTATGTTAGTAAATCCACTCTATATTTTTATGTCCTTTAAATTACATTTGCTACATGATTCGCACCGAAGACGTAGGAAATGTATGTTATTTGGCCCAGGAAGCACGTTCCAACAGAAATTGCTGCTTACATTGTCGTTTATGTAGTGAATTAGTAGTCTTATCCATTACATGGACAACGAAGATGCTCTGTTTTGCTACAGTTGGTTCAAAAATGGTTCAAATGGTTCTGAGCACTATGGGACTTAACTGCTGTGGTCATCAGTCCCCCAGAACTTAGAACTACTTAAACCTAACTAACCTAAGGACATCACACACATCCGTGGCCGAGGCAGGATTCGAACCGGCGACCGTAGCGGTCACGCGGTTCCAGACTGTAGCGCCTAGAAACGCACGGCCACTCCGGCCGGCTGCTACAGTTGGTTCATAGCTTAGTGATATTGTGTGTTGGTGGCGTTGCCAGTTTACATATTGCGCATGTAACACACAATAAAAACGTTGGATGCCTACAGTGCTCAGTCTGCTTGAAACACGATTGTTGTCATCGTAATTTCTGTAACTTGTTCTTCGACTTCCATTTTGACAATTTGTGGGAAAATGTTTTACCTTGCTAGCCCTAGTTTCAAACATTGTCTGACTGAGAAAACGTAGGCATGAAGGAGTCAGTGAAAGCAATTATTCGATATTATAGCAAACTTTTGAATCCACTGGACACTTGAATTCTCTTTATTGATTGAGACTTTTGTTATTCCTCTTCTTATTTACTGTCTCAATGTCATCCGTGAGAATAAAAGTGAAGGCATTGGGATTAGGCTCCTGATCTGTATGCTGTATATTAATATTCTACCCTGCTACGTATATTTTAAAGGTTATATTCTTTACCTAAAACAGAATATCGGTTTCAGTCCTAGGATCGACGATGAACTTCAGAATTACAATTACAGAATAATAGCATATCGGTTATGGCTCCTCACCATCAACAAAAGTTGTTACCCATAGTTTTGTATTTGCTATTTGACCGTCGTCACCCTTTAGAGACCAACCTGATCTTTCCACAATGCCGTTTTGACTTGCTTCTTAATCTGTCCTATAACTACGGATTTGTTGAAAATGTCAACTGTTAAATATTCTATTCCACAAACTAAAAACTTCCAGTTACTCTTTATGTCTTTAAGCTTACAACTGTTCACTTTCACTGAAGAAAAGATACATAATAATAAAATGAAATCATAGATTAGAATCCCAGAGCATACTGTGAATGGTTAAAATGAAATGAACTAAAAATCATCTTCTTGTCTAAAACTTCGGCACCGCTCAAAATTTTTTGCACCTCTCATATCTAGCCACATGTAGACAAACAGTGGGTCTCATGAAGCAGCACTGTTTGGCCGTCACAAAATAAAGCCTCAAAAATCAGTAAATAAAGCTATTCTCCTGCTGTTGCTCCGAATCGCATATACCAACCACCCTCTGCAGCGACAACGACTCGAAGTCTATTAGGTATTTGATTTTTCTCTTCTTTTTCGGGCCTCCTTACCTCCCTTTCTAGCCCAACCTTCGCTCTCCAACTACATCTACATCTACGTCCATACTCCGCAAGCCACCTGACGGTGTGTGGCGGAGGGTACCTTCAGTACCTCTATCGGTTCTCCCTTCTATTCCAGTCTCGTATTGTTCGTGGAAAGAAGGACTGTCGGTATGCCTCTGTGTGGGCTCTAATCTCTCTGGTTTTATCCTCATGGACTCTTCGCGAGATATACGTAGGAGGGAGCAATATACTGCTTGACTCCTCGGTAAAGGTATGTTCTCGAAACTTCAACAAAAGCCCGTACCGAGCTACTGAGCGTCTCTCTTGCAGAGTCTTCCACTGGAGTTTATCTATCATCTCCGTAACGCTTTCGCGATTACTAAATGATCCTGTAACGAAGCGCGCTGCTCTCCGTTGGATCTTCTCTATCTCTAGTATCAACCCTATCTGGTACGGGTCCCACACTGCTGAGCAGTATTCAAGCAGTGGGCGAACAAGCGTACTGTAACCTACTTCCTTTGTTTTCGGATTGCATTTCCTTAGGATTCTTCCAATGAATCTCAGTCTGGCATCTGCTTTACCGACGATCAACATTATATGATCATTCCATTTTAAATCACTCCTAATGCGTACTCCCAGATAATTTATGGTATTAACTGCTTCCAGTTGCTGACCTGCTATTTTGTAGCTAAATGATAAAGGATCTATCTTTCTGTATATTCGCAGCACATTACACTTGTCTACATTGAGATTCAATTGCCATTCCCTGCACCATGCGTCAATTCGCTGCAGATCCTCCTGCATTTCAATACAATTTTCCATTGTTACAACCTCTCGGTACACCACAGCATCATCTGCAAAAAGCCTCAGTGAACTTCCGATGTCATCTACCAGGTCATTTATGTATATTGTGAATAGCAACGGTCCTATGACACTCCCCTGCGGCACACCTGAAATCACTCTTACTTCGGAAGACTTCTCTCCATTGAGAATAACATGCTGCGTCCTGTTATCTAGGAACTCCTCAATCCAATCACACAATTGGTCTGATAGTCCATATGCTCTTACTTTGTTCATTAAACGACTGTGGGGAACTGTATCGAACGCCTTGCGGAAGTCAAGAAACACGGCATCTACCTGTGAACCCGTGTCTATGGCCCTCCGAGTCTCGTGGACGAATAGCGCGAGCTGGGTTTCACATGACCGTCTTTTTCGAAACCCATGCTGATTCCTACAGAGTAGATTTCTAGTCTCCAGAAAGGTCATTATACTCGAACACAATACGTGTTCCAAAATTCTGCAACTGATCGACGTTAGAGATATAGGTCTATAGTTCTGCACATCTGTTCGACGTCCCTTCTTGAAAACGGGGATGACCTGTGCCCTTTTCCAATCCTTTGGAACGCTACGCTCTTCTAGAGACCTACGGTACACCGCTGCAAGAAGGGGGGCAAGTTCCTTCGCGTACTCTGTGTAAAACTGAACTGGTATCCCATCAGGTCCAGAGGCCTTTCCTCTTTTGAGCGATTTTAATTGTTTCTCTATCCCTCTGTCGTCTATTTCGATATCTACCATTTTGTCATCTGTGCGACAATCTAGAGAAGGAACTACAGTGCAATCTTCCTCTGTGAAACAACTTTGGAAAAAGACATTTAGTATTTCGGCCTTTAGTCTGTCATCCTCTGTTTCAGTACCATTTTGGTCACAGAGTGTCTGGACATTTTGTTTTGATCCACCTACCGCTTTGACATAAGACCAAAATTTCTTAGGATTTTCTGCCAAGTCAGTACATAGAACTTTACTTTCGAATTCATTGAACGCCTCTCGCATAGCCCTCCTCACACTACATTTCGCTTCGCGTAATTTTTGTTTGTCTGCAAGGCTTTGGCTATGTTTATGTTTGCTGTGAAGTTCCCTTTGCTTCCGCAGCAGTTTTCTAACTCGGTTGTTGTACCACGGTGGCTCTTTCCCATCTCTTATGATCTTGCTTGGCACATACTCATCTAACGCATAATGTACGACGGTTTTGAACTTCGTCCACTGATCCTCAACACTATTGGCGAGCTTCTCCTCAATATTTTTCATTTGTGCTGAATTGCTTTTTACTCTTCTTGCATACACATGTGTGTCATGTATTTTTTAGAGACTGCATGAATATATAACGTATTTCTTCTCTTACAAAATTAAATATTACATATCTTGTTGTGAATTAATTTGTTTGTCGAGATTCCACTTACGGCGTTTCCTTAAAATTATATAAAATATACGTCTGTAAAAAAAAAACTTGAAACATCTGTTGCAGTTGATTGGTTAAAGGCTGAAAAAACACCTCTGCTGATGCTGATTAGTATCGCGTATAGCCTCCTTCGGCATCCACAACGGCTCGAAGTCTGTTGGGCATTGAGCCCACAACTCTACCCACATAACTAGGAGATTCAAGTAACTCATTCCAAGGGTCATAAATCACACCAGAAAGCTGTGGGCGAGTCGACGGTGACCGTCCCTTTTCCCGTATTACTCTGACCATTTCTGCCCAAATATTCTCAGTGGGATTCATGTCAACTCCTTTAGGTGGCCATTCCATTCCCGTAATATTACTATGGTCGTCGAACCACACTTTAACCGCACGTGCCATATGAATAGGAGAGCGATCTTGCTGGAACATGATCTGATCATCGCCAAATCTTGCTGTCACAGAAAGCTACATCACGTTCTCCAGAACTGATATATAATTGGGCTCATCGAGTCTTCCTTCCACTTCCCACAGGAGCCCACACCCTTCGGTCGGTATCCATGCCCATACCGTTAGCGACTCACTGCCACTCCTTCGGCAACTGTAAATATATTTTGGATTATACGTAGCGCCGTTTGTCCGGTAAACAAGTACTTTTCCGGTTGATGCCGTAGGGGAAACCTTTTCGTACGTGAAAATCACTCGCCTCCAAAACTGGAGAGGTTTGTCTACATTTTCAGCAGCAAAAGCAAGGCGGACTTCTCTGTGGGAAACAGTCAATGTCTCTTTCACAGCAGCGCTTCTTGCTCTCAGTCCACCTTCCCTTAGTCGACGAGTGATGGTATTACTGCTAACATCGAGATCCAAAGTCTGCTGAATTTGTCGTGTGTTGACAAATGGGTGGTTCTCACTGAAACGGCGTATCTGCCGATCCAGAGCTGCTGTTGTTTTGTGGCGACGGCCATGAGGCCTTCCATTCAGGTTACCACTTTCTTCCTTACGTCTAATCCACCTGGCTACCGTCGACTTGTGAAGACCCATAGTTGTTGCTATATAGTCATTTGAAAATCCCTCTGCATGGAGTGCTATTATAGCGCCCTTGTCTGCCTCAGCCAGATGGGCCATTTGGCGTTGACTGAATGATTCGTCGCGGTTAGTAACCAGTGCTAGTAGGAAACAGACTGCCCCTCCACGACTGCAGCTACAATGCAATGGCCAAGTATGTGTAACACGGAAATCGATTGCATGAACGAGAGATCGCAAGGCCGTACCCGTGTCATTACATAGTGGAGCTACTTAGAATCTGTAACTTTTCTCAGAAGGGACTGGTTTGCTCTTGTCATGTCTTACCTTGATGAAATGTTTATGTTTTGCATATACGGTGCCGGCCGGTGAGGCCGAGCGGTTCTAGGCGCTTCAGTCTGGGACCGCGCGACCACTACGGTCGCAGGTTCGAATCCTGCCTCGGGCATGATGTGTGTGTGATGTCCTTAGGTTAGTTAGGTTTAAGTAGTTTTAAGTCTAGAGGACTGATGACCTCAGATGTTAAGTCCCATAGTGCTCGGAGCCATTTGAATTTGCATATACGGCAGGCCTAGTGCAAGAAACATTTCTGAAATATCTGAGGCAACCTGAAGAACACTCCGAGAATTTTAGCTGTACAAGGTTGCCTTATAAGAATGAAAACGTGTTTATCCTGGCCCACCGTGTTTCCAAGTGGCGCAGTTTACTCTGAGGCATACATAGTTATCGCCGGGCGTAAGAAGCGACTCGCCAGGTGCTATACGTTGATTGTCCGGAAACTTTGCTCAGAAATGGTTCAAATGGCTCTGAGCACTATGGGACTTAACTTCTGAGGTCATCAGTCCACTAGAACTTAGAACTACTTAATCCTAACTAACCTAAGGACACCACACACACCCATGCCCGCGGCAGGATTCGAACCTGCGACCGTAGCGCCTAGAACCGCTCGGCCATCCCGGCCGGCAGCTTTGCTCAGGGAAGGAGAAGACAAAATAAGCGAACATGTGTTTCGGCTTATATGCAGACACTCGACCGTTTCCGAGAAAACAATGGTCAAAGTTATCAACGCGCTGTTGCTAGAGAGTAGATATCTTCTGCGTCCGACAATGCAATTGAAGCGGTGGCTCAGTGGCTACCGTCGTTCCTTCTTAAGTTTCTCACTGAGGCCTCATGAGGCCTTCCATTCAGGTTACCACCCTCTTCCTTTCGTCTAATCCACCTGGCTACCGTCGACTTGTGAAGGCCCATAGTTGTTGCTATATAGTCATTTCTCGTTATTTTTTCCTCCCTCTCTATCAGAATTAACTACAAATATTTTTTTTCCAATTTATGTTGAATTAATGTTGTCGTTATTCGTCATTTAACTTCCTGTGTAATTAATAAAGTAAAAAAAAATAAATAAATGAGAAAATAATGTGAAATATTTTTGAACCTCCTTACAACCTTGAACCTCCTTGCAAGGACATTCACAAATATTTCACATCATTTTCTTATTCGTTTATTTTTTTAACTTCTTTCATGACACAGTAAATTAACTGACGAATAACGACAACATTGTTTCAACGTAAATTAGAATAAACGTTCGTAGACAATTCAGAGAGTGAGGGGGGGGGGGGCCAAGAAAAGGTACAACCGGGTTTCCAACTCGCAGCGCAAAGTTTTGAAGTCGCGACGGTAGCTGCTGAGCCACCGCTTCAATTGAATCCCTACATGTTAAAAGATATCTACACTACACCAACAGCGCAATGAAAACTTTGACCGTCGTTTTCTCAGAAGCGGTCGAGTGTATGCAGATAAGACGAGACACGTGTTCGCTTATTTGTCCCCTCTTTCACTGAGCGAAGTTTAAGCAACATCGGGTTATGACACTTGATAATTCATGAAAACAAAAGCGTTTTTCGTAGCCGCGAGATCTTTTCACGAAATTGCAATCACCAACAGCTGTTCTGAATGCCAAAACATTATTACCACGGGAACTTACAGACAACGAAATGACCATAGTAATAATGTAATTCAGAGCTCGTAAGAAAAGATTTAAGTGGTCCTTTTTCCCACACGCTGTTAAAGAGTGGGACGGTAGAGAAATAGTCCGAAGGTGGTTCGATGAACTCTCTGCCAGGCACGCAAGTCTGGATTGCAAAGAAATCCTGTAGATGTAGTCACGTAGATGTAACAACGAAATTATGTTGTAATTGCGACATGTGAGTTACATTTGATTTGAACATCGAAGTTGTTCGCTGTTTATTTATTTATTGTTCATTATTTTCAGCCATAGACAAACTCCTAGGTGCGTTAAATTAATACCGAAGTAAAGTGTCATGCATGGACCAATACCAAGAAATTCTTAACTACTTGTTATGGTTCTGCAGTATCTGCCAGCGTCTTCAAAAGTGGATATCGCATACGACGTTACTAGAGTGTTTATAAGTGGATATTGCAGACGACTTCGAACAAAATGTGAATGTAGCTTCATAAAAATTCCGTGATCAAACGATCTCAGTTGCTAGCGAATACAGTTCATCGTCACTAGACAGTATATATTATCATTATACATGAGGCGAAAAGGGTTTCGCCGGGTGCGGTGGCCCAGCGGTTCTAGGCGCTCGGTTGCTTCACTCGCAGGTTGGAATCCTACCTCGGGCATGGAAGTGTGTGATGTCCTTAGGTTAGGAAGGTTTAAGTAGTTCTAGGTCTAGGGGACTGATGACATAAGCAGTTTGGTCGCATAGCTCTTAGGGCAATTTTTTGACCTTTCGCGTAAATTTTCTTTACATAAACGGCCGTATCTTTAGATTGCGTTGACATAGCTCACTTTTTTTTACACCACCAAGGGACCGTATATAGCAGAAAGTGCTATACATTTCCGCTTATTATGTCTACCCGTACTCGAGGTAAACGGGTTTTAAGGGTTGAGTAGACAGATAGACGGTCCATAAATTGAGACTAGTAGGGTTCCATTTTTACCGATTTAGGTGACGAAATCCTAACAAAGAAAATATCTACAACAGTTACTGAAGATGAGGGCCGAATTTATAATTCCCCCTACTCTTTATTCGAAATGTTCTAGTTGCAGTCGATACATCCGCATATTAAACGTAGCTACGCTTTCGACCCAAATCACATTTACAGGAATGCAAACAAAATCCATTTGCCTATACACTTGGTAATTCAGATCCCAGTATTAATTCCACCGCGTTTTAGAAGTGGGAGCATTCCCATTGCTAGCTAGCTTAAGAAACACTTCGGCTAATGAACGTTTTCTGGCTGTGGCGAGTCTAATGGAGAATTCGAAACATTGTAGAATACGTTTGGCAGCTATGTCGCCGTTTATTTCATGGGGTGGTGCAGAATTATCCTACTAAATTTACTCGCTAATTACAGTATTTTGTTATTTCGATAAACATTCCGAATGTTAGTCACATAAGCGGTGACATAAAGGTAGAAAATTCATGTTTTTGAGTCTAGAAAGCTCTGTGCAACAGGAACTGCAGATCATTTTGCCATTTTCGTTGCGAAATTCTCGGTTTATTCATGTCTGGGGCGATAATAGAGGACTGTTTACCTGGGTTGTCTAGCGTAGTGAAGGGTGTTTGCTACTGCAAGGGAGGTCTCGGTCTAATCTCGAGGGAAGCAGATAGACTATCAGTAAAGCAACTTTAAGAAATACATTTTATTGGTACATTTATTCTGTACCGGCGCCCTGTGGATGTCATACTTGTTACTGCCTACTTTTTCCGCTTCTGTCAATAACTGAATCGACTTAAGTGTGGCACTGAATAATTTTTATCTGAATTTCTTTATGATTCTTCACGCATTGCTAAATTTGCACACTTTCATGGTAGGTCAGCAACGGTACTCCAATATGACTGGTCTGAGCGTTGACACAGACCGTTTCATGGCTGAATGCGCATAGTATTTTGCTAATTCGTAACGATCTGGTTTACTTTGTCTAACTAAAACAGTTGTGTTATCTCGATAAGCTGAAATTTATTTTTATTAGTACAATTCATACTAATTAGCGTTTCTTCTTTCATTTATATCTTATATTTACGTGTTGTGTTTTACACACTAATCAGCGTTAATACAGTCTTACACATGACTGAAAACAGTCTAAGTTCGGATGGTTTTCAATTTCACGCCTGTGCGTAGTATGTTGGTAGCACTTCGTCGCCTTGCCTGTTATGCTGTGTAGCAGACTTAAAAGCTGTGCGGATCAGCATAAGGAAAAGCCGAGGGGTCGCGCTCGTTTTGTCCACGACTGTACATGGTATATTGTCTCTTATTACATCCATATCCAAGTAACGATAGGGAAACTTATGTACTTCACATCTTGACGCTTTGTACCAGAAGTACAAAAGGGGTTATATCTGTGGAAATTACGCCTTTTCGACTTTTTGCAAGAGATCGTAGAGATACGTCAGCATAACAGGCAGCAAGTTCAAAATGGTTCAAATGGCTCTGAGCACTATGGGACTTAACATCTGTGGTCATCAGTCCCCTAGAACTTAGAACTACTTAAACCTAACTAACCTAAGGACATCACACACATCCATGCCCGAGGCAGGATTCGAACCTGCGACCGTAGCAGCCGCGCGGCTCCGGACTGAGCGCCTAGAGGCAGCAAGTAGGTAACCTAGTTTTTCTTTCCTGCCTTGCTTCTAAATCACGTGATTTTATAATATTCCTTACTTCCTTACTCACTACCCTCACGATGAATCGTTTGTCCCTTCTGATGATCTAGGCTGGGACGTGGCGTTGTGGTTGCGGCACAGTTTCTCGCGCCCCGCGCTACGCGGGCACTGCCTGAGGGGTGAAGCATTTGTCAGCGCAAATCGTCCTCACCCGGCGCGTGCAAATACGTGTACGCGTCTCAATATGCGTACGTCCCACGCGTCATGTGCGCGTCGTGCCGTAGTGTCGTGTCGCGTTTCACGTGCTATACACGTCTCAATTTGCGCTTAGCCTCAGATGTCGACGAAACCCCAGTAAACTGTCGACGATAGCTAGTTCCTAGTAAACGAACCAGACGGAAATGTATAGAGACCTGTGATCGTCAAACTTTTTTGCTCAAAATCCACCACTAACATTGTGGGGAGGCGCCCCGGGACGCATATTTACTGCTTTTATTATTGATTGGTAACAAGCACAAGTTAGTATGCTATGAGATCCCCGGTAGACTAACCATATTAAGGGCGCGGTAAGTTAACCCCCGGCTCCAAGTACTGATCGTTAAAAGTCGGCACCATCGGAAACACTTCCTGTCGGTTGTTCTCTGATTCACAATGCTGCTATCTTCAGCGACCTCAGAGTTGTGACACTGTAACTGCCTGACGATGGTTTTTCTTTCTGTGTGAGGAGATAATTAACAGATTCATATTAGACATTCTGAATATAAGATACAATAACAAAGGTTTAGCAATTTTTTTAAAAAGTCATCTTTCTTTCACTCACTGCATTATATTGCAATAGGCTTAATTTTATTTCGTATTCCTTGCTACACGTACACTGGTACACCTATCTAATATCGTTTAGGGCCCCCCGCGAGCAAGCAGAAGTGCCGCCCAGGCGTGACATGGACTCGACTAATGTTTGAAGCAGTGCTGGAAGGAACTGACAGCATGAATCCTGCAGGAGTATCCATAAATGCGTAAGTGTGGTGTCACCGCCAGACACCACACTTGCTAGGTGGTAGCCTTTAAATCGGCCGCGGTCCGTTAGTATACGCCGGACCCGCGTGTCGCCACTGTCAGTGATAGCAGACCGAGCGCCACCACACGGCAGGTCTAGAGAGACTGACTAGCACTCGCCCCAGTTGTACAGCCGACTTTGCAAGGAACGGTTCACTGGCAACTATGCTCTCATTTGCCGAGACGATAGTTAGCATAGCCTTCAGCTACATTTGCTACGACCTAGCAAGGAGCCGTATTCAATTGATATTGAGATTCTATTAATGTATCATCAAGAGCGATGTTCTACAAATGTGGATAAAAGTTAAGTATTCCAGAAGCTACGTACTTTTCTTTATAGCATTCATTACGTATCCTGTTTCAGACCTCACGCCAGCCTGCGTGAGTTTAAGCGCGTGCCTTTCGGCTTCCTCTCATTGTGTCTAGGCTGTCTTGTCTAGACACAACAGTAACAGTGCGACGGAAGATCACGTCTGAACAGAACGTTGCAAGGCGTCCCAGATATACTCAATAATGTTCACGTCTGCTGAGTTTGGTGGCCATCGGAAGGCTTTAAACTCAGAAGAGCGTTCCTGCAGTCTCTCTGTAACAGTTCTGGACGTATGGGGTGGTCGCATTGTCCTGCTGGAATTGCCCGAGTCCGTCGGAATGCAGAATGGACATGAATGTATGCAGGTGATCAGACAGGATACTTACGTACGTATCACCTGTGAAGAGTCGTGTCTAGAGGTATCAGGGGTCCCATATCACTCCAACTGTACACGTCCCACATCATTACTCCTCTGCTGACATTCAGATGGTTTTTACGTTTTTTAAATAAAGACAAACATATGGTAGTAATTCCTAAGCATCACCATTTACACAAAAAAATGGTTCAAATGGCTCTGAGCACTATGGGACTTAACATCTATGGTCATCAGTCCCCTAGAACTTAGAACTACTTAAACCTAACTAACCTAAGGACATCACACAACACCCAGTCATTACGAGGCAGAGAAAATCCCTGACCCCGCCAACCATTTACACATTACAGTAATAGATAATCTACCGCAGAATAGGAGTAGTTATCAAAGAGAAACATTTTCAGTTCAGTTTCCAATTTTACTCTGCTGTGTGTCAGGCACTTTATATCAATGGATAAGTGATCAAAACTTTTGGCTGCAGCTTTGTGAACCTCTCTTTAAGCTACAGGCAATGTTATTGTACAACATTGTTTCTGTTGAAGTGCAAGGTGTTATTTACAACAAACTTCACGAGGGAATGACTACACTGTGAAACGGGTAGATTGCTACTCATACGCTGAGCAGGACGAAAAGAGTGTTCACATAAAATTTCAGCCAAAGCCTTCTTTAGACAGGAAAGAAAGCACGCAAACACATTCATACAATGATACACACGAAACTCACGCACATCCAACCGCTGTCTCCGGCTCTTCTAGACAGAATCCTTTTTAAAGGGGATGGAAATGTAAACAATGAATAATAGTTGTCGGTGCGAGGAAATTGCCATGAGATGCTGCCCCAACAATCAGCGCGGTTTACGTAGCCGTGTGTTGCGCGGGCACGACACCGCTGGCTCGGATGTCGGAGCGTTTGGAATTGGAAGGTAATGGAAACACAAGAAAGAAGACAAAGAACGGACAGTGAGTAAAATAAGGCGCTTCAGTCCGGAACCGCTGCTACGGTCACAGTTACGAATCCTGCCTCGGGCATGGATGTGTGTGATGTTCTTAGGTTAGTTAGGTTTAAGTAGTTCTAAGTCTAGGGGACTGATGACCTCAGATTTAAGTCCCATAGTGATTAGAGCCATTTGAATCATTTTTGAAACGGTGCACAGGCACGTCAGAGTGACGTCACGAAGAAGTATCACCGCAGTGAACTATGGAGGTATGAATGCGGTGAACCTGATGTTTTGGGCTACTTAAGATGGCGGACATCGGCTTCAAGTTTGTGACGTAATGACACCTCCCTTCTTTTCTTACCTCAATGCATTGAAACCATTCTTTGGCTTGACAAGATTAACCTTTATCCAGAAACTACTGTGAGAGATTATATCTCACTACACGCAAAAATAAGTTCTGGTTGCTCTGAAAGAACAAACATGCAAGCATCACATTATTAGGCGCTGTGGTGTCTCAGTTGTCACGAGGCAGCACATAGACGGCACCCTATTGACAGTTTGCAGTTTGAAGTGTCGTCAATGCCAATAACTGTCTTTCGTCAGCGGTGTCGGTCATTTCAGAGGAGCGGCAAATGTCGTCAATTTGCATTAACAAAGAACTGGAGTAAGCAAGTTAATATTAGCAAAAACTAAGAGTGATGATTGTTGTTGTTGTTGTTGTTGTGGTCTTCAGTCCTGAGACTGGTTTGATGCAGCTCTCTATGCTACTCTATCCTGTGCAAGCTTTTTCATCTCCCAGTACGTACTGCAGCCTACATCCTTCTGAATCTGCTTAGTGTATTCATCTTTTGGTCTCCCTCTACGATTTTTACCCTCCATGCTGCCCACCAGTACTTAAATGGTGACCCCTTGATGCCTCAGAACGTGTCCTACAAACCGATCCCTTCTTCCAGTCAAGCTGCGCCACAAACTTCTCTTCTCCCCAATTCTATTCAATACCTCCTCATTAGTCATGTGATCTACCCATCTAATCTTCTGCATTCTTCTGTAGCACCACATTTCGAAAGCTTCTATTCTCTTCTTGTCCAAACTATGTATCGTCCATGTTTCACTTCCATACATGGCTACACTCCATACAAATACTTTCAGAAACGACTTCCTGGCACTTAAATCAATACTCGATGTTAACAAATTTCTCTTCTTCAGAAAGGCTTTCCTTGCCATTGCCAGTCTACATTTTATATCCTCTCTACTTCGACCATCATCAGTTATTTTGCTCCCCAAATAGGCAAACTCCTTTACTACTTTAAGTGTCTCATTTCCTAATCTAATTCCCTCAGCATCACCCGATTTAATTCGACTACATTTCATTATCCTCGTTTTGCTTTTGTTGATGTTCATCTTATACCCGCCTTTCAAGACCCTGTCCATTCCGTTCAACTGTTCTTCCAAGTCCTTTGCTGTCTCTGACAGAATTACAATGTCATCGGCGAACCTCAAAGTTTTTATTTCTTAATAAATAACGTGCAGAATTACAATCTGAGTTTGTCAAACTCGACTTCACTGAGAGAACAGTTCTCTTCATACTGTGAGTATATTAACGTTCTTTGAATGGACAAACAAATTTTTAACGACTTCTTGGAATTATTTCGTCCTCGTATTGAGTAAAAGGACACATGTATACGAAAATGTATTCCTTTACATACCATGTTGGCCACATGTAGATTTCTTGATTTTCTTGTACACGCACTTCTCAGTTCTGTTTTTAGGATTAATTTTTCACCTGCTTGATATGGAAATGAGTTGTTTATCAGTTTATTAGAAATTGCATTTTATACTACAGGAAGAATCGCCTGCCTCACGCACGGTTGACTTATCGGCTGTCTACGGGCAATGGGCGGATAAAATAACTGATGACATACGACAAACGCTTGTAGAAAAAGGCCCTTTTCAAGTAACTGATGTTAACTTTTCCACCGATAAGAGCGGTGGAAGATATACTCCTGCAAACTACAGAAGAAACTTGTTTAACGGTGAAGAAATCTGCAAAGAGTGGCTCATTTATTGTTTAAAAGAATTAAATTTTTCTGTGTTTGTTGCAAACTTTTTAGCGCTGAGACTATCTTGCTTGCAAGTACGTCAGATTTTTCAGGCGGAAAAATATTTTCGGATTCCTAGACCAACACAAAAAATTCTCATGCCGCATAAGAGCATACCAGTTATGAGAATTACACTTGCGTTCGCGACTAGGCAAAGCGCTGGATGAAGAAAATCAGAGACTCGTTCAGGCTCAGACCGAACATTGGTATGAGGTATGGCTTTGCGCCAGAAAGCTCTCGGGCACACAGAGGTGGGCGTTTAGAGGAACAACAGATACTCCCTTTAAAGGAAATAAGGGTAATATGTTGAAAGTAATTGAGTACGTCGCTACATTAGATGTTGTGTTGAAGGAGCATTTGCGAAGGGTAAGTTCTCGTGAAACCAATGTTCACTGTCTCAGCAAAGTAATACTAAATGAATTCATCACCTCATTATCAACACGTATTCATCACATTTTAAATGAGCTTAAAAAAGCAACATACTACCCAGTAGACTGTACTCCTGACGTAAGTCATACAGAACAAATGTCAGTGGCCGTTCGTTTTGTGCAAGCAGAGCCTGATAAAGAAATAATTGTCAAAGAACATTTCCTAGGCTTTATTCCAGTTACAGACACTGCTGGTGGATGTCTAAACAATGTTCTCTTAAACGAGTTGATAAGACGGTAGATTCCTCTGAAAAATATGCGAGGCCAAGGATACGATAACGGTTCCAATACGAAATGAAAGAAAAACGAGAGATCAAAAAAGAATTGGAGACCTTAACCCCTGAGCATTTTATGTCAACTTTTTCAGTACTGTTCAAGAACTTTTCAGTATTTTGAAGAAGCATATATCTAATATGACTGTAAAAGTTCCCAGCGGCACCCGTTGGGAAAGCCGAATAGATGCCTTGGAGCCTTTTAGATACTACGTCGAGCAAGTCTATGATGCTGTTTATGAAGCTAGCGAAGATTCTAAAGCAGTTGCTTCTGAAACAAATATTCACTGGTATTCCAAGAAAGTGACATCAATTCAGATTTCTTTGTTGTACAGTGGTCTGGTATGAAATAAAGTTTAAGGTAAATCAGATCAGCAAAGCTCTTACTGTTAATCTACAGAACGCTGTCGATCGAGTTGAAAGTGCTGACAGTTTTTCGAAGAAGATGAGATCAGAAGAGGGCTTTAATAGCGTTAAAATGGATGGGAGAGTACTTGCTGACAAAATTGGATCTCATCGAGACTTTGAAAAAGAAAAGGAAACTCGTCTCAGACGAGTGAAGAAGCTATTTATCTTTTGATGAAGATGTAGCAGAACGCTCCTTTACGGTAAATTTTTTCTACCTTATAGGCGATACAACTATCTGCTCACTAAAAGATAGATTTGAGCTTATGAATAGTCATAATTACAGCTTCAACTTTCTGTACGGTATTCATGATCTGCAGACGTGGGATGGTGAAAAATTAAAAGCTGCTTGCATGGCTCTTGAGAGTGTGTTAAGTGATGGAGAAGGATGTGACGTCACTGGGAAGGAACTATATATTTTAACAACCACTCTTCCTGCTGGAAATTCTCCACAAATCTCATTATCTTATATACCAAAAAGCAGTTTCATTGATATTTTTCCCAATAATTTCGTAAGCTTACGAATACTCCTGACTTTACCAATATCTGTAGCAAATGGTAAAAAGAGTTTTTCGAAACTGAAGTTGATAAACTGAGGTAAACTCTATCTCAGAAACGATTTTGTGAATTATCAGCTTTAGCCATTACAGTCAACAGATTCAGAGTTTGTTTTGAAAGGTTTTGGTAAATTAAAAGCAAGAAAAATTTCTATATAATGTTCCTGTCTAAGGAAAGATTTGTCATTCTATGCACTGAACAACTTCAGGTTTTATGTATGACTTTATTAATAAAACGTTTCTCTCTCAGCAAGTTGTACCATGTTTCTCGATTAGCAAAAATTTTCATGTTAAATTTACTAACTACCTGCTTGTAAGTTTTCTTAAAACGTGACATAGAACTTACACAGTTAAACAGTGTCATATATTTAACATGTCATTAAAAATTAAATGATTTCTTAATTTCTGTCCTGCTTTTTCTGATTAGAAGTGAATTAATTTGTAAATTATAGAAACAAATATTCTATTATGAAACTAAAAGACCACATAAATTTTATATTTTCATTCTTTCCACCAATTTAAATAGACAGTCAGTTTTATTGAAGCTAGAAAAATACACCGTCTAGTTCTTCCTGCTTTTACTAAAAACTTTTAAACATCTCAAGATTTACCTTAAATATATGTAAATTTTCTTTTCGTCTCATATTTAGACTGGAATAAGGTTCAGAAATTCACTATCTGCTACAGAGGAATATCTATGTAGTATATATTTTAAATGAAAATTCAGCTGAATTGCATACATAGTTGATTTAGATTTATGTCTAAAGATCTGGTAGGGGGGGGGGGGGGCGAGGGGGGGAGGGAGCCAAATAATATGCTGCTTGTGTGGAAAAATGTTCTCAATCCGGCCCTGCATATAGACGGCAGCTGTCCATGTCTGGACATTAAGCGGTCCAAGCACTCCATTGTGAAAGGATGAGAGTGTCGTAACATACTTTATACAGGGTGTTACAAAAAGGTACGGCCAAACTTTCAGGCAACATTCCTCACACACAAAGAAAGAAAATATGTTAAGTGGACATGTGTCCGGAAACGCTTACTTTCCATGTTAGAGCTCATTTTATTACTTCTCTTCAAATCACATTAATCATGGAATGGAAACGCACAGCAACAGAACGTACCAGCGTGACTTCAAACACTTTGTTACAGGAAATGTACAAAATGTCCTCCGTTAGCGAGGGTACATGCATCCACCCTCCGTCGCATGGAATCCCTGATGTGCTGATGCAGCCCTGGAGAGTGGCGTATTGTATCACAGCTGTCCACGATACGAACAAGAAGAGTCTCTACATTTGGTACCGGGGTTGCGCAGACAAGAGCTTTCAAATGCCCCATTAATGAAAGTCAAGAGGGTTGAGGTCAGGAGAGCGTGGAGGCCATGGAATTGGTCCGTCTCTACCAATCAATCGGTCACCGAATCTGTTGTTGAGAAGCGTACGAACACTTCGACTGAAATGTGCAGGAGCTCCATCGTGCATGAACCACATGTTGTGTCGTACTAGTAAAGGCACATGTTCTAGCAGCACAGGTAGAGTATCCCGTATGAAATCATGATGACGTGCTCCATTGAGCGTAGGTGGAAGAACATGGGGCCCAATCAAGACATCACCAACAATGCCTGCCCAAACGTTCACAGAAAATCTGTGTTGATGACGTGATTGCACAATTGCGAGCGGATTCTCGTCAGCCCACACATGTTGATTGTGAAAATTTACAATTTCATCACGTTGGAATGAAGCCTCATCGGTAAAGAGAACATTTGCACTGACATGAGGATTGACACATTGTTGGATGAACCATTCGCAGAAGTGTACCCGTGAAGGCCAATCGGCTGCTGATAGTGCCTGCACACGCTGTACGTGATACGGAAACAACTGGTTCTCCCGTAGCACTCTCCATACAGTGACATGGTCAACGTTACCTTGTACAGCAGCAACTTCTCTGACGCTGACATTAAGGTTATCGTCAACTGCACGAAGAATTGCCTCGTCCATTGCAGGTGTCCTCGTCGTTCTAGATCTTCCCCAGTCGCGAGTCATAGGCTGGAATGTTCCGTGCTCCCTAAGACGCCGACCAACTGCTTCGAACGTCTTCCTGTCGGGACACCTTCGTTCTGGATATCTGTCTCGATACAAACGTACCACGCCACGGCTATTGCCCCGTACTAATCCATACATCAAATGGGCATCTGCGAACTCCGCATTTGTAAACATTGCACTGACTGAAAAACCACGTTCGTGATGAACACTAACCTGTTGATGCTACGTACTGATGTGCTTGATGCTAGTACTATAGAGCAATGAGTCGCATGTCGACACAAGCACCGAAATCAACATTACCTTCCTTCAATTGGGCCAACTGGCGGTGAATCGAGGAAGTACAGCACATACTGACGAAACTAAAATGAGCTCTAACATGGAAATTAAGCGTTTCCAGACACATGTCCACATAACATCTTTTCTTTATTTGTGTGTGAGAAATGTTTCCTGAAAGTTTGGCCATACCTTTTTGTAACACCCTGTATATGTGCCGTGGAAAAGTGATAACTGAAGGCCACCTGAAGTCTCGATCTATCAGCATGAGTAGTGGGAAGACCTGTGCCACGTGACTGAGTTTTGATGCCACATGTAGGTAAGGTATTCCATACATTGCAACTGGTTCAAGTACTGGAGCAGGTTCTGGTGCACTATCACACAATCTGTAGTAACCATCGATAGTTTGCCGCGGCGGTTCTGGACACTTCGTTTGTAAATGTGTTTCCCAAATATCTCATATGGTCACAGGTTTGAATCCTGCATCGGGCATGGGTGTGTTTGATGTCCTTAGGTTAGTTAGGTTTAAGTAATTCTAAGTCTAGGGGACTGATGGCCTCAGATGTTAAGTCCCATAGTGCTCAGAGCAATTTGAACAATTTTTGAACCCAGATATCTCAGTTCAACAATTGCTGATGGGAGGGGGCGACAACGACGATGGCAGCGTGCATCCTTAGACCGCGTCCAGTGTCGAACACCATCTGCTAGTTGTTGTTCAGAAGACTGCCCACGGCCTGTCTGTAACACTTGATCCAGCTTGGTATGCAGGGGACTTCATCGGTGGTACAAAACCAGCAGTAGCAGTTCGTCCACATATGCACTTTCGTGAAAGGCGAAGGGTGATTCCAGATAGCCTTTGGCTGAGACCCATGAAAGTGGCTCAAATCCAATTGCATAAAGGTAGGTAGGAAGGGGAGAACCTTGTTGTAGAGACCTCCTAATGGATATTGGGCCCACCATTCATCCGTTGGACTGTATGGTGTCGGTGGGGCTCAGGGGAAATCTCATATGGTCAGTCACTTGTAGAAGGAAGCTATGGTGCTCTCTATCGAAGGCCTGATCGAAATCAATGGTGACGATCGCTACTCTCAGGCGGCATGCTGAGGCGATCGTTATTAAGTCCCTGCAACTACCTGTGCCTACGGGATCAGCAGGCATCACTTACGTTGCATAACTATAGAAGTTCGGGAGAGTATACATTTGCACTTCTTGAATGAATGCAAAATCAACTCTTGTGGCTCGTATTGTTTCTCCCAGGAGTTAGATCTTGGCAGGGGAGCTAACCATGTTGATATTCATCATGGCCAAGTGATAAGCCTGGCATTACAGAGGATGGGCAGATCCGTTGCGATCGTGAGTGATGTCACACCCCACCAACATCGGCCCTCCCAATGTTGCTTAGAGTGGATGGTCCGATGGCACCTTTGGGGGCCCTGGATTGGGGCCCTGCTCAGTCTTGACTTCCTTGGCCCATGGTGTGGGCGCTGAAGTCTATTCATATTCCACAAGGTCATAGTGGCTGATACGAAGAGACTGAGCAGCTTCACAGCCTGCACTGGGACCTTCCTGCAGTTCACTGTTCGTGGCAGACAGATGCTGCCCATCCCGCCATCCATTCTGAAGGGGTGGTGATGGTGGCAATGGTGTCACCCCTGTGTTTGGTGTCCAGCAAGGTTATTTCGTTTTCTTCTGGTGATTGGGAGCTACACAGTCCCGCAGCATCACTATCGGCATTTTGGTGAATGCTGTTTTCGTGTGTGGCTTTCTGTGTCAGACGGTGGAATTGACTCACGCCTCGCCACACAAGGGCTTCAGTTAATATAGTAACTGAATCGATCGGCATCCAGTGTTGGCGGTGCCTGCAGTACTCGGTGGTATCACTGGCATCGTACAGAGTACTGCAAGTGAGCGGGCAAACTGATTGGCAGGTGTAGGTCTGCGGAGAGTTATTCTGGTACAACAGGCAGGACGTCATGAGTGGTGCCATGTAAGTCAGTGGGAGGATCATCGGCGTCAGTGAAGGTACCAAGTCCTGTGGAGGACGTTGTGTGGTCTGACACTGGAGGCACTCACATTCTTGCAGTGTCCACCTCTGCCTAGGAACCACTGCTGTACATTCCCTGTAGCCCCCACTTGGTGTGTTGTTCGGCAGGCCAACCCGACATCCCTTGGCTGTTAAACTCCACCTTCATTATGGAGTTATGTCCAACAGACAAACCAAATAACTGCTGCAAGAGTTCTGTTGGAGCTTTGGATAGCAGCCTGGAGACAACTAGCTTCAGGAAACACACCTACTCAGCTAAAAAACTAGAATCCCGCCTTTACTGTAGGAATTAAATTGCAAAAGTACGTATAAAGCCTCAGTCAGTGATAAAGTAATAGGCCGGCGACGCAGGAGACCATGTTTGCATGGTTACAACTGCTTTTGAACTACAACCAACAGGTAGACATGAGCCAGCAGCTACACTACCATTGTGGAAGAGGACTTTACTGCATGCTAATCTTCGTGTTTCTGCTTTAGCTGTATGTAAACTGCTCGGTAACGTTCTTTAGAAATTGCTAAGCTTTGTTTCAACAACTTCCAAATAATCAGTCATTTTGACATCCTGTGTCTCTCAACTTAATGTTCATGATTAATGAATTATCATTTATTGTGTTACGACCGGTTTCGTTCGTTGAACATCTTTAGGTTGCCGAGCTGCCATGACAACTCGGCAACCTGAAGACATTCAACGAATGAAATAGGTCGTAACATATTAAATGGTTTTTGCTTTGGTCTTTGCACCTTTACCAGTGCAACTCAGTATTTTGACTGTAGTATCATCTCTACAGAAAACTGTGTTTTAACTTTTTCAGACGCAATACTGAAATGTCTTTTCATCTAATCTTTGTGGCCTATGGTCAACAGATAGATATTATGTACTCATAATAAAAGAAGCCTATCGGTTCAAAAATCTTTTCAAACTTGAACTGATCGTCATCTATCACGATACCAGTAACAATCCTGAATGTTGAGCGTCACATCTGACACTAATGTTCATGATTAATGAATTATCATTTATTGTGTTACGACCGGTTTCGTTCGTTGAACATCTTTAGGTTGCCGAGCTGCCATGACAACTCGGCAACCTGAAGACATTCAACGAATGAAATAGGTCGTAACATATTAAATACGTGATAATACAGGTGAGGAAGTTTTTATTAATATTAGTATACCAGTAATTTTATTGACGATGGAAAAAAATTCAGTTGTGCATTTAGAATGTGCAAACATGGAATGATCGTATGGCCGCACTTAAATTTGTCCATGCACTTGTGTTGAATACCAGTGCAGCATCTGAGACGTTACCTTGTGCTTGTATTGACTGCAGGGTAAATTAAAATTATCTCCATGGTCAGCTCCTGAAGATCACCATCCTCTGCTCATAGTCATTATTGGAAGTACTAATTTTTTAGAACATTTCTCGTGGAGAACAGCGGTCTGGCAAAAGGAATTTAAAAATGGACACAAAAAAATCTCGACCGCAAAAACATTTATTTTGATGGTAACCAGTTTCGGTCAGTGTTTCACCATCCTCAGACCCTCATATCATGATGGTAGGCGCTGCTGGTGAATGGAGCAGGTGTTGTAACTCGACGAGCAATTGACATTCGAGGAGTTAACAACACCCATTCCATTCACCATCACCGCCTACCATCATGGCATGAAGGTTTGAGGGTGATCCAAAACTCACTGAAACTGTTTACCATTTTGCGGTCGGGACTGTTTGTGTCCATTTTTAAATTATTGTAAGTGGTATGGATGGTCTGGTGACCAGAATACCTCTCCCCTACCTTGTGGCCACTTTCGTTCATCAGGTAGCCTTAGTAAGCTGAAATTAACCTGCTCCAATCCTTTCACCAATGATGACCATGTGGTCAACTTTGATTCCTTGGAGCCGCTATTTTCTACTGAAGTAGCCTCACGAGAACGACTCCACCTCGTATCAGCACTCCCGTCAAAGAAAAATCGACGCCAGTATCGGGAATCGAGCTCTGGTACTCCGCTCTGATCACTCGGCTAAAGAGCCAGAACTTGTGACTTACCACCGCATATTTATCCATTTCTAAACACCTTCGATACCCGTCACTTAAGATAGCTGCAATAAATGACTCCATATCGATCCGTGCACGGCGTTTCACGCTACCAATACGTTCCAATGCGTTCCGCCGCGCAAGAAAAGACGATTTTTCAGGGGATCATATGTCGGTTTCTACTGATCAGAGATAAGGGGTCAAGTGTTTTGGATCATCCTTGACCTAGCTACCATTTGTATACATATCGGAAGAACGTGCGTACTGTAAGTATCCTAAAGTACAGTGTCAAAATTTAAACATTACACATATAATTTGATCCATTATAAATCACAAAGTAAAAATTTGGTTTTCTACATCTAATAAACTACAACAAAAACTAACACACAATATAAAGTCCAAGCATGATCCTCAGATAAAGTGTAAGCATGATACTCAGACTTTGGAATATACAAGGTCACACGCCAGGAATGCTCCATGTTCTACCTAGGACAAACAGGTCGAAATTTCAACACCAGGTACACAGAGCACATAAAAGCCTACACACACAACAGACACACTACATCAGCCATAGCACACATGTACATAATACAGAACACCAATTTGGAAAAATAGAGCAAAATGTCAAAGTACTCTACCGACTAAATAAAGGACATAAAATGGATTTTCTAGAAGAACTGGAGATATATTCACATTACAGAAAATGTGAAAATAAAATATTAAACGAAAAATTTGAAAGTGAATCAGTGAATTTCTTTAGATGTTTCGATAGTATACTTAAATAAAAAAAATAACACAAGGAAATAAGCACACTTGTAAAATAGACATAAATAAATTATGATCCAAATTGTTAAGGTAAATAACCACTGTACAAAAGCATATCATACTCTGTGGAAGACCTATAATGTCATCTCTGGTGACTACTTGTAAGAACATCTGTGTCACTGTTTCGTTTATATAAAATGTTTCCGATGTTTGAAAATGAACAAGTTTTGTGTGATGTTTAATGTGTGTGAGATTCTGAACAAATGGACCACAAAGGAAACTGTAAGTACAAATTCTTCTAAATTTCGCCACTAACTTCACAAAGAGTTCGACAGTCAACTGAAAAATCGCGTTTTTTTCTTATATATTGCAATAAAGTCAACAAAATCAAGCAGAATCTCACACATCGACAACAACACATAGGAATGACATAACAAACACAAAAAACGCACTTGAAAATAGGAATCATTTTCCGAAACGCGTCGTGCGAAAAATAAAATAAATAAAATCTTGACTGTTAGCAGATGATTTATTTATAAACAAACCTATTATAAACATTACACACTTCCCCCCGGACAGACTAAATGAATAATTGGTTGGTTCTTTTGCATTAGGTGTGGTCTAGGCTGGACGATAGGCGGCTTATAAAAGCATGGACTGTTACTGAGAAAACTCCGAAAAACCACGGTTTTTGGGTAACAATAGTCCAATCGTCAATATTCCCACATCTATAATTTCTGTCCATGACAAATCGTCGAAATTTTCACTATATTTTTTTAAGACGATGTTCTCGGGGAACTTGACAACTTTTTTCGATAGCGTCATCCGTTACCGAGGAGAAGAGGTTCAAAGTTACTGTAGTTATGCAGGAAACAAAAAAACCGGTTTTGATCTTTTTTTGCACCGTGGGACGCAATGTTTTAACTAACCATGGAAAATGGCTCAAATTTTAACTGAACATTCTTTAGATAATTACCTAGAAACCGAAAAACCATGATTTTTGGGTACCAAAAGTACCAATGGTGTGGATGGCCAATAGCCGAAATTTTTGCCATATGTTCTAGATGATGTTTTTCACTATCCGTTACCGACATCGAGAAGCTCAAAGGTATGGACGTAAAATATGCACATAGCACCCGGTCCGAGGCATGAATGTAGTTTTAACTGACGTAGTGAATACATGGCAAGGGTACTGGGATCATCGCAAGGGTTCTGAGATCACCAAACTATGTTTTAGTCAGCATTTCTCACCAGTAAAACTTTCTGACGCGCATCTCTGTATAATGATTATTTCACGTCTATACAGGCTGTCTTGACCGGGCGGTGTAGTCACAAAATTATTTGTACATGCGAATTAAGCACCGCATTTCTTGGCATACTGTACATTTAGCCTAAAGATGTTGTCCATTTTTATGTAAAGTAGTATAAAGTGAACTTGCCTCGGAGGGGAGACGCTTTTGTCAAGTACTACATCGCGCAGTTTAAAATTAACAAATTAAAACTCAGAAAAAATACCTCTAGATCTGCAAAACCCTACCCAGAGCGTTAACTTGGCAGCTCATCTGTAAAGCATTGAATGAAGGGACTTGCGGTAAATGTGATTGCATTATACGTACTTATTTGTTGTTTATATGTGTCAAAATATGTAAATGTGTCAAGTGTATAAATAAACTGTCAAAACTTTACAGAGTTGCAGAATTCGTTTTATATAAGCAGCACACTCTTCTGTAACAGGGAAAAGGAGGGAACCAGTCAGAGCACAAAAAAGGTGAAAACGCTCCTCTTTAGAAGACTCTGACAGAGAAGTGAGAAACTAGGTGCATCAAACCTCATTCCGCTTTCCTCGCCAAACATTTTAGCATGCGAGTATGTTCATGCTTTTTTTGTGCTGAAAAAGAGTAGCAGAGAGAGAGAGAATGACGGTGGAAGAGAGAGGAGGCAGTAACAGTGGGAGAGAAAGAGACAGTGATGGTGGGAAAGCAAATGTGGCAATGAAAGAGAGATGGCTGAAGATAGAGACAGTGGGAGCAAAAGAGAGAGTAGACGTGTAAATGAAAAACACAGATGAGTGGAGACCGTACGTAGTGTTGGGCGTACGTAGTGTTGGGCGTATCTGAACCCTACCAGACCGTCGAACTTTAACACTTAGATATAGCGGACCGGGCATTTCGAACCGAAATTTTAGACATGTGGGTAAAGGTGTAGAAGTATGAAACCGGAATTTCCTATAGAAAGTGCTAGCCGTCAGTGAAGGGCCCGTGAGACCGCATTGCAGCGCCATCTGCTTCCTGTAACGGCTGACAACTAATGTCAACACACGGTAACCCAAGTTCCGTATATCGGTATCTGTTTCAAACCCGTAAACATGTCGAGTTTTGTGCCTACGAACTACGATTCACAGTCAGCACTGGTGTTCTGCGATCATTTGAAAAAAACTGCTGCAGAATAGCACCGAATGCTTGTCGAAGCTTTCGGCGAACGCGCTCTCGGGAAAAGTCAGTGTTTCGAGTGATTCAAAAAATTCAAAAAGTGGTGATTTTGACGTGAGAAACGACGAGCGCGAAAAACCACCGAAAAAGTTCGAAGATAACGCATTGCAGGTCTTATTGGATGAACATGATACTCAGACTCAACAGGAACTCGTGGAACAACTGAATCTGACGGAAAAGCCGTTTCTCTTCGGTTGAAAGCTATGGGAAAGGTGCAGAAAATGGGAAAATTGGTTCCGCATGAACGGAATGAAAGAAAACAAGCAAATCGGAAGACCACTTGAGAATGGTGACAGGTGCTGAAAAATGGATACATTTCGAGAATCTTAAGGGTCGTAATTCGTGGGTGAATCTAGACAAACCATCGACATCCACTGCAAGACCAAATCGCTTTGAAAAGAAGACGGTCCTCTCTGTTTGACGGGATCAGAAAGGTATCATCTATTATGAGCTGGTGAAACCGTTTACACCGATCGTTACCAACAGCAAATGATTGATTTAAATATAACATTACGTGAAAAACGACCGGAGTATGGAAAAAGGCAACACAAAGGCATATTGCTCCATGATAACGCCTATCACACACAGCAGAACGGGTCAGGAAAATGATCTAGGCGTTCATTTGGGAAATACTAGGGCATGCGGCTTATTCTCCAAACTTGCCTCAGTCCGATTATCGTTCATTTGCATGACTGTGTAACGCTCTCGCAGACCAACGCTTCAATTCGTATGAAAATGTAGGAAAATGGCTCGCTGACTGGTTCGCTTCAAAAGAAGGACTGTTTTTTTTATCATTTTATTTTATTTTGACGTGGCATTCATAGCCTGCCAGAGAGGTGGGAGAAATGTGTAAATAGCAATGGAGATTATTTTGAATAAAATATTGTTTTTTAGTTTCAAACAACAGACGTGTAATTATTGCGACCAAATTCCGCTTTCATACTGCTACACCTGGTAAGTTGGAGCCACCAGAAGTTTTGCCGAGATATGGTAGAGACAGTAGCAGTGGAAAGGAAAGACAGAAGAAGACAGTGACAGTGGCATAGACTGTAAATCAATGGGACAAAAACTAGACAATGGGAGAAAAACGTACATAGACAATGATAGTGAGAGGGAGGGGGATTTTAGTGTTCAACGTCCCGTCGACAACGAGGTCATTAGAGACGGAGCGCAAGCTCGGGTGAGGGAAGGATGGGGAAGGAAATCGGCCGTGCCCTTTCAAAGGAACCATCCCGGCATTTGCCTGAAGCGATTTAGGGAAATCACGGAAAACCTAAATCAGGATGGCCGGAGACGGGATTGAACCGTCGTCCTCCCGAATGCGAGTCCAGTGTGCTAACCACTGCGCCACCTCGCTCGGTATAGTGAGAGGGAAATGCTGTGTATGAAGGCTGTACAACAATAAGAGACTGGAATATGCGACATTAGAGAGCAAATATTTTCGTGTGCCAAAATTTTTGCTGAGGAAGGCGCAATCAGGATTGAGCCAGCTGGTCCCCACTTTCCTGTCAGAGTCTTGAGCATAAGTAGAGGGACTATCTTCGTACAAGCACATTTTGTTAGTGCAGGTTGCCTACATCAAGGGCAGGTATGCACTCAAGGGCAAACCTATTGTTCTCCTTTGATTGACAGGTACTTAACCTATTGTTCCCCTTTGATTGACAGGTACTTAACCTATTGTTCTGCTAAAAGGATCCTTCCTTTTGATTGACAGTCACTGATCCAATTGTTCCCCTCCCCCTCTCCCCCTCCCTCCAACCCCCCCTCCCCCTTGGTGCTACAACTCCACTTTCAGGTCTGAGTTAGCCCCTCTCACTCTTATTAATTTGATTGATTACTTAATTAAATTGATAAAATAATTAACCTCGCCCCCACTGGTAAACCCCCCTTCCTTCCCACCCTACCTCCTGGAAATAGATGGGAAAAGACTCAGTTGATCGACCATTTGAAGGGAATTCGATTGTAGTGTATGGAATATTGTTTAAACAATTTAGCCATTATGTTGAATATTGTTTATTTAAACAATTTAGGGGACTCAGGGCAGGGTATAGAATATACAGAAATTGGAGGAGAGGAAGGATCTCATAACAGGAAATTCAAGGGTATATTGTTTATAAAAAATTCAGTTTGTGGGGTTGGATTTCTCTAGCTCATCATTCTCTGTTCTTCTTGTAAGAAGCAATGACATGGGGCAAACATGTTGCATAACCTAATGTTCAGCACTGTACTCTGGATGTCTTAACCTAATGTTTGGGCCTTTGTCAGCACTTACATTATTATTCTGTTTAGGTTTTCCATGTCATGCCCATTTCGTTAAACTATTGTATCGCCTTTGACACCAAATTAAATAATTAGTTACGCCCTCCCACCATTTTCTGGTACACTTTTCGAATTTAACATGCTTTTGAACGCCATTTCTGGCGCACTCTTCTTTGTCACCCACTCCCTTAAACTATTGTACTGCGTTTTACATAAAAATTATGCAAATTAACCTAGTGTTCTGCACTTAACATGCTGTTCTGCTCCATGTCACCCACTCATGCACACCCTCCCTTACCTATTGTACCACTAACACCACGTTGATATAAAAAAAATATATATCCAAATTAATTGAATCGATATTTTTCACATGTATGGGGAAGTTGTTTTTTTAATTCGCAGGATCCCGTTGTCGGTGAAATCGATGGAATACAGTTTAAACAAAAGTTCGCTAGCAAAAAACACATCCCGACACCCGACGCCCGACGCTGCCGCCGCTGCCCCTGGCTCTGACCCTACCCAAAACCGACTGAAAGGAAGGCCTCGGCGCTTGTTCGTGACGTCACGTCAGCTAGGCACGGCGAACTCCAGTGCTGTTACAGGCATACTCATAATGGTGGTGTCTCCCTCCCTGACACAGGAAAATGTGAAACTATTGGCGGTACTTGACCAACACACATTGTTCTGAGAGAGTTCTGCAATCAATTACTTGTGCAATTCATTACACTTCTTAACAAATAGTGTACTCCTGAACTTAAATTTCCACTTGTTCTAAGGATTGACATACAAAAACAACTTCATGGTCCAGCAGCAACAGAATTCGTACTTCTTTACCTTATTTGTAAATCTGAGGAAGTTACGTTTGTACTGGGTTGCTTTTACAAGAAACTGTGAACATATTGGTGCTCTTCTTTAGGTATCTTGGTTGACTATGGGGTGAGGAGCACTGAATGTTAATGAAATATCTTGCGATTGTACACATTGGGGGAGGGGGTGGGGGACAGAAGAAGAGGCAAAAGAGAGATACTTGTTTTATCAATTAGATTTTTTTATCTTATGAAGTTTCTCCTTTCAGTTGCAAGAGGGGAATATTTATCTTTTCTAATGTGCATGTTTAAAAAAAGTTTAAGCTCAGCAGTATTTTCGATGTATGAAGCTATTTTGTTTCCTGTTTAGAATTCCTTTCGTTGAAAACGACTGTTATCTAATGACTGGCAACAGTTGGACATTTACACATGTAAATTAGTTCACATTTCCAGTGACGATGTCAAACGAAAATAAATAAATAAATAAATAAAAGAAACGAGTTCATTGTAAGGGGGTTGGGGTAAGTTTCGATAGCAAAATGGATCAAGTAAATATAGTTACTTGAATGTAAAATTTCCGAAGCTTGCAATGGGGCAAAGCGTCTTCTCATATTGATCTACGTTTGTTTCGATAGGATTCAGTAATACAGAACTATGATCTTCATTTGTAGCTTTGCGATAGTAAGAAAATCTTTCATCTAAATAAAACTGCAGAATCCAAAACAATACCAAACATTTTGTCCAAAAATAAGAGATTTATAGTGGTAAGCTCGCCCAGGCGTTTCTGCCTGCAACAGACCTGGCGTTCGCCGTGCCTAGCTGACGTGACGTCACCAACAAGCGCCAAGGCCTTCCTTTGAGTCGGTGTTGCCCTACCACGGCCGCGGCCGCCACAGCATCGCTGTGGCGTCCTGAGCGGCCCTCCCTCAGGGTTAGGGCTGCAGCAACCAGGCTGTTCGCAGTGGCCCGATGCTGCAGCATCTCCTCCTCTGCCGTCAAGTCCTCGCAAAATGGAAATGTCGTGTGGCTAGGGCCTCCCGTCGGGTAGACCGTTCGCCTGGTGCAGGTCTTTCGATTTGACGCCACTTCGGCGACCTGCGCGTCGATGGGGATGAAATGATGATGATTAGGACAACACAACACCCAGTCCCTGAGCGGAGAAAATTTCCGACCCAGCCGGGAATCGAACCCGGGCCCTTAGGATTGACAGTCTGTCACGCTGACCACTCAGCTACCGGGGCGGACAAGTCCTCGCTGATCACGAGAGGTACGCCACACACCCCTGTCCACATCGCCACAGAACTCCAAGACGCACTCACACCAATCCCATACGTGAAATGCCTCTGAGCAGCACATGTGTTTACCATTGCTGACGCTATACCTGTGGATACTCACATCTCAGATCGCACTGTAGAAATCTGCTCCAGAATAGCACAGCCTGCTTTCTCCCTAGCAATCCGAACGCGACATACGAGCTGCGTCCAGCCGTGCTTACCTGCTCCAGCGTAACTGATGACGCGAAACGCCCACGTGGTGACTCGCCATCTAAAAGGTTCTCAATGTTATACTGACGTCACATGGCTATGTAAAATAAGAGCCAAGTCGACCTCTCGGAAATTGTATAGTGTCGCAGAAATAGTTAACGGTCACTTTTGTAGGAGCTTTTATGATGTCCCAGCTTGTCCGTATGGAAATTCTTGTCCTAAGAGAGCCTGTTTACGAAAATAGCGCGGAATAACGCCGAATGCATTCGTCCTGATGGTCCTAATGGGGCACCCCCATTCATCAGGTCTTATCCTTCCTGCTTTCAACATACACAAACGTTCTCACTGCTTTGTAGAGGCTCCTGTATCCCAGCACAAAGGATGTCTTGTGAATGAATAGGGGATTATGATTGGCTCGTACCGAATTTACCTGCCGAATTACTGATGCGACCAGTGTGGAAGCACAGTCCGGCTTTTTTTTCTCTTTCTGCAGACAAGATTTTCGGCCGCAAAAACTATTTTATACAGATAGCCATATTGCACCCACAATTAAACCTTGCAAAGTGTTCTACATATCGTCAAATATGAAAAGACTCTTATTGAATTATACTGCTATCCAACTAAGGGCAGGCGCTTGAAACCAATCTCCAACCCATCAATATATCACCACGTACCGTGTCGATGTAGTAAACATACAATTTCTATCCTGCGCCATACTAAATCAACCCTTTTACACCATTCATACACATACCTTGAAGACAGTCAACATAAGCAACGCAGGTATATTCGTGGCACTAGTATTTCCCGTGAGGTCGGGTGGGGATCCAATCCCAGCGTGGGAGCAGAGCACCCTCAGTGGATCAAAGTGACTCTCAGAACTGTTCTGCAAAGACTGACACGTTTCCCACTTGGCACAAATGCATTTCTGTTTCTGGTCCGGACCTGCTTGCTTGTTCGCTTTTCTGCACACATCTCCAGACTCTGTGATTACAAGAACATATCTAATTTCGCATGGTTTGTTAGAATATCATACCATTTTCGCGGTACTTCTCGATATCAAACATATCAATATCGCTTGCATAGCAGTATCGCTCATTCGATGTAATTCCGAAGATATAGACTGGAAATTATTTCTCTAGAAATCCGAAACTTTAGCTAGGTGGAGCGTGCGGTAAGCCATAGAGTAACTAGAAACTTATCCCGTCTGTGAAGACCGGAAAAACTCGACAAAAGAAAAATAGAGGAAACATATTTCCACTCGCTAATACCGATGTCGATGATGTAACAGATTCCAAATCATCCCCATAGTTTAAAAGTCAAATAATGTGTTTCCCATGTCTAGAGAACTAGCAAACGTGTCCTCCACTTGCTAGATTCATTCACCAACTCTCAGATGCGAAATGTGAAGAAGCACTCAACCAAACAATTGACATGGACGGGAATAATGACCCAGTGCAAACACACGTCCATATTGAATCTTCTCAAATTTCCACGCAATCACGAAAGCTGTCCAACACATACTAGGTATTAACGACATTCGGCAATGAGCGAAATATCGGAAATACATCCTGCTGATGGCTGTGGAAATATCTGTACCATTCTTATGCCCAGACATACTCTTCCCTTTGCTGTCACAGTATTCCACATCAAATCCGTACCTTCCTTTGCACATGTTGTAACAACACCAACGCTATACTATTGTACATATAATAATTTTTTCTTCTGAGTTTCGATAAATTAGTGTAATCGATGTTCTGATTTCATTTCTTTTTCTTTTCTTGCCATTGTGTTAAAGAAACTATAAACAACTTTCGATGTGAATATTAATGTTTATGTCAAATTGCAAGCAATATTATAACAAAATTGAAATGTAAGAAATGTTGAAACTGTTGTAAGATGTTAAAGTTGTAATTGTGCGCCTGGTCCATACGTAGGCAATGTATTAGGATATGTAGAATGCAAAACCTCGGATGAATACCCTGTCTGTAGGGGAGCGGTAAAAGGTGGATGGCAGGCGAGCGCGGGAAAATGCACATGGGCGCTGCACGGCATAATGGGCTCAGCAGCAGTAGTAGTCGGAGTTGGGCATCGGTCTGAGAAACACATTCTGGATCGAGGAGGCTCTCCTGGAAAACGTGATTTCATTGAGCCTCGGATGTGCCGTTTCCGACGCCTATACAGCACGGCAATATTCCATAGGCACTAAACGGAAAAGTATGGCGACGCTAAGAAGAAGCAAAGTGCCGATACATCAAGAGCCATTGCTGTGATTGTGTGTGTGCTCTGGGCCTCGCCATCTCGCCGCCTGCCGACCGCCGCAGCGGTACGAACAGGTTGAAACTTTTGGTACTGTATTCGTGTGGACCAGTGTTATTTTAGTTCCATACTGTTCAATAACAACTTTAGCCGGCCGCGGTGGTCTCGCGGTTAAGGCGCTCAGTCGGGAACCGCGCGACTGCTACGGTCGCAGGTTCGAATCCTGCCTCGGGCATGGATGTGTGTGATGTCCTTAGGTTAGTTAGGTTTAAGTAGTTCTAAGTTCTAGGGGACTGATGACCACAGAAGTTAAGTTCCATAGTGCTCAGAGCCAATAACAACTTAAATTTTACCAGAACTGTACTATCATTTAATTATCCTCACAACTAACCTAGGCAGGGTCCTTTCCACATGTTGTGCAATCCGAGTATCCCGAGATGAAGATTTAACGTTTATGTTAATAATAATTACCTGCTGACCTATTTATGTTAGAATGATGTTTAAGGAACTTTGTTGTTAATGAAATAATAGATGAATAATATAGGTCTGACAAAGTTGGAAGATAATATTGAAATTGGTTTAGTAATGAAGTTTAATTAATTTGAGACAAAAATAATGGTAGTTAAATGAGCAGGAAATAAGACAAAAAGAGTAGTAACTCATATATTGGAAATCTTGAGTGCTTAATGATTTCAATAATCAAAATTTTCAATACAGTGGTCATAACAGTTTCAGGGTCCCCCCCCCCTTTTCTATTCATTTGAATTCTGAAGTGTACTGAACTGATTTGACCAGCAAGGTTAAAGTCAATATAAAACCAAAATTTATCAGTGTTTGACCTTTTTCAAAATTGACATTCTATGTGTGTTTCGAAAGTGCTATTTCTAGGGTAACCCATGCCTGATTTTAATCAAATCAATAGACAGTACGAAGTTTGTAGTAAACATTATAGTGTATTGTTGTGTATTTATGGCTTGTTCATATTAGTACAGAAAGTGAAATTATTAGTTCAGTAGATTTTCTGGTTCTAAAATGTACCATATAATGCAGTGTTACTACGTGTTGTTATGCTTGAACGTACATCCACTTGTACAGGGAAGAAACTCAGTTAATGCCTAATTAGGCTGGCGACCGTATTATTAACAATTGATAGCATCTGCTGTGTTGTTTCTTGTCCGTCCTAACGTGTAGTTGCACTTCAGACTTGCTTGACGTATCATTGTTGTTACTGAGTGGGTGTAAGTCTGATTTTGCCTCCATTCAGGTACACGCGGTCAACATATATACCAAAATCCTTTCTTATAAGGTGAAGCCCGTCAACTTACCATAGTACAGGCTTTAAAGAGTATCGTGTGCATTAGCGCAGTGTTACAATGTCTGAACACAAACATATACTTTATAAGCCTGATGTCCAAGGCAAACCTGTCATACATCCCCTACTACTAAGTATAATACCTCATCAATAACTGATTGCCGGCGATACGAAATAATATTGACCGAAAATCAACCATTGGCGGGCATGTCTCATAAGTTTTTCTTGTGAGTGGTAGCACTGTATCTCAGAAAGAGAGGCGTAATCGTCTTACAAACCGTCAGATGTTAAAAAAGACAACCATATAACCATCACAAGCGGTCTTGGTTCTACAGTTGCACACAAGTAGCCATGTTAAAAGCTATACCGCCGAATGAATTGGTTTTTTCAGACGAATACCGAGACGGTGATCGTAGGAATGTATATTATCAGACCAGCAGCAGTCCAGTTACACGTAGTCCCGATGCAACCTCGTGATAAAATCGCTGAATTTTGAAAGTGATTCGGCTAAGGACGTGGTATGAAACCATTGTTTGCAACTTCCTCACACTGCTAGATATTTTTCCAGTATTTGTAACGTATTCTGTCTCTATACCATGTCAGAGGTTCGGTGATATATCCACTGAGTTATAGGCGATGACTGATTGAGGAGGATCACAAACAGTAGTAGATGTTGTGCTGACTGACGTCGTGAGAAATATCCATTAGCTTATCAGATCTCTAGTGTCACGCTATCTGCTAGAAATGATGTCTATAATCTGGAATCAAGTCCCTCCATTGAAGAACGTACATGAAGCATTGGATCCAATGGAGAAGCGCTTTAATGACTACGGCCACTAAAGTGCGCGTCATTTATGACGGCGGCCGAGTTTAGGTTCGTTCTGCGCATCTGACGTTAGAAAACACAGTCAGCCGATGAACAGAGAACGACGTTGCCACAGCTCGACTGCAGTGCAGAGTACGGACGAGTGTCTTCAGTTTTAGAAACGTTCAGTCATAAATAAAGTAATTGAACAAAAGCAGCGTCTCGATAGCAGACTTTCTTTTATAGAAAGTTTGGAAAAAGCATTCTTTATACCAATTGCTTCATATTGTATTAACTAATTGAACCAAACAAGCAATAAGCCTCCTAATTCAGGCGATAGCAAGGAAAGGTGTTTGTATCATTCTCACTAACCACTTTTTCGCAATAAAGAACAGCGGTAATTGTTTATTTCCTATTGTACTTCGACGAAACGTGAGTAATTCATAGTCATACCAACAGTGTTTGTCGGTATTTTGCATGACATTTTAAAGTCTTCCGCGACGCAAATTAAATGACAAGCTGCGTTAGCGTAATGGTTAGAGTGTATGGCTGCTAATCGACAGGTAATGAGTTCAAACCTTGTTTGGTGCTTAATATTTTCTTTATTTAAAAAAATATCGAAGTGTCTTACTTCATGAATTTTATTCGTTTGAATGTAATTTTTTGATATTTCTAGTGGCAACTAAAATTGACCATACAGAAAGTATACGCTATGGACTTTTACCTCTGCAAACTCTTCAAAATTTCGTCCAATGATTTACTACATCTAATGCTGACAATAACTGCGTTGAACTTCGAAACAAAATTAAGTCATTTATGGGGGGAAGGTATCAGTCAAGAAGATGTGTAAAAATCAAATTTTTGGGCCAAATAGTTTTTGTGAAATCGAATGATAAAGTGTGGCAAAGCAGTCGAAACACCATGTGTCTGCACAGGCGAGCAGTGCAATGATGACAAAATCGCGCACATCGCGGAATGCGGGGAGCACGTCTCTGTAGCAGCGAAAGGGTTAATGCGGCTGTGGTGGCTTTACTTCATAAACTGCGCGCTCCCCCCCTAAACGTAAGTTTGCGAACTATACTAGGGCGCTGCTTCTCTTGGCTCGTACAATAGGCAACGCAGCAATCTCCCGCATCGGGGCGGGCATGCGCGAACCGCCAAGATAAAAGAATTGAACTATAGTGAATCATATTTCTGACACTCTCATATCTCGAAACGAGTCACCTCTCTCGAACCTATCTGCTGCTGTAAAATTCCAGCCTTGTTTTAGGTAGTCGCTATGCATCATGCAATAGCCCTCTCAGACTCTGCACTACCATCCCTGCAGCTCTGCATGTGTGATTGTTCCAATGTAAGCTGGAACTGAGTAGAAGTCAGAGGAAACAATATCTACCACCTTCTGCATACCGTGTAGAAACAGGCTAAGCTGCATTACTGCAACAGGACTGTATTTTGACCATTCGAAGGGAACTGAGAGAAGGACGAGGATTTTTGCTACTCTACTGTTGTGCACCTCCAAACTAAACTACATACAAGTACTACAGATCGACTACCATTCACATCTATCTCCCCAACATGCTATCTTCGTTATTCTGTACCATCCATCAGAGAAAATTTACGAACTATAAAGCTCAACTAACTTCATCTGATAGAGAACTAGATAAGATTTTTACCGCATCTCTCTCCTACCATATATCGGAAACATATACTGCATGCATGCAGGCTCGAGCACATGTGATGATCCTATTAAATATACAGGTATTGATCAAGTGCACAGAGCAGTTTAAAGTTTCATCACCTGTACTGTAGGAGGATGTTCATATCCCGCGGACCATACTGTATGTCGCAAGAGACGCCCCCTGTGGCCCTGTCTCGTTGTTTGAAACATTGTTTTTTTTCTGCTCTAACATGCTTTGTACACTGCCAAACATTTTCTACTATGACTTCGAGGTCTGTGTCAGGTTCTAAACTGACATTAAGACATTCTGATCCACGACCTCTTGCAGACAACAAGGACATCACCCCAAAGTACCATTCTCCACGACGTTGCACTGTGATGCGATTGACATCATTCAAGACGGTTGCTGTGACATCAGCTGATGATGCGAGTGACGTCATTCATTAAGACGTTCTGATCCACGGCCTCTCACTGACAACAAGGACATCGCTCCAAAGCACTATTATCCAAGACGTCGCACTGTGACGCGATTGACGTGATTCAAAATGGATGCCGTGATGTCAGCTGATGATGCAATTGACGTCATTCAATATGGCTGCCGTGACGTAAGCTGATGACGCGATTGACGTCATTCAAGATGGCTGCTGCGATGTCAGCTGATGACGCGAGTACCATTACCCAAGATGGCTGCAAAGTGCCACACCCCCTGCCAACCCTCCATGGCGGGAAGTTTCAATTTTGGAGGGAGGATAGGTCAATTGGGTTACCTCTAGACGTCGCACGGTGTAAATCATATTGTTACTGCTGTACCATAACACACCGCACACACTGGACGATTTTAAATAAAAGTCATTTACAACATATGGAAATTGGAAGAGTTTTGCAGCGCTGGCATGGGTTTCCAAACTACACTACTGGCCATTAAATTGCTACAGCACGAAGATGACATGCTACAGACGCGAAATTTAACCAACGAGAAGAAGATGCTGTGAGGCGCCAGTGGCGACACTTACAACGTGCTGACATGAGGAAAGTTTCCAATCGATTTCTCATACACAAACAGCAGTTGACCGGCGTTACCTGGTGAAACATTGTTGTGATGCCTCGTGTAAGGAGGAGAAATGCGTACCATCACGTTTCCGACTTTGATAAACGTCGGATTGTAGCCCATCGCGATTGCGGTTTATCGTATCGCGACATTGCTGCTCGCGTTGGTCGAGATCCAATGACTGTTAACAGAATATGGAATCGGTGGGTTCGGGAGGGAAATACGGAACGCCGTGCTGGGTCCCAACGGCCTCGTATCACTACCAGTCGAGATGACAGGCATCTTATCCGCTTGGCTGTAACGGATCGTGCAGCCACGAGTCGATCCCTGAGTCAACAGATGGGGACGTTTGAAAGACAACAACCAGCTGCACGAACAGTTCGACGACGTTTGCAGCAGCATGGACTATCAGCTCGGAGACCATGGCTGCGGTTACCCTTGATGCTGCATCACAGACAGGAGTGCCTGTGATGGTGTACTCAACGACGAACCTGGGTGCACGAATGGCAAACCGTCATTTTTTCGGATGAATCCAGGTTCTGTTTACAGCATCATGATGGTTGCATCCGGTTTGGCGACATCACGGTGAACGCACATTGGTAGCGTGTATTCGTCATCGCCATACTGGCATATCACCTGGCGTGATGGTATGGGGAGCCATGGGTCACACGTTTCGGTCACCTCTTGTTCGCATTGACGGCACTTTGAACAGTGGACGTGACATTTCAGATGTGTTACGACCCGTGGCTCTACCCTTCATTCAATCCCTGCGAAACCCTACATTTCAGCAGGATAATGCACGACCGCATGTTGCAGGTCCTGTACGGGCCTTTCTGGATACAGAAAATGTTCGACCGCTGCCCTGGCCAGCAGATTCTCCAGATCTCTCACTAACTGAAAACGTGTGGTCAATGGTGGCCGAGTAACTGGCTCGTCACAATACGCCAGTCACTACTCTTGATGAACTGTGGTATCGTGTTGAAGCTGCATGGGCAGCTGTACCTGTACACGCCATCCAAGCTCTGTTTGACTCCATGCCCAGGCGTATCAAGGCCATTATTACGGCCAGAGGTGGTTGTTCTGTGTACTGATTTCTCAGGATCTATGCACCCAAATTGCGTGAAAATATAATCACATGTCAGTTCTAGTATAATATGTTTGTCCAATGAATACCCGTTTATCATCTGCATTTCTTCTTGGTGTAGCAATTTTAATGGCCAGTAGTGTACATTTAAACTCATCTGTCACATTGACGGAATAGCTGATTGCTCTGCATTCCGTTTCAAATGATTCCTCATATTGCAGTCATCTACGCGATCACTGTTTCGGTGCTAGCCATCCCCAGATGATGTCACCCCTCCACAGAACTCTTCCTCCAACTCAAACAAGCGTTGTCAGTCAATCATCATATGGTAACCAACAGTGTGCCAGTGGACGGATGGGATGGAACAGACACGATCGATTTACAAACTTAACCATTTCGAAAATGCTTTTTATCCGTTTCAGAGATACAGAAGTTCAAAGTTACCCTACTTGTACGCATGAATTACGTACTTAAAATCCTGTGTGAGGCGAAACTATAGTTTACAATGTTACGGCGTAAAGTCAAGCGCTGGCACACCAGTCGGGAACGATAGAGAAGAGATGGCTGTGAGAAGACGTCAGCCAATCGCAGTCTGATTGACCCCTCATCAGGATGACAACGCGACAGCAGCAGTCCCTATGTGAAGAGGACATAAGCGCCGCGACCGACTGGTGCGGCCCCAGTTGAATAGCACCTTCAAGAATAGCAACTTGTGGAGCAGCGTCAACGCTCGTTACTTTTATAGATGTAACTTCAACAAACTGAGCTTATTTGGTTACACCCTGTTTTGGTTTGGGACAGATCTGAAGATGACAGTAGCCCAAAACCGTTTATAGTGAATAAAATTTTTTGTCTGATCAAAACGGTCCTGTAAAATAAAGTAATTAGGGTTTGGGTCTTCAAAAATAAGGTTTTACATGCCTAACGTCATAAATTTAACACAGTAACTCATTTATAAAATACTCTACATCTATATGACTACTCTGCAACTCACAGGTTAGGTTAGGTTAGTGTTGTTTAACGTCCCGTCGACAACGAGGTCATTAGAGACGGAGCGCAAGCTCGGGTTAGGGAAGGATGGGGAAGGAAATCGGCCGTGCCCTTTCAAAGGAACCATCCCGGCATTTGCCTGAAACGATTTAGGGAAATCACGGAAAACTTAAATCAGGATGGCTGGAGACGGGATTGAACCGTCGTCCTCCCGAATGCGAGTCCAGTGTGCTAACCACTGCGCCACCTCGCTCGGTCTGTAACTCACACTGAAGCGCCTGACACAGGGTTCATAGAACCACTTTCAAGCTACTTCTCTACCGTTCCACTCTCTGACAGCGTGTGGAAAAAATGAACACTTAAGTCTTTCTGAACGAGCTCTGATTTCTCTTGCTTTATTACGGTGATCATTTCTCTCTTTGTAGGTTGGTGACAATAAAATATTTTCAAATTCAGAGGGTAAAGTCGGTTACTGAAATTTCGTGAACAAGATCTCGCCACAACGAAAAACGTTGACCAACTCACTTATCATATCCGTGACACCCTCTCCCCTATTTCGTGATGATACAAAACGAGCTGCCCTTCTTTGTACTTTTAAGATGTCCCCCGTCAATCCCATACAGCACAGCAGTACTTTAACAGAGAACGAACAAGCGCAGTTTTCGCAGTCTCTTTAGTAGTCCTGTTTCATCTAACTGTCATGCCAATCAAAAGTAGCCTTCGGTTCGCATTCCCCATAGCATTTTCTATGTCATTGTTTCAGTTTTAGTTTTTCGCATATTGAAACTCCTAAGTGTTTAATCAAGTTGACAGCCTTTAAATTTGTGTGATTTATCGTGTAACAAAAATTTAACGGTGTATATATGAAGATGGTATCTGTACTTTCGGACATGTCCGAAAGCTTAGCGCGTGGAAAAAATGAACACTTAAATCTTTTTGAACGAGCTCTGATTTCTCTTGCTTTATTACGGTGATCATTTCTCTCTATGTAGATTCATATTCAGAGGAGAAAGTTGGTTACTGAAATTTCGTGAACAAGATCTCGCCGCAATGAAAACTGTTCTTTCGGATATGTCCGAAAGCACAGATACCATCGGTGACTATGCAGCTCGTTAGAATGAAATTACAATGACATGAATACCCCTAGCTGCATACAGGCGTTGATATACCAGGTGTGCCGGTAAGAAATGAGCGTTAAGATACAAATGTGTCGATAGGGAACATTTGTTGTGAACGAGCCTTAATTTTTTTTTGTTTGGTTGGTATGACATCTGTCAAAGATATTTTGTATACATCAAATCATGGAACAAACAACATCATATGTTGTCATCGTGTTAACAATCTCGAATTTTGTACCAGAAAGTGATGATTTGCGGAAAGCATTAATTTTTTGTTTTCATTTTTAAAAAAAGTGCTGCAGAGTCGCATCGAATGCTTGTCGAGGCATATGGTGATCATGCTCTATCAGAAGCAACATGCAAAAGATGGTTTCAAAGGTTCAGGAATAATGATTTTGATGTAAGAAATGAAGAACGTGGAAGAACCACCAAAAAAGTTCGAAGGCGCCGAATTGCAAGCAATATTGGATGAAGATGATACTTTAGTCAGAACCATCTATCATTTCATTGTAATTAAATTTAACGGATTTCTTTTTGTACCCGTATGGATGACCTTCCACTTTTCCTTACTGAGCGACAATTGCCACTTTTCACACCTTACAGATTCGTTTCTAAGCCATTGTGGAGTTGATTTTGTTCTTCCGATGACTTTACTAGACCGTAAAAGGCGGTACCACTTGCAAACATTCTGAGAGGGCTTCTCAGATTGTCTCCTAAACCGTTTATATACTAGGACTACAACTTTGCTTCCGCCGTTTTTTCTCGAAGTTCGGGGCTTTATTTTGAAAAACCTACAAAAAAATTATGATTCATAGTATTGCCCATCGCTGGCCACTACATTCTTCCATCTTTCGGATAGCATACGAACCCAGTGGCGGAATAACTGGACGTCTTTTGTGGGGAACCATGAATCGATTCAATTTTGCACATGTCCATATGATCGGAAGTGCTGGTCAGCCAGACTGTATGCCACTGATCGGAAAATGTGGTAGAGAGAGGACCCTATGGAAAATAAGAGGGGAGGGATAGGACTTCTCATTTCAACGTTTCCATGAATATTTTGACGGGTTTTGCGACATGGGGTCGAGCACCGACCTGCTGTAAAATTACCTTTACCTGTCTATCGCTGTATTGTGGCCGTTTGTTTTTCGGTGCTGGGCTCGAATGCATCAATTGCTTTCGATAATGATGTCTTGTGACTGTCTTCGTCTGTTTCAGTAGCTACGAAAACGTTCTGTCTTCCCCCGCCATGCCGGTCTTCGACACCAAAATTACCGCTCTGAAGGCGTTGAAAAAATTCTCTGCACTTCTTCCACTAATAGTTCCCTCACCATTGGTCTTACCCAGCGTTTTAAGAGCTACAACCGCAGATTTCTTCATGTTAAAGCAGAAAATTAAAACTTACCGCAAATGATGAGAAACGGGTACGTAAGTTGATCTACTTAATCAAGAATAACCTTATGATGCAATCACAAACCGGCTAATATTTTTATGGCATTATGTTTACAGATGCCTAAGCTTATTGTATTACACCTAGGACCAACCACCAGAACCCCACTTGCCGCTGTCGTTGTTGTTGTTGTGGTCTTCAGTCCTGAGACTGGTTTGATGCAGCTCTCCATGCTACTTTATCCTGTGCAGCGTTCTTCATCTCCCAGTACCTACTGCAACCTACATCCTTCTGAACCTGTATAGTGTATTCATCTCTTGATCTCCCTCTGCGATTTTTACCCTCCACGCTGCCCTCCAATACTAAATTGGTGATCCCTTGATGCCTCAGAATATGCCCTACCAACCGATCCCTTCTTCTAGTCAAGTTGTGCCACAAATTTCTCTTCTCTCCAGTTCTATTCAATACCTCCTCATTAGTTATGTGATCTACCCATCTAATCTTCAGCATTCTTCTGTAACACCATATTTCGAAAGCTTCTATTCTCTTCTTGTCTATTTGTCGTCCATGTTTCACTTCCATACATGGCTACACTCCATACCAATACTTTCAGAAACGACTTCCTGACACTTAAATCTATACTCGATGTTAACAAATTTCTCTTCTTCAGAAATGCTTTCCTTGCCATTGTCAGTCTACATTTTATATCCTCACTTGCTGCTACTGCCGTCTATTGCAAAACGCCGGAAGCAAAGTTGTAGACCTAACAGATTAGGAGAAGCAGACGGCCTATGACACTTCCTTGGGAACACCGGATGTCACTTCCATTTTACTCGATGATTTTCTGCGGGTTACTAGGTACTGTGACCTGTCTAACAGGAAATCACTAGTCTAGTAGCAGAACTGAAGCGATACTCCATAGGAACGGAATTTGATTGTAAGTCTCTGGAGAGGAACGGTGTCAAAAGCCTTTTGGCAATCTACAAATATCGACTCAATTTGAGATCCCTTGTCAATTTCTCTCATTACTTCGTACTAATAAAAAGCTAATTGTGTTTCATAAGAACGATGTCGGTGCTGACTGTGTGTCCATAGACCGTTTATCTTCGAGGTAATTCATAACATTCGAACACAGTACATGTTTCAAAATCCTACAGCAAATCGACATTAGTAATATTAGTCTGTAATTCAGCGGATTACTGTTATTTCCTTTCTTGAGTATAGGTGTTACCAGTGCCGCTTTCCAGTCTTTTGGTACGGATCTTTGGCGATGCGAGCTGTTGTATACGATCGCTCAGTAGGAGGCTGCTGTATCAGCATATTCTGCAAGGAACCTTATTGCTATGCTGTCTGCACCGGAAGACTTGACGTTTGAAGCTGTTTTATGTGCAACAGTTCGATTTTTTAAAGAATCGGTTGTGGGGGTCACTGGTAAAAACTAATACTCGCCGCATAACACATATTCAGGCTATTTACAACTTGTACAGAAACCAGATGGCAGTTATAAGAGTCGAGGGGCACGAAAGGGAAGCAATGGTTGGGAAGGGAGTGAGATAAGGTTGTAGCCTCTCCCCGATGTTATTCAATCTGTATATTGAACAGGCAGTAAAGGAAACAAAAGAAAAATTCGGAGTAGGTGTTAAAATCCATGGAGAATAAATAAAAACTTTGAGGTTCGCCGATGACATTGTAATTCTGTCAGAGACAGCAAAGGACTTGGAAGAGCAGTTGAACGCGAAGGACAGTGTCTTGAAAGGAGGGTATAAGATGAACATCAACAAAAGTAAAACGAGGATAATGGAATGTAGTCGAATTAAGTCGGGTGATGCTGAGGGAATTAGATTAGGAAATGAGACACTTAAAGTAGTAAAGGAGTTTTGCTATTTGGGGAGCAAAATAACTGATGATGGTCGAAGTAGAGAGGATATAAAATGTAGACTGGCAATGGCAAGGAAAGCGTTTCTGAAGAAGAGAAATTTGTTAACATCAAGTGTTAACATTTAAGTGTCAGGAAGTCGTTCTGAAAGTGTTTGTATGGAGTGTAGCCATGTATGGAAGTGAAACTTGGACGATATATAGTTTGGACAAGAAGAGAATAGAAGCTTTCAATGCTGAAGGTTAGATGGGTAGATCACATAACTAATGAGGAGATATTGAATAGAGTTGGCGAGAAGAGTAGTTTGTGGCACAACTTGACAAGAAGAAGGGATCGGTTGGTAGGACATATTCTGAGGCATCAAGGGATCAGAAATTTAGCATTGGAGGGAAGCGTGGAGGGTAAAAATCGTAGAGGGAGACCAAGAGATGAATACACTAAACAGATTCAGAAGGATGTAGGTTGCAGTAAGAACTGAGAGATAAAGAAGCTTGCACAGGATAGAGTAGCATGGAGAGCTGCATCAAACCAGTCTCAGGACTAAAGACCACAACAACAACAACATATATTCGCTATCAGATAGTTTATTTCCGTCAGTGTTCCAGTGATGGTGACTTTCCAGTGCGCACAACGACTGCTGCTCTTCCTGGCGCTAAGGCGTGCGACAGCGATCGACGACCCTTGGCATTCGGATGTGGAAACCCAGTGCATTATCGATGGAGCCGGCGTGGGTGGCGCTGCCCTGACAGACTGGCAGCGTAACCGAAGCACTCTGTTTGTGCAGCAAATGGACCTTCCCTGGTAAACGAAAATAGCTTTATCTTACCGCGTACAACACTGACCTTTCACAAACAGGGCAAATAAACGTGGAATGTAAAGAAACTGAAACGTTTTAAATGTTAGTCGCTATACAGTTCTTCATTACCGTAGAGGAAACAAGCAGAAATACCGGGTGATCAAAAAGCCAGTATAAATTTGAAAACTTAATAAACCACGGAATAATGTAGATAGAGATGTACAAATTGACACACGTGCTTGGAATGACATGGGGTTTTATTAGAACAAAAAAAAAAAAAAAAGTTCACAAAATGTCCGACAGATGGCTCTGGACAGCAAAACGTCAGTGAGTACGCATGACACTCGTGTATAAAAGGAGCTGTAATGAGAGAGAGAATCAGATGCGCCAGCAGTCGCAGCATGTTGACTTTACCTGAAGAGGCGCTTTAGTGAAGCTGCTTTATCAGAATAGGGAATGTGCTAGTTCAGCATTACGATCCTATCGCCATAGGAAGGGGATTCGAACGGCTAAAGGTGCGTTGACAAATGCAGTTGTGGTGAGAATGATTTCGAAGTTCGAAGCCACGGGTTGTTTAGCCCCCGTAGTGGCCGACCGAGCATATGGCGTAATTCTGCTGAGACAGTTCAGGAAGAGATTGTAGCGGGTTCGTCTATGCACGGGGAAGTCAGCGCTCGTGCAGTCGCGCGTCGCACCAGCATTCCATACACTGCTGTTTGGTTGGCACTTAGGCGTACCCTACGATGCTATCCGTACAAAATCCATCAGCATCATGAAATGTTAACTGGCGATTTAGTGAAGCGGAGGGCATTTGCGGTGTGGGCGTTTCAAAAGATGGCGGAAGATGACGATTGGTTGAGTAACGTGTTGTGGACCGACAAAGCTCATTTCACGCTCCGAGGGTCTGTCAACGCCCACAACTGCAGAATTTGGGCTACCGGATATCGCAGAACTGTCGTGGAAACTCCATTGCACGACGAGAAAACCACGGTATGGGTTGGATTTACCACATCTACCGTTATCGGGCCTTTTTTCTTCGAGGAAATGCGTGATTCTGTTTTTGTAACTGCTACCGTGACGGGTGAGAGGTACACCGATGTGTTACAGGATCACATCATCCCCAGCCTGGCTGATAAACACCTGCTGGAACGTACGATGTTTATGCAGGATGGCACTCCACCCCATATTGCTAGACGCGTGAAAGATCTCTTGCGCGCGTCGTTTGGTGATGATCGTGTGCTCAGCCGCCGCTTTCGTCTTGCTTGGTCTCCCAGGTCCCCAGACCTCAGTCCGGCAATTATTGGCTTTGAGGTTACCTGAAGTCGCAAATGTATCGTGATCGACCGACATATCTAGGGATGCTGAAAGACAACATCCGACGCCAATGCCTCGCCATAACTCTGGACATGCTTTACAGTGTTGTTCACAACATTATTCCTCGACTACAGTTATTGTTGATGAATGATGGTGGACATATTGAGCATTTCCTGTAAAGAGCGTCATCTTTGCTTTGTCTTGCTTTGTTATGCTAATTATTGCTATTCTGATCAGATGAAGCGCCATCTGTCGGACATTTGAGCTTTTGTATTTTTTTTTTTTTTTTGTTCTAATAAAACCCCATGTCATTCCAAGAATGTGTGTCAATTTGTACCTCTCTATCTATATTATTCCGTGATTTATTCAGTTTTCAAATTTATACTGACTTTTTGATCACCCGGTATTACAGAAACATTCTTAGCTCACTATAAACGAACCATTTGAACTGGCCATCCTAGTCACGCTTCTTTATGGACAACAACACTGTATCAGTCAAGGTACAAGGTGATACAGAAAAGTCCGCAGCTCGTGGTCGTGCGGTAGCGTTCTCGCTTCCCACGCCCGGGTTCCCGGGTTCGATTCCCGGCGGGGTCAGGGATTTTCTCTGCCTCGTGATGACTGGGTGTTGTGTGATGTCCTTAGGTTAGTTAGGTTTAAGTAGTTCTAAGTTCTAGGGGGCTGATGACCATAGATGTTAAGTCCCATAGTGCTCAGAGCCATTTGAACCATTTGATACAGAAAAACGGGAACATTTCCACAATCCAATAAAACTAGAAGTGATGAAGGAAAGAAATTGCATCCACGGTTACTGAAACCTTACAACTTTGCCATTTACGAAACACTGATGGCATTAATCATTTTTTAAAGATTACGCCTTTTAGATGGCGTCCTCCTGTACGAATACATTCGTAAAATCTACTGTCGAGATTCCTCATTCACCGCTGTGACATCTCATCTGGGATACTGTGAATTGCATGCTGAATTCTTTGTTTTAACTCATCTCGATCGAGTTGTGTAGACTTTGCTCTCGACGTAGCCCCACAATGCTAAATGGCTCTGAGCACTATGGGACTTAACTTCTGAGGTCATCAGTCCCCTAGAACTTAGAACTACTTAAACCTAACTAACCTAAGGACAACACACATATCCATGCCCGACGCAGGACTCGAACCTGCGACCGTAGAGCCCCACAAGAAAAAATCACAAACGGATAAATGTGGCGATCTAGGGAGTCAGGGAATGTTACCGAATCGTGAGATCACACGGCTGACAAACAATTCTCGCACATATGCCATTGATTGCCGTGCAGTTTGTGATGTCGCTCCGTCCTGTTGAAATCAATCTTCTTGAACGTTTGGAAAGTTGTTCAATGCAGGTGTAACGAAAGTTTGTAACATTTCCACGTAACGATCGGTATTGACAGTTAATGTGTTTCCCTGTTCATTTGCGAAAAAATACGGCCCGATAATCCCATGTGTTGAAACACCACACCATACCGTCATTTTACCAGCGTGCAAAGGGCGCTCATGAACGTCATTAGGATTTGTGTTTGCCCAGTAACGGTAGTTCTGTTTATTCACATAAGCTGTGAGATGAAAATGTGCCTCATCTGACACCGACAATTAGCTTAGAAATTCATCGTCTGTGTTAATGTTTGTTATCGTTTGTTGACAGAATCCTAATCGTAACCGGTAATCATTGTCATTCAATTGTTGCACAATCTGTAATTTGTAGGGATGAACTTTTAAATCAAGATGAATTCTGCGAACACTTTCCCATGACATTCCAGCCACTGCTGCTAGCTTACGAATTGAACGCCGTGACCTCCGTAAGACAGACTCGCGTACATCAATGTTCGCTGGAGAATGCACAGTCCTTGGTCGTCCTGTTGGTTTCTTCTTGAGGGCAAATCCAGTCTCTTCAAAGTTATTAATCCATCATTTTATAGCGTGTTTCGACGGAACGGCATCATGACGTCCTAAATTATAAAAACGCCGAAACTCCCTCTGCGCCGCTACCAAACTATCATTGTTTTTATAAAACATTTTTATGGCTAACGCTCGCTGTTGTCCGTTCCACTGATCCATGATTACTGAAATGGTGGGCTGTTTACTCGCTGTCACGAACTACCCGTGCTGCCACCTGCCCATGGCTGCCACTACTCATTTCAGTCATTCCCGTTATTTTGTGTCGCCCTGTATTATGTAACTGCGCTGACTGACTGTTCCGTCGGTTCTGGATAGAATATATTATACTTTATGAATATGACACACCACACTAGTGTAATATTCTGCAATATGTATTATACATATAAATCACATCGGGGTTTTTAGCTGTTACATCATCAGGTACAAAGATAAATAAGTGGTACAGAGAATTTTTTGTGGGATCAAAGATTTTAAACTAATGCATCTACTCTGCATCTCCGTTTCTAAAGATGAAAATTGTTAATGTTAATCTAACATTTCGCTGCACCACATATTTATCTTTCTACTTGATGATGACGTAACAGCCGAAAACTGATCTGCGAAATAAATAATAAATATTTTAGAATATTACATTAGAGTCGTGTATGTTTTTATTCATAATGGATTATGTAGTGTTGGCCAGATCGTCGTAGAACACCTTTTAGGAAAATTAGTCATAAATACAGGAAAATAAATGCTTACTGTGCTGATTTAAAATAAGTGAAGATAATGATTACCTCAAAAAATGTAAAAATGTTTCTAAATCGACAAACACATATATCTGCGCATGCTATTGAAATTCGAACGGAGTGAATAAAAATCACTCTCTACATGCAGCCGTACGCGTCCTAGATTCTCTTATCTAATTCTCATGACCCCTACGCAAGATATACGACGGGGCAGTAGATTTGTCGCACAGTCGGTTCTATAATTTATCCAGCGGAGTTTTCCGAGAACAGACCTGAAGATTTCCATAGAAGTTCACCGAGGATCTCTGTTACACTTGCGAATGGTTACACTGGTCTCAAAAGTATTTTAATCCGTCCAATGTCTGTACTCGTTACTGTTTGATAAGGACCTAAAGTGATGTGAATTACACTAGAAAACTGACAGCACTAGCGTCTCACATACGGTTTTCGTCATATATACAGCATACTTTCCCAGAGTCAACCCAATAAAACTGTGTTCCATTGGCCTTCCCTATGAACACTAATTTTACTTGTTTGTCCCGTTTCATACCGTTTCGTCGTGCGACACCTACATATTTAAACGATGGCACGGGCTCCACAGTTCAACGCCAATACTGTAATCGAATACCATCGTGTTCATTCCCTTTGTTAGACAAATTGTCATGTGGTTATCCACATTTACAGAGAGCTACGTCTCATTCCACGAAGTGTGTAGTATTCATATCAGTTTTGCTTAAATTTCTAGAATAATTATTGAGAAGTTATTTTTTATTAGCGAATTTTTATATCTCTCGATATATGATTCTTGGTCATGTCGACCACTACATTGTTTCGCTGGTGCAAGTCCACGTCCCAGCACCAGTTTTTAAATTTATTCTGCGTTTTGTCACTTTCTTCTGGGTAGCTGTGAAAAATTTATTCTACGTCTTGTCACTCTTCTTCTGGGTATATATATATATGGTGTTTCAAAAAGGTACGGCCAAACTTTCAGGAAACATTCCTCACACACAAATAAAGAAAAGATGTTATGAGGACATGTGTCCGGAAACGCCTAATTTCCATGTTAGAGCTCATTTTAGTTTCGTCCACCTACGCTCAATGGAGCACGTTGTCATGATTTCATACGGGATACTCTACCTGTGCTGCTAGAACATGTGCCTTTACAAGTACGACACACCATGTGGTTCATGCACGATGGAGCTCCTGCACATTTCAGTCGAAGTGTTCGTACGCTTCTCAACAACAGATTCGGTGACCGATGGATTGGTAAAGGCGGACCAATTCCATGGCCTCCACGCTCTCCTGACCTCTTAACTTTCATTTATGGGGTCATCTGAAAGCTCTTATCTACGCAACCCCGGTACCAAATGTAGAGACTCTTTGTGCTCGTATTGTGGACGGCTGTGATACAATACGCCATTCTCCAGGGCTTCATCAGCGCAACAGGGATTCCATGCGACGGAGGGTGGATGCATGTATCCTCGCTAACGGAGGACATTTTGAACATTTCTTGTAACAAAGTGTTTGAAGTCACGCTGGTACGTTCTGTTGCTGTGTGTTTCCATTCCATGATTAAAGTGATTTAAAGAGAAGTAGTAAAATGATCTCTCACATGGAAAGTAAGCGTTTCCGAACACATGTCCACATAACATATTTTCTTTCCTTGTGTGTGAGGAATGTTTCCTGAACGTTTGGCCGTACCTTTTTGTAACACCCTGTATACATTTCATAGCTTCCCAGAAAAAGAGTGACAAAACGTAGAATAAATTTAAAATCAGGTGCTGGGACGTGGGCTTGCACCAGTGAAACAACGTATTGGTCGACATGATCAAGAATCATATATAGAGAGATATGAAAATTCGCTAATAAAAAATAACTTCTCAATAATTATTCTATATAGTGAGCGGTGTGAATTCTGGCTTCACTTGGGATTTCTCTTATTGTATGAAGAAACAGTTCGATTGTGTACTCAGGACTTGGGTTTTAATGAATTTACACTGATGAAAAGCACGATGCCATGATTTTATAAACAAAAACAAGGCCGTACAGGAACAATTTCTTATTATTTTTAGTTCATTGCTGCAATCCATCGCCGAATTAATCCATATTTATTTATCTCCAACATTTTGTTGGGAAATTTTTACTCAAATTTTCTGTCGCAGTTGCTTGTACACTCCTGGAAATTGAAATAAGAACACCGTGAATTCATTGTCCCAGGAAGGGGAAACTTTATTGACACATTCCTGGGGTCAGATACATCACATGATCACACTGACAGAACCACAGGCACATAGACACAGGCAACAGAGCATGCACAATGTCGGCACTAGTACAGTGTATATCCACCTTTCGCAGCAATGCAGGCTGCTATTCTCCCATGGAGACGATCGTAGAGATGCTGGATGTAGTCCTGTGGAACGGCTTGCCATGCCATTTCCACCTCGCGCCTCAGTTGGACCAGCGTTCGTGCTGGACGTGCAGACCGCGTGAGACGACGCTTCATCCAGTCCCAAACATGCTCAATGGGGGACAGATCCGGAGATCTTGCTGGCCAGGGTAGTTGACTTGCGCCTTCTAGAGCACGTTGGGTGGCACGGGATACATGCGGACGTGCATTGTCCTGTTGGAACAGCAAGTTCGCTTGCCGGTCTAGGAATGGTAGAACGATGGGTTCGATGACGGTTTGGATGTACCGTGCACTATTCAGTGTCCCCTCGACGATCACCAGTGGTGTACGGCCAGTGTAAGAGATCGCTCCCCACACCATGATGCCGGGTGTTGGCCCTGTGTGCCTCGGTCGTATGCAGTCCTGATTGTGGCGCTCACCTGCACGGCGCCAAACACGCATACGACCATCATTGGCACCAAGGCAGAAGCGACTCTCATCGCTGAAGACGACACGTCTCCATTCGTCCCTCCATTCACGCCTGTCGCGACACCACTGGAGGCGGGCTGCACGATGTTGGGGCGTGAGCGGAAGACGGCCTAACGGTGTGCGGGACCGTAGCCCAGCTTCATGGAGACGGTTGCGAATGGTCCTCGCCGATACCCCAGGAGCAACAGTGTCCCTAATTTGCTGGGAAGTGGCGGTGCGGTCCCCTACGGCACTGCGTAGGATCCTACGGTCTTGGCGTGCATCCGTGCGTCGCTGCGGTCCGGTCCCAGGTCGACGGGCACGTGCACCTTCCGCCGACCACTGGCGACAACATCGATGTACTGTGGAGACCTCACGCCCCACGTGTTGAGCAATTCGGCGGTACGTCTACCCGGCCTCCCGCATGCCCACTATACGCCCTCGCTCAAAGTCCGTCAACTGCACATACGGTTCACGTCCACGCTGTCGCGGCATGCTACCAGTGTTAAAGACTGCGATGGAGCTCCGTATGCCACGGCAAACTGGCTGACACTGACGGCGGCGGTGCACAAATGCTGCGCAGCTAGCGCCATTCGACGGCCAACACCGCGGTTCCTGGTGTGTCCGCTGTGCCGTGCGTGTGATCATTGCTTATACAGCCCTCTCGCAGTGTCCGGAGCAAGTATGGTGGGTCTGACACACCGGTGTCTATGTGTTCTTTTTTCCATTTCCAGGAGTGTATTTTATACAGGTGACCAGTTTCGAATGTAGTCGTTCGTTTTCAGACCAGACCTGACATTGCAGTCTTAGGAAAACATACAACGAAATAACATTAACATGATATAAATTGATCAGTTATTAATAGTACAATCAACATTTTTTTCATTTTAACATACTTGTACCGAAGTGAGTGCGTATCAAGCAAAACTTCACAGACATACTGTGTAAGGCTGCGTTATGTTGGTCGAATATGTCGGTGAGGTTTTTCTTCGATAAGCACTTCAGTGCAAGTAAGTTGAAATAAACAAAGTTAACTGCGCTATTAAGAGCTGGTCAATTTATATCATGTTTTCCTAATCCGACAATATTCTGTAGTTCTAGTTTGAAAATGAACGGCTTCGTTCCAAACAAGTCACAGAGTAAAATACACGCAAACTGCGACAGAAACTGTGAATAAAGAATAATTCACATTTGTTCAAGCATTTTTGTAATCCCACGACCATCGCTGCTGTTGCGAGACAGGTATTGAATAGTCATCGTCGTATCCCAGCAGAATTAAATGAAACGAGCCTGCTGAAAGTCAACTGATCTGTAAGACTGGAAAACAAATTTGAAAAAAAGTAGTTAAAAATTTAGTGAAATCATTTGCCTAAAAGTAAGGAATAAAACAGATTAGAGAAACATATGAGGTGCCTTTGAATAATTCTCGAAATAATATTTTTTTATCGGTAAAAGTGAGTGAGCGAGAGCAGTGATAATGACAACGCTTGCAAGGCAGACATAACGTATTGTGTCACAAGTATTCTTTGTTAGTAAGTTAGTTGCATGCTCCGTGAATGATTTGCACGGTAAATCGTAATTATGTGGAGCAATTAATTTTACATTCACATCGCAATTAATTTGTAAATATGGCTATGTGCTGAACGTTTATAATTTTTTTTTAAATATACGGATGTGAGTTGTTGATTCCTACCCACCACCTTTTATACATTATAGTAACAGAACATGTTCTATGGAATAGGAGTTGTCAAGGAACTTTTTCAATTTGTTTTCAAATTTTACAACGCTGGCTTTCAAACATTTTACATCACTGAGTAAGTTACCAAAAATTTTAGATGCATTATTGTGCACCCATTTTTGTGCTAAAGACAAATTTAATGCGGAGTAGTAAATGTTATTTTTTCTTCTGGAATCGTAATTACGCACATCAATGTTCCTCTTGAACTGTAGCGGATTATTTACAGCAAACTTCTTGAGTGAATAAATATACTGTGAAGCAGTAGTCAGAATGCCCAACTCCTTAAGCAGATGTCTACAACATATTAGTGGGTCACCATAGCATATTATTCTTACAGCGTATTTTTGAGCAATGAAGAATTTCTTTGTTAAAGATGAGTTAACCTAGAACGTTATTCCATGAGACATTACTGAATAAAAGTGTGCAGAATATTCAGGTTATTAATTTGTCCCTCCCCAAGATTAGCAATGATTGTAAGGCAAATGTGGCTGAATTGTTTTAGGAGTTCCAAAATGTGCTTCTTTCCGTATTTCCTGATATTTGAAGGATTCTCTATTGAAACATTTTTGAGTCTGAAAAATTGTTGAAATTTTGTATACCTTCGGGCATAGTTAGAGATGTGTCAAGGCCACACGGTCTACGTTAGGGGTGTGCAGACTTGCTAGTACCACTGCCCGAAAATTCCTCACAGTGACTGCAGCGTTGTGCACACCTTCTTGCGCTATAGACAACCTTAATATGGAGTAATAAATGTCATTTTTTTCTTCTGGAACTGTAATTATGTACATAAATGTTCCTTTTGAACTGTAGCGGATTATTCACAACAAACTTCGAGAGGGAATAAATATACTGTGAAGCAGTAGTCAGAATACATTATTTGTTCCACAAACATTCATTTTATTTATATTTTATACATTTTTATATTATTATTGGCCGATGATCGTCAAGTAAAATGCTTACAGCTTCACAGAAATAAGTAAAATTGTTGACTACCTTCATCGCAGAAAAGTTCAACGCACTAAAGAGTAAGCCGACGAAGCTCACTGACGCGAGGTATGTAGATGTGCTGTAGAATACACGAACCACTGACCACCAAACAATCATGCTTCTTGCAGGCCCACGTGCAGCTCTTTTTGCCGCGACTGCATTGTTGCCCAAGTTAAAAAATAATGAGCCGTCGGACAAGTCATAATTCCAAATTGGGATCCCTATGCTCCAGTTCCAGCTAGACTGGCGTGGCGCAGAAGAACCGAGTTGTACAAGTGCGCGCCGTCTCCTTCTCTGAAGAGAACGAAACAAAAGTCAACTAAATTTACAAGAACCAGCAGTGAGGATCGTATCTCCATGGGACCAATGGCGGGCTGTATGCGACCCTCTGGCTGAGGTCTCTGCTTCCCTGGTCTCCATAATCGACCAGTCAAATATCGTCTAGTACTGAAACTTTCTGGCAGATTAAAACTGTGTGCCCGACCTAGACTCGAACTCGGGACCTTTGCCCTTCGCGGGCAAGTGCTCTACCATCTGAGCTACCCAAGCACGACTCACGCCCCGTCCTCACAGCTTCACTTCTGCCAGTAACTCGTCTCCTACCTTCCAAACTTTACAGAAGCTCTTGCCTGCGATAGGCAAAGGTCTCGAGTTCGAGTCTTGGTCCGGCACACAATTTTAATCTGCCAGGAAGTTTCATATCTGCGCACACTGCACTGCAGCTTGAAAATCCCATTCTGGAAACATCCCCCAGGCTGTGGCTAAGCAAGTCTCCGCAATATCCTTTCTTTCAGGAGTTGTAGTTCTGCAAGGTTCGCAGGAGAGCTTCTGTAAAGTTTGGAAGGTAGGAGACGAGGTACTGGCAGAAGTGAAGCTGTGAGGAGGGGGCGTAAGTCGTGCTTGGGTATCTCAGTTGGTAGAGCACTTGCCCGCGAAGGGCAAAGGTGTCGAGTTCGAGTCTCGGTCCGGTACACTGTTTTAATCTGCCAGGAAGTTTCATATCAGCTTACACTCCGCTACAGAGTGAAAATCTCATTCTGGAATCGTCTAGAACTATTTGAAATTATAAGATTATAAGTTAAACATTGAACTTGAAATTCTCAATCGGCACCTCATTTGCTGTACATGATTTAGAGCATTATTCAAAGCTGCGACAAATGTTTCTGTAAGCTATTTTATTTCTTACTCTTAGACAAATAATTTCACAAAACATCTGACCCCTTTATTTTCCTATTTTTTTTTTTCAAGTTATCCTCACAAAGCGTTAAATGTAATATATTCAAATATTAGTTGGAAGAACGAAGAAATCTACCTCTTGATGCAACAACCAACAATCCTACAGAGGGCGAAGAGCAAAAGATGCAGTGAGCGGGCCGTGTAGCCCGTATGCCAGAAGAAAGGCAAGTGAAGAAATCGTGGAAAACCAAATACCAGACGCCTCATAGGACGACCGAGGCAGCAGTTGATGGACGACCTGACAAAGGATTTGGCAGCCCTTAGGACTGAAGACACCTGAAGAAACCGGGCACAAAACAGAAAGGAATTGAGGTAGTCTGTAGAAGCAGTTGGTTGTCTGCGGGGCCTGTGACCTCCGGATGTGTATGTTTTCCGTTATTATCGAGAGTCCTTAGTAGCGCTCGATTCTGTGGCCGAGTAGGCATTATAATTTTCTTGACGTCTAGCAGCATTCTTGCCAGCTTTCAACTATGAAGCGCTAATGGCTTCAGGAGAGACAGTAGTCATCTACTGAACACCGAAGCGTTACCGCAGAGACGTTTACAAAATCACTTTACTAGCATTTTGTTCTGAAAATGTCCAGGATGTAGTACTTGATTCGGTGGAGACCATTTCCACAGTTAAAAATCACACCAATTCAAATGAAAAAATTGAAATGAGCGTATGTCATTTTTGGCCGGGAGGCCCCATGCGGGGGAGTTGGGCCGCCGTATTGCAAGTCCTATTTGGTTGACGCCATATCGGGGATTTGCGGGTCAGTGTTGATGAAAATGATGAAGTACAACACAACACTCAGTCGCCTGCCGGGAATCGAACCCGGACACCCTATGTGACAGGCGGAAACGCTACCGCTACGCTACGGAGACGGACACGAATTCAAATTTTATGCAGGAAACAGCTCTGCCTCGAAGAAATCAACTTTTTGATACCTCATTTGCCTTGCTGGCATCTCTTATTCTCAAAATATCCTAAATTTAGAACGACTTTCGGATGATATCTTTTAGACAGTTAAATGTCAGACCAATGCAAAATGGCTAGGGCTTGAAAAGATAAACTGTTTTCAACATCACTTACGTAGGTAGCAGCACCTATTCGTGAAATACACTCTAAGAAAAGCAAAAAGAACGATACACCACGAACGAATTATACGAATGGAATGGAGATCGGCAGATGTGATGTACAAACAAACAAATGACAACAATTTCAGAAAAAAATGGATGCTTTATTCAAGAGAAAGAGCTTCACAAATTGAGAAAGTCAGTATCGTAGGTCGTCAAAATCACGAGGTGGTTGGAGGGCGCTACGCATTACACTCCAGACGTTCTCAGTTGGGGCGGGGGGGGGGGGGGGGGGGGGGAGATCAGGCGATCTTGCTGGCCAACGTAGGTTTTGGCAAACACGAAATGTCCAGACACTCTGTGACCAGAATGGTACTGAAACAGAAGATGACAGATTAAAGGCCGAAATAATAAATGTCTTTTTCCAAAACTGTTTCACACAGGAAGACTGCATTGCAGTACCTTCTCTTAATTGTCGCACAGATGACAAAATGGTAAATATCGAAATATATGACAGAGGAATAGAAAAACAATTAAAATCGCTCAAAACAGGAAAGGCCGCTGGACCTGATGGGATACCAGTTCGATTTTACACAGAGTACGCCAAGGAACTTGCCCCCCTTCTTGCAGCGGTGTACCGTAGGTCTCTAGAAGAGCGTAGCATTCCAAAAGATTGGAAATGGGCACAGGTCATCCCCGTTTTCAAGAAGGAACGTCGAACAGATGTGCAGAATTATAGACCTATATCTCTAACGTCGATCAGTTGTGGAATTTTGAAACACGTATTATGTTCGAGTATAATGACTTTTCTGGAGACTAGAAATCTACTCTGTAGGAATTAGCGTGGGTTTCGAAAAAGACGATCGTGTGAAGCCCAGCTCGTGCTATTCGTCCACGAGACTCTGAGGGCCATAGACACGGGTTCCCAGGTAGATGCCGTGTTTCTTAACTTCTGCAAGGCGTTTGATACGGTTTCCCACAGTCGTTTAACGAAAAAAGTAAGAGCACATGGAATATCAGACCAGTTGTGTGATTGGGTTGAAGAGAAGTCTTCCGAAGTAAGAGTGATTTCAGGTGTGCCACAGAGGAGTGTCGTAGGACCGTTGCTATTCACAATATATATAAATGACCTTGTGGGTAACATCGGAAGTTTACTGAGGCTTATTGCGGATGATGCTGTAGTATATAGAGAGGTTGTTACAAAGGAAAATTGTACTGAAATACAGGAGGACCTACAACGAATTGACGCAAGGTGCAGGGAATGGCAATTGCATCTCAATGTAGACAAGTGTAATGTGCTGCGAATACATAGGAAAGAAAGATCCTTTATCATTTAGCTACAATATAGCAGGTCAGCAACTGGAAGCAGTTAATTCCATAAATTATCTGGGAGTACGCATTAGGAGTGATTTAAAATGGAATGATCATATAAAGTTGATCGTCAGTAAAGCAGATGCCAGACTGAGATCCATTGGAAGTGTCCTAAGGAAATGCAATACGAAAACAAAGGAAGTAGGTTACAGTACGCTTGTTCGTCCACTGCTTGAATACTGCTCACCAGTGTGTGATCTGTGCCAGGTAGGGTTGACAGAAGAGATAGAGAAGATCCAACGGAGAGCAGCGCGCTTCGTTACAGGATCATTTAGTAACCGTGAAAGCGTTACGGAGATGATAAACTCCAGTGGAAGACTCTGCAAAAGAGACGCTCAGTAGCTCGGTACGGGCTTTTGTTGAAGTTTCGAGAACATTCCTTCACCGAGGAGTCAAGCAGTATATTGCTCCCTCCTATGTATATCTCGCGAAGAGACCACGAGGATAAAATCAGAGAGATTAGAGCCCACACGGAGGCATACCGACAATCTTTCTTTCCACGTACGAGACTGAACAGAAGGGAAACCGACAGAGGTACTCAAGGTACCGTCCGCCACACACCGTCAGGTGGCTTGCGGAGTATAGATATAGATGTAGAAGACAACCAGTAGAAACTTTTACCGTCTGTGGGCAGGCGTTATCTTGCTGAAATGTGAGCTGAGGATGGCTTGCCAGAAGGACAACAAAACGGGTCGTAGACTATTGTCGATGTATCACTGTGCCGTAAGGGTGTCGTGATGGAAACCATAGGGGTCCTGCTACGAAAAGAAATGATTCCGCAGACCATCACTACAGGTTGCCGGGCTGTATGGTGGGCGGAATTCAGGTTGGCATACCACCAGTGCTCGGGGCGCCTCCAGACACGTCGTCGGTCTGGAATCTCGTTGGCTGGAGTAAAATTATCTTCACTGGTAAGTCCCGCTTCGGACTGAGTCCTAATCACCAGCGAAGACGTGTCTGGAGTCGCTCCGGACGCGGCGGGATACGGACCTGTCTGTCGCCTGCCATACAGCCAGCAGTGATGATCTGGGAAGTGATTTGATTACATCACAGGGCCCCTTTGGTTGACACTCGCGGCACTCTTTACAACACAGCGATACTTCTACTATATTCTACGTCCAGTTTTGTTGCCCTTCTTGGCAAGCCATCCTGGGCTTACATTTCAGTAAGATAACGTCCGCCCGCATACGACGAGAGTTTCTACTGCTTGTCTTTGTGCTTCAAAAATCCTACCTTTGTCAGCAAGGTCGCTGAATCTCTTCCCAGTTGCGAACGTTTGGAGTATTACGGGCAGGGTTCCTGCAACCAGCTCGGGATTTCGACGATCTAACGCGACACTTCGACAGAACTTCGCGCAACGTACCTCAGGAGGACGCCCAACAACTCTATCAGTGAATGCGAACGGAATAACTGTTTGCGTAACGGTCAGAGGTGGATTAAACGTTACTGACTTGCTCAATTTGTGTAGCTCTTCTCTTCAATAACTCAATCAGTTTTCTGAAATTTTGTAATCATTTATCTCCCTTGAAGGGAGGATATAAGATGAACATCAACAAAAGCAAAACGAGGATAGTGGAATGTAGGCGATTTAAGTCGGGTGATGCTGAGGGAATTAGATTAGGAAATGAGACACTTAAAGTAGCAAAGGAGTTTTGCTATTTGGGGAGTAACATAACTGATGATGGTCGAAGTAGAGAGGATATGGAAAGGAAAGCGTTTCTGAAGAAGAGAAATTTATTTGTTAACATCGAGTATAGATTTAAGTGTCAGGAAGTCGTTTCTGAAAGTATTTGTATGGAGTGTAGCCGTGTATGGAAGTGAAACGTGGACGATAAATAGTTTGGACAAGAAGAGAATAGAAGATTTCGAAATGTGGTGCTACAGAAGAATGCTGAAGATTAGATGGGTTGATCACATAACTAATGAGGAGGTATTGAATAGAATTGGGGAGAAGAGGAGTTTGTGGCACAACTTGACAAGAAGAAGGGACCGGTTGGTAGGACATGTTCTGAGGCATCAAGGGATCACAAATTTAGTATTGGAGGGCAGCGTGGAGGATAAAAATCGTAGAGGGGGACCAAGAGATGAATACACGAAGCAGATTCAGAAGGATGTAGGTTGCAGTAGGTACTGGGAGATGAAGAAGTTTGCACAGGATAGAGCAGCATGGAGAGCTGCGTCAAACCAGTCTCAGTACCGAAGACCACACGCGCACACACGCACACACACACACACACACACACACATACACACACACACACACACACACACACATTATCATAGAGTGTTTTTAAAGTTTCCCTTCATAATTAATTAAACTTTCCCTAATAATCCTTCTTTCTTTCAAATTTTTTTGACTACATCTCACGTTGAGATATTTGATACCCTCATCTGTCGATCACGCCCCTTCGGAGAAAAACCGTTCTATAACTCATAACGGGCTATATTTTCGTTGTCAACGGCCTTGCCGCAGTGGTAACAGCGGTTCCCGTCAGATCTCCGAAGTTAAGCCCTGTCGAGCTGGGCTAGCACTTGGATGGGTGACCATCCGGACTGCCGCGCGCTGTTGGCAAGCGGGGTGCACTCAGCCCTTGTGAGGCAAACTGTGGAGCTACGTGATTGAGAGGTAGCGGCTCCGGTCTCGGAAACTGACATACGGCCGGGAGAGCGGTGTGCTGACCACATGCCCCTCCATGTCCGCATCCAGTGACGCCTATGGGCTGAGGATGACACGGCGGCCGGTCGGTACCGTTAGACCTTCTTGGGCTGTTCGGGTGCAGTTAGTATATTTTCGTTGCACTCAAACATCTGACAAAGAAGAAGACTTTCTAAATATAACTTGCAAGTATTATTCCATTTAAGATAAAAGTGATGAAATTAAAATCTTGTACGGACGCTACAAGTGGAAATGCTTTTAATCCGTCCTGCCCAGTGATGATATTTTTTCTGTAGACAGCGGCGTCGTCAGTGACCTATCTGATAAATTATTTCTGTATGCGGCTGGTCACGGCGGAGGTTCGATTCCTCCCTCGGGCATGGGTGTGTGTGTTTGTCCTTAGGATAATTTAGGTTAAGTAGTGTGTAAGCTTAGCAGTTAAGTCCCATGTGATTTCGCACACATTTTAACATCTGTTTCTGTATTTTGTTAACATTAGTGGTCGTGTTACTATCTTTTCAGACTGTGAAGATACTTCGTACGATCGAATTTTAGTTATCAACGATGTGACTGAACCTCGAACGCTTTTCGGAAGTGTAGGAGGCCGGCCGTTGTGGCCGAGTGGTTCTAGGCGCTTCACTCTGGAACCACGCTGCTGTTGCAGTGGCAGGTTCGAATCCTGCCTCCGGCATGGATGTGTGTGACGTCCTTAGATTAGTTAGGTTTAAGTAGTTCTAAGTCCCATAGTGCTTACAGCCATTTGAGCCATTTGAAGTGTAGGAAGACAGAATCTACCTCTTCACCTGCATCTAGTATTTGGAAGATATGATGTGTGAGTAAGACGAGCTGCATCTTACAAATGTAGTTTTGTTAAAATTGTCTTGGAAAATATGCTGTTTATTAATGTTTTCCAGGAAATTAATATCATTGATGTAATCAGTGCTCTTTTTCTGGGAGAACGCCGGAGGACTCGTGCCCCTAAACTTTTTTATCCGCAAAGAAACTTTTTTCTCACTTTCGTAAGCGAACGGTGCCTGTGCAGTCTACGGTGGGATAAGCGATACATTTCGCAGTTAGGAAGCAGCAGGCCACCGTGCTCGACAGCTGAATCGCTGGCAGCCAGACAATGAGACTACTTTCTTGTTCTGTCAGTGAGTCGACACATGGGACACGGAATACTTGGTTATACACTTACCGTTCCCTTCTTGTTGGTTGTATGCGTGACTGCCCTGCCCTTCGTTGCAAGGTAGCTTAGATGTTAAGAAAGATGTGCCGCAAAATAACAAACTATTTACCAGAATGAGATTTTCACTTTGCAGGGGAGTGTGTGCTGGTTTCAAACTTCCTAGCACATTAAAACTGCGTGCCGGACCGAGACTCGAACTCGAGATCTTTGCCTTTCGCGGGTAAGTGATCTACCGCAAAATAACAAACTATTTACCAGAATGAGATTTTCACTTTACAGGGGAGTGTGTGCTGGTTTCAAACTTCCTAGCACATTAAAACTGCGTGCCGGACCGAGACTCGAACTCGAGATCTTTGCCTTTCGCGGGTAAGTGATCTACCGACTTCTTTTTTCTTTTTTTATATGATTTTGTTCTTTATTGGTCGTCGTATTTCTTCGGGGCGGACGTCCCATGACGCTTGTTGAAGTTCGGTGTTGATCCATTAACTCAGTTTTTTTTTAAATTACAGATAGCGGCTAAATTTCTGACCGAATACGCTAACACGCTGAGATACCGTGCCAGCACCGACTGAGCTACCCAAGCACGACTCACGACGCGTCCTCACAGCTTCAATTCTGCCACCTCGTCTCCTACCTTCCAAACTTCACAGAAGCTCTCCTGCGAAACTTGCAGAACTAGCACTCCTGGAAGAAGGATATTGCGGAGACAAGGCTTCGTCACAGCGTGGAGAATCATTCCAGAATGATATTTTCACTCTGCAGCGGAGTGAGCGCTTATATGAAACTTCATGGTAGATTAAAACTGTGTGGCGGACCGAGACTCGAACTCCCTTTCCCTTTCGCGGGCTGGTGCTCTATCGATTGATCTACCCAAGTACGACTCACGGTTTCAATTCTGCCAGTACCTCGTCTCCTACTGCACCTATAACTATAAAACTTGCCAATAATTCTTGTGCGACTGAAAAGTGGGGAATTTCATCGCTGTCGGTGAATGATAAAAGTAAAATGTCAACTTAAATACTGAATAATAAGTGGAAATACAGTGAGCGAACGTATGCGCAATAGCAAGTCAAATGAGTCTTCAGAATGTTGGACTTTGGATCAAGAAACCGCATTTTGCGAAAAAAAAGTCGTTCCAGACAAAAAACTTGGTTACAAAATTTACAAAGAAGGAATTTGGGCCTAGAAAGAAATAAACAAGGCATGAACATTTCACAGTCTTCAGCTAACCCAACTGCCCTACGTTATCTTCAGGTGATTCAAGAAAAGAGGAGATGATTTTCTTGCGGAAAAAAATATTGAAACACAAAGAAAGTTCTGCTCATCAAGCTGCTGCCGAAATACTACTTTGTGCTACAGAGAAAACTTAAGAAAATGCTTGCACTAGGACATTTCAAAGTGAATAGGAGGTGACAACAAATATGTTTCTCACTGCTTTAAAGTAGCAAACCAGAATCAACCAATCAGTGCTAGGTAATATTAATTACAATGCACTTTTATAGTTAAATAACTACTCAGCTATATTGAAAACTTCAGTATTTCTAACCGCATTATATCTAGTGTGAGTGTACCACCAAATAGGTTTTTTTAAGAACTAGAGGACTCTATTTAATGATATTTGTATGGTACTTCTTAAATCAGTTATTCTTAAATAACTACACTTATCACTGAAACCCAATCTTCTTAAATAACAATCCCCACATTTCTTATTAGTCCGCTACTGCCTCGAAAACATCACATCTAGTTTTTTCAAAATACCACATATGAAGCAACTCAAAAGAGTCAACATGCATGTGACGTTAGGCACTTCAGCGTAAGGTACATGCTTCCGTCGCCAGGGCTCGGATACATTGCTCGGTACTGGAGTTTACAGTTTTTCAGTCCCCCCCAAAATGCAACATATCGCCCAACCACATTTAACGTATCAAAGACGCCTAGGATTTTAACAAATATGTAAAACGTTTTAAGATAAGCATAATAATTTGTTTACGTAAGCGGTTAGTACAGTACTTTCGATGGGACCTCATGGCGTCATGACCCCCAGAAACCTCCTCTCCTTCATCTCCCCATCCGTGGCAAAGTCTGGAATGAAACAGCGTATTCCCGAGCGAAGAGTGAGAGCCGTATGCCCAACATGGCTCACGAAAGTGATGAAAAGGGGAAAAGCAAATAGTAATCGTAGGAGTAATTGTTGCTGCTCTTGCACTGGGTAAAGTCTGGATGTTAAATTCAGACAACAGTAAAAGTACTGCCGCATAAATTTATATTCATTCTGTTAGATCTAGGGTTGTTAGTTGCAACAGTACGCGAACAACGTGCTTAATGAAAAATTACAGCCACAGTTATCGTTTCGTGCTTAAGGTGGACTGGCCAAGACAAAGATTTACTGACAAGCGCTGTAGCATGTGCTTCACCTCGGAATTGCAGCCTGCCAAATTCCTTCCAGGTACGTCATAGACCGAAAAATTAACTTGTCAGCAGACAAAATAAGCTGACTGAAATCGAACAAGAAACTGTTTAGCAAGCTTTACTGTTATTAACTGCGCACGGCAAGCTGACAATGTCACACTGGTGAAGTAACAGGCTGATGAATTTCCACTTACCAGGAACATGACGTACGGAAAACCAATGGGTAACTGTGCCTCGATCCCTTGTTTCCAGGAACTGCAGGTCTGCTAGCTACATCGCCTCGGATTGCCAGCTGGCAGTCTTCTGCTTACAAAAGGATAGCTGCGCTGTGTCTGAATGAAGGATGCTGGATTCTGGCCAGTTTCCACATCCGAAGCCAACAGCTGTGCTACTGGCAGATGAATGGTTCGACTACAACGAACTGGGGTATAATTAGCATGCTTGCGAGCTTTCTCATTCGTCTAAAGCAGACGTCTGTAGAGCGTGGTACACAATCTCGATTAAAGTCAACGATGTTTTAGGTGTCTCATAAAACCTAAAAGCTAACAATTGGCTTATTAACAGTGTCAAAGGAATTAAAAACACGTGGCCTCTAATGTTTTGTATTCCTGAATGATAATACAAAAGTAATACCCATTGTATCAAAGAATTGATAACAATGTGTTAGCAAGCGATAACAGGAAGTCTACGGGGGGTGGAGGAAATAATACGAACACCATGCAGTATAGTAAATCTTACACGTTGTCTTCGTTGTGTTATGGCTTCTTTTTTCCACAGATGCTGATATACAAGTTGTGTAAGTTAAATATAGTCTTTTGTAACTATAATGAAAGTCTTATTTAGAACAAACGCGTTTCGCTTTATTCTAAAGCAACTTCAGCAGTCACTCTAACCATCTGGTCTTTTTCTCTTACAATTTTGTTTGGTAGGATCATGAAGAGTTCGCATGTTTTGCTTACCACTACAAACAGTGTTAATTCTGAAATTACAATTAAATCAATACTATGAAATGAATACCCTTAGCTGCATAGAGGCGTTGATATGACTCAACGGGGACATTTGAAAATGTGTGCCCCAATCGGGACTCGAACAAGGGATCCGCTGCTTACATGTCAGACGTTCTAGCCATCTCAGCCACCGAGAACACAGAGGATAGTGCGACTCCAGTAACTTATCTCTGGTACGCCCCCCTTGAGACCCACATTCCCAACTTATTGTCCTGCACTATATTCGTAGTGCCCCTGCCCATAACACTCATTACTCGCGGCTCTACCGATTCCCGTATGAGGTCGGGGAATGTGTGTGCATCCGCATAGAAGATGGTCAAATGGCAGGTGAGCCTTAACTATGTATATGAAGATGGTGTCTGCTCTTTCGGACAGACGTAAGTCCCAGCAGTCACACTAACCTCTATGTCCTCGGTGGTTCAGATGGATGCCGGCACGGTAGCTCATCGTGTTCGGTCAGAGAGCCGGTTGGCCTCTGTAATAATAATAAAAAAAAACTGAGTGGAAGGATCAACAAACGACCTTGAAGCGATGTCATGTGACGTCCGCAACGACCAAACACAACGATCAACAACGAACAAAATGAGGAAAAAAAAAGATAGAGAGTTCACCATGTAAGCAGGAGATCTCAGGTTCAACTCCCAGTCGGGGCACACATTTTCAACTGTCCCTGTTGACGTATATCAACGCCTGTATACAGCTAAGGGTCAGTTTTCTATTTTTTACATCATTTTTCCTGTTTTCCACGTGTATGTATTAGATTTTAGCGCACAACACTTCCACTGCGCTAAGTGTATTCACGTTTCTGTGTTGTGAAGAACCACTGTCGTCTCGCCATTTTGTGTGATTTGTTTTGCTATTGCCGGATGCGTTTGACTTTTGTTTGTTTTGGTAGCGGTATATGTGTGTGTGTGTTTATATTATCCGACTTGTGTGTGTGTGCGGGGGGGGGGGAGGGGGGGGGGGTGAAGGCAGCTAACATGTCCTATCTTCTACATGTGTAAATTGCTGCTTTAATATGGTACATTATGGAGGATCTAGGGTGGGGATATTGCCTAGTTTGTGATACTATATTGTGCTGTCTAGAGCCTTGTTCTTTCTCTACAATATGCTGAAAAGATGGAAAATGCTTAGTGCGAGAAGATGTGTAGCTCTACATCAGCGTCACCCACGTCTGTTAGGGCTTGCTCAAATTATTGACACCATTTCGCTACTACTGGACGCCACGTTGCACATGGCCCGAATAGAGTCCACACTGAGTACCGTGGCCTGTAGATCCACAGACGGCAGGGCACATGTGGGGAGAACGGTAGTGGTGGGGGCTGTGGACAGGCGCTGTAGGGGAAATGCCGAGCGCTGGAGGGGAAGTGCCATTCTGCACTGAAGCCTAGACTTCATATTTTGTAAATATTAGGCAGAGCCGCTCCACGTCCACACTTGCATGGTGACCATTCAAAAAGATCTGTTACCTCTGTTTTGGTTAATATCTAAAAAGAATTCCGCCGAAAATGCAGTGATTTATTTTCACTTAGCTTGTTGACCATTTGTAACTTTCAGAGAAGTGTCACAAGTGGCGAGTTTTGAGTAAAGCCTACCCATTTCTCTAAATTTCCTTCTTTTGCCAAAACACAGCGGAGTATACATGCTCTCACATTACTAAAATGTTATGCAAACGCAATTTCTAGAAAAGTCTGAAACAGCGGTTTATTAAGTGAGGAACTGAGGAAAAGTAAGGTCAGTATCTTATGAAAAAGCACATCCTTGGTACAAAATAAACCAGTAATGTCTTAACTTACGTTGTTCCAAAACCCATAGCATTTCTCGTTTCACCAGGTATCGATCACCCTTAAATATTACATTCTTTGATGGAAAAAGTCTGTAGTTAGTGGAGTAATACAGTTGATAATGATTTTTGGCAGAATAACCATATGGGAAAATACTCTCCTCTTTATGTGCTATCATTTGCAAAAATCTCATTTCAATATCCCAAACTATTTAAGAAATATGAGGAACGTCGCGGATCTTTCACTCTGGCTTCGCGTGATCGCAAATGAGTGCACTGCATCTGATCAGTTTTTTCGAGGTTGATGACAGATATGGACCTACACCCAAGTCGAAAGAAAAATTCAGTCTGTTAGCTAAATTTCCTACACAGCAAAATAGTACACAACACGCAACAAACGCAAAATCATAGCGACCTCCATTTTTCATTGCAAACTTTTTCGAATTTCGATCAGTGTCTTACTTCCATGTAAGTATCACAATAACTCCGAACATTAACGAAATGTTGGTCACATCATAATGAACCTGACATATTAATATACAAGTAACGCAAAAATGAAATATTTTTACAGAATAATTTCTATAAAATCGTTTGAAAAAAACTGCAGGGCGTGCACGTCGGTTCTGTCATCCCCGACCGACCGAAAGGTGGTAGACAGTGTCGGCCTCCCCTACTGAACAAACGAATGAACTCCCCCACCACTTTGGACGACAACTGATCACTGCGCATTGGCTACCATATCCTGCGCAGACTCTACCCCAAGAATTTCACTGCCAATCTGTGTGCGACTATGGCGTTTTGCCTCAAGAATCATATAGTCCCGTTTACTTCACTTTTGGAGTAATTTCCAGATGAATCGTCATTTTAATCACACACTGTGATGCACCTGTTACCTGCGGCAGAACTATGTCTGCAGGGATCCTGGAACATGTACTCTCTTCTGAGAATGCTGCACAACGAAGGAAAAAGCAGTGGACTGCAGGACATCTAACCACTGCAGGCAAAGTGTGCAGCAATTTCATGAAGATACAGTTTCTATAATTTTTATTTAATTATCTTGATCACACAGCTTTTTGAGAAGAATTACCGGTTTTGGCTATGCAGTAACCATCTTCAGATTCCACAATAGAAATAAAAGAAAGTACATTACTAGCTATTACATTAGGAGATTAAAACCAAATGACACAAGTTATAATAAGAAACGATATACCTCTCATTCCGCTGCACTGGGACAAGCCATAGCGTGTAAAAATAACAAGTCAAAACTGCCATCCGTGCATCAACCGGTTATACAGGGCGGAGAAAAGTTGTGTCGCGAAATTTTAACCCTGGATAGCTGATGCCAGTAAGAACCAAAAATACTAATGTGGTGTAGGTCGACAACGCACCATTTTTAAACTACGGAAACTTGGCGCCACGCGCTTCGATTGGCCGTGGGATTGCCCTGTTGCCGTTCGTCGGTTGATGGGCAGCGCTATGGTTCACGCATACAAACGTCCCTCGCCCCGTCACTGCCCCAACGTGATACGCACACGCGTCGAATAGGTCTTGTTGTTTGTCTCCACCTCACGTCTTAGGCATTCGTACGCAAGCTTCATTTCGGAGCACAAACACGTCACCTGTGATTTAGTCATGCAGTAAGCATGGCGGCACAGTATTCGTTTGAAGAACAACGAGATATGGTTTTTGTTTATGGATTAGCCGACGGTAATGCACATAAAGCTCGATGGTTGTATGAGGAACGGTATGCAGCAATTCAAGTGGTTCAAATGGCTCTGAGCACTATGGGACTTAACATCTATGGTCATCAGTCCCCTAGAACTTAGAACTACTTAAACCTAACTAACCTAAGGACATCACACAACACCCAGTCATCACGAGGCAGAGAAAATCCCTGACCCCACCGGGAATCGAATCCGGGTACAGCAAGTCACCAGCGACTTGGTGAAACAGGCTCGGTAGCGGGATATCATGGTGATGCTGAAAGACCTGCAACATGATGGGATTGCATTTGAAGAGACTGTTCTCAAGCGCTTCAAGGAAGCACCTACGACAAGTACTCGAGCAGTTTTATATGACATGGGGGTCACTCATCAGTTAGTCTGGGAGGTTTTGAGGGATGACGGCCAGCATTCATTTAGTTTCCACCCTGTCCAAGATCTAAATCCTGTGGCGGACTATGAACACAGCCGGCCGGAGTGGCCGTGCGGTTCTAGGCGCTACAGTCTGGAACCGAGCGACCGCTACGGTCGCAGGTTCGAATCCTGCCTTGGGCATGGCTGTGTGTGATGTCCTTAGGTTGGTTAGGTTTAATTAGTTCTAAGTTCTAGGCGACTGATGACCTCAGAAGTTAAGTCGCATAGTGCTCAGAACCATTTGAACCATTTTTTATGAACACAGGCTAGGATTTTGACGGTGGTTTCTGCGACGTGTTGCACAAGATCCGGACTTTCAAGCCACTGTATTGTTTACTTACGAGTGCACCTTCCATCAAGATGGCCTTTACAGCACTCGAAACATTCATTACTGGGCAAGGGGAAATGCTCGCGTCACGTACGATCACAGACACCAGGAACGATTTTCGCTCGACATTTGGGCAGGCATTGTGGGCGACCATCTGATTGGGCTGGTCCGTCTACCTCCTCGACTTACAGGGGCAAATTACCTTCACTTTCTGCAAGAAACTCTACCTGGCCTGCTGGAAGATGTTCCTCTGGACATATAACTATGCATGTGGTTGCAGCATGATGGGGCGCCAGCACATAACTGTCATGCTGTGTGCGGGTATTTAAATGAACTCTTTGATGGCTGGGTAATTGACAGAGGTGCTCCTAGGACATGGCCTCCGCAATCACCATACCTCACGCCACCAGACTTTTTCCTGTGGGGATTCTTCAAGGTTCTAGTTCACCCACCCGGACGCGAACCAGCTACAAATGAAGAACAATTAATGGATCGCATTCAACATCCCGCCAACCATACCAGGGTAATGCCAGGAATCTTTGAAAGAGTTTGGCAATACACCGTTCGACGTCACCAAGCTTGTGTCGCGTCAGATGGTCGCCAGTTCGAGCACCTGCTTTAAGTAAACAATGTCCTAGGTACAAAGAAGGGCCTTTTCAGGGCCGACACAATTTGTAAAAGACTTTCTGTGCGCGAACTAACAGCTGTTGACAGGTTTGTTCCCAGTAGGTCTTATCATGAAACTACAATGCATCTGTCGGCACACTCAGTCCCCCGAAGTGGAAGGCTGGCGCGCTACCACCGAGTGTGTGGGCCACCTTGGATACATCGCGATCCCCGGCAGGCAAACTATTCATGGTCATGCGTTGTCCAGAGCATCTGGCAACAGGGCAATCCCGCAGCCAATCAGAGCGTGTGGCGCCAAGTTTCCGTAATTTAAAAATTGTGCATTCTCGACCTTCACAACATTAGTAATTTTGGTTCCTACTGGCAACAGCTATCCAGGGTTAAAATTCAGAACGTACTGGTAATTATATATGTGATCAAAAGGAAATTTATTTAAAATACAATATTATAATGCCTGCGTTGTTCAGAATGTCCGAAGGAACATACATGGCGGCGGCTACAGCCATTATGAAATACAAGAGATGTATTCACATTTGGGAATATCGACATCCATCAGCTGCATAATGGAATGACGACAATGAAAAGTTGTGCCGGACAATGATATGAACTAAGATTTGTCGCTTACCGCAAGTGGTCGCCTTACCATTTCTTTATTTAATTTTTGAGCCCCGAGTTTTTCTTTCACCTTCATTGTAATTATTATATCTGGGCGAACGTCACACTACACCTGCTCAGGGTGATCGTTGAATGTTTCATGTTCCAGTCGCGTATGGTTCACGGGAAGAACGACTGCCAGAAAGCCTACGTGCGCGCTCGAATCTCTCTAATTTTACATTCTTGATCTCCTCGGGAGGTATAAGTAGGGGGAAGCAATATATTCGATACCTCATCCAGAAACGCACCCTCTAGAAAACCTGGACAGCAAGCTACACCGCGATACAGAGCGCCTCTCTTGCAGAGTCTGCCACTTGAGTTTGCTAAACATCTCCGTAACGCTATCACGCTCACCAAATAACCCTGTGACGAAACGCACCGCTTTTCTTTCGGTCTTCTCTATCTCCTCAGTCAACCCGACCTGGTACGGATCCCACACTGATGAGCAATACTCAAATATAGGTCGAACGAGTGTTTTGTAAACCACCTCCTTTGTTGATGGACTACATTTTCTATGGACTCTCCCAATGAATCTCAAACTGGCACCCGCCTTACCCACAATTAATTTTGTATGATCATTCCACATCAAATCGTTCCGTACGCATACTCCCAGATATTTTACAGAAGTAACTGCTACCAGTGTTTGTTCCGCTATCATATAATCATACAATAAAGGATCCTTCTTTCTATGTATTCGCGATACATTACATTTGTCTACGTTAAGGGGCAGTTGCCACTCGCTGCACCAAGTGCCTATCCGCTGCAGATCTTCCTGCATTTCGCTGCAATTTTCTAATGCTGCAACTTCTCAGTATACTACAGCATCATCCGCGAAAAGCCGCATGGAACTTCCGACACTATCTACTATGTCATTTATATATATTGTGAAAAGCAATGGTCCCGTATCACTCTCCTGTGGCACGCCAGAGGTTACTTTAACATTTGTAGGCGTCTTTCCATTGAGAACAACATGCTGTGTTCTGTTTGCTAAAAACTCTTCAATCCACCCACACAGCTGGTCTGATATTCCGTAGGCTCTTACTTTGTTTATCAGGTGACAGTGCGGAACTGAGCCTAGATGTGTCAACACGAACTGTTGCGAGCCCCTTATTAACAGTGGGACTACCGGTACGCACATTTCTAGGCTGTCTTCCACTCACGCTACAGCATTGGCGTGCACGGCTTGACTGGTGCCGTCAGAGGATCACTCAGAAGATGAAATGGAGCGCCGTGGTGTTGAGAGATCAAAGCAGATTATGTCTGCACGCAAGTGATTGTCGTTTGCTCGTATGACGTAGACCTGGTGAGCACTGTCTCGGGGAGTGCATTCGTCCAACACACACTGGCCCCACCCAGGCCTTGTGGTCTGGGATGTGATCAGATACAACTTTTGTGTTTCAGGAAGGGATGCTAACCAGCACTTGGTACATGCACAATGTTGATAGACACATTCTTTTGCTGTTCTTGCAACAGGAAGGTTACGTGTTATCCAACAGGATAATGGTCACCCACACGCTACCCACAAAACTCAAAGTGCTCAGCAAATTCTCGGGCCAGGACAGTCTCCAGACATGTTTCTGATAGAGCACATATAGGATATGATAGGACGATAAATGATTCGTTAGCCGACAGCTCTTACAGAACTAATGAATAGGCCGAACAGGCGTGGCATAACATACCTCAGGACAATATTCGCCATCTGTAGAATCGAGCGGATAGCACTGTCAGCGCCTGCATTGCCGGCCGTGGAGACTACACCACGTACTAATATTTGTGTTTCAGTATAGGTCGATGACCGGTACCTCAGAACCGTTTGTGCTATTGATCTGTAAATGTAATTATTTCGTGTATTCGATATGCACTGTAGCAACAATAAATCTTGAGTGAACTGGTAATCTCTAAAACAATGTACTATTTTTTCCAGCAGTGTATATTGGATCGACGGGACATACGTTGTAACAAGATTTAAAGAACACACACTTACGCTATGTGATCAAAAGTATCCGGACACCTGGCTGAAAATGACTTAAAAGCTCGTGGCACCCTCCATCGGTAATGCTGGAATTCAGTATGGTGTTGGCTCACCCTTAGCCTTGATGACAGCTTCCACTCTCGTGGGCATACGTTCATTCAGGTGCTGGAAAGTTTCTTGGGGAATGGCAGTCCATTCTTCACGGAGCGCTGCATTGAGGAGTGGAATCGATGTCGGTCGGTGAGGCCTGGCACGATGTCGGCGTTCCAAAACATCCAAAAGATGTTCTGTAGGATGTAAGAATTACTGACAGCAGACTACATGATTACATGCACTATGTGATCAAAAATATCAGGCCACCTGGCTGAAAATGACTTACTAGCTCATGGTGTCGTCCACTGGTAATGTTGGAGTTCAGTATGGTGTTGCTCCACCCTTACCCTTGATGACAGCTTCCACTCTCCCAGGCAAACGTTGTCAGGTGCTGGAAGATTTCTTGGGGAATGGCAGCCCATTCTTCATGGAGTGCAACGCTGAGAAGAGGAATCGATGTCGTTCGGTGAGGCGTGACATGAAGTCGGAGTTCCAAAACATACCAAAGGTGTTCTGTAGGATTCAGGTCAGGACTCTGTGCAGGACAGTCCATTACAGGGATGTTATTGTCGTGTAACCACTCCGCCACAGGCCGTGCATTATGAACAGATGCTCGATCGTGTTGAAAGATGCAATCGCCATCCCCGAATTGCTCTTCAACAGTGGGAAACAAGAAGGTGCTTAAAACATGAATGCAGGCTTGTGCTGTGATAGTGCACGCAAATAAACAAGGGGTGAAACCCCCTCCATGAAAAACACGAAAAAAACCATAACACCACCGCCTCTGAATTTTACTGTTGGCACTACACACGCTGGCAGATGACGTTCACCGGGCATTCGCCATACCCATACCATGCCACCAAAACGCCACATTGTGTGCCGTGATTCGTCACTCCACACGACGTTTTTCCACTGCTCAATCGTCCAATGTTTACGCTGCTTACACCAAGCGAGGCATCATTTGGCATTTACCGGCGTGATGTGTGGCTTATGAGCAGCCGCTCGACCATAAAATCCAAGGTTTCTCACCTCCTGCCTAACTGTCGTAGTACTTGCAGTGGATCCTGATGCAGTCTGGAATTCCTGTATGATAGTCTGGATAGATGTCTGCCTATTACACATTACGACCCTCTTCTACTGTCGGCGGTCTCTGTTAGTCAACAGAGGAGGTCGCCCTGTACGCTTTTGTGCTGTACGTGTCACATCAAAAAATGGTTCAAATGGCTCTGAGCACTATGGGACTTAACATCTGAGGTCATCAGTCCAATAGAACTTATAACTACTTAAACCTAACTAACCTAAGGACATCACACACATCCATGCCGGAGGCAGGATTCGAACCTGCGACCGTAGCGGTCGCGCAGTTCCAGACTGAAACGTCTAGAACCGCTCGGCTACTTCGGCCGGCGCACTATCAAATCGAAAACAGTGGACCTAGGGATGTTTATTAGTGTGGAAATCCCGCGTACAGACGTATGACACAAGTGACACCAATCACCTGGCCACGTTCGAAGTCCGTGAGTTCCGCGGAGCGCCCCATTCCGCTCTCTCACGATGTCTAATGACTTCTGAGGTCGCTGATATGGGGTACCTGGCAGTAGGTGGCAGCATAATGCATCTAATATGAAAAACGTGTTTTTTGGGGGTGCCTGGATACTTTTTATCACATAGTGTATCTGCAATAAAACAGCTTTTGCTGATTATCTTAATAAATCAAAAACATTGAATAACGGACACAGCAAATAACTTGAAAGATTTTGCACACCTCTCCCAAAAGTTTTTTCTGGCAGTGTATATTGGATCTACGGGACATACCTTTGAGACAAGATTTAAAGAACACACTTACCTGCAATAAAACAGCTTTTGCTGATTGTTTAAAAAAATAAAAAACGCTGAATAATGGACACGGCAAATAATTTGAAAGATTTTGCACCCAGCTCCCAAAAGTAAATATCTCAACACTTTGGAGGGACCTGAAATTTTCGGTGGTAAGACGCAGCATCCTGATCGAGTTCTTGATGAACAAATAGTCTTCAACCAAGATTTTTATTTCGAAATCTTTGAGGAACTTAGTTCCTGACATTTGAGTTACTGGTGTGAAGTGTTATTGTGCACCATCGAAGGTTCATAGAAATCAACAGCGCCGCAGTCATGTACAAAGATTTGTGGACGCACGGCACGTAGGGCTTGTTCCACAATGGTCTTAAATCGGACATTTCTGAAGTTCCTAACTAAATGATAGTGACATAAGGTGAGAGCAGGACGTCTGATTCTTTAGTTGAATAGTTTCCACAACGAAACTCTTGTCTCAAAATCTGGCAGAATCCAAAGAGTTTCTGGTTGTATGTAAGGTACGCCAGCAGGAAGACACAGTTGTGAATTGTAGTGTAATCATGTACAGGGCTATTACAAATGATTGAAGCGATTTCATAAATTCACTGTAGCTCCATTCATTGACATATGGTCACGACACACTACAGATACGTAGAAAAACTCATAAAGTTTTGTTCGGCTGAAGCCGCACTTCAGGTTTCTGCCGCCAGAGCGCTCGTGAGCGCAGTGATACAAAATGGCGACAGGAGCCGAGAAAGCGTATGTCGTGCTTGAAATGCACTCACATCAGTCAGTCATAACAGTGCAACGACACTTCAGGACGAAGTTCAACAAAGATCCACCAACTGCTAACTCCATTCGGCGATGGTATGCGCAGTTTAAAGCTTCTGGATGCCTCTGTAAGGGGAAATCAACGGGTCGGCCTGCAGTGAGCGATGAAACGGTTGAACGCGTGCGGGCAAGTTTCACGCGTAGCCGCGGAAGTCGACGAATAAAGCAAGCAGGGAGCTATACGTACCACAGCCGACGGTTTGGAAAATCTTACGGAAAAGGCTAAAGCAGAAGCATTTCTTAAACAGGAGATTGGAAAACCGATGGATCGGCCGTGGTGGAGATCATGATCAACAATTCATGTCATGGCCTCCACGCTCTCCCGACTTAACCCCATGCGATTTCTTTCTGTGGGGTCATGTGAAAGATTCAGTGTTTAAACCTCCTCTACCACGAAACGTGCCAGAACTGCGAGCTCGCATCAACGATGCTTTCGAACTCATTGATGGAGACATGCTGCGCCGAGTGTGGGAGGAACTTGATTATCGGCTTGATGTCTGCCGAATCACTAAAGGGGCACATATCGAACATTTGTGAATGCCTAAAAAAACTTTTTGAGTTTTTGTATGTGTGTGCAAAGCATTGTGAAAATATCTCAAATAATAAAGTTATTGTAGAGCTGTGAAATCGCTTCAATCATTTGTAAGAACCCTGTAGATGTAGATATTAAAACAAGGAAACAGAGCTGACACCTGCTAGAAGCGTAGTACTGCAGTGGCAGGAATGCACGGAGTTATAAATGTGTCACGCCTCGGGTTTGCATAACAGCCGGCAGCCGCGTTGTGTGACTTCCTCTTCTCATCAGGCATGCTGACGTCACGGTAGCCGGACGCTGAACTCATTTACTAAATGACAACGCCACCTCCCCCCCCCCCCCCCCCCCCATATCGCCGGCCCTAGTGTAGGTTGCTTTCGACAACGTCTGACCAGACACGGGGAGGATTACTACATATCTATTATAACTGGTTTTTCCGTCATAAACGCGTATTTTTCACCACAAAGGTTTCGATTTTATTTGTGAAGCACCTTCAGTAGTCCTTCTGGAAATATGCAGAGCCTGCTTTGCCGTCCGTGGTGATCACACATGCTGTTCAGAACCTTGTTCCTCCAGGGGACCATCATGAATCGTCGTGGCTCCAGTATGATTATTGCCTCTAAATGAAAGTCTCATTTCTGTTAGTCTCATTCCGTATTTCTTTGAGTTACTGTACTATATTATAGGAGTTCTTTCTATGGATGGTCGAAGTTACATTGAGCTATGTTACTCTGCAGCGACACATCATGCGAACGTTGCTTTCCCTCGTAAGTTTTGTACACCAGTGTACATCTACATCCACAATCTGCAAACATTTGTGAAGAGCATGGCAGAGGGTATGTTCCTATGTGCCAGTTATTAGGGCTTTTCACGTTCCACTCATGTGTGGAGCGCGGATAGAATTCTTATTCAATTGTTTCCATGCGTGCTGTATTAATCGAGTCTTGTGCTCACGATGCCTGTGAGGGCGATATATAGATGATCTTAGCATACACTTGGCCAGCGCCCTGCCTCAGTTATTACACCGGTTCCCATCAGTACACAGAATTTAAATACTGTTTGCCTATGATGCTGTAGTCTGCAGGAAAGTAGTATCACACGAAAGTTCTGAATAAATCAATGGGGATTTGCAGAAAATAAATGCGTGGTGTAATGACTGACAGTTATCTCTCAATACTAGTAAGTGTAACCTACTGCGTATAACAAAGCGAAAATCCCTATTAATGAAGGAGTACAAAATAAATGATCAGTCTTTGGAAGCGGTAACATCAGTCAAGTATCTGGGTGTGACTATTCGAAATGATCTCAAATGGAATGATCAGATTACACAAGTAACGGGTAAGGCGAACTCTAGATTGCGGTTTATTGGTAGAATCCTGAAGCGACGCTGTCCTTCAACAAAGGAAATAGCTTACAATACGTTAGTTCGTCCAGTCTTAGAGTATTGTTAGTCTGTATGGGATCCTTACCAGTTGGGACTGATTCAAGAATTTGCGAAGGTCCAAAGAAGAGCGGCGAGATTCGTGATTGCTACATCTAGCCATCGCGAGAGCGTTAGAAATCTCATAGAAAGTTTGAAGTGGGACACACTTGCAAATAGACGACGCGTTAAACAGAAGGGGCTGCTCACTAAATTCCGAAATCCAATGTTCACCGAGAATGTAGAGCATATATTATTGCCACCAACTTTCAAATCGCGTAATGATCATCATTCAAAGATAATGGAAATAAGAACTCGTACTGAGGCGTTCAGACAGTTGTTTTTCCCTCGTGCGATCCGCGAGTGGAACAGAGGGGGCGAAATATGACTTTGGCGCGAATTGTGCCCTCCGCCACACACCGCTTGGTGGCTAGCGGAGTATATATCTAGATATGTAGATGTCGAGCTTGGTGAGCACTTGGATGGGTGACCGTCCGGGTCTGACGGGCGCTCTTTGCAAGCGGGCTGCACTCAGCTCTTGTGAGGTCAGCTGAGGAGTTTCGTGATTGACAAGGAACACCTTGAGTGTGAGGTCACGAGTTCAATCTTTAGTATTGTGTTAACACATTACAGGAAAAATATTAGCCGCTAATGACTCACCCTGTACACCAGGAGGGCGACAGAAAAAAAGTGTGCGGGAGGTGCAGAGATGGGATGTATGTATCACACTTCAAAAAATGAACGTCGTCTACATTCAAGAAATGTTCAAAAGAAATCATTAACTTGCATCATGTCGTGTGACGAGGGCATCCCGTCGGGTAGACCGTTCGCCGGGTGCAAGTCTTTCGATTTGACGCCACTTCGGCGACTTGCGCGTAGATGGGGATGAAATGATGATGATTACGACAACACAACACCCAGTCCCTGAGCGGAGAAAATCTCCGACCCAGCCGGGAATCGAACCCGGGCTCTTAGGATTGACACTCTGTCGCGCTGACCACTTTTTTTTTTTTAAGTGTACCAGCTATTTCTCAGTTTAACTAATTCTTCCACTAGACTCATAATACAGGCACCTTCAAAATCTACTGTGGCTTCCCTTCCTTCAAACACAATGTTTATTGCAGATAATACATTGTATCACACTGAAAACATCAGGCCGGTCGGTGTGTTCGAGCGGTTCTAGGCGCTTCAGTCTGGAACCGCGCGACCGCTACGGTCGCAGGTTCGAATCCTGCCTCGGGCATGGATGTGTGTGATGTCCTTAGGTTAGTTAGGTTTAAGTAGTTCTAGGGGACTGATGACCTCAGATGTTAAGTCCCATAGTGCTCAGAGCCATTTGAAAACATCAAAACACATTTAAATGCTTTCAAATATTTATTTATGAATGTATTTTTGTTCTGCACGTGTCGCCACAGTAAAATTAAAGTTAAAAGCAAGTTCAACCATCGTTTGAAATCCTGTTTAAAGCTTAGCAAACGGACGCACGGCATCTGTCCACGCAGATCATTTCGTTTCCCATAATCCATCAAGGGGCGATTCAATATTTCCTTTCAAAACTTTCCATCATCGGGGTTTGGAATGAAATCAAATTTTTTGTTTTCGAAACAATTCCGAAAAATCTTGACTACATTCTCGCTACTCTCCGCAACATGGGCGCCACAAAGATTTAATTACCGAGCACCGCAAGGACAAAAAAACAGCGCACGGATTTGCTTTTAATACATGCGCTTCAAGTCCCTGATGAATACCACTCATATAGCTCCATTTGTCATAACCCTGTCTGAAAGCAGTAAGCCATAATGTATCTGCTCGTCGTGATTGACCGACCAGTTTTCTGGTCACAGTCAATATTGTCGAGAAACCCCTCTCTAATTTCGTATTGATTTTCTTTATCAAGAGCAACGTAAAGTGTAAAAGCATTTTGCTCTGTTTGGGCTTCATCTGGAGTCGCGTCTATCATAACAGAAATGTATTTATTACGGTTTACCCTGCGAAAATAGTTTCTCGAACTCTCCAGCTACACTCCTGGAAATTGAAATAAGAACACCGTGAATTCATTGTCCCAGGAAGGGGAAACTTTATTGACACATTCCTGGGGTCAGATACATCACATGATCACACTGACAGAACCACAGGCACATAGACACAGGCAACAGAGCATGCACAATGTCGGCACTAGTACAGTGTATATCCACCTTTCGCAGCAATGCAGGCTGCTATTCTCTCATGGAGACGATCGTAGAGATGCTGGATGTAGTCCTGTGGAACGGCTTGCCATGCCATTTCCACCTGGCGCCTCAGTTGGACCAGCGTTCGTGCTGGACGTGCAGACCGCGTGAGACGACGCTTCATCCAGTCCCAAACATGCTCAATGGGGGACAGATCCGGAGATCTTGCTGGCCAGGGTAGTTGACTTACACCTTCTAGAGCACGTTAGGTGGCACGGGATACATGCGGACGTGCATTGTCCTGTTGGAACAGCAAGTTCCCTTGCCGGTCTAGGAATGGTAGAACGATGGGTTCGATGACGGTTTGGATGTACCGTGCACTATTCAGTGTCCCCTCGATGATCACCAGTGGTGTACGGCCAGTGTAAGAGATCGCTCCCCACACCATGATGCCGGGTGTTGGCCCTGTGTGCCTCGGTCGTATGCAGTCCTGATTGTGGCGCTCACCTGCACGGCGCCAAACACGCATACGACCATCATTGGCACCAAGGCAGAAGCGACTCTCATCGCTGAAGACGACACGTCTCCATTCGTCCCTCCATTCACGCCTGTCGCGGCACCACTGGAGGCGGGCTGCACGATGTTGGGGCGTGAACGGAAGACGGCCTAACGGTGTGCGGGACCGTGGCCCAGCTTCATGGAGACGGTTGCGAATGGTCCTCGCCGATACCCCAGGAGCAACAGTGTCCCTAATTTGCTGGGAAGTGGCGGTGCGGTCCCCTACGGCACTGCGTAGGATCCTACGGTCTTGGCGTGCATCCGTGCGTCGCTGCGGTCCGGTCCCAGGTCGACGGGCACGTGCACCTTCCGCCGACCACTGGCGACAACATCGATGTACTATGGAGACCTCACGCCCCACGTGTTGAGCAATTCGGCGGTACGTCCACCCGGCCTCCCGCATGCCCACTATACGCCCTCGCTCAAAGTCCGTCAACTGCACATACGGTTCACGTCCACGCTGTCGCGGCATGCTACCAGTGTTAAAGACTGCGATGGAGCTCCGTATGCCACGGCAAACTGGCTGACACTGACGGCGGCGGTGCACAAATGCTGCGCAGCTAGCGCCATTCGACGGCCAACACCGCGGTTCCTGGTGTGTCCGCTATGCCGTGCGTGTGATCATTGCTTGTACAGCCCTCTCGCAGTGTCCGGAGCAAGTATGGTGGGTCTGACACACCGGTGTCAATGTGTTCTTTTTTCCATTTCCAGGAGTGTATTTCAATAAATTGTTTCTGATCATCGTGCGATAGATAATGAAGAATAAGTTGTCTTCCTTGTTATAGCGCTCTAACTTTTCTTAAACGCCCTCTCATCCCGTTTTTACCAAACACTCTAACGAGGAGAACACGGCAAGTTCCATAGCCCGATTTCCCAGAAACTTCGCTCAGTGGAAGAGGGGAGAAAACAAGCGAACACTTGTCACGGCTTGTTCATAGATATTCGACTGTTTCTGAAAAAACAATTTTAAAAGTTGTAGAGGTATTTTTAATATACTGTATATGCCTTTTACAGTGTGATATTTTCAGACGAAATTGGTGACGTAGTGATTAGCGTCCAGTCTTTTAAATATTGCCCCCCACCCACCCCCTCCGTGTTTGAAACCCGATGATTAGTTTTATTCTTGTTTTCGTATGCCCTGTACCACTCAGCTACCGGGGGTGGACACTTGTACCATGAACACCGAATGAAAAATGGCGCGTGATAACAAACGTGCAAGACATTCAGATATGTATCCAGTCTTAAAGAATCATGTAGAATCATAATGGTGTAACGGGGTGATGAGATGTGAAGCCATGCAACCACCTGCGGAATAGTCTGTCGTGGAGCTTATCGTGAAACTGGCTATCCCTGAGGCGTAGCTATAGACAGCATGATAACATGTTTTATAGGTACAGAAAGAAACATCCTGAGGCTGAATTTGTCCAATGGTTCCACGTGGTATGAACTGCAATGTCAAGAGGGACTGTTTGCTCTAAAGGAGTATGATTTTATACGAATACCGGGACTCAACCAAAAGCAAGTTATTTTGAGCAGCTATTGGCCAAAAGCAGTGCTTACATCGTTTTTGTAATTCTCTTACACCCATTTTCCCATTCTTGCTTGCTGAGTTGTAAATATTCCCTACTGCCCTTGCAAGATCACGCACACGAGAAGGATTCATAGTAGGGCAGAGCACTTCCAACTTCTCGCAGCACAATAAATAACTTTCCAACGAATTTACCATCCAGATTAGCAATCAGTGTAATTGTATACGTCACTGATGATAGTTGATCTTGATACAACTCTCTTGGTACGTCTAATTTCCAAGTTTCCTTTGTATGCATTTCCTCTTCAAACCACGACTGGTCGGAGTTCAAAACAAATTCCTTACTGAACGATGGGATAAGTTCCTTTATCCTACAAATTTTCGAGGCGATTCTACAGTTAGCTGTGCGTCTTCAAGTTGACGCTTTGTTTGAAATTTCGTTGTCTTACGTCTTCCAGTTCTCTAGCATTATTTGTAGTTCTGTAACCATCCACTGCTTCCCTTGAAATCACTGTTATCTATGTCGCGCGCAGTTCAATGTGTATAACGTAGTAGGTTACTATCATGCACGTCCTGTAAATTGTACCGAGCATCGGTGAAACGCGCGAACACTAGTTTTTGTAACAATTCGTTTTATGGGCTCTGTTGTTAATTTTATACCTTTTACTTCTGTTTGCTTTAATGTTTCTCGTTTGTCTTTATGTGGTATTACCTTTTTTGGCTGGGTTTTATTCAAAGGATTTAATTCTTGAGGTCGTTTGTTTAAGATGAATCAATTGTTTAATTTTTTCTTTATTTTTTTTCTACGGATTTAACTGTTTCTTATTCTTTTTGTTTATTTTATTATTCAATATCTGGAGATAATAATTTTTACTCAAGATTTTCTTTTCATTTATTATATTTCATTTGGTATAATTGGTTTATTATTTGTTGCTGTTTTTGGTGGTAGCCTTTTGTCTTGATCAATTTTTCCTACTCCTTATGTGATTTCTTTACCTTATTATCTGAAATTTTTAACAATTACTGTTGTTGTTTTAGGTGTTTATTTGGGTTATCTTATTTCTAAGTTTGATTTTCCTCATAATTTATTTTCTTTGAATATACTTCCTTTTGTTAGATTTGCTGGTTCTATATGATTTATACCTTTTCTTTCAACTAAGTTTGTTAGATATATACCTTTAAAGTTGGGTAATTATTCATGAAAGTCTTTTGATCATGGCTGGGGTGAATTATTAGGCGGTCAGAGTTTGTACACATAATCTATTTATTTAATTAATTATTTTCAAGGTTGATACGACTCAAATTTTAAGATTTATCTTTTAACTCTTATTTTTTGAATATTTATTTTAGTGCTATAATTTTTCTTGTACCTAAACAGTTTATAATTAGAGTGTAACACCGAAGTTGATAAGGAAATATTTTATTTTTAGGTATTTATAAGTATAATTTATATTATTTTTACAAAGAAAATGTAATGGTTTATTTAATGTAATGTTTTATTTAAACAAATTTAAATTTGTCCTCCATTGAATATTCGTTGTTTCGCTTATGCACTGCACGGTATTACTGCTGTAGACTTAATCGAAATTTGTTCTTTTTTTTTTTTTTTTTTTTACTGTGCTGCAGATGATCTTCCATGTACACAATTATGCCAAGCACGCGTTTCTTGGACGACTGTCCTTTACAATGTTTCACTGGAGACGGGATTTGTGGCCCCCAGTGGGAAAAGGATGATGAACTACATGGCTAGACACCTGTTTCAACAACACTTTCGCTTCTTAAGCACGTATCGTCATCATTGTACTCCTTATGTACACGGTCCGCACAGTCCAGCGTGTACATCACACATTCCACTGACTCGTCTTGCAGAAAAGCTAATATTTCATTTGGCACTTCTTTCTCACTCTGCGAAATTCCTTGGTTTCATTTGCGACGAGCAACTTTGGCATCTCTTGTTGTACGAGGGTCACTCCAAAAGAAATGCACGCAATTTTTTTTAAAATCCATCTTTTATTCAAGATGTTTGAAAGTTTTACAGTGTGTAGATACATCCTTTAGGAACAATATTTTCATTTCTCCACATAATTTCCATCCCTCTCAACTGCCTTACGCCATCTTGGAACCAGCGCCTGTATACCCGCACGGTAAAATTCTGGACCAACCTGTTGGAGCCACTGTTTGGCAGCGTGCACAAGGAAGTCATCATCTTCAAACCTTGTTCCACGAAGAGAGTCTTTCAATTTCCCAAAGAGATGATAGTCACATGGAGCCAGGTCAGGACTGTAAGGTGGGTGTTTCAGTGTTGTCCATCAGAGTTTTGTGATCGCTTCCATGGTTTTTTTGAATAAACATGTGGCCGTACATTGTAGTGCAACAGCAAAACATCCTGCTTTTGCCGATGTGGTCGAACACGACTCAGTTGAGCTTGAAGTTTCTTCAATGTCGTCACATATGCGTCAGAATTTATGGTGGTTCCACTTGGCATGATGTCCACAAGCAAGAGTCCTTCGGCATCGAAAAACACCGTACCCGTAACTTTTCCAGCAAAAGGTGTGGTTTTGAATGTTTTTTCTTGGGTGAATTTGCATGATGCCACTCCATTGATTGCCTCTTCGTCTCTGATGAAAAATGATGGAGCCATGTTTCGTTACCTGTCACAACTCTTCCAAGAATTTCATCTCCACCGTTCTCGTGCTGTTCCAAAAGTTCGCTGCATACCGTTTTTCTTGTTTCTTTGTGGGCCACTGTCAACACCCTGGGAACTCACCTGGCACAAACCTTTTTTAACGCCAAACACTTTCAGTATTCTGCAAACACTTCCTTCCCTTATCCCAACGTAGCGTGACAATTTGTTCACTGTGATGCGTCTGTCAGCAGTCACCAATTCGTTAACTGTCTGCACATTGTCTGGACTGTGTGCAGTACGAGGCCTGCCGCTGAGAGGACAATCCTCAACATTGCCGTGCCCGCTTTCATCATGCAACCTGCTTGCCCACCGACTAACTGTACTGCGACCGACAGCAACATCTCCATACACCTTTTTCAACCTCTTATGGATGTTTCCCACTGTCTCGTTTTCACAGCACAGGAATTGTATGACAGTACGTTGTTTCTGACGAACGTCAAGTGTAGCAGCCATCTTGAAGACATGCTGTGACGGCACCACTCACGGGAACAGGTTGAACTAAGTTTGAAAACAAGCGGAAAACTTTCACACATGCAGAATTAAAACTGTATTTTTACAAAAATAGTGTGCATTTCTTTTGGAGTGACCCTCGTAGATATAATACAATGTTTGCTTTGTTTATCGTTGGCATTGTTCTGCTTTGTATCGACACCACTAGCACTGTAGCACAGTTGTGAATTACTCGTCAGCCAAGCAGTTCAACTACGCTTCGTAGCCTCGCGCTGTGCTCACCATTGCATACCTCCAGTACCGCTCCCTGTTGCGTTTAGCAGCCACTATTGTGGATGCAGGGGAGACAATATGTGGGATGTCGAATGCTGTAAACGTCATTAGCTTCAGCAAACTCGCACTCAAGAGGTTCCTCGTAAGAAGTAGCGGTTCCGGTCACGAAAACTGGCATCGGCCGGGAGAACGGTGTGCTGACCACATGCCCCTCCGTATCGGCATCCAGCGCCGCGAATCGGCTGAGGACGAACACAGCAATGGATCGGTACTGTTTTGCCTTCCGAGACTTGGACGGACAAAGTTTAGTTTTTTAGTTTTATTACATATTTAGAGTAACCTAGGTTCTGTAAATGATGATGTTGGTTTGTGTAAGGCGGGTGTCAATCGTATTTTTTGCAGCTGTTTCATGTCATATCAGTACCGTAGCAGACCCGTGCACTGAGTGTAAGCGTCACACACGCTTACAACAGTCGAGCATTCGGCCATTATACACTGCTGGCCATTAAAATTGCTGCACCAAGAAGAAATGCAGATGATAAACGGGTATTCATTGGACTAATACTTTATACTAGAACGGACATGTGATTACATTTTCACGCAGTTTGGGTGCATAGATCCTGAGAAATCAGTACCCAGAACAACCACCTCTGGCCGTAATAACGACCTTGATACGCCTGGGCATTGAGTCAAACAGAGCTTGGATGGCGTGTACAGTACAGCTGCCCATGCAGCTTCGACACGATACCACAGTTCATCAAGAGTAGTGACTGGTGTATTGTGGCGAGTCAGTTGCTCGGCCACCATTGACCAGACGTTTTCATTTGGTGATAGATCTGGAGAATGAGCTGGCCAGGGCAGCAGTCGAACATTTTCTGTATCCACAAAGGCCCGTACAGGACCTGCAACATGCGGTCATGCATTATCCTGCTGAAATGTAGGGTTTCGCAGGGATCGAATGAAGTGTAGGGCCACGGGTCGTAACACATCTGAAATGTGACGTCCACTGTTCAAAGTGCCGTCAATGCGAACAAGAGGAGACCGAGACGTGTAACCAATGGCACCCCATACCATCAGGTCGAGTGATACGCCAGTATGGCGATGACGAATACACGCTTCCAATGTGCGTTCACCGCGATATCGCCAAACACGGATGCGACCATCACGATGCTGTAAACAGGACCTGGATTCGTCCGAAAAAATGACGTTTTGCCATTCGTGCACCCAGCTTCGTCGTTGAGTACACCATCGCAGGCGCTCCTGTCTGTGATTCAGCGTCAAGGGTAACCGCAGCCATGGTCTCCGAGCTGATAGTCCGTGCTGCTGCAAACGTCGTCGAACTGTTCGTGCGGAAGGTTGTTGTCTTGCAGACGTCCCCATCTGTTGACTCAGAGATCGAGACGTGGCTGCACGATCCGTTACAGCCATGCGGATAAGATGCCTGTCATTTCGACTGCTAGTGATACGAGGCCGTTGGGATCCAACACGGCGTTCCGTATTACCCTTCTGAACCCACCAATTCCATATTCTGCTAACAGTCATTGGATCTCGACCAACGCGAGCAGCAATGTCGCGATACGATAAACCGCAATCGCGATAGGCTACAATCCGACCTTTATCAAAGTCGGAAACGTGATGGTACGCATTTGTCCTCCTTATACGAGGCATCACGACAACGTTTCACCAGGCAACGCCGGTCAACTGCTGTTTGTGTACGAGAAATCGGTTGAAAACTTTCCTCACGTCAGCACGTTGTAGGTGTCGCCACCGGCGCCAACCTCGTGTGAATGCTCTGAAAAGCTAATGATTTGCATATCACAGCATCTTCTTCCTGTCGGTTAAATTTCGTGTCTGTAACGCGTCACCTTCGTGGTGTAGCAATTTTAATGGCCAGTAGTGTGGTTCATTGTCCCGCCACCGGTCACCCTATGGAATATAACACGGAGATCCTGTCATTTACTTCCGACTATCGGGCTAGTGATATTAAGGAAGCAATTGAGATTAATTTAGCATGTAACATTATAAACAGAGACGGAGGTTTTTGCTTAAATTCTGCATGGAATGCTCCTCTCTACCTAGTCAAAAAACAGAGGAGCAGAATTAACAGTATCTCATCCGTTTGTTTCATTTTCACTGTCCACATCTTCTGGCGGAGGTCATCTTTGGTTGTGTGCTGGGGCTAGTGTGTGGGTTTTAGTGTGTGTGTGTGTGTGTGTGTGTGTGTGTGTGTGTGTGTGTGTTTTACCTTTCCGGAATTCCTCTGAGCACTGGCACAGAGCTTATTTGCTGCAGCCATGCCTTGAAAATGAAAGTCTGGCAACCCTTCGAAATAACGGTGGTTGTCTATGTCACCTGGTAGCGTTCACGCAAGCTGTTTGAACATTGCATACGGCATGAGAAACTTATGTCGCACAGCAACTAACGTATTCGGTGCCTAAGGCCGGTACTCACTCCAGAGCTGCATTGTGAATCGTGAAATGCGCTACAGAACAGTAAACAAATGATCTTAAAGAAAGCTTTCTGATTCTCTTAATTTTTGCACCTGTATTCTACAAGAATACCCAAGAATACCCAACATGGAATTTTCTGTTGCTGCAAGACCAGCGCGGAAAGTTACTGATTACATGGAGCTACCTGGAAGTTTGTGTACTTCTGTCTCTCGCTTTCTCTCTCGAGGTTTTGGTCGCTGGCAAAATCACGTAACAGATTCAAAAATAGTTGACAACAGTCACTTCTGTAGAAAAGGAAATCTAAATACTCATCATAGACGCTATAGTTAACTATAATTCAGAAACGCCTGTTATGTAATGCATGGTCAATGAGGTCATAACTGAAAACTGCCGAAATTTTACAGAGCTTAAGTGCAGATCATGACGCGCACACGAGTCTTGATACAATCAAAATAAAAAAAACACGTTTAAATGTATTGTGAAATTTTGGTATAGACATTTTAAAAGCGAATTCATACTGAGGTGACCACAGTCATCGGATAGCGATGACAGTAGTATTGCGTACACAAGATATAAAAGGCCACTTCATTGGCGAGGTTGTCATTCACATGAAATGGTTTCCGACGTGATTATGGGTGCTCGACGGGAATTAAAAGACTTTGAACGCGGAATGGTAGTTGGAGCTAGACCTATGGGACATTCCATTCCAGAATTCGTTAAGGATTTCAATATTCCGAGATCCAGTGTCAACGGTATGCAGAAATACCAAATTTCAGACGTTACCTCTCACCACGGACAACCCAATGGCCGACAGCCTTCGCTTCACGATCGAGAGCACCTGCATTTGCGTAGAGTTATCGGTGATGACAGACAAACAACACTGAGCAGAAATCAATATGGCACGTACGACGAACTTATCGGTGTAGACAGTGAGGCAAAATTTGGCGCTAATGGGCTATTCCAGCAGACGAATGAGGCGAATTCCTTTGGTAACAGGACGACATCGCCTGCAGGGCCACTCCTGGGCTCGTGACCATATCGGCTGGACCCTAGACGACTGGAAAAACGTGGCCTGGTCAGTCGAGTCCCGATTTCAGTTGATAATAGCTAATGGTAGGGTTTGAGTGTGGCGCAGCCCCAGAAGCAATGGATCCAAGGTGTTAACAAGGCACTCTGCAAGCTGATCGTGTTTCTGTAATGATGTGGGTGGTGTTCACATGGAATGGACTGGGTCCTCTGGTCCAACTGAACCGACAATTCGCTGGAATTGGTTATGTTCGACTACTTGGAAGCCACTTGCAGTTATGCATGAACTTCACATTCCCAAACAAGGACAGAATTTTTATGGACGACAGTGTGCCATGTCACAGGGCCACAGTTGTTTGCGACTCGTTTGAGGAACATTCTGGAAAATTCCATCGAATAATTTGGGGCCAAGATCGTCCAACATGAATCCGATTAGAGATTTATGAGACACAATCGAGAGCTCAGTTCGTGCACGAAATCCAGCAGTGGTATCACATTCGCAATTATGAATGGCTATAGGGTCAGCACTCAGTCTTCAGGCCACTAGTGGCCCATCGGGACCATCCGACTGCCGTATCATCCTCAGCTGAGGACGCGGATAGGAGGGGCGTGTGGTCAGCACACCGCTCTCCCAGTCATTATGATGGTTTTCTTTGACCGGAGCCGCTACTATTCGGTCGAGTAGCTCCTCAATTGGCATCACGAGGCTGAGTGCACGCCGAAAAATGGCAGCAGCGCATGGCGGCCAGGATGGTCACCCATCCAAGTGCCGACCACGCCCGCCAGCGCCTAACTTCGGTGATCTGAAGGGAACCGGTGTATCCACTACAGCAAGGCCATTGCCCTTATAGGGTCAGCAGTGCTCAATATTTCTGCAGGGGTTCCAACGACGTAATGAGACCATGCCACGGCGAGTTGCTGCTCCACACCAGACAAAAAGTGGTCTGACATGATATTAGGGGGTATCCCATAACATGTCACTTCAGTGTAATTAACACATTAACAGCGAAAGGCTTGCAGCTGATAGCAACCATGAGTCCCAGGTCAAAGATAATTACAATGCCAGCCTTAATAAGGATTTCCTCAGTCTCGATTTCACTCATCATAGTAACCACACGATGGCGTTCATGATCAGTTAAACACTCACACAATTTGAGTAGCTTTAGGTAAGCCCATACATACATAACATACAGAATTAAATCAAACTGCTATGGTGCTAGCAGCGATCTTTTACAAATTTCTGTGTCTTTATGCCAACAAGTAGTACAAGTTCTCAGTACCTTTCCCCACATACAACAGCATATACCAAAACAGACCGACAAATTTAGGCAACAGCGCAGAATATCACATACAATCAATACTCATTACTGTCACAGCCATTGGCGTTAAGATTCATAGAGTTACAAATATGTGCACTTCTGGTATACAAATAACTTAAGCCACCCAATGCTAAATGTTTATCAACACAGGAGAAGTACTGAATGTAGGAGTGTTCAAGTTAATGTACCAAATCAGTCCTTTGCTGGCTGTAAATATAATATCATATAACTCCTGTAAGGAAGCTTATTCATCTTCAGTCTTCTCCATCTCATTTTACAACTATGAGACTTCTCCACATACAGATTGAGTCAACAATGCGGGTAAGCATTGACATTGTCCAAAACCCAAACCAAACCCAAACCTCGCACTGCCTGCGTATTCCTTCCCTTTATGACTCCCAATGGCGCCACCAGCGTGGGTCAAGGACGGGATAATTCGCGGATACGCCCCATAATTAAGGAATTCAAAGTACAGTAGCGTGCTACAAAGCTATAAAGGAAGTTATGTTGGAATCAAGTGATTCAAATGTTTAACATTAACTATCGTGTGCACAATACCACCCATGCCCAGGGGGACAAGAATGGGCCATCCCCACACCTGCCTCCCAGCTCTTAGGGAAAGGAGTTGTTTTTCTTTCAAGGACAAGATTTCAATATCAGTATTACCTAGGTTTTTAACAGGGTTGGGACTGGGATTTTTTTGGCTAATAACAATTCGGCATTCATCTTCCAAAATATTAAAAATACACTACACTCTAGCTGTAGCCCCCTCCCCCCATCTGCAAACTCTTTTATGGCCACCCTTGAGTGTGCAAGTTACTTGACATGATAATTATTGTACATGGTGTTCGGTGTTCTGGCAAACAGTGTTACTAAAGACACTGCTGACAACTAAACTCCACAGTTCTTTGTCATTAGTAGGATACAAGTCAACATTAATTTCTGCTTCACAGAAATTAAATGGCTTGAACTTTGAAGTTACAAAAAAATGAGTGTATTCTGTTTGCTAGCTACCATTCGAATACAAACCTTCTAGTGTTATAGATTCTGCTGCTCACACACATTTAATCAAATATAACAGTAATGATGATAATGTCTGGCAATGTTTGCTAACAAGATAAAGAATGCAACCTATAACACTAGACTGCGTACTCTCGGCAGTTCTGCTTTGCCGTTTCTGGTACGACTTGGAAAGAGAGAGAAATTAATGGACGTAAGGTTTGATTACGCGAAGGTGGTTTCGTGACTGACCTTTGACCCGGATTGCCTTCACGCAATCAGAATCTTCGATGAAAATACCAAAGGGAAAAGGTTCAAAGAAAGGCAGCACGTTTTGTATTATCGCGAAATGTGGGAGAGAGTGTCACAGAAATGATACAGGATTTGGGCTGGAAATCGTTAAAAAAAGGCGTTTTTCGGAATCTTCTCACGGAATTCCAATCACCAACTTTCTCCTCTGAATGCGAAAATATTTTGTTGGCACCGACCTACATAGGGAGGAACGATCACCATGATAAAATAAGGGAAATCAGAGCTCGTACGGAAAGATACAGGTTTTCATTCTTCCCGCGCGCTATACGAGATTGGAATAATAGAGAATTGTGAAGGTGGTTCGATGAACCCTCTGCCAGGCACTTAAATGTGATTTGTAGAGTATCCATGTAGATGTAGATGTAGATGTAGACCTATTTGAATAGTAACGTTATAAGGTCCAAAGTAGCGCCTGAGGAGCTTTTCAGAGAGACCAAGCTTCCGAACAGGGGTGAAGATCCAGACGAGGTCACCGAGCTGCTGGAAACAGGGCAGCGGCTCGCTTTTTGAGCCTGCAGCGTGCGGAGTCGAGCTAACTGCCAGAGCTGATCTGGTTAACACCTGGCCAATGTAGTCGTCATCCGTGTCATCAGGATGTAAAGGAAACACAGTGTCCATCGTCGTAGTCGCCTCACGCCCATGCACTAGGAAAGATGGCGTAAATCCTGTGGTGTCTTGTTTGGCGGTGTTGTTGGCAAACGTCACGAAAAGTAGCACCTCATCCCAGTTGCTCTGCTCAACATTGACGAACATATCCGTAGCATGTCGGCCAAGGTCTTATTAAGGCGTTCAGTAAGCCCTTTAGTTTGCGGATGGTAGGCAGTCGTCATGTGATGAGTAATATTGCACAGACGGTTTATATCTGTCACAAGATTCGATTGAAAAACTTTCCTTCGATCCGTATTTAACGAACTTGGGGCATCGTGTTTTAATACAGTGTCTACTACGATGAATTTGGCTACCTAGAATACTTCAGCTGTTTTCACGGCTTTTGCAATGGCATAAAGTCTCAGATAATCAGTGCAAACAATAATTCATCTATGGCCACTAGCAGACGTTGGAAATCGTCCGAGGAGGTCACCTCTTTCCAAACGGATCAAAGTTTTTCTTGCAAAGTAATCCATTAACTAAGTGAAATAGTCTGTTCACAGCGTCTGGCCGATTTAAGGCAAGCATAATTTGAGATATCTTGGCGTCCTTCTTCTGCTCAGCAGAGAGATCCTGGAGTGTAGCGAGACAGTCACTATCTTCATCAAAATCTTGAGGTCTTGCACAGGGTTTCTTGAGAGACAGTTGGTATGTTGGTGTTTTCTTCCAGTTTTGTACACTATGGTAATGTCATACTCTTGAAGACGTAGGACCCACCTGGTGAATCGAAAATGTTTTGAAGAACAAATTCCTTCCTGCACTGCAACAAAAACGTCCGGGAAGGGCTATGCGTGTGCTGTTTCACCAAGACAACGCACCCGCACATCGAGCTAACGTTACGCAACAGTTTCTTCGTGATAACAACTTTGAAGTAATGAAATGAAGTGATTCCTCATGCTCCCTACTCACCTGACCTGGCTCCTAGTGACTTTTGGCTTTTTCCAACAATGAAAGACACTCTCCGTGGCCGCACATTCACCAGCCGTGCTGCTTTTGCCTCAGCGATTTTCCAGTGGTCAAAGCAGACTCCTAAAGAAGCCTTCGCCGCTGCCATGGAATCATGGCGTCAGCGTTGTGAAAAATGTGTACGTCTGCAGGGCAATTACGTCGAGAAGTAACGCCAATTTCATCGATTTCGGGTGAGTAGTTAATTAGAAAAAAAATCGGAGGCCTTATAACTTGAATACACCTCGTACGTTAGCCAAACACACAGTATAATCCCATTTGTTAAATTTGGCTATACGCTCGTATTCCATCAGCCACTTGTTTGAAACTTGGCTATCGTCATCAGAGAACCTGGAAGGATGCCTCATGTGGTGGCACACAGTTGCTGTCATCATAACGTCCTCTTCTTCTTCTGTCTCCGATAGATTGCGATCTGTTGAATATGGATCAAACTCGGGTTCCTTGCCACGTAAACAGCAGCTCTGTCATGGCCTGATGGGAGCCACTGCGTCGTCGATAATGTGCACTTTCACAAGTCCCAATACCCAGCGCCTCCACCGGAATAATGTCACGTAGAAGAAGGATGTAATTAGATGAATGATGAACACTAACTCCACTTAACGAAGGTTTATTGAGCACTTGCACATACAAGAACGTGGAGCGAACTGCCTCCCACTAGAACACATGTGGTATATGTACAGTTACAGTACATTCCAGTACAATGATTCTTGACATTTGTGGATACTTCTAGAATGTACTCGAACCGAATACAGAAATTTAAACTTTACAGTTCAGGTGAGTTTTGAACTCACAACCCTCCGTGCAACAGTCTAGTATCATAACCACTACACCACAGTGACTGTGCTATTCCGTTTTTGCGACAATACTTTTAAGAACATTGTTTACCATTTCTTCTGTTTCTGTATGTATGCATGAATTGATTACAATACTAGTGTCATCTACAAAAAGAACTAGTTTTGCTTGTTGTGTAATAGATGGAAGATCATTTATATATATGAGAAACAGCAGTGGGCCTAAATTGAGCCTTGGGGAACTTCACATGTGATTTCACACCAGTCAGAATAATATCCTCGGACTACACTGGTTGAATTACTAAATACAACTTCCTGCATTCTTTTAGTTAGATCTGGTCAGCAATACCATCAGTCCCATAAAACTTCAGTTGGTATAACAAAGCTTCAATTGATCTACAGTCAGAAGCTGCAGATAGGTCGCACAAAATGCCAAATGGCACTATTTTATTATTTAATGTTTGTAAAATTTGGTGAGTGAATATGGAAATGGCACTCTCAGTAGTGCAATGCTTCTGAAACTCGAACTGTAATTTTCTGATGGTATTATTGTTGCCGAGACGATGTACTATTCCCAAATACATAACTGTCTCAAATATTTTGGAAAAGGATGTCATCAGTGTAGCAGGTCGGTAGTCACTGACGCCCCTCCCATTACATTTCTTTAATAGATGTTTGACACTGGCATATTTCAGTATTTCTGAGAAAATGTCTTGAGTTAGTGATGCATTACATATTTAAGATAAGACCAGGCTTACTATTTGGGAACAAATCTGTAGTATTCTATTGAAAACAGCTTCAAAACCACATGAACTTTTATTTATGAGAGAATGTACAATTTTCTTAACATCACAAGGAGGAATTGGTGATGCAGTCATATGATTAAATGTTATGAAAGTTACTTTTTCAACATACTGCTGTGAGTTTTCTGTTGAACTGTTTGTCTGTGTACTTTCTACCATATTAAACAAATTATTACTAAATCTTTTTGGTGTTTGTAACTGATCACTTATAGCCCTTACATTCAGTTCAATAGTGATGTAGCTGGCTGTCCATCTCTTGTTTCACCACATTCTATTTAGTCTTAAGTCTATTGCCAAAATTAAGATGTCTGACATTATGTGCATATATGAAGCGATTAATAACAAATAACTGTAATTTTTGGGTGATAAGAAAACTGCATTTGAGATCACAAAATAGTTCGATGAAGGAGTCAGTGGCACTGCAAGTTGTTTTCAGAAAAAAATGTACTCAAACTAAGGTTCAAAGACTTTAGTGACATGGTAACACACCTCAGTACGAAAAAAAACAGCGAATGAATTAAAAAGAGCAGGTGCAAAAGTTACAGAAAAGGAAAAGCTAAACCATGTGTTGAGAAAGTTGGCCGAATTTTGAGCTGTATCAGGGGCTTTAGTGATGTTTTGAAAGAAGATGATCAGATAATCGAATAAACTAAAAGTAAAATTCAAATGATGGATTTAAAAGACAAGCATGTATGTGAAGGTGCAAATCCAACACACATCGCACTGAAAAGAAACTAGTGTGAGCTACCAGTGGAAGTAATGTTACAGATGAGGCAAACCTGGACATTTCAAGAGGGACTGTTGCCAGTTAGGAACAAGCAGAATTTCATGGACATGTGGCAGATATTATCAAGGGACTAGTCATGGCAATTATCAACATGAGCGAAGGGACTAGTGAACAGGGGTAATAAGAACAGGTCATGTGTCAAAGTAATCAGTGTGGTTCAAAAGGTAGCTGGCACAGAGGACAAGGAGGCTACCAAAACAATAGAAATGGCATGGGCAGCTTTGTAACTCAGGTATAACCTATAATTTCTTGTATTAATGTTGAGCAAGGTAACGACATATATACTTATTAGTTATCAGATAGTGGTTGCACCAGATCATGTTGTTAGTAACGAAAATTATTTTTCTGCAAGCATAAATTTAAAAGGGCTTGTGAATGTGGAAACTGTGGATGGTAAAGTTTCACAAGCTACATAAATAGAAAATATTATTAGTTTTTCCAGTTTATAATGACATGATTCAACTGAAATGAAAAATATGTTTTGCATCAAAAATATGGGCAGAAATTCGCTCAGCTAAGTTAAAATAACAGAAAAACGTAAATTTGTGTCTGTAGGTAATATCTCAAAAGTTTTTGATAAAGACAATAACTTACTTGTGGTTGCTTTGAAGGAACGTAGGCTGCGCAACATGACAAATAGAATTTATAGTGTGAGCAGTAAGGATGGTGTGTCAGTAAAGGAGAAATGGCATTTTAGACTTCGACAAGCAAATTTTAACGACTTCTATAATTTATGTAAACATAAGTCAGCATAAGGATTGCAAACAAATTTAGAATCAGATTTTATGAATTACAGGATGTGTACTGAAAATAAAATTAACAGTTCAGATTTTGAAAACAATAGAATAAAGGAAGACATACATTAGAGATTATTCATGCTGCTTTTAATGCATCTCTCGGAATTCATGTTGTGCATGGGGAAAGATACTTCCTCAGTTTTAATGGTGATTATAGAAAAGCAGTTTGAATCTAAACTACCAAATCTAAATGTCAAGTTTATGATTGTTTTCTGCAATAAATTAATGAAACTGATAATTCAACTGTTAAAAGTATTAAGAACTGGAGGTTGGGCAATGAGAAGAAATACTTAAATTCAAGGAATCGTTTTAAATGGATCTCATTGCTATGTATGTGACTTAAATGAAAGGTACAACAGGTCGAATGTGGATATGTCATGATACCTGTTAGCTGAAGCTACTATAGATAAGAGATTTTGGAGTGAAGTAGTTTGTACAGCTGCATGCCTTCAAAATAGAACTTCAGCTAATACTATTGAAAAAACTCCTTATGTGATATTGTTTGGAAAACTTAATGTTAAATATTTAAAGTTGTACCAGAACACCTGAAACTGTCCATGTGGGATTGTAAAGTATATTTAGGAATTGTAATAGTTTCCAGTAAAACTGGGTACAGATTATTGATTAACAATAATGTTGTCATTGCCAGACATGTTGATATTGTGAAGAAGACATCAGTTATGGTGATCTAAAGGAACTTGTTCTGAGTGCAAAAGCAAAGAGAATGAACCTGAAATGAGCAAATAAAAGAAATAGTTGTTGAAGGGTTCAAACAATCATAAAAAGGAGAAGAATATGAGTTGAGAGGGTCAGCTTCCATGGTACTGAGAGTCCAGAATATTTTGAGGGGGCAATGAATAAAAAATTTGGAAACAAACAATAGAGAAGGAATTTGAGTGCTCACATAAATATGACGGTTGTTAACTAGTAATTAAACCAGTGAGTGTAAATGTTCTTTATGGAAAGACGGTTTTTACAAGAAAATCAATAACATTCGTAAAGCAAGATTAGTTGTAAGGAGCTTTCATCAAAAAGAAATTTTGGATTATATTTTTCACTAGTTGTGATGATGCAAACATTGAAACTTTTGTTGTCATACTGTTGTCAAAAGCTTTTAGTTTTATAGATCAAATTGGTGGACATATGCATTTCTAAATGATAAACTTTTCTCTGACATTCATGTAATACAATCTTGAAGATTTGAGGACGAAACAGGCATGTTTGTAAGTTATTTGAGGCACTAAATAGTTTCAGAGAGTTATGATTGTTTGAATGTTCTTTTTTTTACATCTAGCTTTGAGAACAAGTAAATATGATTATTGCCTTTTTGTACTGACAATTTGTTAATTTGCAGTAAAACTAAAGGCAGTATACAAGGAATGAAAAATACAGTATGAAAGAATTGCATGTAAAAAGAGTTATCTTGGGATAAATATCGACTTTAATTATGCAAAAAATGTAATAAGTCTTAATCAATAAATTAATATTATGAGTCTAGTTAAAAAATATAAGCTTGAACATCGAAAGTTGTACAATACACCAATGGAATTAGAACCAATAAATGACGCAACTTGTGATATTAAGTACAGGAACTTCATAGGTGCTTTCCTGTGCACTAGCTCAGGAACATGGCCAGATATAAATTATAGTCTGAACTATTTGAGTAGATTAATATATATAAAGACTGAAAATATTGATCTTTTAAGTTATTTTGTAGATGAGGAAAGGGCTGGTGATTGCATAGGTATTTTATTGATAGTTGATTGTGTAGATCATAAGTCTAAATCAGGTTGTCTAATTACATTATTTGGAAATTTAGCACTTTGAGAAGGAAAGAAACAAGAAAGTGTCCAAAATTCTTCTACTTTTGCTGAGCATGTAACATTGTCAGAAGCTGGGACCTAGACTAATTCAGTACAGTTTGAATATTTTTAACACAAAGTCTGATGAGGATGTTAACCTTCTGTCAGCGCAGTGTTTCTCCCAATGAGATCGGGTGCCATGTACGAAATGGATCATATCGCTTATGCACATGATTATTTATTAAATTTCATTAACAAAACACACAATAAATTAAAAATATCTTTAAAGAAAGATAAAGATGGCACAAGAGCACAACAGCAATAGAAATATTATTCATTCAGATTTATTTTTGTCAGTGTTGGATTGTGATAACAAATGATAACAATTCCTTTTTTTTCACTTGCTTCCTTATTAAATTTCATTAATTAAACATATTATAAATGACATATCTTCACAGAAAGCCAAAGAAGACATTATAGCACAATAACAATGGTAACATTACTTATTCAGTTATATCATCGCCACTTTTGGACTTCAGTTACATATGAGGAATTCTACCACAGTCAGAACAAAAAGATTCAATGTGCATCAAACAGATTGGCTTTTGACACATTTTGCAATAATATTTTGTCAATATTTTCTTTACTGTGCAGGTATTTCACCTTTTCCTCTTGCTTGCAGTTGTTTTTTCTCCTTTTCTGCTTTAATCTTCTGCTTCATCTTCACACATTGGCCTATAATGTTGTAGCCTCCGTTGAAGATCCCTGTGAACTCCTGTGGTGCCCAAATTTCTGTGAATCAAGTGAGATAGAACTAATGCATGAGACAGTTGTTTCAGGAATCGTGTTCTTCTGATACAATTCTCATTGTTGCCACAATAGATCACTTGTACATTAATTCCACTCATATTAATCACTGCAAAAAATACAACCATGGGCCAATGGTGCATGTTTCATGCAACATTGCACAAAGTGTTCAACTTATCCATAGTGTGGACTCCACCTTTCGTGCTATTATAAAATTTTACTATAGATGGCTTTAGTTTATCTCCAGTATTAGCATCTATTGAATTATCAACATGCAAACTTGTTGCTAGGATCACACACTTCCCCTTTCTAGGAAGATAGGAAACTAGAGTACATCCTTTCTTGAAGCCAAAAAGTGAACTGTTGGCAGCCCTTCCTTTACTTGCAGAAAACTCCGGGGAAGTCCACACTTGTTTTTCTTCATAGTTCCAACAAAAGGAAGATTTTTCTTCTATCAAGCCAAGACTAGTAAACCAGTTGTCTACAGTCACATTTCTATCAGACTGATAAATAGGTTCACATAGTCGCAGAACAACATCAGAAGGTTTATTGCTTACGTGATTTAATCCTTCTGGTTGCAACCCAGCTTATATTTCCAAATTATACGGGTAAAATACTTGGGAATCCACAAGAACATATATCTTAATCAAATATTTGTTTGGTTTGCTAGGTATATATTTGCGAAAACTGCACCTTCCATATAATCCTTCCATTTTCTCATCTGCTGTAACATTCTCTCTGAGGTATAGGATTTCTTGCAGTTCTGTACAAATATAGAAAACATTTCTCCAACCGCTGTTATCTTGTCTGATGGTCTCCTTTCATTGTGAGTTGCACAATTGTCAAATCTAAGACACCGCATAATGAATTTGAAACGTTTTACGTTCATTATGAGGTGAAATTTCTCAATGCCATCCCCATCAGTTCCCGACAGATCCTCTAAGCTTTGTCTGTTACTTTTGGTTTCTCCAGCTAAAAATAAGATACCGATGAAGGCTTTTAATTCAATAATGTCTATTTGTCTCTCTCACATTTGAATGAAGCTTTAACACTCTCAATATACTGATTTGTACACAAAACTATAATAGACAAAATTTTGCCTATCTATGAGGCAATTCCAGCTTTTGCCACACCTGTAGGTCTAGATCTGGATAATATCGAGAGCCCTGAATCGTACCCTCTGTGATGGTGGAACTTTATTCCATTTTGTCTCTTTCTCCCTTCCAATATAGTAATGGCCGTTTTCCTCAAGTACTTCCTCGTCGTCTTCACTGTCGTCTTCCTCTGTTTCTGAATCTTCTGGCCGAATTTCAACTACGTCATCACCATCTGTGTCCATTTCGTCTTCAAAATCGTCTTGAAATTCATTATTATTCTATTGGAATAGTATATTTTGGATTTCTGCAACATGATTTGGATGGAGGAGGTTATATGTCTTACTGTAGTCTGTCATCATGAAGTATATCCCACCTAAAATTATAAAATTCCTATAAAAAAGGCAATCTGGCGCGGTGTATCAATGTGATACATGATATTCAGATTACTGTAAGAGACGACTAAAAGCTCCAAAAAGAATGTAAGTGCATTTTACATTCTAAATTAGATTTCTACTACTCACTAAGTTATGTTGATAATCAAAGAAAGTACCTGTTGAAATGTAATGGGGATGGGTGCAGTGTATAAAACTGAGCAATCAGCAAATATCTTGACAAGAGAGCAATCGTGTTGATACTGAAGCACACAACAATAGAAAGCGTTCAGAGAAGGAAAGCTACTAGTGAGAAGGTGTCAGTGCTGCCACCGATAGAAGTTTAAAGTAAATGAAGACTACCCGCTTGGGGGATGGGGGGGGGGGGGGAATATTGCAAACTATCGTAAATTTACAAGCACTTCAAATTACTCTGAAGTACACCACGATACCATTTTATGAATGGATGTTACATGCATAGAATAGTAGAATTTATAAGGCAAACTCAGAAAACAATCTAGAAGAAAATTTTTACCACACCTTTGAGCGGGTTAAATTAGTAACATTTCAAGGAATGTTGAGTGTAACTTGATTGTGATATAAACGTAATGAGACATGTTGGTGTGTAATATATTTTGTGTCGCTAGTGTTGACAGTGTCAAGAGTACTCTCAACGATTTGTACAACAGTCAGTCGGTTCCATGCCATGAATGTGTTTGTTTTGTAAAGCTAAATTTACAATGTATTTACTTTGTCATTAATGCCCACACGATAACTTTTTCCTTGTGCACAATTGCAGATGTGCAGGAATATAAGGGTGTGTATAAAAATTTGTGGAAAGAACGCATGTACGTTCTTGTGCACAGGCAGTCTTTCCTGACTCCCCTTGTTTGGTTTGGAGCTTGTGCTGAGTTTACTGTGATGAAAAGCCGACAGAAAAAGCAAAAGCAAAAGTGACTGCACGTAAAAAAGTATCTAAATTACAAGGGTACAAGAAATATATATAAAGACAATGTTTTGTTTACAAATTTCAAAAGGTGGTCATTAGCTACTAACTGGAGACTTGGTCACACTATTTATTTCAGATTTCAGTACAAAGCTTTTCAGTGATTATTCCTGAAACTGAGAACTACCTCAGGGAGATTCTTAGTCATCATCTGAAGGTTAATTAATTTTTAATGTGTCATTTGTATTTTATTTAACACAAAAGTTGCGTACACAACTTTGACCATACAGATATTATAATACAGATTAAGATCCTCTGACTCAACAAATTGGGGAATTCGATAGACGCCAGAATCCACTACAATGGGGGATTTGTTTTCCAATTTTGTATTTTTTGCATCACCAACGTCTTCCATTTCTATTTCTAGTACACATATTACACATATCCCCCCCTTCCCCCCCCCCCCCCCCACCCGATTATTTGTTCAGGTGTCAGGCTCCTCAGTTGTGCATGAATATTCATCCACAGACTTCATATTCTCTTTTCGACAATTTTAGGCTTATTCTTCCCCATTTCCCTGTCTTGAAACTTAACAGTATCTTATTCTTTACAGTAAAATGATCGGAGACCTTTTACCTAATACTTGACGCTCAAGGCATGACATCTCAAATTTTTAGTCAAATAAACTTTAGAAGTGCCATCCATAGGACTTTTCATGTCTGTAATAATGCATAAATGTTGGTGTGCTTCATTTTTAGTCAACACACGTCACGATGAAACACACGTAGGCCCCAGCTGCCTTTTGTATGCTAAAAAGCACAAAGATTCCCACCAAAGGGCCCCATTTATAGGAAATTAAGCATGCACAAATGCGCACATATAGCTGCGCTGTTAGATATTTCAGGACATGTGCCAAATTGAATAGGAAAGAGTTGTCGTGTGGACGCAGCTTAAAAGTCTCCGCCCACAATCAAATAATTTGTCAAACAATTTACCATGTGCGGTGCTGTTTGACGTGTTTATCAAGCACAGATAGTCGTTGCGAGAAATTTGGGTTGGCGGAAAGTTTGGCAAGATGGCAGACATTGTTTGTGTCAGTGTTTCGCCGCATGTGCTTAATGTAAAATAGTTTTATTACAATTTATCTCATTGTATTGTGAGTTTCCACAACTGTGGACATGGCGATCAAACATGAAAACAAAATAGCATTCGCAATTACAAAAACCGTAGCTGTGTCTCTTCTTTTTAAGCCAGATATTATGCAGCAAGAGGTTATGACGAAAATCAACATTTTACGCATAACATACAACATGTAGTTGTAGTGAAAAAAAAATAAGATCGAAGTTTTCGATTTCTTTCACGAACGGTGTTGGCTATTTGTTTCCACATTGTGATATTTAAAGGAACTGTTATTAGAGGACACAGTAGAAAAGTATAAATTTTTGCATACTTATGTCTTCCTTTTCAGTGTAAGGGAGAAGTGACTCCAGAAGAGTTATTTGAAATTTCCCTGTCCACCCGTATAAAGTTGATGTAATTGTCAGGTTCTGGTAATTTTAAGCAGCGCGCATATTGAAATCGCGGCTTGCCTCTGCGCGGTATATATCGAACGATCGACTCTCGAGGCGACAAGCATGGATATCGTTTTCAGCGTTGTCTAAGGAACATTGTATAACGTTGTTTATAGTGACGACTGAATCTGGTGTAGAATCAAGTTCGAATAGTCGGTAATTTCCAAGAATGATCTCGTATCGAAGTCGCTGGGTCCAAACGAACATATCGAACTTTCGATCGGAAATCGATCATGCGACTCCAGTGGCGTGCGTTGTGTTCAATTATTTGTGACCGTCATTTTTATCTTTTTTCCGTCGTTTCTTTAGTTGCACTAAATTGCATACCTCCGCGAATTATTTGTGATTTTGTAGGGAAACCCAGACGATTTATATCGTTTGTGAGTGGGATGTCTGGTGTTCTTGATGTGTCTTCGGCAGATTCTCTCACATGGAAGAATCTAGTTCCATGTTTATCCAGTGTTTTGTCGTAAATATGGAGTACTACTAGACGAGGAAAGAAGGGACTCTGTGGACTGTGGTGGTGCAAAGTTTGTGGAACTTCATAAGAATACTTTCGATGCTGAAATACCGTTACAATTGCATTGCGGACAGTGCGGAATACGAACGAGTATCAGGAAGAGTACATGGTACGACTCTTCCAAATTATCCATCCAGACCACCATAATGTACTTCCACATGACGACAACACAGACGCCGAGTAAGGTAAGTCGTCTCCTTTGCAATTTCAAGTATTTTTGTAACGCTCTACTTTTGTTGTTGTGACCAACGTAAACATATTCATAACGCCGCCCACCATTGTCGCATGATCGATTTCCGATCGCACGTTCGATATGTATCGTTTGGACCCAGCAATTTCGATAAGCAATCATTCTTGGAAATTACCGAATAGTCTCACATGGTGATTATTCATCGACTGTGTAGTGTAGACAAGTGTTTACAATTTTATTGGAGCTATGGGTTGTTGCCAAACCGCAATCTGAGGAATTATATCGACTGTCATGGGGAGACGTGTGTGACACGCTAAGAAGACCGCCAGAGGTCCCTTTTCAGTCGCACTCCACCAAATGCAAGAAAAAATCTTCCATGATTTGATACCCCCAGATTGACGATCGAGGAGAGCATCATTATAGTATTGTGCTAGGTAAAAGCCACTGCGTCGCAAACTGAAATGGCAGTGAGTACTCTTTGAGCCTGCTACGCTTATTGTCACGAATGATAGTGTCCCTATGGGCGGTGAGCATTACGGTGTACAAGCTGGTTATTGACATATCGACACTCAGAGGTAAGGGAGATGACGGTTTCTAAAATACGAAATAGAGCATATGTGGGTTTTCGGTTGTGTTCGAAGAGAGCCTAGCACGAGCACATCTTAGGAGTAAGAAAACTTTAGTACCTCTTACAAAGCACTTCATTTTGCCAGGCGCCATGCTGTGACTAAAACCGGGAAGTCTTATAAAACTTTGAAAAAAGAAGGCATCGATCTCGCATTTATGAACCATCCATCGTCCGTCCGTACCCAGAATACAGAGTGGTTACGGAAGTCTTTGAAATCCTCAATTAAGATAGAAAGTAGACCAGAAGACCGAGATGAACTATATATTTTCCAGTATCTGTATTTCCCCATTTTACGACTTCCTAAAAAATTGTTCAGTGTGCGACACAGCCGATATTTCTGAGGGACATATTTAGAGTGTATACTGGCTATCGAAAAAAAGTATTGCTCCCGGCTGCCTACACCATTCGCGGAATTCTCCACGCAGGAGACGTGGCTGACGAGTAAAATATATGAAGTTTCTTTCGTAAATAGCCTTATTACAAAACGTTCGTCATTTCTCGTTGCTCTCGCCAACACTGAAAACGGTATCCCATATTTGCCACCTCGAGAGTGGTGTGTCTGAAATATATCGCTCAAAAGCAGGTCGCGTCTTCAATATGCTACGTTTCTTGGAATTTATCCAGGTTCTGAGTGTAAAATTTCCCTGAACAGGTTTTCAAGTACATATTTCTCATTTTCAGCCATTCCATTTCTTTAAACACAGTGCCAGAGTCAACGTTAGAAATGCTTGATCTGGATTTTTAATCATTCGCACTAGTAAAAAAACAGCATACACGAAAAGCAGCTGCTTCAAGAAGTAAGGTTAAATTAACAAACTGTATTGGTACTTTCACGAGGGCCTTAAACAGATTATTAAAGGTTTCATTGCCCATTCGAACATAGTTGACGCAATCATCGGCCTCTGAGATTAATATTTCGTTTTGCAGAGTTCCATGAGTACGGTAAATCTCTTTTTAAGCCATTCCATGTATCAACATAGTGTTTCGTTCTTCTTCTTTGTATTCAAAGCCAGAACTGCTTTGTCTGCGTTTGTGGCCATTCTCTCTACTGTCGAAATATAAAAAGCGTCTGCTTCAAAGTAGAGTTAAACTGACACTTTGCTTGTACATGCACGGTCGTGTTTGACAAATACGCGGCTAGACAAGGTTGAATTTGACAAACAAGTTTGATGTGTTAACGGATGCCGTAACAACTTTGACAGTGGATCAGACCGGCGTCTAAAGCTAGCGAAATGAGGGATGCTCAACTACCGGACCTACCGATAGATGGCTCTACCAGCTGATTACTATCGTCTGTATTGCCCGCCATATTTGAATTTGCCAAGACGTTTCTCTCGGTCTGTAACTCTGTACGGTGTATAAGGAATTAAGGATTATCGAAATGGTGATTTCTTGTTCCGCTTTCAATTGTACGAAGCGATGGAGTAAGGAAAGTGACTTACCATTTCACAGGTAATAGGACCACAGGTAATAGGACTACCGATACAATACGACAACAATACAGACTTAGTGCGTTTGCTAATTCGATGTTTTTGAACAGATTTCCTCTAAAGCACCCAGAGCTGCTAAAGAAGTGGATTACTTCCGTGAAGCGGAAAGATTTTAAACCTACGTCTTGCAGCTTTCTTTGCGGAAACCTTTTCCGACAAGATGATTACGTAGTGAGCCCTGGAACGTGGAAGAAAGGTCTCAGACCCGAAGCAGTGCCATCAATTTTTGACTTTCCGACACATTTGATGCCACCAAATAAACAGCCACGACGACATGTTAGGATTTTGAGTGACAACGATGCTTCTCCATTTGAGGTAGCTAATTAATTTCCTTGCTATGTGTGTGGTTTTGACTTTTGTGAATTTATTTCGTACGGACACAAATGGGCTACATAGGTCTAAGCAATGTTGTAATACAGTTCCATATTTTTGTTTTTAGCGTTCTGTCCTGGAATCCGTGCTTGATTTGCCCTCTGCAGAAGCTACTGATTGCGTGGAGAATGTTGTCAATGAGAATTCTTCCGTGGAAAGCACGTCTCATTTATCCAATGCAGAAGCTACGAATTGTGTCGAAATCGTTAGTATAAGGATGTTTTCCACCCCCAAAGTTTTCTTATAATATTTTTTCATCAAGCCTTGAGTTATTTCAATCATATATAACGAAATTATTTCTCTATTTCAGAGTGCAGTTGGTTCTCAAGTAATTGATTGTGGTATACAGTCGAAAGTAGAAATAGAAGACAAGGCGACCGAAACTTGCAATTTTTTCTCAGACATTGTGTACGAATTAAAACGTAAACTGAAGTGTGTCCGTGAAAGACTTCGAAGAAGAGAGAAGAAAGTGTTTTCCATGGATGACATCATAAGTTCATTGAAGGAGAAGGGGCATCTTCCTGAGAAGTTACATAACTTCCTCAATCATCAGAAAGGAACACAAGTGGAATTAGTGTGCAATTTAGTGGACAACTCTCTCTCGTCAAAGGGTAATAGATACACAACAAATGTGAAAATGTTTGCGATGACTGTGTACTTTTATTCACCAGCAGCATATGAATACCTGCAAAAATTAATGCCTCTGACCCATAAATCATTGATTTCCAAAAGGGGGGCAAGTGTCAACTGTGAAACTGGCTTCTTAAAAGATGTTTTTAAGTACGTTGATTCGAACCCAATTGTAAGGGACCAGTTCAGCGATTCATGTCTAATTGTAGACAATGTGGCACTTAGGAAGCAAGTAGTTTGGGACCAAGGAACTAAGCAATACACAGGTTTTTTAGAGTTTGGTGGGGAAGTGCCTCAGTCAAAAGAAGTAATAGAGGCATCTGAGGCTCTGGTTTTCATGCTTGTCTCTATTAAAGGCAAATTTATATGCCCGATTGCATATTTCTTTATCAACGGTGCACAGGCAAATAATCAGGCCACACTGATAAAATCCGCTTTAGAGAGGCTGCATAGTTCTGGCATTAGGATTTGGTGTGTTACATGTGATGGCTGCAAGGTAAATATAAGCACTTTACGTACACTTGGCTGTACTTTAAATTTTTCCAAGGATGATTTTAAGAGCTACAATGTTTATTGTATCTTGGACATGTCATATGATTAAGTTTGTCAGAAATGCCCTAGCAGAAGTATCTGCTATTGAGTCTCCAACTGGCATTATTAGATGGCATTTCGTTGAGCAGTTGAACAAGGTACATAATCTCCAACTGGCATTATTAGATGGCATTTCGTTGAGCAACTGAACAAGGTACAACAAGAAGAAGGTATGACATTTGCCAAAAAACTATCAGGACAACATATAAGTTATGTAAATAGAAAAATGAATGTTTCATTAGCTCCACAGACTGAGTTCTAGTGTGGCAGATAGTATAGAGTGTTTGAGGTGGGTTGGTGATCCAAATATTAAAGGAAGTGAAGCAACAGTAGAATTTTTGTATAATATTGATAGGATTTTTGATATTCTGAACTCCAGAAATCCATTAGGTAAAGGGTATAAGAGCCCCCTGAGACTTGATAACAAATCTTATTGGCTTGGTATTTAAAAAAAAAATTAAATTAAAAAAAAATGGTTCAAATGGCTCTGAGCACTATGGAACTTAACATCTATGGTCATCAGTCCCCTAGAACTTAGAATTACTTAAACCTAACGACATCACACAACACCCAGTCAACACATTGGTATTTTCAGACACACTGAAAATTATATCAAACGCTTAAAAATCAATGGTGTTCCATTGCTGCTCCATGCAAGAAATACTTTTGCTTTTGGGATAATTTTCAATGTGCAATCAGTAAGGCACATAGCTCTGACAAGTATGCTTTGTGTTGAATCTCCTTTGAAGTATTTGCTAACATATAAACTGTCACAAGACCACATAGAGCTTTTTTTCCCCTGCATTCGGTCCAGATGTGGTTGGAACAACAATCCAAATGCATACCAGCTCAAATGTGCCATGAGAAAGTTGCTCTTGGGTAACAGTGTCACTGCAATGAATGGGAATTGCTCAAATTTTAATGTGTGTTGTTTGCCACCTGTTTATGATTTTCATGCAAGAAAGCATGTAGTAGAAAGTGATGAAAGTGCTGCAGAAAATGTAGTAGAGGAGTGGTGTGCACTTCTTCATGATAAAATTAAATTCTCATTTCACAAGTAAAACATACTCTATTATATTGCAGGGTATGTGTCATTGCGCCGTTCAAGGCAGATCACATGCAAAGACTGCTGTCTTCACATACTGACGCTACCAGTAGTTAAATCTGCATTAGAATGTGATTCTCTCTATGCTTTTCCCAATATGGCCAATAAAAATGCATTTGTAAATTTTGTTAAACGGGGAAAACTGGTTAAAACAAGTGACCGCGTGTACTCTGATGTAGAATACTCAGAAACTGTTTCAGATGTTTGTGACTGCTGGGGATATGTGACAGAAACGTATACAGGCCAAGATTTTGTATTGTGTTAAAAATAAATTTGTAGATTACCCATTTACTGCTCTTGGTCATGATTACTGTTATGAAATTAGGTTTGAGGACTTACATCAGACTCAACTTGTTTGTAAGATTGCATCCCTATACTCCTGCATACGCTTAAAAACATGTGGAAAAAAAGCCTGCTGAGAAAATTTTAAACAACAAATCAAGTATAAGGCAGAAGTTAAATAAACTCATATTGTTTAATCATGTATAGTGCTCAAATTGGAAAAATTATGTAATGGGACGTTCCATGCAGATGGGTGTGACATTTTGACAGATTTTTTAAAACTATTTTGTCCATAGATTTGTTGTTGTGTAATGATGAACTTCAAAAGATGAATCACATTGAAATAAAATTAAGTCTTTACATCCTGTGTGGATATTGTAACAAAATTATAATTGTTTATTATACAAGCTTATTTTAAGATGTTTGGTGTTACAAAATATGCACTTGCATTAAAAATGGGTGATTTTTGTGAAATTAATGAAAAAAAAAAAATGTTCTGAGACTTATTTGACAGATGGCCTTCAGTGTGATAAAATATGTCCCTCAATAACTATGTTAACTTGAATTTTACACTTTAAGAAAACAGTTTAATCACAGGATTGGTGTGATCTAATGAAGTATGCAGTGGCCCTATGTTTCAAACAGTAATGTTTGTGGATACTCTGCAACATAAGAGCAATAAAATTGTTACTCTGTTAATTCATGTTTTAATACTTCCTATAATGAACACAATGTTCCAGTTGATCATAAGCATTCTTATTACTTTATAACCATTCTAGAATAAGGGGACTTGAGTCAGGCAAAACCTAATTTTCTGAATTTTGTCCTTATTTTGTTAGGATGTCTTTCTATTATATTTTCCTGTGTTAAGGGGTGGGGGGTGGGGGGAGAGAATGCAAATAATCATATAGAATTATCTTTCTAGCACTACAAAGTACAGAATACAGTGATTACAGGTACACGTGGAAATCTAGGAAATTTCAGTATTCATGTTACATGCCTAATTTTCATCAACATTTACCTTAATTATACGGTTACACTTTTTGCTGATTTGAACTGTGTACTACATGTTAAAAAGATTTTGTTTGGTCATAGTAATAAAAGCATTTCATTTTGTTAGTTCATATGTCCCATACGGAACTGAAATTATCGAGTTATGCGACAAAGGAAGGAAATAACATTAAGGAATCTTACTTCACAGAAATTATGTAACAATGGTTACACTTTTTGCTAGGTAACTTTAACATAAACCATTTAGTTTTCCATTAAGAGTGAAAGCAGTTGCACGAGTCACGTAAAGAACAAAGTTTCCCATAGGGAACTAAAGTATTTTACGTTTGAGTTATTGGAGACCCAAAGTATTGTGATCTTCATATTTCTATTTAAAAAAGTTTGTAACTCAAATTCACAGACATTTTGGAATCTGTACATACATTTGTGTAGCAAGGTACTTTTCATGTGCCATGTGGAACCTTTAATTTTCTGGTTTAAATATAATTTCATGAATTACCTTTAATACCAGCAATGCATTATTTACCATTTAGAAGAAGAAATATTAGTGTACAGAATAACAAACCTCATGAAAAATGCGAGAGATTGTTCTGTACAGAACTTGGAATGGCTCTTTATCAATAGCAGGTAAAAAAGAAGGCTTCTATTAAATGTTAAAAGAAACCAGTCAGTACTTCTTAATTCGCCATAGAGGTGATACAGTAATAAAACAATTTACTTTTTTTCAGAATTTCTGCTAAGTATTAAAAGTGTGAAGACGTATTCAATTAGTATTTTCTTTACCAATAACCTGTAGTACAAGCACACGTATAAGCAGATAATTATGGGAGTCAAGAGTTATGTTAAAATTAAAGATACTGACTGTTATTACTTGCTCACAAAGCATTGTAGTTGCTGTACAGTTTATGCTGTATGTGGTGTACCCAATGTGATTCCTCGAGGACATAATATTCTTTTATCCTATGGGAGTGCACTGGTACCACACCTATTGATAGTACGTTTTGTTGTCAAATCTCCACTGTGACACCCTCATGTTCTTGGTATGCTATTAGCTATTATTACAGGAATACTCTTCACATGGAGGAGGAAGCATAGTCAGATTTTCTTTTTCATCATTTCCAACATTGTACACAACTTTCTTGCACTTTTATGTTATCACATTTTTCCCATGATAATGACTGTTACTACTTGCTCACAAAGCATTGTAGTTGCTGTACAGTTTATGCTGTATGTGGTGTACCCAATGTGATTCCTGGAGGACATAATATTCTTTTATCCTATGGGAGTGCACTGGTACCACACCTATTGAAAGTACGTTTTGTTGTGGAATAGTTATATCAGGTGTCTGTACCAGAAAACAAATCTCCACTGTGACACCCTCATGTTCTTGGTATGCTATTAGCTATTATTACAGGAATACTCTTCACATGGAGGAGGAAGCATAGTGAGATTTTCTTTTTCATCATTTCCAACATTGTACACAACTTTCTTGCACTTTTATGTTATCACATTTTTCCCATGATAATCGATAAGAGAGAGGGGGAAAAAAATTAAGCGAGCTTTCATAACTAAAAACTCTACTTGCATCATTTGTTATTTTCAAAATGTTACTCTCTTTCCAAATACTGTCCTATTTCTTCAAACCAATTTTGATTTCTCAGATTATTACATATTATTTACTGTACATTGTCCACCAATACTTCTGTTGTTACCAGATAGTTTGTAATGTGGCACTACCTTTGTGCCACTGGTATTGGCTAGTGTACTTTTGCAGATAAGAAAATCGACTGGACTAGATTGTCCTGTCAGTATAGGACAAATTCAGACAATATGGAACTTTTTACAATAAATTTGCAATATAATGTCACCCTTGTCTCACACAGATTGTAGCAGCCATTGGGGTGCCTGTTTGGCCAGCTTCTGCAGCTTTTGACTTATGACCACAGCAGTTGAGTCCCATAGTGCTTAGAGCCATTTGAACCATTTTTTTTCTGCTGCTTTCACTTTCAGGTTAGTTTTTTGCTTGGGCCGTATACTGACAACCAGTCATTCCTGTGATTGACACCATGTCAAAGACTGGAACCAAGATTCACAGATGTAGAATTCTATGGTTGTAAGTCAAAGTGTAATTAATTTTGCTCACTGACATGTTTTGAATTCAATTTTAAAATTGTTTGGGTGTCAGACTGGAAAATTACAGTTTTAAGACACGCCAACCTTAAAATTAACAGCTGTGATCGAGGTTATTTTCATCAAGTTCCTTCACTTCCTTCATCATGGATCAGTCCAATATAATATAATTACTAGACTTAACTTCCAAATGATACAAGTCATGCATTTAAGAGGAGCCTTAACGTTGGGCGTATCAAAGACTGAAGCACTAAAAACTGGTGCTTCTACCATATCACTCAGTTTAAATACACCGTGTCATGTACAGGCGTTAATAAAATCATGGCATTTAAATTACTGATCAAAGGGAGAGCCAAATTCGTAAGTGCATGTTGCAATTACAGTGTCAGCATATATGCAGATCGGTAATGCATCACTTCAGATAAAGAAAAAAATTATGATTTTTTCTGTTTATACGTAAGTAATACTTTAATAGTTCAGTTGTAATTTCTGTTGTCAGTAAAGATACCCCCCAGCAAACGATGTCAACTTTTTTTCAAGAGACGTCTTCACTGTTGTCTACACTTGATTTTCCGAATTATACCAGTAGTTAAAAGTTTCGGCAAGTAAGGTAATTTGTTGACCTCCATTGAATCTTAAATAGTGTTTTAAAACGGGCAAATAAGTAAAGCACTCATAAAATAGTAAACAATTTATAGGTCAGCTTGTCAAACTTTCAAAACACACTCGAATTTAGGAATTTCATAACAGAACTGTCACTGTTTTTTCTCGCTAGATTAGAAACACTTCATTATGTTGATGTGTAGATATCTAGAACATCCAATATAAAATACTTATGACGGCGCAGAACGAAAAACATTTTCATCCGTGTTTTGACACTTCGTTTTTTTTTTTGCCAAATTCAGATATGGCGGACACTCAATTATATAACCTCTTGCCGGCACGCGCTAGAGCCATCTATCGGTAGGTCCGGTAGTTGAGCATCCCTCATTTCGCTAGCTTTAGACGCCTGTGTGGATCAGACCCTCAGGACTTTGCAGCGCTGCCACTTCAATTCAAAGTTACATGTACACAGTGCTGCAGAATCGCGACGGTGCCACTTTGTTATTGTCAAGATACTGAAAACAACAAAATCTAAAATATCTACGAAACGGCTCTCACATTACCTATCAATATCATATTTTTCGTGAATTTGTCCTGGTGTTTAAACGTTACCAAAAAGTTTTATGTTGTTGAGAGTGCTCAAACCAGGTTGCAAATTCGTCTCCGAAATTGAAAGACATAGAGATCAGTGACCAGAATATAACAAAGAGTGATCCTTGAGTGTTTTGAGTAGTGTTTAATTTCAACGCAGACAAGCATTTGTCGATACAAAAATTAACCTTGAATTGATGGCTGCTGTCGAGCTAATGCCGATTTGTGGTGCCGGTGGTCCGGGAAGAGAATCGTCCTTTTGTCACTGTAGTGTTGAAACTATCCAAGACTCATGTCGATGCGGCGAAGAAGCGGACTGTAAGTGCATTTAAGTTACTATTGAAGTAAATAGGGAAACATGTATCTGTAAAATTTCTCCTTTCCTTAAACTTTCACGGGACTGTGATGATACCGGCGGGTTTGTCAAAGTGTATTACACGAGATACCTCCATTATTCCGGTGAGTAATTTCGATGAGAAAAAAAAACGATGCGCTAGCTTCTAGTGTTTACGAATATTTGATAAAGTACCTGACTCTTTATCTTGCTTGCCAAGAACAGACTGAAAGCTCTGTCAAAAGAAATAAAATAGTTTGCCATCATTTCAGCATGTCTGTTTTACCTTCCATGTTCTGTCATCATAAATATTTTTGTTGAATGGGAACCCTTAAGTGCCTGTTTTGTTGTGCCTTTCATTACTTGCCAATACATGGAGTGGATCATAGATCATTTATTGGGCCAAGAGGAATATAGACACTAGTTGTCAGTTTTGACCAGTCACATAATGTTAATGGCTTCTGTGATGTCGCCTTTGGGTAGTATTTTCAGTTTGGTTGTCAGTTGCTGAAGCCAACTAATAAGAAAGCAAAAAACCTGGTTGTGATGACAGAGTGAACTGTGGCTGAGATCCATTTGGTCGAGACTTGCAAAGCCAACAAATGTGTAAGTGAAAAACGTGATTGTGCCAACTGACTGATCTGTAGCTTAGCCCTTTCGGAAAAGTCGTTACAGATGTCTTACAGTCACCATGTTTAGATGTTTCTCGCATCTTTCCAGTGGCAATGGTGAAAGCCGAAGACTAGTAATTGAATAACACTCTTCATACAATTCCTTACCACTTACATGGCTCAGCTGTTATAAGGGGTGTGTTATGTTATTAGTGCACTATGGGTCTCTCCAATCTGGTTGCATGAATATCCAGTTCTCACTTGAAGCCAGGAAACTCTCAGATGCAAAAGTACACTGGACTTTTATGCATCTTACTTCCGGGCAGGTCATTTAGCCAGTGACTGAAGACAATGTTTCCATTGAGTTTGTGCAAAAACTTTGTTTCCAGTCTGGTAGTGCCACTGTGCTAGCTTTGTCTACAACTAACACATTGTCATAATTGAATTACATCAGATTGTTATAACAAGACAGATGGTACTGTACTCAGTAAACATTGCTTATTAAATAGCATTTTCAGATGACTTGAGAAGTTATGACATTGACTGTATGCATTGCCATTGAAACGACCATGTCTTAGTTAATAAAGAGTGACATGCAGGCAGATTATGACATTCTGTTCAGTAACCAAAGAGAGATTGTTGATTGTTGAGAAATGAACTTACATTTTCCCTCGTTCGGTTAAGCCTCCAGCATTACTGGACTGGGTCATTCATGAATTCATTATGCCTTGCAGAATTCAGCTTGGATGGTAGCTGAGCAAGTCTTCAGGTGGTTCACTGTGGGTAGTTGAGGTTTTGGTATCACAGAGACTGGTGTTGTGCAGTTTCATATAGGCAAGAGGGGACTAGTGTAGAAGGGGATACAACCCGTCGGCTTTGGACAATGACGTCACAAGTGGCCAATCGAGAAGCGATTCTTCTTAGTGTTGTAGCTCCCTTCAGTGGCTGATAAGTGTTTTTTGGCTTTTTAAAAAAAAAAAATCTCACGAGATAGAATAAACAGATCCACTTTATTAAGCAATCAGTAAAAAAACGAAACTGAAGCATAACAGCAAAAGCGAAAATGGTAAACTGCTCTCTGGCGACTTGTGACGTCATTGTCCAAAGCCGACGGGATGTATCCCCTGCTGCACTAGACCCGGCAAGAGCATTTGATAGCACCAGAAATAGATTTTAATGGTCATACACTGGACAAAGCACTGTGTGGGGGTCAATGGAAGTGTACAATCCCACCCATCGGCTTTGACCCGTGACCTAAGGGTGTTGTGGTGTGTGATGTCATGATGGTGCGGAGTTTAGTTTATGAGTGTGTTGTGTTTGTAGATGTCGCCTTGTTGGGGTTGGTGGTGTCCTCTGGTCGTGTGTGTATGGTCTGCGTGTTATGTGGTGTATTGAGTTCGTTTGGGACCCGGTGCTTGAAGTGTGCATTTATTGCTCGTGTGTGTTATAGGAGAATGGAAATTAGTTTCTGTAAGTTAAGAATTAAGTTTCCATTGTGTTTATCTTATTGTGGTGTCGTTTGATGTTATTGGTTTGCTGTTTGTCACGCAGTAAGTAATTTAATTCAATTTGTGGCTTCTTTTGTTAGGTATGGATATGACTTCTAAGTTTACTAGTGCGTGTCTGTGGATAGAAATGGGGGACGACATGTCCGTCATTAAGTTTCTGTAACTTTTTGGGCTTTGGGCTTGTGGCGAAGATAGTGAAATGCGGTGTATGCAAGTAGGGGGTTCGTTTTGGTTGTGTTTTTTTGTTTAAGTGTGCGTATGTTGGTGGTTGATGTTTTGGTATCAGCACTTGTGGTTGATTTATGTATCTTAAGGGAAGTACTATATAGTATTTCAACTATATAGGGCTTGGGAAGTGCCCGATTCCAATTTGTTGTTGTAGCTATGTGTGTTTTGGTATCGGGTGCTGCTGTTGACCTATATAGGTGAAGGGAAGTGAAAAGTTCCAATGAAAATGCTATGTTTGTTTTGTTATTGTGAGTTGCTGTTGACCTATATGGGTCAAGGGAAGTGTCCAATTCCAATTTTTGTTGTTTTAAGTGTTGGTTCTGTGGTATCAATAGTTGTGGTGTGACTAATTTTTGGAGTAGTTGGTTTTTATTTTGTGGTATTGACAATTGCGGTTGAGCTATGTAGGTGAAGGGAAGTGACCAATTCCTGTCGATATTGTAAGTGTATCGGAATTTGGGAATTTTGTGGTATTTTTATGTCGTCATTTTGTGTGATTTGGGATCATGGTGTGTGTCTGTATGTGTTTATATTTAGTTTGCACCCACCCAGAACCCCCTAATTTCCCACACAGGTCCCGTTAGTTTGATTATATTTTTGGAGGGAGATGTGTTTATTGGTTTTATATGTATTTTAGTATTTGCTGTACTGTTTATGTAATGACATCATAAGTGCCATATTGGAGACATTGAGAATGGTCATTTCTGCCATATTGGTGACGTCATGGGTCAAAGAAGATGGGTGGAATCGGATGCTTCTGTAATCCCTGTGTGGAATTCCTTGGGGTCTGTATTAATGGCAAGCTGTGAGTCCATCCCATAGGAGGCTCAGTTCAGCATGTTTTACCCTTGGAAGTGTGTCTTCTTGTTCCTGCTTGAATAATTTTGCATATTTTCACTCCCTGTTGACTTGTGGTGTTTCATCCTGGGGTAGTGAAGCTAGCGAGGATAAAGAACCAAACTTTGAGAGTACTGTGTGCAGAACTCTCATTATGTAACTTTGAATTGTTGCATTCGCTCCCCAGTATAGTTACTTGTTGTTGCTTCTTTCTGATGTAAAAAATTATTTTCAGTTGAATGGTAAGTTGTGCAATCACAATACAATGCACACAAATGTTTTTCATTTTATTTTTGTCTTCTTGGCTAAGCTGCAGGGTGGAGATAGGTACTTTAGCGTGAACAGTGGTTTCCCATCTGACATGGAACAAGAATTTGGAGATACCTACAAATTCAAAAGGGCATTCCGCACCTCCTGCAAGTCGTCATGAGTGGGAGGTTTTCTGTTGAGGTTGAAGGATTTGTTGCACAGCTGTTTGGCAGTAGGTAGTATGTTGATTGACTGGATTAAAATAAGCTGCCATAAGCACAACTAGTAGTAAACGATGCCCTATAGGGTATATTATTTATGTTGTGTACAAATTTCTATGATTTTGGAGGTACACCTTTGGTCACTAATTATGCCTTATTTCTTATTTTTGACAGGATCAATAAAACTTGATGAGTGACTAATGTGATGTGATGCACTCAAAATCATACTTCACTGCAAATTTTAAAATTTATATTATGATGTCTACCTTCACATATACATACTCAGCAAAACAGTGTAAAGTGCATGTTGGGGGTACTTCCAGTTATGTCACATGTTCGGTTTCTGTCCCTTACATTTGTGTATGGAGTGCTAGAGGAATGGCTGCTTAAATGTCTGCGTGCACAGTAATTAGTCTAATCTTATCTTCTCAGTCCCTGTGGGAGTGATACATAGAAAGCTGTAGTGGATTCCTCATTACTACCGTTTCTTCAAACATCGTAATAGGCTTTCATAGTATAGTTAACTTCTGTCTTCAAATGCTTGTGAGGAAAAGTTTTTAAAGATTGATCCATAGTAGGTTCTTTGCATCACCATTATTTTTGAAATGCATGCTGCCTGACAAAGATGTGGTATTTTGTTTGACATGCGACATTATGTGTGAGCCCGCAGTGTGTTCTAAGATTCTCAAACAGTTAGCGAAATTGCATGATAATCTTTTAAAGCATGTCTGCTATCCTTCTTTTATACAGGTGTGACCTGTGCTTTTCTTCTAACTCCGAATAAGAGCGTCATCCAAAGGATCTTCTGTGTACTTGTATTATGGTTAAGAGGGGCTAATTCAGCTGCAAATTCTGTGTAGAATCTGCTGGGGATTCCATTGGGCCTTATGGTTTCATTCAGTTCTAGTGTTTTCATCTGTTTCTCAACACCACTGACACTAATATCTGTAGGGTGATTCTTATTAACATTGAAAAACCCCTTAACTCACATAGCTGGCACTGAGACAAGTAATTTAATATAAGACACATGAGGCCATAAATGTCAGGAAATATCCTAAAAGTGGATGAAAAATGTTGAACATGTGACATCGCCAGATGACATACTATGCCACGTGTGCAGCAGCGGAGCCCATTGGTCTATCACACCTAACCATCCCGCCCGAAGTCAAGTATTCATGTCGGTGTTGCTCGAGGCCTACATGTGGGAGTTTAGTGTGTAGGACTCGGGGTTCAAGTCTTGCATCTGGCAAGCAGTAATATTTTTGCATTGCTTTAGACAATTTTATGTTTATGTTGTAATATTCATTGTTTTTTATTTACCAGTCTTGCAGTCGCTGCAGGTTAATTGTTAAGTACAGTGGGATGAAAACCTGTCTCATTGTGTCACAAGTAAATAAGTATCAGCTTCCAAATTGCATTGCTGTCAATAAGTGACCTACATGTTTCCAGAATGACCTGTGTGTTCTTCACTAAATGAAGTATGTAAAAAAAGGGACAGAGAGAGAGAGAGAGAGAGAGAGAGAGACACACACACAAACAGCGAGGACAGTAATTTTGTAACAACTTTTACAACAGATCAGATTTACAGAAGGTGTTCAAAAACAGAGCAGCCTAGCAGAGCCATGTGTGACACTGCCCGTACTGGCAAGGGTGTGATTGATATGCCCAGTCGCTGTACGTGCAGTGAGGTACTTCATCTGGTAACATCACATGTTCAACATTTGTCATTCACTTTTGGGATATTTCCTGACATTTGCGACACCATATATTAAATTACATGTCTCCGCATCACCTATGCAGCTTAGGGTTTTCTAAAATGTTAATAAGTGTCACACTGTATATCACTATCTTGGCAATGGTGCAAGACTTAAACTGAGGCAATGGGCATACCCCTAGATTTGGAGGTGTTCAGCATTTATTCTTGCTTTTCTATCTTCAATTTCAGTTCCTTTTGTCCATAGATGTCTGGGCACTGTCTTTGGTGCCACTTTACCTCAATTTCTTTAGGTTTTGTTGAAGGTCTTCTGGTAAAATCATGCAGATCAACTGTCTGTACCAATATCAGGTGATGACTTTGTTCTGTAATGTAATGATGACATCATACAGAAAGAACGCAGAGCACTGGCAATATTTCTTTTGCTTTTATATTAGGTTCTGGGACCTAAGCTGTGGTGACATACTAATCTGTAGTGTAGCCCAAGGTCTAGGTTAGGTTGAAAGGAGACAGTTTGGTTGTGGGTTGGTGAAATGGTGTCACACTTCTGTAAATCTCCAGATAAATAGGAATATTCGATACTAGTCATCAGCTTTGACCAGTGATGTAGGAAACATGTGACACATGTTGTAAACAACATGGCGACTATAACATGAATTTAGTGACAAACAATTCAGACAGGCTAAGTTTCAGATCAATATCTCCCCACAACCAAGTTTTTTGCTTGCACATTCATCGGGTTCACCATGTAACAATGAAACTGAAAACACACACAAAAAAGTGACACCACGCCAGACACTGTCAGTATGTCACTGGTCAAAGCTGACAACTAGTATTGAATATCCCTCTTGATGCTAATTCCCTTTTTACCTACTTTACTGAATATGTAAATATGACTATTTGTTTTAGTTTCTTTTGTGCTTCAGCAATTGTTGCTCCAATTGCCTCTCGAGCTATGATGCCAGTTTTGGTGTGGACATCCTCAAAGAGGTCAGGTCTGTTTGTTGGCATTAGAGCTTATGTATTAACATCATAAGTTGGCTTTCAAACCATTTGTTCTAAGTAATTTTCAGAGGAAGCATTTAAAATTGTTTATAGGATGTCTTATTGTGTCCTTAACATACAAAACTGCAATTATCCAATTAATTGTTGGATCATTAAAGTCTCCTCCAGTGAAGTCAGTAAGATTGAGGAACGAGTCTCCTAGGTTTGGAAGTGTTAGGAGTTTCAAAATGTTGAGAATTTCAGTGCGAAGCACATTTTCTTTCAGTCAGGGATGCATCTCCCAGTTCAGCTATTAGAACATATCGCATATATAGTTCCAGTTACCAGTAAAATGCGTAACTGGTGCATTGTTGCTGCTCTTGGAATTGGTTATATTCTGTGTAAACCATTAAATATTTTAATAAATCAATATTTGTGGTATATAAAATTGGTGGATACATACTTTCTGATGAAGCTTAATGTACGCCACAAAAAAAGGGGCCCTTCAGAAACAAATTTTACTATCGTGGCAACAGGGTTGCTGGAGACTCATAATGAAAAGTAATTATGTGCTTTCATCAACTTGTGGTTACAATTATACTCTTTGATTTAACAGATGTAACAATATTACGCGTCAAGCCATTTGATGTTTTGCATGCTACAGAGAAAATAAGCGTGCATTCTTGGTGTCAGTATTTCACTACTTTAATCTAACCATGTGTTATGGTTTGCTGTTGCGAATTGGTGCTTCAGTTTCTTCTGGCTTCATTGGTGAGAGGCGTACTCCACTTGGTGCCAACCTTTCCAGTATTTTGCTTGTGTGCATGGTAAAAATTTCTGGATTGGAAATATTTGTAAAGTTACAAATGAAGATAAAGATGCCTTAATCTTACGCATTTGTATGGAGCTATTTGATCTTTAAACAGCAAATAATTAAAATAAATATGGCTCCATTGCAATATTAGTGGGGTAACAATATAATGTGCTAGTAGCGATCATAATCAGCAACACATATCGGGCGTTGAAGTAAAGAAGAAGGAATAATGGCTTGGGAATCCGATAGAAATCCAACTAAGACTTGGGAACTGGCATTAGAGATAACCATCCTTGATTGGTTTGCTTTGCCACTTGGCATTATGGTTACATCATTGTGACTGGCACTGGCACAGCCACTAAGGACCAACATAAGGATTAGTATCATTAATCATTAATCTCTCTCTCTCTCTCTCTCTCTCTCTCTCTCTCTCTCTCTCTCTCTCTCCCCCTTTACATGCTTAAGAAAACTTTTAAAATAGAGTTAATAATTCACCAATTTTGAGATAGGCAGATTGAAAATGTGTGCTGACAGCTAATAATGTTTCCATTGCCTTTTACTCACTGTCAAGTCCTTTGTTAAATACAGGAATAATTTGTCTCCATATAATTTTTGAGCGACTTGACAAATTTGAGGATATTTCACATACTTACAGTTCTGAAGAAAGTGGCTTCTGTAAAAATGATGCCACTACCTTCACCAGGTTATAGGTGATGCTGGAACTTGGCAGTAGTTCATAAAGTGTCTTAGGTACATTCTGTAAAAATTACATTAGAATTGAAAATGGCTGAGCTAGGAGCATCTTTTAGTTGGATCTCTGGCATACATAGAATGACAATCATTATTAGATGTACTACACAGATATGTGTTTACATGTTACAACAAATTTCTGAAACCTGCATTTGACTGTATCACTCAGGAACATAAAAACAGTGCTGTAGTACACTGCTAAGACTGATCATGTTGTCTGTTATGTTTTTGACTGTACCTTATGTTGTCAATAAATCGTTCCATATATACTGCTGGAAAAATGCTATATGGTATGTTTATGTCATCTTTGAATTTAACCAGACACATAACATGCAATGACACAATGTAAACTCTTGTCAGTTAGCGCTTTCTTTGCTCAGATCCTTAAATTTCTCGTTATTTTAAATTACTATTGTAGCCATGGCTACCCTTCATTTTCCTTTCTGAAGTCTTAGGATTTTGCCTCTTGCAGTATCTGATACTGTAGTTTACTACATCTGTTACAGGGTACACCTTATTATTGTATGTTGATAAAGTAATGTTGTCCTGTCAATTTTGTTTTTCATTTATATAATGCATTATATATTTTTATCTTACAAACTTGTTTGGTTGGCACAGTTTAATGTTGCATTATCTTTGAGTCTCTCTGTTCTCTTGCCTGTTATTTGTCAGCTTTAGGGTTCTCAGTTCATATTACACATGTTTGTTTTATAATTATGAAAACATTCTGTTCAATTTTAGGTCACGAATGGGCATGGGATGATGCCTTTTGTACGCCAGATACACACTTAGTTGGTAATAACCGGGGAGTACTCTTTCACCCAGGCTATAGCTCAGGCACTGCTGCAGTTCGTGGAGACACGCCATGTGAAGCTGGAAGAGATTATTATTGGGAAATAAAAATGCTTACACCTTTGTATGGGACAGATGTGGTAAGCTTTTTATGTGTTTGTGTGTGTGTGTGTGTGTGTGTGTGTGTGTGTGTGTGTGTGTGTGTGTGTGTGTGTGTGTGTGTGCAAAGAACAGAAGCATTTTATTATTAATGCAGTGGGACAGTTGCTATTAACTTTAAGCATTTAGAAATATTTAGCTGTTAGTGGGCTTTTTTGTGTAGGATAGTTTAGTATAAAGCAGGAGACAGCTACTATTATTACGTGGTCTCCAATCATCCTTCACCTCCCCTGCCCCTCCAAATTGTCATGTACAACATAACTAAGGAGTGTTTGCACTGGCCTCAATAGTGGTAACAGGTTTATCAGCTTATGCACCTTACACAACGAACTGAAACAGAAATGGATATGGATGATGATGACGAAGTATAACAGTGATGAACTCCAATGATTAATACTGGCACTAATACATGTACTAATTATTTTAAAACATGCATATACAATTGGTCTTTTTTTTTAATTTTTTTTTTTAAGTAACCAGACAGACCGAAGCAAAACCTAAGTAAATCCGTAACTAGTTTAAATCAAAGATCCATTTGTAATTTGGACAGTTCAGTTGATGTGCATTCCGTTCAGTATGTTGGGACAGTCTTCTAGAAAGATTCAACAATGACTTGTAACCCAGTGCTACTGCCTGCTACCTACATTAACAATTAGATAAAGTGAAGCAGAGAAACCTTACTGCTAAGATGACTCCAGTGCTGAAGCAGAGGCCAACTGTGCTTAAAAAAAAAATTTGAAATTGAGTAGACCGTTCTGTATTTACACACAAAAAAAACAAAAAAAAAAAAAAAACCATTTGAAATCTGATCTTAGAGACTGTCATTTACTTAAATATCATGGCGCTGATAGAGTAGATTAGATATATTCTTTGTTCCATAGGTCCACAGCGAGAAGATGCCCAAAGAAGTAGAACATACCAAAAAAACAGTAATACACTATATGTAAGAAAATTATAGATATGCTATTGTATCTTCCACAGATACTAAGTGAAATGGTCTTTGTAGAATAAATAAAAAACTGTTAAACATATTTTCATTTGCAAGGTAATTGCAAACTTGTCACAAAGTGGCAGACTCTTCAGGATTGACGTAAGCTTGCAAAGTTTCAGGAACTGGCTTTGAATGATCACTGTAGGACTGTATAACAACCCCTCACATATCTGTCCCATAGGGTTTGTGAGAACAAGATCAGACTAATTACAGCATGCACAGAAGCATTTAAACACTCATTCTTCTTGTACTTCATACATGAATGGAATCCCTAATAACTGGTACTGTGGGCTGTGTCCTCTCCCATGCACTTCACAGTGGGTTGCAAAGTATAGATGTTCCCTGTATTTACATTTATGAAATGGTTATCTTTGTACATAATAATCCAGAATTATTTATAGGAAACCATTTTCAGCCTATGTGTGATACAAGAAACAAAGCTAATAGCATGTTACAATTGCATAGATCAAAACTCTACTCCCCAGCTCTGCAACACATGGCCATGAAAATTTATTCATAGCAGAAAAAGTCTTCAGAGTACAGAACTACCTCTTCAGAGTTGTGGGCTGGATATCTTTTTTTTAAAGTTCAGTAATAAAGAATTTGCTAGGAATCGTTTATTAAATGTCCATGAAAATTTCATAAATCTGTCTTCATAAAACTCTACTTTCTTGATGATTATTGCTATGTTTCTATCATCTGCAAATAAAATAAACTTGGCATCCAATAATATTACTGATCAGAAGTCACATATACAAGAAAAAGTGTGAGCCATAAAATGGTACCTTGTGGGGCAACACAAGTAATTAACTCATACCCCTGCACGCACTCACCGCGCTGTTGAGCTCACGAGTCATGCGTCGGTGGGAGGATGAGTTGCTGGAAGTGACTGACAGTAAGCTCCATATAGTCAAGCCCACAACGCGTGTGTGATGTACTTCCTTTCAGCCCCGTCGACGGGAGGATGACGGTTCAATCCCGCATCCGTCCATCCTGATTTAGGTTTTCCGTGATTTCCGTAAATCGCTCCAGGCAAATGCCGGGGTGGTTCCTTTCAAAGGGCACGGCCGACTTCCTTCCCCAATCCGATGAGACCGATGACCTCGCTGTCTGGTCTCCTTCCCCAAACCAACCCGTCGACGGGACGAGGTTCTCCTCACTCGGCTTCGGATAGGCCACAGCCCTATGACACATGGCTTCCTACTCTGCTGGGAGGACCCCCCAATGTGTGGTGCTTGTGGCGTCCAGGTCACTGTGCGCCACGTTTTATTGGATTGCGTTTTATTTTCTGACCAGCGGGCCGCGGCTGACTTGCCAGCGGACCTGCCATCTCTTTTAGGCAACACTCGGACGAATGTGGTTAAAGTTGTAAAGTTCTGTGCCATGTCAAATGTTTTTACAAAGATTTTAGGAAGAGGATCTTAATTTGCTCACTGTGTGACAAGCTCACCCATATTTTATGTAAGTGGCCAGCCAATGACAATTTACTGTGGCATTCTTGTTGCTATGTTTTCCCTTTCCTTACGTTCTACTTTCTTATGTAGCATTTTCTTTCTTTTCCTTCTTTCTTTCTGTGTGTGTTTCAGTTTTATTATGTCTGTCCACATTCATTCCCTTTAATGTGTGTCAGGACGCTGATGACCTCGACATTGAGCGCCCATAAGCCCCAACACACACACACAATTCCCAGTTGGGTGGTAGTTGATAGCTTAATACAGGCCTCGTTCCTGTTGATGAAGACTGGGTAGTGGTGTTGCAACATGAAAAATCCCACTTCTCACTCATTCCTCATTGGCTGTAACAGCATATGTAGGAAGTTATGGCTTGCCCTTTATTTATGTAGTGGACAGATGCAGGGCTCAAGATTCTGGATTCATATTTTAGACAAGAAGGGGGTCAGACCACAATGACGTTCCACTGTTTCCCTGAAACTGTGTGAGGTGTGTGACATGTGCTTCCTTTGAACAGACCAGTAGTAATATTCTTCCGATCACTATCCACTGAGATATTTACATAGATTAGATTAGAGATTAGGTATATTTTCATTCCACAGACCCAGGAATGAGATGATTCTCAAGGATGTGGAACATTTCAGAAAATGTAACATAAAAAAACATAGAACATTTGAATATAATAATCACTTCCTTGATAATTTATCAGGAGATTGTCAAGATATGGGAATACATTACAGTTAACTGGAACTGCTGATATTTACAAAGTTAATACACTGTCAGAATGAAACATAGTTATGCACTTTTAATAAATTTATCATCCACAAAATAACTAATCGTTTATGACTGTTGTGATCAAGGGGTGTCAAAGCTGAAATCTAAGAGACATTTTTACTTAAGCTGGTCTGACAGTCCCTGTCATGAATTCATTTATAGAATAGGAGGAGTTGGCTACCAAAAAATCTTTCAAACTGTGTTTACACAGGCTTTTTTCGTATGAGCTCAGTATCAAGTTCTAACCTTCCTTCTGTAGAACACAGGTCATGTTACATACTTCAGCACTGCTACAGGGTAATTTTGTCATTGGTCTCTTCCTTTCCTCATCCACACTTGGCTTAGTTGGAAGTGCATAATCTATTTTCCAGTAAGTGCTCCTGAGCTTGTATCCGTGTACAATTAGAACAGGCCAATTCTCAGCAAGACCTCTGGTATCCCTGCCCAACAAGTTCGATAGCCCACCAAAATGCATGGACCTAGGCGACCCTCCTAATATTTGCGGGTGCTGCTGCCACCATCTGAGCACTAGGTGCGACCCAGGCCCCATGCGCCCACCTGTTGGTGCCCACAGCTGCTCAGTAAAGCTAGCAGTGCAGGGGCCTTGACATCAGTTGTGTTCAAACTGTGCTCTTGTTCCTTAGTTCTTGATACTGCTATGTCTAGTCTCTAAGTTTGGTTTACTCTCAAGACTTAGTAATCTGTCATGTTGTCATCATTGTTTATCCATCACCGTTGTTGTCTTTCCTCGGTTTTTCGACGACTCACCATCGACATCCTCAGCTGGTTGGCCAGTGTCTTCTGGTCATGACCGATTCCAGTTATTATAAGGCTGACTGGAGGGTGCCAAAGCAGTTTGCTATACCTGAACACAAAAACAGTGTCCACATTATGATGAACCATATCACCAGCAAGTTTTGCTTAGAGGCAGAGGTATTCTCCCTGAAGCCCTTAGGAAATCTTAAACACAAAATATATAATGAACAGAAGAGTGAATAAGTGACTAGGTATGGTTAACATATGTTATGTAAATTTCCTAGCATAGAGACTCTAATGCATCTGCATGCTTACTAGCCAATTTACATGCCAGTTGCCGTTTGCAACAAGATGCTCACTCATTCACTTTGTTGTCTAAAGTGTATTCAGGTGTAGGCAGTAGTTTGTATCTTGGTTCAAGCATATGACACTGTGACAGTTCTAGTGCTTATCATCTGCAGTGAGCCTGACAGCAACTCAAAATGCAATGGGCAGAGACAGAATATGATACAGTAGAATGGAGAAAGAAGCAGTTTCTGAGTTTAAAAAAAAGGGCCATTTACTTCCACACAGGTATCAGGACATAAGAGGATGCTGTCTGCACTGTCTTTGACTCTTGGTCTCCTATCATCCATTCTTTGCTATGTTCTTCACATTTGCTTTATTGTGTGAATACGTTCTTGACACACTCAGCTGCCAGATTCGAATCTACTATAATAATACTACAACCTTGGTGAATATTAGTATTAATTGCAGATGTAATCATCTCCTTGACGCACTGTGGTCTGGTTATATCTGTATATATACCAATGGATCCAAAATTCCACAAGAGGAGAACACTGGATGTGCTTTTCTATGCTCTCAGATCCATGTTAGTAAAGCCTACAGACTGCCTAAGAGTGCTTAAATTTTTACGACTGATACAGTTGCAATTTTGTGAGCAACCAAGTTTGTATCTTCAACTTCCTTCTTAAAGATACTAATTGTGTCTGACTCTCAGAGTATTGTTAAAAATATACAACACCAAAGATGGAATAAAACAACCAACCATTATATTTTGAATGAGTTACTGGAATATGTTTGGTGTAAATGGAGAGCACAGACAGTCATTCTGCTGTTTGCACTCCCATGTTAGCACCCACCGTAAGGAGGAAGTTAACATCTTAGAGAAGCTAGTTTCATCTACAGGAACTCTTCTCGATTTGAAATTACCATATACACACTACTTTTGTGAAGTTAAGAGCCACGGAAAACAGCCGTGGCAAGAGATGTGGAATGTTTTCTAACAAATAAAAGGTGGATATAATGTGGCATTATAACCTCAAATTCTTACAAGGCAGTGATTTATGAAGATGCATTTGCAGCAATCTAGGATTTCCACCACCGTTCGGCTTCTATTTAACCATGCCTTGTTTCCTCATACACCTTACTAACTTAACCCTAATCCACAATTATTCTCCTTTGAAGGGAAAGTATACAAACAAATCTGCACCACAGCCATGGGCACCCACATGGCACCCTCCTATGCCAACCTGTTTGTGGGCTATATAGAGGAGATCTTCCTGGCCTCCCAAAATTCCAAACCCTTAATCTGGTTCATGTTCGTTGACGATATATTAATGATCTGGACTCTGGGTCAAGACACTGTATCTTCATTTCTTCACAACCTCAACACTTTCTTTTCTATCTGCTTCAGCTGGTCCTCCTCAACCTAGCATGCCACCTTCCTAGACATTGACCTCCTCCTCTCTGATTGCTCCATCTGCACCTTCGTCCACATTAAATTCACCAACAACCAACAGTACCTGCGTTTCGACAGCTGTCATCCCTTTCACACCAAAAAATCCTTGCCATGCAGCCTGACAACCCAGGGATGTCATATCTGCAGTGACAAGAACTTTCTTGCTCAGTATGCTGAGGGTTTTGCCAAGGCCTTCACAGCCAGCCACTATCCCCCAGACCTAGTCTGCAAACAGATGCCTGTGCCATTTCCCCCTCACGTCTCCACTCCTCCCACCATCCCCAAGAACCAATCACAAAGGATTGCACCCTTTGTCACCCAGCACCACCCCGGACTGGAACAACTGATCTACATGCTTCACCAGGGCTTTGATTGCCTGTCATCATGCTCTGAAATGGGGGACGTCCTATCCGGGACCCTTCCTGCCCCTCCTGAAGTAGTATTCCATTGCCCATCCAACCTCCAAAACATCTTAGTCCATCCCTATTCCATTCCCAATCCCAACCCCTTGCCACAAGAATCATATCCCTACGGAAGACCAATGTGCAAGACGTGCCCTGTGCCCCATACAGTACTTCCTATTCCAGTCCTGCCATAGGTTTATCCTACCCCAACGGAGGCTAGACCACCAATGAAAGTAGCCATGTCATTTACCAGCTCTGCTGCAACCATTGCACAGCTTTTTATATTGATGGGATGAACGGCCACTGCCAAACTGTGACAGCCAAGAGCAAAGTAGACCACCCTGTGGCACAACATGCAACTGAGCATAAAATGCTAGATTTCAATGGCTGTTTCATGACCCAAGCAATCTGGATCCACCCTTCCACCACCAGATTTTCTGAACTGCAGAGATGGCAGTTACTCTTACAACACATTCTCTGCTCCTGTAATTATCCTGGACTCAACCTACAGTAACAGTCTGTCCCCACACCCTCCACCCAACAGTTTTCACCCACTCTGTCCTATCATCGCCTCACCATTCTCATCTTCCCCACTCTTCTTTTCGCTCCTTTTTCCCTCGTCTCCCTGCCCAACAACCTCCCAATGCCATGCCTGTTGGCATTCTAGCCCCTGCACACTCTGCAGACAATGTTCCTCTGTCCCACCACCTGTTCACTACTATTCCTCCATCTTCCCCACCCTCTCCAAATTGCTGCTGCCATTCCATTTGATAGTTGCCAGAGTTGGCAGTCATGTGTGCGTCAGGTGTGCCTGCTTGCGTATATGAATAGTATGTTTCTCTGTTTCCCTTTTGCTGATGAAGGCCGTGGCTGAAAGCTTTGTGTAAGTGTCTTTAAATTGTGCACGTCTGTAACTTAACGTGTATTCTTTACGATAAATGGTAATCTATCTTTTCCTACATTGTTGATACTCTTCTTTTTTCCTGTATGTCTGTATAAAATCAATATTTACAATTCCCCTGCACGTGTGTGAGATTCTGTGTCAGAAGCTGATGAAAATCATATTTTGTTTTTGTGTTCCAAATTTGACAATGAACAACTGGAATTTTTGAAGACTTTGATTAGCATCGGTTAGCTCCCTCTTGCTCAGTGTCTTCTTCTTTTGGTTTCTAAAAACAATTTGCCTTTATGAAGTGATTGCGCAGTCCCCTAAGAGTAAATGGAAAAATCTATAGATTTTAATCATATTCATATTTTCATTTATCTGTTTCTCTTATTATTAAATTTAAGAAATAGTATGAATTGATAACATAAAAATGTCTAGTTTAGTTATACGATTTGTGAAAGAATTGTTGTGCAAGGGTTTGATCTTTCAGGTCTGTAAATAGGCATTTTCGCTGCGCAACTATGTATTCTATGTAAATATGTTTTTTCTATGGTTAAATAGTGTACAAACTCAGGAGGCCAAATAAAACAAAAAATAACAACAAATTTTTGTTTGCGGGTCAGAGGCTGTACTCCATGCAACATTTTGCAGATTGCAAGTGCTCATGGGGCACACCCTCTTCTTGACTAATGTGATTCTAGAATTGTTTTTCAGTTAGGAAATACAGTGTTATTGCTGTTTGAGTAGTATTATTGGTGTTTGAAATGCGGGACATCAGAGACAGTGACAAATACTCTAGCCGTCACTCTCCACACCTTCCTGCTTAAGCCCTTGTTTAGACTGTAATGTAATTTATTACGATTCTATTACAATTAATTTAATTTCAGATCTACAGTTTTATCCAAATATAAGTATAGAAGGTAACCGTATGGCTTTCTTCTGGTTAAATAAGTGGAGAACTTCACTCTAAAGCTAAATTGAAAGATAATGTGAAAAGTAAAGTTGCTATTAAACATATAGCAGAGATGCTACGTCGCAGATAGGTGCAACAGAAAGATTGTCACAAATATAGCTCACGGCCAATAAGGCCTTCATCAAAAGTAGATGGCGCGCACACACACACACACACACACACACACACACACACACACACACACACAAACAAACAAACAAACAAATGCAACTCACACACACAATTGCAGTCAAAGACAACTGAGGCCACACAGCAAGCAGCAATGGGAGCATGATGGGAGTGGTGACTGGGTGGGGGTAAGGAGGAGGATGGGGTGGGAAGGGATAGTAGGATAGGGGTGGCGGACAGTGAAGTGCTGTTGAGGAGTGCGAGAAGCAAGGTGGAAAGAGAGTATGTGTGGTTGGGTGATAAGACAGAGCGCAGCAGAGAAAGGGGGGGGGGGGTAGCGTAAAAGGAGAGAAGTAAAAAGACTGGATTCGATGGAGGAATGAGAGCTGTGTAGTGCTGGAATGGGAACAGAGAAGGGGCTGGATGGGAGATGACAATGAGTGATGAAGGTTGAGGCCAGGAGGATTAGGGTATGTAGGATACATTGCAGTGAGATTTACCACCTTTGCAATTCAGAAAAGCTGGTGTTTGTGGGAAGCATCCATATGGCGAAGGCTGTGAAGCAATCATTGAAATGAAGGATGTCATGTTTAGTAGCGTGCTCAGCAACAGGGTGGTCCACTTGTTTCTTGGCCAAAGTTTGTCAGTGGCCATTCACGTGAACAGGCAGCTTGTTGGTTGTCATGCCCACATAGAATGCAGCACAGTGGTTGCAGCTAAGCTTGTAGATCACGTGCCTGGTTTCACAGGTAGCCCTGCCTTTGATGGGATAGGTGATGTTCATGGCCATGGACAGGTCTTGCATCTAGGACTATTACAGGGGTATGAGCCATGAGGTAAGGGGTTGAGAGCAGGGGTTGTGTAGGTATGGATGGCGGTGGACGGCGGAATACCACTTTTGGAGGGGTGGGAAGGATAGTGGACAGGACATTTCTCGTTTCAGAACATGACTAGAGGTAGTCAAAACCCTGCCGGAGAATATAATTCAGTTGCTCCAGTCCTGGGCGGTACTGAGTTATGAGGGGAAAGCTCCTCTGTGGCTGGACAGTGAGACTTTGGGAGGTGGTGGTAGACTGGAAAGATAAAGCACAAGAGATTTGTTGTTGTTAAAGGTTGGGAGAATAATTATGGTCTGTCAAGGCTTGTGTGAGACCCTCAGTATATTTCGATAGGGACAGCTTGTCTATGCAGATGCGACAACCATGGGTGGCTAGCTTTATGGAAGGGACTTCTTGGTATGGAACAGATGGCAGCTGTCAAAGTGGAGGTATTGCTGGGAGTTAGTAGGCTTGATATGGACAGAGGTACTGGTGTAGCCATCTTTGAGGTGGAGGTCAACATCTCGGAATGTGGGTTGTTGGGTTGAGTAGGACCAGGTGAAGCAAATGGGGGAGAAGTTGTTGAGGTTCTGGAGGAATGTGGATAGAGTGTCCTCACAATCGCAAAGATGTCATCAATGAATCTGAAACAGGTGACGGATTTAGTGTCCTGGGTGTTTCGGAAGGATTCCTGTAGATGGCCCATGAATAGGTTGGTATAGGATGGTGCCATGCAGGTGCCCTTAGCCGTACCTTGGATTTGTTTGTAGGTAATGCCTTCAAAGGAGAAGTAATTGTGGGTGAGGATACAGTGGATCATGGGGACTAGGAAGGAGGTTGTTGGTTTGGAATCTGTCGGGCGTTGGGAAAGGTAGTGTTCAATAGCGGTAAGGCCATGGGCATTAGGTATGTTAGGTGGCATCAACAATGATGAGTAGGGCACCGTATGGCAAAGGGACAGAAACTGTCGAGAGTCAGTGGAGGAAACGGTTGTTATCTTTTATATAGTAGGGTAGGTTCCGGGTGATAGGGGTTATAGTTTGAAGGTGTTGATCTATGAGAGCAGAGTGTCTCTCACTGGGGGCACAGTAACCGGTCACAATGGGACATCCTTGGTGGTAGGGTTTATGGAGTTTAGGAAGTGTGTAGAAGGTAGGAGTGTGGGGAATGGTAGTGATGAACAGAGGGATGGACTCCGGGGAGAGGTTCTGGGATTGGCCTAAGGATTTGAGGAGTGACTGGAAATCCTGCTGGATTTGTGGAATGGGACACTGTGGAAAGGTATGTAAGTTGATGTATCTGACAGCTGGCAGAGTCTTTCTGCCAGATAAACCTTGCGCTTCAAAACAACAGAGGGGGAGCCTTTATCCGCAGGTAGGATTATAAGGTCACGATCAGTTTTTAGATGGTGGACTGTGGTTCTTCCTGCGGATGTAAGGTTAGTTTTCATGTTGAGGGATTTGGGGAATGATGGTGAGGCAAGGTTTGAGGTTAAGAAATTCTGGAAAGTTAACAGGGGGTGATTTTGGGACGGTGGGGGTGGATCATGGTTGGATGGAGGAGTGAACTGAATTAGGCAGGGTTCGACATTGGTCTTTGGTTGAGACTGATTTGTAGGGTTGATGGCATAAAAGTGTTTCCATTGTAGGGACCAAGAAAGGGAGAGTAGGTCTTTAACAAGTCTTGCATTATTGAAATTGAGAGTGGGGCAAAAGGCGAGGCCTTTGGAAAGAACTGATATTTCTGTGAGGCTAAGGCTTTTATAGGAAAGGTTTGTGACTGTGTTTCGGCTCTGTTTGGATACTGGATTCTGTGTGATGGTGGGAGTGAATTTTGGAGGGTGATGTAAATGTAGTAGGTCTGCGAGACGGGGTTAGATAGCTATGAGGGGATGTGGAGAAGATTTGGAGGTTGTTGTAGGTGTGGTGGACAGTGGTACACCCAAGGCAGGAGTAGGGAGTGAGCAGAGAGGAGAGCTTTTTACGTGGCATTGTGCGTGTTGCTCTAGTTCCTGGATGGCAAGAGTTTCATCGTGCGTTATAGGTTCCAGGAATTTGGGATTGCATAACAGGAGAATTTTGTGGATGGAGAGAGGGTACTGCAAGGAGGTTTGGGCTTGGTTGATATGGTTTTGCAGGACTATGTTGGTGAGGGCTAAGAATTGGCGGAATCTGAACAGGTGGAGGTCATTATAGAAGGATGGGTGGCACTCGGAGAGGTGTAATTTGATGGTTATGCCATTTAGGGGGGATTCCATGAGCCAAGCAACAACGCAGGGACGATATGTGGGACTGGGTTCTGGCTAGGGATACGGAAACTTTTCTGTATTCACGCAGATGGAAGCAACAAGGATCCATGGTGGTGGAAAAAATGTGAAAAATTATGTAAATAATGTAGAATTATGTCCAAAAATTCGCAAAAATACACCCAAATACATGTGAAAAATCACGAGAAGGATGAAACTGAGTCAAAAGGGGAAAACAAAATGAAATCTGTGGAAGTCGGCAATAGCGAAAGGTGAAAACTCACTAAAATTGACAAGAATTCACAGAGAGACCAAAGAAAAGATATAAATATATATTTTACTGTGGGTAGCAGGTCTGAGGGTGGATAAGTTTGAAGAAGAGGGGTGGCAGATGTGACTGGATGAGGAGGGATGGCAGATGTGACTGGATGAGGTGGAATTAGTTGGTCCAACCTGGGATAGAATGGAGAAAGAGGGTGGGGAAGGGGTTCGTAGGATGAGATACAAGATCGTGTGGCACCGGAAAGGTGCAGGAAATAACACCCTGAAAATACAGGAGAGTCATGCAGGGAAGTTAGCAATGTTTCAGAACACTCTTTTGATTTAAGTTGTAGGATGTTACAACGCATTAACAACTAAGTATCTGGGTCTCCTCTCACATCAGAAACTAAGTTGGGTACTGTGAATGAAATATTGGGAATGTTTCAGTTTCAAAACATCTTAAAATGCTTCTGCCTTAAACCTTGGAGAGCAAACAGGGGTGTGCCCACATATAGTCTTTGTACTGTCTCAGTTTGGTTATGGATACATGAGTTATAAATGAGCAAGAGCTTCATATCTGAAGATCATACATATATTTGACTAACAGCTGTTTAGTGAAGAGCAGTTGCAGCAATACCACTCTGATTCTCAATCATCAGCACCAATGTTGGTGAGCTGCCATTTGCTGTCCATGGCATATCGTGCTTCAGGGTGTCTGGATTCCCTGCAGATAAGAGTATGCCAAGAGAATGAAAGTTTATGAATTAAAAACCAGCATGTGTCATATATTAAAAGATGTAATTATAATCCACCCTGAATTCTTCAGAAGTCTACTGTAGCTTTAGACTTACTGGGGTACAAAAACCGAGCAGGGTAGTGTAGTGGTTAGCACACTGGGCTCACATTCGGGAGGATGACAGTTCAAACCCGCATCCGGTCATCCAGATTTATGTTTTCCTTGATTTCCCTAATTCACTTAAGGCAAATGATAGGATGGTTCCTTTTGAAAGGGCACAGCCACTTTCCTTCTTCATCCTTTGCTAATCCGAACTTGTTCTCCGTTTCTCATGATCTCGTTGTCGACGGGACATTGAACACAAACCTCCTCCTCCTCCTCCTCCTCCTCCTCCTCTGGAGTACACAAGGATTATATCGATCATATTTTTAAATCCAGCAGTGGTCTTTTAGTGATTTCCACCAGTGAGGAAAATTAAGCAGATACAATTTGCTGCTCTATTGTGCTTCCTAAAAGGTTCAAAAGACATATTTATCAAGCAAAATCACCATCTCTGTTGCAGGAATACTTGCTTTTTTTAGGGCAGTGGAGCAAATGAGATGGGTTATGCAGTAAAGTTGCTTCTCTGTTTGGAGTTTGTGCCCTTCGACATAAGCACAGGCAGATACCATTGCAAATTATGCTGGTGTTTATCCTCCAAAAATAATCCTGATATGCATTTTGACGGTATATTGCCCAACAATGATTGGAGTTCTTCTCTAAGAGATCCTACCACTGTGTGGTGTACCAAATCCATTATTTTGCAGGGATTGAGTCATCAGCCTATCACATGATCTGCCTTCCATGTTGTTGTTGTGGTCTTCGGTCGAGAGACTGGTTTGGTGCAGCTCTCCGTGCTACTCTAACCTGTGCAAGCATCTTCATCTCCCAGTACCTACTACAACCTACGTCCTTCTGGATCTGCTTAATGTATTCATCTCTTGGTCTCCCTCTACGATTTTTACCCTCAATGCTGCCCTCCAATACTAAATTGGTGATCCCTTGATGCCTCAGAATATGTCCTACCAACCGATCCCTTCTTCTAGTCAAGTTGTGCCACAAATTTTTTTTCTCCCCAATTCTATTCAATACTTCCTCATTAGTTATGTGATCTACCCACCTAATCTTCAGCATTCTTCTGTAGCACCACATTTCGAAAGCTTCTATTCCCTTCTTGTCTAAACTATTTATCATCAATGTTTCACTTCCATACATGGCTACACTCCATACAAATACTTTCAGAAATGACTTCCTGACACTTAAATCTATACACGATGTTAACAAATTTCTCTTCTTGAGAAACGCTTTCCTTGCCATTGCCAGTCTACATTTTATATCCTCTCTACTTCGACCATTGTCAGTTACTTTGCTCCCCAGATGTCAAAACTCATCTACTACTTTAAGTGTCTCATTTCCGAATCTAATTCCCTCAGTGTCTCCTGATTTAAATTGACTACATTCCATCATCCCCATTTTACTTTTGTTGATGTTCATGTTATATCCTTTCAAGGTACTGTCCATTCCGTTCAACTGCTCTTCCAGGTCCCGCTGTCTCTGACAGAAGTACAATGTCATCGACAAACCTGAAAGTTTTTATTTCTTCTCCATAGATTTTAATACCTACTCCGAATTTTTCTTTTGTTTCCTTTACTGCTTGCTCAATATACAGATTGAATAACATTGGGGAGAGGCTACAACCCTGTCTCTCTCCCTTCCCAACCACTGCTTCCCTTTCATGCCCCCGACTCTTATAACTGCCATCTGGTTTCTGTACAAATTTTAAATAGCCTTTTGCTCCCTGTATTTGATCCCTGCCACCTTCAGAATTTGAAAGAGAGCATTCCAGTCAACATTGTCAAAAGCTTTCTATAAGTCTACAAATGCTAGAAATGTAGGTTTGCCTTTCCTTACTCTATCTTCTAAGATAAGTCGTAGGGTCATTATTGCATCACGTGTTCCATCATTTCTATGGAATTGAAACTGATCATGCCAGAGGTCGGCTTCTACTAGTTTTTCCATTCGTCTGTAAAGAATTTGTGTTAGTATTTTGCAGCTGTGAGCCATGGCTTATTAAACTGGTAGCTCGGTAAGTTTCACGTCTGTCAACACCTGCTTTCTTTAAGGTTGAAATTATTATATTGTTCTTGAAGCCTGTCTCATACATCTTGCTCTCCAGATGGTAGAGTTTTGTCAGGACTGCCTCTCCCAAGGCTATCAGTAGTTCTAATGGAACGTTGTTTACTCCCAGGGCCTTGTTTTGACTTAGGTCTTTCAGTGCTCTGTCAAACTCTTCCCGGAGTATCATATCTCCCATTTCATCTTCATCTATGTCCTCTTCCATTTCCATAATATTGTCCTCAAGTACATCACCCTTGTATAGACCCTCCATATATTCCTTCCATCTTTCTGCTTTCCTTTCTTAGCTTAGAACTGGGTTTCCATTTGAGCTCTTGATATTCATACAAGTAGTTCTCTTTTCTCCAAAGGTCTCTTTAATTTTCCTGTAGGCAGTATCTATCTTACCTCTAGTGATATGTGCCTCTACATCCTTACATTTGTCCTCTAGCCATCCCTGCTTAGCCATTTTGCACTTCCCCTCGATCTCATTTTTGAGACATTTGTATTCCTTTTTACCTGCTTAATTTACTGCATTTTTATATTTTCTCCTTTCATCAATTAAATTCAATATTTCTTCTGTTATCCAGGGATTTCTGCTAGCCCTCTTCTTTTTACCTATTTGATCCTCTGCTGCCTTCACTATTTTATCTCCCAAAGCTACCTTCTTCTTCTGTATTCTTTCCCCCGTCCTTGTCAGTTGTTCCCTAATGCTCTCCCTGAAACTCTCTACAACCTCAGGTTCTTTCAGTTTATCCAGGTCCTATCTCCTTAAATTCTCACCTTTTTTTTGCAGTTTCTTCAGTTTTAATCTACAGTTCATAACCAGTAGATTGTGGTCAGAGTCCACATCTGCCCCTGGAAATGTCTTACAATGTAAAACCTAGTTCCTAGATCTCTGTCTTACCATTATACAATCTGTCTGAAATCTTCCAGCATCTCCAGGCTTCTTCCACTTATACAACCTTCTTTCATGATTCTTGAACCAGGTGTTAGCTATGATTAAGTTGTGTTCTGTGCAGAATTCTACCAGGCGGCTTCCTCTTTCATTCCTTACCCCCATTCTATATTCACCTAGTACTTTTCCGTCTCTTCCTTTTCCTACTATCAAATTCCAGTCAGCCATGACTATTAAATTTTCGTCTCCCTTCACTATCTGAATAATTTCTTTTATCTCATCATAATCTGCCTTTCATAATATATATAAATCAGATGAAGATTTTTGGAGATTTCAGTGTGCGCTCTATGGCTGGCTCATCAAGTAATTTTGTATTCTCTCAGCAGTCCACTTTTTACCTATGTATTATTTTAAGCTTTGTGATTTTTGTTTTAATTGACTAAGAGGATTGCATTTTAAGTTTTTACAAATGGCCAACTGAGAACAACATTGGGATAAGAGATTACTATTGTTTTAAAATTGGTTATTGTTTAAACAATGGCCAAGTAGTTGATGTGCAGGGAATTTTTAAAGAAACGACGTTGTGAAAAAATGGGAATTTTTAATGTTTTACAAGTTTTGTTGAGGCCTAACTGTACAATAATGCCTTGCAGTGTGTTGTTCAACTTTTTGTAATTGGATGTCTTCAGAAAGGATTGTTTACAGTTGGTTTGCTGAATTTTGTCATGGCCATGGTGCCATCAGAGATGAATTTTGTGAAGGTTGACCAAAATCTGTTGTTAATCCAAGAACATAGTTGCTGTGTGCAACATGAGTGAAGAGGATCACCACGTGACTTACCATGCGATAGAGGCATTGTGAGATGTATCGAAGATTGCAGTACATGTGGTTTTGTGCAACATTTACCTGTGAAAAAGACCTGTTCTTGGTGGATTCCACTTAATTTGGCCAGTGCTCAAAAAACAGTCTTGCGTCAGTTGCTGTAAGGAAATGTCTGAAAAATTTAACTGAGGAAATGAAAAATCTGCATACAACAGTATAACAGGAGCCACAACTTGGATCTATCAATAGGTGCTGGAAACTAAGCAGCAGTCAATTGCTTTGGTGTTCTGAAAATGAACTGAAAGGTACAAAAGTAGTTTGCTCCTGAAGCAATGCCAAGAAAATTATGGTTTTTGTTTCTCTGGTTATGCTGGATATGTCGTGACTGTTGCAACAGAGTGCCGAAGAGCAACTAATACTGAATGGTATTTGACAATTTGTGTGCCACAGGCTGTTGTTGAAATCAGGGGAAAAACCTGAAAAAGTTGTCATTTTTCTTTGTGACAATGCCAATTATCTTATAAGTCCTCAAGCAGTTGAATATTTGGTAGGGAAAAGTATTGACTTAGTCTTGTTGCCTGTATTCCTCAGATTTGTCACCTAATGACTACGTCTTGTCCCCCTTATGTCAAACAAAATGTGTGTGGAGAGCGATTTTCATTGCCTCGAGAAGCTATGGACTCCATACAGTACAATGTTTTTGGGGTACCAGCATCAGAGGGTGGGGCCAATGTTTCTAAAGTGGTTAGAATGCATACAAAAGTGTATTAATTTTAAAGGCAAATATGTTGAGGAACAATAAATTACATGTACCCTTTTTTTAGAAAAGAAAAGCCTTATATATGGTTCTTACACCTAAGACAAAAACTGTATTAATAGGTTTTAACATTTTGTGTCATTGAATGGTATCAAATGTGACAGTTTTAAGGTTTTAACATACTTCAATTTATTAGTGTTTAGCTTTCACAGCTATTAACAAGATTCACTTCTGATAGTTTAACGAAGCTCCTAATAACAATATTGCTAGTTTCAAATAGTTTAGTCCATATCCAAAATCAATAAAAGTCAGATTATGGACTCACTGGACAAAAAATTAATCACCCCAATGCGCATGCACAGATGAATTGTTACGCCTTATAGATGGCACAGTGATAGTCACATGTACTGCTTCTTTGGGAGCATGTAGTAGTAGTAGTAGTAGTAGTGATGATCAGCAAAACATCTATGTTTCAAGTAGACATTGTGTGTAAGAATGGGTAAATAAGAAAATGTAACACATGGTCACAAAACATGTTGTCAGAATTGTGGTCAGAGAAAGATCCTGACTGATAGGGACCTGTGATACATTTCATGGCTTGTGAATCAAAATTGTTTCCAAACCTGATAGGGATAGCTCCAGGCAGTGAAAGAAAGTCCATTCCAACCTGTTAGCAAGAGAACATTGTGACAGGAATGGCATGCAATGAATGTTTGGAGTCAGTCACTTTGCAAGAGGCCATTGCTCACACAAGCACATAGACGATAAGAGCAAAGTTCATCAGGCTGGAAGAATATGTGACTGGTTTTCTTAGCACTCCCGCACTCTATTGCATCTCGAATCAATCTGCAATATCATCTCAGTCGAACGGCACAGGAAATCTTTGGGACATGTTGGAATGATGGGTAAAATGCCGACATCAGCATCCTCAGCAAGTGGCTTAACCTGGTTGCCATCTACCTGCAACACCTTGTGGACTCATTTACTATCCAAATCCAGGTGGTGGTTATCTCCAGAGATGGAATTATATGGTATTAAATTATGCTTGAAATGATTTCTCTGTAGTTTTTTGTCTGGTGTGCTTATGTTGTGCATCAATTGACTAACTACAGATTATTTTATGAAATTTGGGTGGGTAGAAGGATAAATCATGGAATATTGCAAATATTTGTGTACTCAGTTTATTTGATAGCATAATTGTGTGTTTCTTTTTTTAGATGGTGGGTGTTGGAACCCCTAATGCAGAGCTATCCAAATCGCGCTACCAGTTCTGCAGTCTTCTAGGATGTGACCAGGAATCGTGGGGTTACTCGTATAAAGGTAGGTTTTGTATAAATAGATTTTGTAATCTTGAAGGGAAAAAGTGTGTTTCATATGTTGAATATACAGCATCTTGTGTTTTGTTTTAAGGGCATATACAACACAATGGTGAGAAAAAGTCATATGGTCCTGGTTTTGGCCAGGGTAGTGTCATAGGTGTTCGCTTAGATATGTGGAATGGGACACTACAGTTCTTTTTAAACAGAATCCCGCTAGGTGAGTTCAATTGCACCAGCAATAATTGAGAGTTCTAAGGTTAGTGAATGAGTTTTCGAAGGCTTAAAAATATTGGTATTGTGAAGTTGCTGCAGCTTACTGTATTTACAAAGTATGTTTATTAGTAATTTTTAGTATGTTTATTAGTAATTTTAGTAGTCATTCATTACATTGTTTATAATTATTCGTAAGTTAAATTATCCTCATATTTTGTAGGTATTGCATTCACCAATTTGAAAGGCAAAGTTCTCTATCCAATGGTGTGTTCTACTGCAGCCCATTCATCGATGCGAGTAATTTACTCCTTCTCTTGCAAATCTTCGCTGCAACTTTTGTGCATGCAAGAACTGACTAACAACAAAGTACAAATGGAACACTTAATGCGTGTACCAGGATTTAGAAACAGTTTACAGAGAGCTTTTTGGTGGCTTGCTCCAGATCCTTATATTCATAATTGTAAGCTGGGTGAGCGAGCAATTTTGTGATATTAAGATGTATAGTATTATTTTTAATGAGAATAGCTTGTATACTCTCATTGTTAAAAATGCATGTTGGGAAATCATATGGTAAGATCAAATTAAAAAAATACAAAGATTTATGTTTCCATTGTTTTGAAACATTAAATAAATTAGTGAGCACCTCAAGAACTTTGAGTAGTGAAATATTTTGAAATGTTTATGTTTACAAAATAGGTGCTTTATTCAGCTGTATGCAAGTCTGAATTTGGCTCAAATGTTCTGCTGTTTTTCTATTCTGATGCCATGTAACACTATTTTGCCATTGTAATTATGACATGTACTCTTAAAACTATATCTCATCAAAAATTAAGTGTCCTATAACTGTTGTTTATTTGTCCTGTTCTTGAAGAGCTCTGAGGTGCACAAATATGACAGATTTTTCTGATGAAATGATTTATCCAATTTCTAATTTTGCCAATGACGAAGATACAAGTACTGCCAGTAAACACGCATAAAAGAGACAGATGGGTAGGGGGAGTCAAATACAGTAAATTGGTGAGCACTGTGTTAGCTTCAGTCTAGAGATGATAGGACAGAGTGAGAAGTAAAGGTGGATTAAGTGGAAGAGAAATGAAATAATACTGGCATTAGAAGGAAAGTGAAAAAAGAGAGAGTGAAAAATCAAAATTAGAGAGAGGCAGATCGGCTGGTCAGCATCTGGTGAAATTCTAAGTACTGTTGTAAAGGAAATTTGAAAATAGAGCAATCTGTTCTAATTCTTGTAGCTGTTAGTGCCTTCCACAGGGAGGAAAGAGGGTAGTTGGGGTTAGGTTAGAAAGACAGGCAGGTCACTCAGACTGCATGTTGAAAGAGAACCACACAGTTTTGTGTGCCTTCAGTCTCCCAACAGTTGGATTCCTCTTAACCTGGGGTTTGAGTGATTTGCTCCTCTTTTTTAACCACCCCCAACCTATTCCTCATTCCTCCCAGTTGATTTTTCTATTTTCAGATGTGCAGTACTTAAAAATTTCACCATCTGTAATACACTGACTATGGATTATTTGTTTTTTTCTTGTGTCTTTGAGTTCTGACATTGTAGAATTTTTTCAAGTGCGGGATAGTTTAGTTGTCTTGTAATTGTACTTTTCCCCCTTTTTTTATGCTCTGAACATAGAGAGCCTTAAAGAATCATAACAATGTTGTCAATGTAGTAGTGATACGTAAACATTGTATGAACTACTCAAAATGTAACTTCCTGTTAAAGATTATAGTGTTACAAATACTGTAATGTGTTATTTTTCTGTATCAGTTTTAACCAACATTGGGATTAATACTCCATGTGCCACTGCAGTGTGTGGTGGAGGGCACTTCGTACCAGTATTGGCACACTACTCCTGTTGCACTCGCATACTGAGTCCGGAGGAAAAATGTCCATATGAATCTATTTTTACTCTAATCTGTCAAGTCTTATTCTCATGTTGCCTGAATTGTCACAGAGTCTTCTTCAAATAAAGGTTCTTTAATTTTGTGCAACATGGTTTTGTGAAAACAACCCTCCCTTTCTTCCAAAGTTTCCAATCTAGATTCCCTTGGCATCTGTGTTACACTTCCATGTGAGCTACACAGACCTACAGTACTAGCAGTGTATCTCTGAATTCTTTAGATTTCTGCTCTCTTGCCTCCTCCATAGCAGTTCCATTGCTGATGCATTACTCTAGTGTTAGTCATTTGGGTGTCTTGCATATGATGTCCTGTTCACTAAAGCCTAAAATGTAGACTGAACAATAAAATGAAGTAAATGGTACATTTAATTTGGTTTTCTTAGTGAAAGCAATATTTATAATAAAAAACACATTTGGTAGGAAATCTTTTAATCTCTACAGAACTATTATACTCAACTTAATCTATGATCTGTTCTACGTACTCTAGCCTTGGTCTGCCCCCAGTACATTTCCTCTCTCGTCCACCTTCCAGTGTAAGGTTAACTAGTCTTGAATGATTTAACTGATGTTACTTGAGTCTGTTCCTTCTACCAATAAGACCTTCCACAAACATCTTTCCTCGCCTATCCTTTTAGTAGTGCTTCATTTTGTACCTTTTACTGACCTTTTAGTTTTAACATTCTTAGGTATTATCACATTTCAAAGCTTCCAGTGTATTGTTCTCCATGTTTCTGATGGTCCACATAAGTTCCGTACAGTCCTCCATTTCAGGTGTACACTTTCAGGAACTCCCTCAGTTCCATACAATATCTGATATCGCCAAATCTTTTTTTTTTTTTATTGAAGAAAGTATTCTTGGTCTGTGCAACTCACATTCTGATACCTTCATTGCTTTCTGTATCTTGTTTGTGTGTCTTTCTTGACCTCCCACGTGGGGTTTGTAGAAACTGCAGATTATTTGTCTGTCTTTGTAGCTTTGATCATCTAAGTATTGTGAGCCTATTGTTTTACTTTACATTGTTGAATTCTTTCTCCGAGTCCATGAATGCTGTAATTTTGTTACAAAAGCTTAAATTAAATATTATTTCTTGAAAAGTGAAAAATTCTCTGATATTTAAATACATTGGTCTCAATTGTGAATGAAAAGCACTCACAAATAAATGCTTTGCCAATTAAATAACTTTGTTTTAGGCTGTGAGTACTTGTAAAAAGAAAGGGCGTGTCGTCGCATATGAGTACAACAAAAATTGTTACAAGATAATTTATAATTACAACCTGTAAATTGTTTTGGCTGAAGGAAATCACTTTGAGACAGGGCAATTGATACAGTTTACTTAAATGTCTATTTGGAGTGTCCTAAAAATTCAGGTTCTGAAATGTGCCGACTTTGTTTACTTTGGACAGTCCTGTATGCAAATCAGTACTGATGACTTAAGTGTTCCGTTGATAGTAGTAACTATAGCATCTCTAATTTCAAACTTATGTTTTCAATAGATATGTTGTAGCTAGACTTGTCAGTTTCCTGCTATACACATATGTCTTTGGCCAGGCCCTGTGTGAGTAAGAAATCAGTTTTTCGATACTATTGTTCACTGAAAGTTGTAATCATGTAATATATTGTTCACTTTTTCAGAATTGAAAGATGGTTCTGTGATATTTTACACTGTGGAATGATATAACTCTTGGAGGGTAATTGAAAGTATCAACAAATACTCTCCACTCGCTCCAATATGCAGGTAACCATTTCCTGCATCTTGTGCTCATTCACCCTCTCCTTACCTTCCTCTTAATGCATACGAAAGGATGCTATCAATTTTCTATCGTAATATTAATTATGAAATTTACAGCTACTTTTCGTTAAAATAATGACCTATCTTTCAATGAAGCAGCAGATTAATTTTTATGATGAATTTGCATGATTAAAGTAAATTTACTGATTTGTGCTCCATCTGTCTCTGCAGTATCAAGAGTTTGAAATGACTGAGGAGATTTGAACTTTTGCAAAATGCTGCACCCTGTGCTTCTTATCACTTTCTGGAGAAAATCTGATTCTACTTTTTGTGCTGGTACAGTTGATGACTGCACATAAGTTCTCTATTCCCCGTGGAGTAAGAGGATTCATATGTGGGACTTCCCAATTTGTGTGTACACATTTGTTTTTTTATATCACTTTAGCCCTCATCTCTCTCCTGATAAATAGTTCACCTAACCATGGTGAATGGCTTGCATGCCTCAAAGGTATAGGAGCCAAACTGTTGGAACAACCATATCGGATGCAGTATGTGTGGGGAAGCCAGGCTAACACATGGTTTTTGAAGACAGGCAGCAGTCTTTTAACTAGTTACAGAGGCAACAGTTTGTATAACTAACTAATGTTGTCTCGTAAAATTACCTGAAATGGCATTGCTATGCTGATTGCAACAGCTGAAGCAATAGGATGCACAGCTGTTATATTTCCCAAGGACATGCTACTCCACTGTATGGTTCAATAATGATGCCATCCTCCTTGGCAAAATATTTAGCAGGCATTTTCCCCAGAGAACAATTTAATCATTGCTCACACTTGGTTTAAGAATCATGAAAATAGATTTTGTATGTGGAAGAGACATGAGGTACCAAAAGGCATACGTAGCTTGTATAAAAGTAAACCACCTTGAGGCCAGATTTTACACTGCTAAACCTCTCCAGGAGCATAAGTGGTCAGAGACCATTATTTATGCTGAGAGTTGAATGGGGACATACGGCAATGACTGAAATAAGTTAAATAAAATGCAAGCCAAATTGGTAGTTTTAAGAAATGAAATATTGAAGGCAAACAACTGGGGGGGGGGGGGGGGGGAAGGAAAGGTCCAGTAGGAATCTTTATGTAACACACAAATTATTAACTTTGTTTGATAAAAGGAGAAATTATATAAAAAAAAAAAAAAAAGTAAGCAAAAGGAAAAGCAAACATAAGAAAGACTGGCGAAGGTAAAAAGAGACAAAACAGAAATGGCTAGAAGAAAACAACCTAGCTATAGAAAATGCATGACTTAAATAAAGATAAATGTTGCATATTGGAAAATTAGAGATACCTTTTGAGCATAGAGAAGCAGTTGGGTGAACACCAAGAACTTTGGTTGGGAAGTCAATACTAAAGAAGGAATTGAAAGGTGAGAGGTGTAAGGAATATAGAAATAGGCTGTATAAATTAAAGTAACATGAAGATGATAATATAAACATATGGTGACATGAATGAAGACAAGTTGACGATGATGACGACGATGATGATGATGATGATGATGATGATGCAATACTATGAGAATAATTCGATAGAGCACTGAAAGACTAAAGTCAAAACAAGGCACTTGGAATGGATATGTTGTCCCATGGGTCTCAGTAAATCTGAGGGTGTATCACCAAAACAGTACTATTCCACCTGGTCTAATAGATACATGAAATGGGTTGAGCATGAAAGAATAATTTATAATGCCAAAACCAAAGAGGGCAAGTGCTAACAACTGTGAGATTTATTTAACCATGAGTTTAATTTCTCATAAATACAAGATACTTATACATATTATTTATAGAAGAATGGCAGGACGAGTAGAAGATGCTCTTAGAGATGATCAGTTTGATTTCTGGAGAAATGTAGGGACACATGGGGAAATACTGACCCTGCGATCTACTTTAGAACATATATTGAAAAAAGGCAAGCATCTATTTTTAGATTTAGAAAACGGGTTTGACAATGCTGACTTGAATACAGTGTTTCAAGTCCTGAAGTTAACATGATAAAGTACAGGTGACAAACTGTTATCTAAGATTTGACACAGAAACCAGACTGCAGTTCTTAGAGTTGCAGGACATGAAAGGATGGCAGTAATTGAGTTGGGAGTGAGACAGAGCTGTAGCCTATCCGTATGCTCTTCAATCAAAGACCAAGGAGAAGATTGAGGTTTGTTGATGACATTGTGATTCGAGCAAAGACGGCAAAGAACTTGGAAGATCATTTTAATAGAATGTATATTGTCCTGAAAAGAAGTTGTAAGATAAATATCAATAACAGTGAAAGAGAGGTGATGGAGTGTAGTCGAATAACATTGGGTAATACTGGTGGATTAGATGAGAAAATTACATACTAAAGGCAATAAATGACTCGCTATTTGCGAAGCAAGATAACTGATGATGACTGAACTAAAGAGAATGTAAAACTCAGGCTGGTAGTATCACGGTAAGATTTTTTTAAAAATTATAAACAATTTAACTTCGGATATAAATTTAAGTGTTGGGAAGTCTTGTATGGTCATTTTTGTTGGGAGTGAATTGTTACCAGGAAGTGAGATGTGGATCATAAAGAATACCAACAAGAAGAGAATAGAATCTTTTAAATTATAATGATAGAGAAGAATGCTGAAGAGTATATGGGTAGATCAGATAACATATAGTGAAGTGTCAAATCAAATAGGGGAGAAAAGCTCTTTGTGGCACAACTTGACAAAAAGAAGGTATAGGTTCATAGGAAACTTCCTGCGGCATCAAGGAAAAGTTAATTTGTCATTGAAGGCACGAGTGGGAGTAAAAACTACTGGGGAGACCAAAGTTTCACTACAGTAAGCAGGTTCAAGTGAATGTAGGTTGCTTTAGTTATTCAGAGATGAATAGGCTTGCACAGAATAGCCTAGTTTGGAGAACTATGTCAAACTTGTCTTCAGACTGAATACCACCACCACCACAACAACAACATCATCATCACTTTATGCAAATGTAGGGATGGTTACTCCAAGAAAACTATAGCCAATTTCCTTGCTCATTCCTTCCTAAATACAGTTTGTATTCAGCTTGTATCAATTCTAATGGGTTAAACTGTAATCTTCTGTCCTGCTGTTTCCATTGACAAGTTTTTACTAGAGACCAGAAATAGTGCACTGTTCAGAGCAAAAGTCTACCACAATGGTTTAGATGCATTTACATGCTTTTACTAGAGATCAGAAATAAGTGAGTACAAGTCTTATATTGAGAGTTACATATATTTGAAATCTGAGTGCACTTTTACATCAGTGTTATACTGGTTTGTTTCCTTCCATCTTTCCAGATGGAGCTCTACAAGTAAGACAAGTCTGAGAACAGTGGTGCTGCAGTTGCTTCCTACTTGCTGCCTTGTTCCCTCTTACTAAAGCGTGCAGGAGTATGAGGCTAATTGTAACTTACAAGGAGTGCTCCCTATGGAGTGGGATCAGCTTTTTTAAAATATCTGTACAGTGGTATAGGGTAGTGTTCCATGTATTGCACCCTGAAACCATTCACCCTGGTCTACACTGTCTAGAATTTTTTTTTTTTTAAGTGCATTGTGCAGAGTGAAAGCATATCTTAATGGTTTAGATGCAGGATTGATGTGCAAAACATTGTGGGAACCTCATCAGGTGCTTTGAAATTTTTGTTTTTAAATCTTCATTGAGGTGGCTTTGATTATTATTCTTATTTAATTAATAGGTTTTAATGTAATTTTTTATTTCAAACAATCTGTTATGTGATTTTAATCATCATATTAACTTTTTCATTTGCTTTCACTTTTTCTCACTGTTATTCTTTTTCATTTGGAGTCTTTGGCCATGTGACTTTAATTATTTTTATTTATTAACTTCTGTTTCATTTCTACCATTTGATCATTTTATATTTTCATCCACGTGATTTCTTTCATTATTTCTGTTCCTCAGTTTGCTTGAATTTTGTTTTTTTTATAATACCTTAGATGGTTAAATCTGTATCTGTGATACTCTGTGCTTACTGTAACAAGAATTTGTTTTAAATGTTTGTGCGGTGCTTATTGTCCAAAAAAAACTGTGCAGCTTGTAAGGAGAGACACATTTTTGACCCTATTGCATAGCAAATGCAAATAGATTATTTCATCGTTGGTCTTTTTGAATCAACAGATTGGCATTTTCAAATGTTTAAATATTATAATAGATAAATAAAAATAACTAACATCAAATGCACAAAGATTTCAAATGAAGGCAAGTGAAAAAGTTAATACAATTATTAAAATCACTCTATCAATGGTTAGAAATAAAAAGAAAAATTATATTTTAAGCAATTAATGGACAAAAAATGAGTCATTTCGATAAAGATTTGAAAATAAAACTAATAAAGCAATTAATATGGTTTGAACCCATGACCTTTGCACATCAACCACATATCTTAACTGCTACACTTATGCTTTCGCTATGCATGTTACAGTTAGAGGCTATAGGGAGCATAAATTATTTTTCGTTGATTACTCTTATAAGGGCCCACCAGGGTAAATGGCTGCAGGGTGCATTACCTGGAACCCTAATGTACACAACAGTGTAGATGGTAGTGTGCCTGTTTCCTTCTCCAGCTGCGCAACATGCCACCAGACTTTAGCTGCACGGGGCAACATCACCTGCTACACAACCGGAAGGCTGGAAAGGACAAAAGGAACACTGCCATGAAGACTTCCTATGTCCCTCCAGCCAACAAACATCTGAGTCTTCCTCTGCCAACCTGAAAGGCTCCCAGAAGTCAAACAAACAGAAACAGTCTTCTGCTTTGCTGACTCGGAGATCGTCTTCGATGGCGTCACCAGACAATATCCTCACCCGGCTGATCTTTGCACTGCCGGTGGGCACCACCAACCATTTTTCTGCCCTCAACTCCACAGACCAACAGAAGGAGAATGCCAATGTCTCTAGACCTCATGGAGCAGGATCCTCCTGCCTCTGTGCGCCTTAGCAGCGAGTCTTTGGAGGCTGACACTCGGCAGCCACCGAGGTGACACCCCCGTCATTTTTTCCTCGTTATGACTCTCCTCCAGTGGAACATTTGTGGCCTACGGTTCAACAAAGAGCACTTACGACTGCTCTTAGAATTGCAGTATCCACTTGTATGGTGCCTCCAGGAAACAAAATAGAATCCTCGTGACTACTTTGAGCCTTCACATTTTTTCCTGGTTTGCTTTGATCTTCCCCCTGAGGACACCATTCCATCTCATGGGGGAGTCATGCTGCTCATCCGTGATTTGACCTTTTCCCTTTGTACCATTTACATCCCTCCGTCACAAGGCTGGACCTCCTCCAGCTTATTGGGCAATTCCCTCACCCCTTTCTGCTGCTCGGTGACTTCTATGCACACCATCACCTTTGGGTTCTCCCAAACCTGTCTGAGAGATGCCCCCTTGGTTGACCTTCTTAATTAAATTAACCCCATTCTGCCTTACGCAGGATCACCCACATTCTTTTCAGGCTCCATGAACACCTATTCCCATTTGGACCTATCCTTCTGTACTGCCCAGCTTGCCAATCGTCTTGAGTGGTCTGTTCTATTCTGACACATACTCGAGCGACTATTTCCTGTGTGCTATCCGTTTGCTGGTTCCTACCCCACCTCTGTGCACACCCAAATGGCAGCTTGCAATGGCCGATTGGAGGCTTTATTCTTCCCTGGCAAACTTCGATGAACACCATTTCCCCAGTTGTGATGACCAGATGGAATACCTTACAAAAGTTATCCTTACTGCAGCAGGATGTTCCATTCCTCGCACTTCTTCTTTATCTTGCTGTGTCCCAATCCCTTGGGGAATGAGGCATGCTGCAGTGCAATTTGCACACAGAGATGTGCTGTCCACATTTTACCATGGCAAACTCCGTTCATTATAAACAGATGCGTGCACAGTGTCATCCTGTTCTTTGGGATAGCAAAAAAACTTCCTGGATTTCATTCAGTCGTTCTTTTAACAGTTCCATTCCCTCTTCTGTTGTGTGGGCCAACCTCTGACGGTTCCTGGGACCAAGATTCATTTCCCAATTTCTGGCCTGACAGTAGCAGACAATGTTCTCGTGGACATTATTGCTATCTCCAACACCTTGGGCCACCTTTTGCAGAGATTTCGAACTCCTCCCACTATCACCCTGCCTTCCTTCATCAGAAGTGAGTGGAGGCGGCTCGGGTGATACCCTTCTCTTCTCCGAATCATCAGTGCTAAAATACCGCCTTTACTATGAGGGAGCTACATCATGCCCTCACTTCATCCCGACCCTCTGCCTTACGGCCAGATGCTGTTAACATTCAGATGTTGCAGCACCTTTCTCTTGCAGGCAAGGGCTTTCTGCTTAATACGTACAACTGCATCTGGGCAATGGACATGTTTCCCGCATGCTGGCATGAAGCCACTGCCATACCCTTACCTAAGCCTGGTAAGGACAAACATCTTCCTTTTAGCTGCTGCCCCATTTCTCCCACCAGCTGTGTTTGCAAGGTGATGGAACTTATGATTCATGCCTGGCTGGTACGGTGGCTCGAGTCACACAATTTACTAACCACTGCATAGTGCGGATTTTGAATGCACCGTTCTGCAGTTGAACATCTCGTCACTTTGCCCACCCATTTCATGAGTGCTTTTTTGTGGAAATCACAGACTGTGGCTGTGTTCTTAGATTTGGAGAAAGCCTACAACACCTGCTGGAGGACTGGTATCCTCCGTACTCTTTACACATGGGGTTTCTGTGGCCGCATGCCCTGTTTCCTTCAGGAATTAAAAAGGCAGAGTTTTCAAGTTGTGTGGGTTTTGCCTTGTTGGACACCTTTATGCAGGAAAACAGTTTGCCTCAGGGTTTTGTCCTGAGTGTCGTCCTCCTTGCTACCCTATAATGGCCTGTCTCCTGCCAGGCATCTCTGGCTCCCATTTTGTTGACAATTTTGCCATCTATTGCAGTTCAGCACGGACATGTCTCATTGAGCAGCATCTTCAGCAGTGGATTACGGGAGCTTTGTATACTCCTCTGCACGGCCGTCCATCTTATGCTGCCTCAACTCTATACAACATCGGGGGTTGCGTCTTGCGATCGGAGCGTTCTATACTAGTCCCGTCAAGAGTCTTCATGCTGAAGCCAGTGAATTGCCGCTAACCTACCGGCGCGATATACTGCTTTGTCGGTATGCCTGTCGGCTATTATCAATGCCCGACCACCTGTCTTATTGTTCCTTTTTTGACGACTCGACCGTCAATACGAATTCTATGTATCTGCCCTGCTACCCCCTGGAGTTCGCTTTCGTCGCCTCCTTCGGCAACTTTATTTTCCACTCCCTGCAACCTTTAGAGTGGGCGAGAGCCAAACGTCACCTTGGCTCCAGGCTCAGATTTGCGTTCACCTTGACCTCAGCTCGCTTCCAAAGGAGGTTACCCCAGCTTCGGTATACCGCTCGTGGTTTGTTGAACTTCGTTCGAAGTTCATTAATATGATCTTCATTTATACAGATGGCTCTAAGACCAATGACGGTGTCGGGTGTTCTTTTATTTTCGGGGCACACAGTTTCAAATACCGGCTCCATGGCCGTTGTTTGGTCTTCACAGCTGAGATATTTGCCCTCTATCAGGCTGTTCTTTACACCCGCCACCACCGACATTCTGCTTATGTCATCTGCTCTGATTCCCTGAGCGCCATCCAGAGCCTCAGTGATCCATATCTGGTTCACCCTTTCATGCACCAGATCCAACGCTCTCTTCAGCAGCTGGCGGACGACGGTTCTCTGGTTACCTTTATGTGGGTTCCTGGCCATGTCGGTATCCCTGGGAACGAAGCTGCAGATGCCGCGGCCAAGGCTGCGGTCCTCCAGCCTCGGACAGCTTCTTGTTGTGTGCCTTCATCTGATTTTATCAGGGTCATTTGTCGGCGCATTTTATCGCTGTGGCATGCCGATTGGTCTACACTTACTGAAAACAAGCTTCGGGCCTTGAAACCTCACCCCACGGCTTGGACGACCTCTTCACACCCTTCTTGGCGGGAGGAGGTCGTTTTGGCTCGATTATGGATTGGACACTGCCAGTTCAGCCACTGCCATCTGCTGACGGCTGCTCTGGTGCCGTTCTGCCCATGTGGGCAATTGCTGACGGTACGCCACATTTTAATGTTCTGTCCATATTTTAATACACTGCGCATTGATATTGGCCTGCCATGTACTCTGGATGAAATTTCAGTGGATGACCCAGGAGCAGCTGCTCGCGTTCTTCTTTTTATCCACTTGTCGAACCTGTCTAAGGACATTTGATTATGCTGTTTTCTTTTAATCCCTTGCCTGTTAACGTGCCTTCTATAGTGTTGCCCCTTTTTGTTGCTGTTTTAACCTTGTGCCTCACAGTGCATTCATAACTTAGTCTGGGCGCTAATGACCACTGTAGTTGTGCGCCCTCTTCAGCAATGTCTCAATCATCTTTACTTATGGAGCATCGCCAGTGGCTTTCATTTTTCCACTAACAAAATTGTTCCTATGAATTTCTGGGGGTGCAATTGGTTTCTTTCACTGTCTTTACATCTTGGCCCTGTTGCTCTTTCATTTGTTGAAACTACGAGATTCCCAGGGCTCATGATTGATAGGAAACTTTCTTGGTCCTCCCACGTGTCTTATCTGGCGACCCGCTGTATGCAGTCCCTCAATCTCCTACCTGTCCTAAATCGTACTTTCAGAGGAGCAGATCGAGCCACCTTCCTCCGTTTGTACTGGGCCCTTGTCCATTCGGAACTAGACTATGGGTGTTTTGTTTATGCCTCTGCACGTCCATCCTTCTCACGCTGCCTCAATACTATCTGTCATAGTGGCATCCATTTGGCCACTGGCGCCCTTTACACTAGCCCGGTTGAGTGTATGCGTGCAGAAGCTGCTGAGCTACCACTGTCCTATTGCCATGATTTCTCCTCAGTAGATATGCAAGTCATTTGTCCAGCATGCGTGGCCACCCGTCCTATACCTCCTTCTTTGATGACTGCTTTGATTGTCAGTATGGGGAGTGTCCCTCTTCTCTGCTGCCTCGTAGAGTTTGCTTTCGGCTCATGCTCTGGCAGCTTAACTTCATACTAACTACCACTTTCCCAATGAGTGTGAACCCGTCACCACCTTGGGTTCATGTGGCGCCCTGTGTCCACCTTGGTCTTCATTTGTTTTGTAAGGACACTACTCCAGCCCTGCTCTATCGCCTTCAGTTTCACGATCTTCATACGAAACTTTGTAATAGTACCTGTGTGTATACTGATGGCTCTCGGACTGACCACAGTGTCGGGTGTGCCTTCATCATAGGCACCAACATTTTTCTGCCTCAGCTTCTGGAACATTGCTCAGCATCTACAGCTGAGCTCTTTGCCCTGTGTCAGGCCACACAGTACATCCAGTGACACATGTGTTTCAATTGTGTCATCTACCCAGACACACTTAGTGCCCATCAAAGCTTGTGTGTGCCATACAGCATCCATCCCTTAGTGCAACAGGTCCAAGAGAGCGTCACTTGCTCATTTTTGATGGAGCCACAGTGATGATTATGTGGGTTCTTCGTCACATCAGTGTGACAGGAAATAAGGCTGCTGCCAAAGCTGCAGTCCTCATACCTCAGCCTGCTAATTCTTACATTTCCTCGAATGATCTCTGTGGTGCTGTCTGTCAGCAGGTCGTGTCACTTTATCATCACCACAGGTCTTCCCGTCGTGGGAACAAGCTCAGGGTTATGAAGCCTCTGCCAGTGGCTTGGACGACCTCCTCTTGGCCCTCTCGCCACAAGGAGATCATTTATCTAGGTTGTGTATCAGGCACTGTCTTTTTAGCTATCGCCATTTGTTAAATGGTGCTCCCCCACCACTTTGTGCTCATTGCTCGCAACCTGTGACTGTCCACCATTTCCTGATGGAATGCCCTTTTTTTAGCCACCTACATTCTCATTTGTGTTTGTCATCTGAGTCTCCAGCCATTTTAGCAAACAATGTGCAGACTGTTGACCACTCTTTACGTTTTATCTGTCGTAGCAATATGGCGTAGGATATTTAATCTTTAGTTCTAGTCCTCCATTTCTCTATGGCATATTTTATAGACTTTTCTCCACGTCCCTGTTTTTAGCTGTCTTCTCTTCCATTGATTGGGATTTACATGTAGTCTTTTTAACTCCTCTCTTTGTCTTCGTTTTCTACGGTTTTGATGTGGATGCATATGACCCTAGTTGTTTTTGTGCCCTTAAACAACACAAAAAAAAACTTGTGAGATGGTTTCAAAAAATTGATCCCAACCAGGGATAATGCTTCTTGTTAGCAAGATCTTGCTGCTGTAAATTAACACTGATGTGGTGAAAATGACATAATCTTGGGATCAGATGATCTGTAACCATGCTATGTTTTGTGTGACTTTGGAGAGAGTTATACAAAAACTCAATAATGCTGTGTAGACAATTGCAAATGTGCTACACAAGAGGAAGAATGAAGCCTGGAAAAAGTTTGCTGCTGTAGTTTGTGCTTCAGACAAAAAAAACATAAAAAGTATATCCAGTGCAAACGAAATGGTTGTGTTACTGTTCATTCCACCTCCACGATGGGAGAACAAATGTGCCCCATCAAACAAAAGTAGGGGACAGAGCAATGAGATGGTTCCACCCCTGCATGCGTTTTTGGGCTAATAGCGAGTCGGTTATCTCATTTATTTTTGTAACTTTTCAAAGACTTCTATAAATTTACTTTAATAATTACCACTATGTAGAGAATACACTTTATTATCATATCTTGTTTTCTTATATTATTGTGTCATCACAGACCCAGTAAAACACACGGACACAGAGGGATGGAGGGGGGGGGGGGGGGTAATCTGAGCTGTTCACTGTGTTGGTATTGTTGAGGGTGGCACCCTGTGGCATTGCTCTGTTGCGGTTTGTGGCAGGAGGGGGGTGGCGGGGCAGGGCAGGGATTGGGCTGTGAGTGATGGGCCAGTGGGAGCCAGTGATAGACTGATGGTCGAGAAAAATACTTTATAAGTTTTCGATTACTCGTTTCTCCGTTGTCAGAGTGAGGGAGACAAGTCCTACTCAGGCACAGCAGACTGAGTGGCGATGGTCAATGGGCGGCTGACCTCCGCCCAGCGGGATAGTACATGCATCGTCACCCTGCGGTGCTGACATCAGGGCGACCAGGAAATTGGCGGTCTGTCAGTAGGCCAAGGCCCTAACATCAGCAGCATGTTTCTTTTTCTTTTTCTTCTTCTTCTTCTTCTTCTGCCTCTGCCTTCTGCTGTTGAGCACCTGTGCCCAAGCAATTCAGCCACGGCTTGAATCTTCCACAGTGACGAGGGAAGACGCTCGTGCACAGCACATGACATGATGCCTCCTAGCAGGAGTCTGGTGTCGCCTGGCACTGTGGCATCAGTCCTACAGGGTGGACTTTGTGCTGGAGGTGGTTTCCCTGACCCAGTCTCGAACCCGTGGTGGCAGCTGGTGGTGCCCAGTCATCCCATTGTCTGGTGTAGTCCTGGCATTGTGGTAGTATTGCTGGGCTGTGAATGAATCTGTCTCAAAATTCACAGTTATTTATACTGCTCCATGGCACATTTGTTGCACTATTGCCCCACACCTGGTCACACAGCTCACAAAGTGATTCAAGCCCTGGTGTGGCGATACCGTCCTGCCCGCTCTGGCTATTACTGCTGTGAGGTGCAAGTCTTGCAGAACAAGACTACCAAGTCTTGCAGTACTTTCGTGTACATATTGCTATAACATACATGCTGCACAATACACTTATTGGCCAGCAATAGCTACCACAATGCTCCATGGAGGTTTTTTACAAATCCTTACAATTTTTACTTAAGGCTAGGTAGTGACGCTATTGTGTGTAATAATTATCATGCCCAAAGATTACTTAAGTACAAGGCACTGCCACAAGTCCTCAGTTATACGCGTGAATTCATGTACTCACTGTCCTTTCTGTGCTGGTGTGGTCCACTTGTAACCAGCAACAGACTAAAATGACAAGTTTTCAGTTAAATCAGCAGCAGTGGAGACTGGCTAGCCGAGTCTCCTAGCATATGGGGCAACAAGTTCAGAGATGTCATAGAACCTTCTGGCAAGTTTGAAGTGTGTTCAGGGCTCATTTCTGATCTCTGATGTTTACCACTTAATAATTTGTTTCTGTATGGGATAGAAATATTAATAATTTTCTTCATTACCTATGTAGTCACATTATGCAAGAATGGACCATGATTTCAAATGAGTGAGAAATATGTGTTCAGGTTGGAGATGTAAATGTAACGAGAGGATATAAGTTGCCGTAAGTTCTAATTTTAGCGTTGAAAGCAAATTCTTCTCATGATACTTCCTACAAGAATTTTTTTCCCCTCTTCATACAAACAGACCAGAAATGAATTGTAAATGGTGCCACCCATATAGGTTTCATCTCAAACAAATTTTTTCATAGTAACACATTCTGAGAGACAAGGTTCCAAATAAAGGAAAGAAAGATCTGTCTCCACAGTAAACGACTCAGAATAAACACAGTGAAATACCTCACACAGTCCAACAATAAACTGTATTTTGAATACCTTAATGATACTGTGTCAGACACTGCCTGTCGGTAATAAACTCCAGTGTAGGTTGCAGAATGACAAAAGAAAACAGGTGAACACAATAATTTTACTTTAACTATATCAATACATGCAGTTTAGCTTTTATTAATGTACATAAAAGTCTGAGAATAGGTGTCAGTACAAGAAATGATCAGTGGCTTGCAAGAAAATAAAATAATGGACCAGAGGTACTGATTGTTTTCAATCAGACCACTTTCCTCCCTGGGGAAGGAAGTAATATAGCAAATTCAAAAGTAAATGTTTCAAAATTCTGTAGATAACTTTGTTGCAATGTCTTGTACTGATTATTATTCATTGAACAATAAGACACTATTGAGTTTGCTTATATCTTGTTTTCAATCCTAGCTGAATTCTTATTAAACACTTGATAGTGTCACCATAAATTTCATTGTTAGCCATGAGGATTATCAAAGCAAAACTCGCACTTATACACAACTAAAAGCAGGGCAAATTGAAATTTCAACTTGAGGAATTGCAGATTTAAAAGAAATTTTGGAATAGAATGAAATTACCAATTGGCATAAACAAGGCTGCTGCAAATGACTCTCAGAGTTCTGTATTTTCCAGAGTATTACATGTACATGCATGAATAGAACCATAAACTGAGGGTTTGTATTGTGCCTGCCAGTTGACATTATGAGTGCAGTGCCTTTATGAAATAGTGACAAAGAAAGAACAGACACATTTCACTTCCAAGCTGATATTTGGCAACTATTCACTTATCTGGAAAGGTTAATCGCCACAGTGCGAGTATGTGGAGCACTGAAAATCCTCATGAAATTGTGATGCATGAATGAGATTTACTTAAGCTTAACGTTTTCTGTGTAACATCACGGACAAAGCTGTGTGGACTGTTTTTCTTCTGTGAGAAGACTGTAATGGGTACCACTTGACCCTGATACGTTCCAGTTGTGATGTTTCCCACAACTGACTGCTGATTCTGAGAATTTCATCTTCCAACAAGAAGGGGCACCCTCTCATTGGAGCACTGACATTCATTGCTACCTAAACTATGAACTTCCAAATCGCTAAATTGGATGTAGTGGTGAATATGTTCACATGACACCACAGGTCACCTGATGTACTGCCTTGTGACTTTATCTTTGGGGGTTCATTAAGGACCATGTTTACATACCCCCACTGCCAAGGACACTTGACCAGCTCAGAGAACACATCAGTGCTGATGTGATGACCATTGACAGATATTGCTACATAAGGTACTGAATAAACATGACTACCACTTGGACATGTGTAATGTCATTGGAGTGGTACTCATAGAACATTTGTATATTAAAAATTCGAACTTCGTGAGTTTACAGTTCTATTAATGCATCAGTCATGTTCGTACATGTAATACTTTGGAAAATATAGAGCTTTCAAATGAATGAATCATTTAGAGTAGCCCTATATAAAACTGTAGTTTGCCTGAAACACAATGATATTATTTCTTTGCAGAATAGCCTTCTACAAATGAATCAGTTTACTGTTTTACTTAATTTCCTTAATGCTTTAATATGTTAATTCAGTAATTTTATGAAGAAGATTGGTATTAGTAGTAGTGTAAAAGCCAATAAATATATTTCTGTAGACTTGCCATAGACATTCTGCAAAAACATTTTAGAAACCTCATGCTAGTTCCTGTTCAATAGGATATATGTGATTGCATGTGGTATAAGTAAGGAATAGCACTATATATATTGAAAATAATTGTCTGCAGCACTCCCTTGTCTGCTCGAAACTACACTATTGGTGTTATGTTTATGCGTCTGCATGTCTATCCCTCTTACGCTGTCCCTATACTATCTACCATAGTGGCATCCATTTGGCCACTGGCGCCTTTTACTTTAGCCCAGTTGAGAGTCTGTATGCAGAAGCTGCCCAACTACGCTGTCCTACCACCATGACTTTCTACTCAGCAGATATGCATGCCGTTTGCCTGCCATGCGTGGCCACCCATCCTATGCCTCCTCCTTTGATGACTCCTTTGATTGCCAGTATGGGGCACGTTCCTCTTCTGTGTTACGTCCTGGAGTTCACTTTCAGCTCTTGCTCCGGCAGCTTAGCTTCACACTATTGCAACTTTCCCAATGGGTGTGAACCCTTTGCCACCTTGGCTTCGTGTGGTAGCCCGTGTTCACCTTGGCCTTCATTCGCTTCCTAAGGACACTACTCCAGCCTCACTGTATCACCTTCAGTTTCACGATGTTCGCCTGGAACTTCATGATGGTACCTTTGTGTACACTGATAGCTCTCGGGCTGAGCATGGTGTCAGGTGTGCCTTTGTCATTGCTGCTGACGTTTTTTGGTATCGGCTTCCGGAACACTGCTAAGTATTTACAGTAGAGCTCTTCACCCTGTATCAGGCCACATAGTACATCCGGCGACACAGGCTTTTCAATTGCGTCGTATGTGCAGACTCTCTCAGTGCCCATCAAAGCCTTCGTGTGCTGTACACCAACCATCTATTAGTGCAATGGGTCCAGGAATGCTGTCACTTGCTCACTCTTGATGGGGCCACTTGTGATGTTCATGTGGGTTCCGGGTCATGTCAGTCTGACAGGTAAAGAGGCCACTGAAGCTGCTGCTAAGGCTGCAGTCCTCGTACCTCAGCCTGCTAGTTCTTATTTTCCTTCCGATGATCTCTGTGGTGCCATCTGTCAGCAGGCGGTGTCACTTTGGCATCACGACTGGTCCTCCCGTCATGGGAACAAGCTCCAAGTTATTAAGCCTCTCCCAGCAGCTTGGACAACCTCTTCTCAGTTCTCTCACCACAAGGAGATCATATTAACTAGGTTGAGTATGGGGAATTGTCTTTTTAGCCATTGCCATTTGTTAAGTGTTGCTCCCCCATCACTTTGTGCACATTGCACTAAACTTTTGATGGTCTGCCATTTCCTGACGGAATGCCCTTTTTATAACCGCTTACGTTCTTGTTTGTGTTTGCCATCCGAGTTATAGGCTATTTTAGCGAACGTCGCGCGGTCTGTTGCCTGCATTTTACTTTTTATGCATCGTAGCAATATGGCGACGGCCATTTAATTTTTAGTTATTGTCCTCTGTTTCTTTATGGCGTATTTTATAGACCTTTTTCCACGTCCCTGATTTTAGCTGTCTTCTCTTCTGTCGATTGAGATTGACATGTAGTCATTTTTAACTCCTCTTTGTCTTCGCGTTCTACAGTTTTGACATGGTCACATATGACCCTAGTTGTTTTTGCACCCTAAAACAAAAAAAACGAAATAACTGCAGCACATGGCAGAATAGTAGCTGTCAAAATTCAGTTTTTTCATATTTAAATAGCTTTTCTATTATAAGTAAAGATCATTTCTTCTGATGCTGCAGTCAGTCAATCCTTGAAGAACATGAAGAAGCAGTTAGAACTGACTCAAATAATTTTTATTACTGAAGAGAATCATTTTCATACTAGCCAGTGAGGCAGGAGCAGTAGAGTAGACCTGATATATCTTCAAGGTCTTCAATTGGGAAAACCTGGTAAACAATAAAACATGAGTCACTTGGGTATTAAAGGAGGGCAAAAGTCACTCCATACACTTTACAAAGATAAATAAAAGATATGGTAAATCTCTCAGTTCTCTGTTTAGACCATGGATCCTGCCGTTGTAGATCTCCATATTGTATCCTTAATTTTTTTGTTTTTCGTATGTGTGTTCTGATTAATAATTTTTATAAATTAGGAATCCTCCAATGCTGAACTTCGTGAGTTTACAGTTCTATTAATGCATCAGTCATGTTCGTACATGTAATACTTTGGAAAATATAGAGCTTTCAAATGAATGAATCATTTAGAGTAGCCCTATATAAAACTGTAGTTTGCCTGAAACACAATGATATTATTTCTTTGCAGAATAGCCTTCTACAAATGAATCAGTTTACTGTTTTACTTAATTTCCTTAATGCTTTAATATGTTAATTCAGTAATTTTATGAAGAAGATTGGTATTAGTAATAGTGTAAAAGTCAATAAATATATTTCTGTAGACTTGCCATAGACATTCTGCAAAAACATTTTAGAAACCTCATGCTAGTTCCTGTTCAATAGGATATATGTGATTGCATGTGGTATAAGTAAGGAATAGCACTATATATATTGAAAATAATTGTCTGCAGCACTCCCTTGTCTGCTCGAAACTACACTATTGGTGTTATGTTTATGCGTCTGCATGTCTATCCCTCTTACGCTGTCCCTATACTATCTACCATAGTGGCATCCATTTGGCCACTGGCGCCTTTTACTTTAGCCCAGTTGAGAGTCTGTATGCAGAAGCTGCCCAACTACGCTGTCCTACCACCATGACTTTCTACTCAGCAGATATGCATGCCGTTTGCCTGCCATGCGTGGCCACCCATCCTATGCCTCCTCCTTTGATGACTCCTTTGATTGCCAGTATGGGGCACGTTCCTCTTCTGTGTTACGTCCTGGAGTTCACTTTCAGCTCTTGCTCCGGCAGCTTAGCTTCACACTATTGCAACTTTCCCAATGGGTGTGAACCCTTTGCCACCTTGGCTTCGTGTGGTAGCCCGTGTTCACCTTGGCCTTCATTCGCTTCCTAAGGACACTACTCCAGCCTCACTGTATCACCTTCAGTTTCACGATGTTCGCCTGGAACTTCATGATGGTACCTTTGTGTACACTGATAGCTCTCGGGCTGAGCATGGTGTCAGGTGTGCCTTTGTCATTGCTGCTGACGTTTTTTGGTATCGGCTTCCGGAACACTGCTCAGTATTTACAGTAGAGCTCTTCACCCTGTATCAGGCCACATAGTACATCCGGCGACACAGGCTTTTCAATTGCGTCGTATGTGCAGACTCTCTCAGTGCCCATCAAAGCCTTCGTGTGCTGTACACCAACCATCTATTAGTGCAATGGGTCCAGGAATGCTGTCACTTGCTCACTCTTGATGGGGCCACTTGTGATGTTCATGTGGGTTCCGGGTCATGTCAGTCTGACAGGTAAAGAGGCCACTGAAGCTGCTGCTAAGGCTGCAGTCCTCGTACCTCAGCCTGCTAGTTCTTATTTTCCTTCCGATGATCTCTGTGGTGCCATCTGTCAGCAGGCGGTGTCACTTTGGCATCACGACTGGTCCTCCCGTCATGGGAACAAGCTCCAAGTTATTAAGCCTCTCCCAGCAGCTTGGACAACCTCTTCTCAGTTCTCTCACCACAAGGAGATCATATTAACTAGGTTGAGTATGGGGAATTGTCTTTTTAGCCATTGCCATTTGTTAAGTGTTGCTCCCCCATCACTTTGTGCACATTGCACTAAACTTTTGATGGTCTGCTATTTCCTGACGGAATGCCCTTTTTATAACCGCTTACGTTCTTGTTTGTGTTTGCCATCTGAATTATAGGCTATTTTAGCGAACGTCGCGCGGTCTGTTGCCTGCATTTTACTTTTTATGCATCGTAGCAATATGGCGACGGCCATTTAATTTTTAGTTATTGTCATCTGTTTCTTTATGGCGTATTTTATAGACCTTTTTCCACGTCCCTGATTTTAGCTGTCTTCTCTTCTGTCGATTGAGATTGACATGTAGTCATTTTTAACTCCTCTTTGTCTTCACGTTCTACAGTTTTGACATGGTCACATATGACCCTAGTTGTTTTTGCACCCTAAAACAAAAAAAACGAAATAACTGCAGCACATGGCAGAATAGTAGCTGTAAAAATTCAGTTTTTTCATATTTAAATAGCTTTTCTATTATAAGTAAAGATCATTTCTTCTGATGCTGCAGCCAGTCAATCCTTGAAGAACATGAAGAAGCAGTTAGAACTGACTCAAATAATGTTTATTACTGAAGAGAATCATTTTCATACTAGCCAGTGAGGCAGGAGCAGTAGAGTAGACCTGATATATCTTCAAGGTCTTCAATTGGGAAAACCTGGTAAACAATAAAACATGAGTCACTTGGGTATTAAAGGAGGGCAAAAGTCACTCCATACACTTTACAAAGATAAATAAAAGATATGGCAAATCTCTCAGTTCTCTGTTTAGACCATGGATCCTGCCGTTGTAGATCTCCATATTGTATCCTTAATTTTTTTGTTTTTCGTATGTGTGTTCTGATTAATAATTTTTATAAATTAGGAATCCTCCAATGCTGAACGGATGATTTGTATTTCAGTAGCTGGTAAGTAGGTGCTCCTCTTCTGTCCTAAATATTATTTTTGTTCTTTATTTCTACATTGTGAAGTGTGTGGCAGAGTGTACTTCCAGTTAGGTTTTTTCATCTTCCATTCACATTCAGTGTGTGTAATAAATGACGACATGTATGTGTCTGTGTGTACTATAATTAGACCAATCTTGTCTTCATGGGGGAGTACATAGGAGGCTATACCATATCCCAAGATTTCTCACTTATCAGCAGTTCTTGAATCTTTGTAGTTTATGGGCTTACCACAGGTAGTTGCTGTCTATATTCAGGCCTTTGTCTTTTCAGCATTTGCACAAGAAATCTCCTGTGGCTCAAACCTGTGACCATTCATCATTTCTGCCCTTAAGAGAAAAAGACTGGCCGTATACAGGATGAACCGCCTAAAACTTGCACCACAAATATTGCGTGTATGGAAAGTGATATCGATGTGCGGTTTTCACAGAATGTATTGGTAGTCAGGGTCTCATATTGTTAGCCAGTCATCAGGTTTTAATAATACTTAGAAAGTGTAGTTTTGTGCAAACATACGCTTTCCAAAATGGAACAATGCCTATTGACATTAACAACCTAAAGGTAGGGTAGATGAGAATTTCAGTGATGTTTGTTGCAGGATTCTAGTGCAAGTCGTTTACGAGATATTGTATTTTGAAAAGTTTCTACACTGACACTCGTTTGTGGCTTTCAGCCAGAGTAGTTGCTAAGTATGATGTTATGTTCAGTTACAGTGTGCTTGTGTGTTCCTTGAGTGCACTGCGACTTGCTAGGCAGTTAGTGTGTGACAGTAGGTTGTGAGTGGTCAATGGGATTTACCAATGCAGAAAAAGCCAACATGCTCATCTTGTTGGAGAGTGTAGGCAGAATGGAGTTTGTTCTTTTGTGGTATATGGGGCAAGATATCCCAATAGATGTCAACCATCTCGGCTATTTTTTGTCAACCTCTTCAACCAGTTATGTGAAATTACCTGTGCAACACCTATAACAGCAGGAAACAAGTGATGACAGAAGAAGAGAGAAATTAATGTTCTTGCTAGTGTTGCAGCTGAACAGCATGTTAGGAGGAAGTGGCACGAGTCAGTCAAATGTCTAATGCATTCTCCATTGACATAGGCCCATCCCTATCACTTCTCTCTTCATCAAGAGGTGCACAGAAACAATTATGAGAAGCGTGTTAACTTCTGTACATGGCATTAAGACAGGATACTCCAGATGATGTATGTATCTTGTGTAGTGATGAAGCCTCATTTACCAGTCACTTACAGGTAAACTGCCAAAGTGTCCACTATTGGTCTGTTGACAATCCTCGCATTGGCCTCTTCAGGTGGAATGTCAGTGACCATGGGATGTAAACATGTGGTGTGGGGATTGTGAACCAGCAGCTCATAGGCCCATGTTTCGTAGATGCACAAGTGTCAGCCTCCTAACAGACCACCTTTCGTGAATGGTAGAAGACAGTCCTCTTCAGACTAAGAGGAACATGTGATACCAACATGATGGCTGTCCAGCCACTAGTGCATGAAGTACTACTGCATGTCTTCACAAATTGTTTCCAAGTCACTGGATTGGACCCAGAGGATGTGCACCTTGGCTGGCTTGTTCCCCAGATTCGACACCTGTAGACATTTTCCTTGGGGAAAGCTGAAAGACACTGTCTACAAGGACATACCAAGTACACCCGATGATATGCAACAACGAATTAATGCATTATGCTCGGACATCTCTGCCAAAATGCTAGGATGTATACAGCAGTCATTCTGTACTATATTGGAAGTGTGTTTTGAATACAACCTGTGATGTCCAGTTATCATTTTACTGGTCAGAATTCACATACAGTATAACGAGCGTAGATAGAAGTGTTGTTATTTAATGTGTGCTGTCCAAGGTATTGTATAAGTTTCAGTGTGGAAACTTTCAAAATTTGACATCTCGTAAACAACTCACACTAGAATCCTGCAACAAACACCATTGACATTCTAATTTACCATACTTTTAGTTTTTGTCAATAGGCAGTGTTCCATTTAAAAAAGTGTGTTTGCACAAAAAATACACTATCTAATTATTATTACAACCTGTTGATTGGCTATCAATACGAGGCCCCGACTATCAATCCATTCTGTGAAAACGGCACTCCTATAGCACCTTCCTTTTTCGCAGTACTTCTGATCCAAGTTTTAGGCAATTCACCCGTATGCTACATAGCCAGCACTACAGTCACCTTATGTATTGAAGATTTGTAGCCAGCCTCTCCTCATTCAGCAACATTTACATGTGGTGCAGAAAACTTTCAGGCCACATTTCTTGCAGAATTGCTCATCTCCAATAACATCACAATACTATCATGTAAACAATGTTTTAGCTATCTGACTGACGATTTCAGAACACTCTAGGATCTGAGCGAGACATTGCCTTGTGGAATTATGTATGGTGACAGAAATTGTAGATCATTCTGAGTAAAATAGATGTATTATAAATTTAATAGCTTCAGGCCTCTTTGACATACCTCGCTTTTATTTATTCCCAAAACAACATAGATAGTAATATGTTTCAAAATAGTGTTTGTTAATCTAAGTGATTTATGGAGGTAACAAGGATTCAAGTACTGAAAGAGTTTATTTCAGATGTGTTTGAGACAAGAAGCCAGATCTGCACTTTTGTGACAGCACTCACAAAGTAAAGTTTAGGATAGAGAGAAAGCAGTAGTTTTGTTCCTTCCATACTGCTATGAATACTTATGACAGAAAACAGTATATGTACAAATCCTATTAAGGAAGATAGTTTGTAATTAATAATATTTCAAACTACTGTTTTTTTTTTGTGAAATTATGCAACTAATTGTTTTCTTATGGAAACAATAAAATCAAGCAGACTTGAATACAGGTCAGCAGTATTCCTTTGTGGACTTCTTGCACATTGGTGGACAATTCATGAGTAGTTGTATAGGTTCTCTGTTTTTTCTGTGAAAGTGGTTTTTGTTTTCATGTAGAAGGTTTTAAACTACTTCCAGGGTGGGGACAGGGTGGTTGGGGTTGGGGCCTCTCCTGCACCATGCTCAGTCCGGACACTCAACCCCTACCTCCTTGACCAGCTCAAACTTTAATCCTTCTTTTATTCTGTTTTAATTGCTTTTAGATGTGGTTTGCCTCCTTTTCTGCTGCACCCTATTTTTCATTTTAGGGCTAGCACTCTGTTGAATGGTGGTTTCGCTCCTACTGACTTACGTCGTCAGAGCATGTTTCTGGAGGACATCATTTACACCAGATGAACTACCCCTGAACTGAGGGACTGATGACCTTGCTGTTTAGCCCCCCAACCCCCGACCAACCAAGCTTTGTTCTTGCAACCATGCCAAGTTTACAACACTTTACTGTGTAGTACTACTTTTCACACACAATGATTTCTAAAATTAAATACCATCGAGTCTGGTTTATAGTGTTGTGTATTTTTATAAACAGAATTAGTAAGTAGAAACATTTTTATACATCTCACATAGAAATTTGTGGTTGGAGAATGCTAATAATTTTTAATGTTTGAGCCACTGAATTGGCACAGGCCTTTTATTTAGCTGTACACTCTTTGCCTGTGACTTGGCAAAGAGGACTTAGTGATGAAGTAGTGCCGCAAATGACTGCCCTGGTCCAAGGGAGGAGGTCCTACAAATATGAACAAACAAGGAAATGAGGTACTGTTTGTATGTTTACCTTCTTTGTTTGAAGCCCACTGTTTTATTTTCTGCCATTGTAGTGATCAGACAGCTTGCTCATCAAGATATTCAGACTTCCACTATGTATACGACAATCAAAATAGTTAATGTGGTTTTAGGCCATGGTGAATGTTGCCAAGAGCAATGGTGCAATTCTATGTTAAAAAGTATGTGGTCCTGCAAACATTATAAAAATAAATTTAAAAAACTGTAAATGTGAAGACTATAGATCATCCACAAACAAAAAGACCAGGAACTAATGAGAGAAATAGACCTAGCATTTTAGCAGCAGTAATGTACAATTCACATGTCACTATAAGCCTCCTTGAAAGTGCAAGTGGCATCATTCAAAAGAGTATTCCGAGAATACAGCATTCCACCCAATTTTGTCCTTCCCACATTTCACTCCGCCAGCAGCTTCGTGACACTAGCTTTCAGAACAGATTGCAGTTCTCAGAATGGTGTCTACGAAAACTGAATGGGGATTTGGCATTTCTATGCAAAATTACATTTATGCATGAAGCATTGTTTATGACCCATGAGCAGATCAATCTTCACAATATGTTCTACTGGTCAATCGAAAATCCATAGTGGCTTGGTCTATCGATGTGTGGTATGGGCTTTTTAGCAACTGCACCATTGGTTCCTGTGTTAGTGAGAGGACTAGAAATAGTCACAAGTATTTGCAATTCCTAACAGATATGCTGCCACAGTTACTGGAAGGAATCTCACAGGAAATAAGGCAGTCCATGTGGTTCCACTGTGTTCGATGTCCCACCAGTTTTGTGCAGTAAATTACAGGCCTTCTTAGCAGAACATTTGTAGGTTGTTGGATCAGCTGTCCGAGACATACAAAACGGCCTACACACTCACCTGACTGACGCCTTTTTTCTCTATGAAGAAAATTTAATAAGATCCAAAAAAAGGCTGACTCCGACAGAGTACGAAATGGCATATAACACTGTCCTGTGCTGTGATAGGTCCTAATGAAATTAAACTTGCAGTGCTATTTGTATGTAATTGCTTTGTAGCATCCGTAGTGGTGCCCAACATCAACATTTTGAGCACTTGATGTGCCAATCATGATAATATAAACAAAAACCATACCCTAGTTTTGGTTTTGCTTACATTTGTTAGGACACATGTTTGTGGGACCTCTTCTACTGATGGCGGGTACTGGTTTGTGGCATTGTTATCTTGTTACAATTTAATCAAGTTCTTTACATGTTGTAGCAGCACAGAACACAGCAGTATCCAGAGGTGTATCCAGACCACCATCATTTATCTGCTGATGTTGCACCCTTGGCAAGACATCAACCATTTCTGTGGTTCAAAGTACTGCCATCCAGCAATAGCTGGGTCTGAGATACTGACTGACTTTTGGGAAGCTTCTGTGCTAGCCAGCAGGTTAAACGCCACAAAGGAATGTGGCAGTGATACTCCTTCCATCTTTTTCAGTGCCAAAGAGCTGCTTTTAAACCGTAGCCTGGTCAAGTAGGTTATGATTAGTACTACCAGGCCGCACCTGGCACATGTCATGTCAGTCGTCACCAGGAGTTCTACTGGTGCATCCTTGGAGTTAACACCATAACAAGGTCACTGCTGTCGCCAGGCCGCGATATGAGGACCACTGTCTTACTGCCCAGGCCCTGATAGCCAACACTCTGCCGCTACCTCTACGAAACCACTAACCATTGTATCTCCCACCAGGTGCCCACAGCAGTTCTCCAGCCTTCAGTCCAGGGTTAGAGTAGGCAACGTCGCAACCTGCCACAAATGAGAAGGCATCACTGGCTGCCCTGTGCCCAGAGTAAAGCAGCATTTTGCTGATGGCCACCACCGGCAACTTGGTGCCACCTCCCATGCAGCACTTGTACCGCACTAGCTAAATGCTATGTCTGTGATACACACTGTGCCAATTGGAAATATCAGAACACCAAACTGCACCAGAGTCAAGGACACATTACAATTGCTGCTTAATATTAATGGGTTAATAATGAACTGTTTATGTTCACCAATTGTTTGTTTGCAGCTTCCCACATAACACCCATATCTGAAACCACCAAAAAGAACCCAGAGTGCCGCAGGTGGGTATTGAGCCCACTTTCACACCGAGATGGTCCCTGCCAACTAGTAGTGGTCATTTGTCCTGTGATCTCTACAATGTTATGTTGTTGAAATTCTCTTTCTATGTTCTTTCCAATGGCACAGAGAAAAGTTAAAGGTCCATTTATGTTAAAAATTACGTGGATACATTTGAAAATTTGCCATCAAACTTTATGAAGGCTTCACCAAGAAATATTTACTTGCTCTGTTTATATTTTGGGTGGCCTGCTTAGCTGTTTCGTCATATATGCTCAATCTGCATCTCTTGATATGATATCAGGTTACAAGCATTTTGATTATTATGAATGAAGTACTGCAGAAAACTTTTTGAATGACGTTTGTTACATGAATATGTTACTCTTTTTTTTCCCTTCAGCATCTGGTACCATGAATGTTAAAGACAGCACAGAAAGCCGTACAACACAGCAGGAAGACACTGAACATGATACAAGTAAGTGACAATAGGTTGTCAGAATAAACATACATGATACATTAGTAAATTAGTTTTCATTAGTTAACACGTGCATTGTGGAATACTGGTAAAACATTTAATAAAGAAGAGAACAAATGTAGGGTGGATACAATTTCTAGAAATAGCTGAATTAACAAATTGATAGTTTCCGTTGCTTTCAAATGAAGCAATAAGTCTTACATTTATGGTGTAATAACATGGTCATGTACTCTGTGCTAACATAATTTCATCAGCTTTTTTAATACTTCCAGTTGTTCAATATGGTTTCACAAGTTGCAGTGTGTATACTTAATACCAGCTTGTAGACAAAAGAATGTGGTATATTTAAAACCATTTGACCTTAAATGTGTAGAAAATTGTTACTATTGCCTTTATAAACATGAAGTGTTAGTGTTTTCTAAAAGACTATAATTAAGAAATAAATATTTATAAGACTGAAAAATTTCACTAAACATTTTAAGCCCTCTAAATACCTTTCATGACAGCAAAAGAAAACAAAGCGTACCTAAAGATTATAATATTTAAGAGGGATTATAATTTACTGCCTTCTGACAGTCATTTCCATTGCATTTGATCTTGGGCTGTACACTGTGTCTGCTGCCCCCCTACCCCTCCAACTTATTTCATTGGAAGAACTTAAATACACTGGCTATTCGCTTCATCAGCCGTCACTTACTCCATTGCTGTCACCACTTTTGGGACCTCTGACAGTTTTATCTGATGTTCCAATTAAAATCGTTAACCAAAATTGTTCAATTATTCTATTACAGCAGCCGTAACTGGATGTGTGTCACATGTGATTTTGGACAGTGATGCGGACAGTGACCTAGAGACATCGTCGCTCGAAAATAGTCATGCAGGTAAGCCCCTACCACTTCCCGCAAGAGAGAGAGAGAGAGAGAGAGAGAGAGAGAGAGAGAGAGAGAGAGAGAGTTAGTGTTAGTGAGTTTCTATTTGTAATACTTGTCTTACTGTGTTAAACATGTAACATAAGATTGTACTTCTTAATTAGTGGATGTTACAGAATTTTAAATTTGGTTGATAACTACACAAAATATTGAAAATCAAATTTTTGTTGTCCCTGGAAGGTATCAGATAGGCGCCCTGCAACTTGTTCTGAAAACTGGTGCCAGTTTCCAGAATAGTCACTTAGTAATGTAGCTATGAAAAATTTAAACTGGACATACCATAAAAATCTTGGTTACAGTAGGTAACATGTTTTAATAAATGTACACACAGCTTGCTCATTTAGCTTGTCTTGTATCCAGTCCATGTTTCCTGGTACCTTAATTTTTAATTATGCAGGTGGTGGTTCCTTCAGTTAACTTTCTACAATTCTGTTCCTCTTTTTATCATTTTGTTTCTCTGGCACAAGCATAAATGTAATTTATGACTAATTCAGTCATTTAACTTTGCTATCCTCTGTGCCCATAAGTAGATGTGATATTGCATTCTTTTATAGATAATGCAGAGATGTAAACACCGGTTGTAGTAATGTGGCATGTGCATACGCTGTGCTGTTTATGATGCATTATCCCCTACAACTAAGTGTGGTTGTTTATGTTCAGTTTGGTGTTCTAAATATACTGCATATCTAAGACAGGTTATGAGCAGGAATTTTCTCTGTTAACCTTTCTAGACCTGAAGAAGATTGTGTAAAAAAACTAAATCTATAGTCTGAATTATATAAGGGGCTTTCAAAAAGAAATGAGCTGTAGGCGTAATAACAGAAACCAGTACCTGTATGTTAGAAGTATTAACCCTGGCTGTTGAGACACTTGTCCCACTGTGGCACAAGACGGTGAATGGGTGTCTCATAAAATTCCCGGGGCTGCAATGTTAAGGGTCAAGGTTTGTGAGTAACGCTGGGCATTCACTGTTGTCCCGTGCTGCAGGAAGTGAATCAGAAGGGGAGCCATCTTGGTCAAAGAAGAACATCAGCATAACCTTTCCTGCACTCGTGTGGAGCTGTACCTGCAGAACTGGTTAACAATCGCAGCCCCGGGAATTTTATGAGACAGCCATTCACGGCCTTGTGTCACAGTGGGACAAGTGTCTCAACAGCCACGGTCAATACTTCTAACATACAGGTACTGGTTTCTGTAATTATGCTTCCGACTTGTTTCTTTTTGTACACCCCTCGTAGTTTGTGACAAAAAATAAATAAACAAATAAATAAAAACATATAGTAGAGTATGAGTTGCTGCTTTCTTTTTCACATCTTCAGGATGAATCAATACATACTTTCTACTGTAGATAAAATTACCACTGACAGTTCTCATATGCACCCAAGCATTAGTGGGCATATTTCCAAATTATGCGACAAGTGCTCTGTTAATGCCAACAGATTAATAAGATTAATATAATCTTTTCTTTTGCAGGCTTAGTCAGTGCACGCAGTTAAATATGAGAGGTAAGCAATGCGCACTATAACTTTATTGCATCCTTAATCATAGATGTACTCTGGTTTTATATTGTTAAATAGGTGATTGGATCTACTTGTAATTTAAAAATGGAACTCAAGCAGAAGGTGGGGAACAGAAATATCAGTGCTGGAATGTAGAGAATATGGGAAGTGAGCATTAGGATGGGATGTTGGTAAATGGCATGAGTGTCATATGTTTGACTGAATGAATGTTTTCTTGTTTACTTGTCTATGGAGTTAACTTCCATGTTTAGTTTTTGTGCTAATGAGAAGTTTTGAGTGTAGTGTAACTGAGATGACAGATCATACTCACATTTCAGATATATGACAGATCATCACTCACATTTAAGATAGTGTGTTGAATTGCCGATAGGCAGAAAAATAAAATAGTGATAAATGTTATGCTATCACCTTAAACAAGAAACTTGTAAGAAGATTTGCAACCAAATTGGGTATGAAATGGTAAAAGTGATCATAACCATTGCTTACATGATGCGAAAGTACCTGTGGATGATACAATTCTAAAATATTTAAGGACCAGTTGCATTATATGCAAACCTTAACTGAAATAGTGTTTCATGTCACTGTCTTTCAAGATACCCAGCAGTGATGACTACACCTTCCTTCTTAAAAGGTTTCAGCACAGAAGGATTAGTAAAAATTGACTGACTGTTTTTGAAATGCCTGTCACATCTAATTAATCTCCATTTTGGCCATATTTTAACAAAAAGGCACACATGCAAACAATTTGATAGTGAATTGTATGGAAGAACAGGCTACTAGAAGAAGGGACACATTCAGGAAGTCTTTCACACAGCACCAGGAACTAAGGAGAAATAAGAATTCAGGGGGACAACTATCCCCACCCCCCATATTCAACCCAACATACATTATTGGCTCTAAATGGTAAAATACTTGCTTATTGCTAAAATAATTTTATTTAACTTCGCTTGTGATCTGTGTGACTGAAATGTAGGATAAAATACAGGATTTTAGAATGACTGAATTTCAACAAGGAAGTACATAACTGTGGAAGTCTATACTGGGTATCTTGTCATTTGCTTGGCCAACTGATACTGGCAATCCAGCACTGTACCAGGAAAACAATTTCATTGATATTTGATGTTAAATTAATGCCTATGACATCGGGAATAATAATTATATTACAGATACTTATCAAAAACTAAGTATGTAAATTTAGAGTCCATGTATGAACAAATGATTGTTTAAAAAAAAGGGTCAAATTTGTGCCAACAAGACCATAACTGCAATCACAAGCTACTGGAATTTGAACGTAGGAAAGAGGCACATCTGAAAATAGCTCAGTATGTAAATTGCCATCAAAATATTTAATGTATGTGTCGTAGCAAAATCAATAAGAGTGTGATTTGATAAGTCTGGTAAATTTCCATGAAAGAATGGAACATTTTTGTTGTGCCTTCTTGATTATTCAAAGGATTGTGTAAAGCTGTTTGAATTGGTCAGCGTGTTGATTGTAATTGAAAATGGAGGAAACAGAGTTTTGTGCTGTTATGAGATATCTTTATTTGATGGATTGGACTGCTGCACAAATCAAAACAATTAGATGTTCACATGGACTCTGCACCATCATTGAACATGATTTACTTTTGAATTAATGAGTTTAAACATGGTCGTACAAGCACCAAAGACGAAGCACAATCCGGCTGTTCAGTTGTCTTCACCACAAAGGAAACCACTGATAAAATCTACTATATGCTAATACAAGAATTAGTGAGATTGCTTAGACTGTAGGCATCTCACCTGAGGGGGTGCATAATATCCTTCATGGAGCATTGACTGTGAAGAAGCCGCATGCGAGGTGAGTGCCATGATTGCTTTCAGTCGACCAGAAGCACATGCAGCACAACATTTCAGTGCAATGCCTGGCAATGTTCAGTGGTAATCTGCAAAACTTTTTGTTCTGATTTGTGACTGTTGATGAAACCTGGATCTGGTATTACTCACCAGAGCTAGAACAGCAATCAAAACAATGGACAAAAGGATGGTGAAAATGCACTGAAGAAGCCAGAGACCAGTTGTCAGTTGGTAAAGTGATGGCCACTGTTTTTTGGAATTCCCAAGAAATAATCCTCATAGATTACTTGGAAAAGGCAGAACCTTAACTGGGCTCTGTTATGCTTTATTGTCAGATCATTGAAAACTTGCAGTGGCTGGAGGGAGACCAAGGTTGGCACAAAAAGAAGTGCTCCATTTAAGTGATAACAGTGGCAAAAGTGCATGAATTGGGCTTTGAGTTTGGTTCCTCATGCAACCTGTACATCAGATTTAGCCCAAAGTGACTTTTTCTTGTTCCCTGACTTTAAACTTTTGGTTGCCGGAAAGAAACTTGCTAGTTGCAATCAATAACTGTTTGTAGGTTTCTCAAAATGTATTTTTGTGATGGGATGAACAAGCTGGAGAATCACTGGACCAAGTGTACATCTCTCAAAGGACACTATTTTGAGAAGTAAGGTGAGTTGTTTATGAAACAAACATTTTTTTGTGTTTTTTACCAGATTTGTAAATATATTTTAAAAATGGAGAAAGTAGAGAGCAGGGACATTAATCATTGAGAGGGACCTCTGACATTTATGGGATATTAGAAAGTTAACATTTATAATTGATGACTGATAATTGCAAATGCATTTAAAAAAAGCCAGCAGTATGCCATTACCCATTTTAAATACAATAATATAGAACCATAGCTGTTACGTTACTTTAAGGGCATAACTGAGAGTATAAAATGAAATACACAAATGTTAAAAAATGAACTTTTTACAATTTGAAATGCAACAAATATAATGTGCATCTATAATATGAAAGAAAAATGTTCAAAATGGCAGGAAAAGAAACTGTTTACATACAACCAAATGAGTGCAAGAGCGCCTTGGTGACTAAGGCTGCGAGGACTGGCTTTGTGATGCAAAAAGCACATTCCTCTCATCAACATTCCCCTCCTTTTGTTTTAAATGCTCCTTTTCAATGTTTGTAGGCTCTTACATCATCATTGTACATTGATGGTCTGCCAACGAGGCAGAAATTCAACCAAAGTTATGCCTTTTTGGTCCCAAATCACAGAGACCATGATTTTTTTTCCTGAAATTGTGGATTTGAATTCTTTTGGCAGATGGAGAATTGATGTGACTACTGCCTTTTTGTCTCAGGCTGGTAATGAGCCACCCATGTTTGATCTCCAGTCATAATAGACTTCAGAAAATCCTCACCTTCCAATTCAAGTCGCTCAAGAAACTTTTCTTTGCTACTGTCCCCGTTTTTCTTGTGCTGCACTATCAGCTGTTTTGGGACTCCTCTAGTACCCTAGTGTTTCTGTGAGTGTCTCATATAAGAGAATTTGGGAGAGTTGTGGAAACATCACAGAAATTTCATCTACTTTAGATTGGCAGTCTTCATACACAGTTCACTTAATTTTTTGCACCAACACATCGGTCAAAGTGGATGGCCTTCCCCTCCTCTGTACATCATGAACATTTGTTCTGCCTCCACTAGACTCACTACACCACTTTAATGCTCTCTGTCTGTTAATAACATCTTCACTGTAAACCACTTTTTTTCTTATAACAAAATTAAAAAAAAGAAAAGAAAGACCTGAGTAATTGTTATTCCTCCTTTGAGTAGGAATCAAATCACACCACATGACTTGCACTTCGTGGGATTTCTTACCAACATCTTTCATGCAACTGGACACTATTACATGAGTTTATGTACTACCGTGTTCCTGTGACACTTCCTCTGGTCAGGGGATCTCCCTCTACCACTTGGTGTTGGAAACCCTCAAAAAAACAAAAAGCCACAGCCTGTTGTAATCATAGTACACTTTCTTTCTGAAAATGTTTTGCATATTAGTGCAAAGTGTGTTCGTTAAGTCCAGGAGCTTGGCTGGAAGGATTTGTCAATTTAAATCCCGCTGTTGCTGAATTTATGAACAAAAAAGGAAACCAGGAATGAAGATTCAGAAGGTCTGGAATGGAGTGCAGACGTCGCATTTTAAGTGGACTTGACTGCCCACAGTAACATGTTTCAAGGTGAGAAACAGCTTATTTCTGATGTGATCGGGATTCATTTAAAAAGAAAACTGCATTGAGTAAGGGACAAATTCCGACAAAAAATTCCATCCATTTCCCTAAGAGCCAGCATTAAGCAAAATCCAAATTTTGAAGAATTCATCGTGGTATTCAAAGAATTACAAAGATACTTTTCCAAACATATTGAAGATACTACAAATCTTACACCTGTTTTTGTTTTTGAGCATATGTGGTTGGAACTAACCCCCCCCCCCCCCCCCCCCCCTTACCCCCGATCTGCAATGTGGTTCCTGTTTAAAAGAGAAATTCTTTTGTGTTAAAACTGGCCAGGATTTTTACATTCTTTCTGTTGGGAACAGTTTCCACATCTCCGTAATGAGGTTGCAAATGTGAAACAATATTTCAGTCAGTATATGTGCATGAAAGACTTTTCTCAATTATGGAACTAAATAAGTTAAGATTACATGGCAAACCTGAATGATGAAAAGCTGCAAAATTGTCTACATCTGTCCATATGCCAACAGTTTGTACCGGACAAAATTTTGTTATGTCTTCAGTGCATCAAAGGTAATTGAATAATACTGAAAATTTGTTTTATTGATAATATAATATAAATGGATAAATTAAATATCTTCTTAAAAGGTAAAAAAAACACACACACACACAAGGATTTAACTTTTACAGGCTTTCACTGCCAGTGTCTTGTTCTTCTGGCATAAGAGTTGAAGGGGAAGGCAGAGGATATTGTGTGTTGCTCGCATACACCCTCTGCCTATGCCCGTTCATCCTGCCAGGATGAACATGCTGTACAACATGACAGTCATGACCTCGGTGCCTGTTTCACCACATGTACCATACGGATTCTTCCCCCAGACACCAGTTTCCGATACCTCTGCATTTGGGAACTAGCAATACAACATATCCTTGCTTCTCAGCACATACTTGGCCTTAATTTATGCTAATTCCTTCCATCTCGGCATTTATCCACAGTAGCTATTCCTTTCTACACTCCATTTTACACTGAAGTGCCTAAAAAACTGTAGTCTGCAGTGCCTATATAAAATAAGAAGTGTCTGGCGCAGTTGTTAGATTGGTTACTGCTACTGCAATGGCAGGTTATCAAGATTTAAGTGAGTTTGAACGTGGTGTTGTAGTCAGCGCATGAGCGATGGGACACAACATCTCAGAGGTAGTGATGAAGTGGGGATTTTCCTGTATGACCATTTCACGAGTGGACTGTGAATATCACAAATCTGGTAAGACATCAAATCTTCGACATCGCTGTGATCAGAAAAAAATCCTGCAAGAATGAGACCAACAACTCTTCAGTTGTTCAGTGTGACGGAAGTGCAACCCTTCTGCAGATTGCTGCAAATTTCAATGCTGGGCCATCAGCAAGTGTCATTGTGCGAACCATTCAACGAAACATCATACTTTTGAGGGCCCACTTGTGTACCTTTGAGACAGCACCACACAAAACTTTACGCCTCACAAGGCTTTACGCCTGTCAAATCCGACATTGGACTGTTTATGGCTGGAAATATGCTGCCTGGTCGGGCGAGTCTCATTTCAAATTGCATCTAGCAGATGGATGTGTACAAATATGGAGACAACCTTATGAAACCATGGATCCTGGATGTCAGCAGGGGACTGTTCAAGCTGGTGGAGGCTCTGTAATGGTATGGGGTGTGTGCAGTTGGAGTGATATGGGACCCGTGATACAACTAGATACAACTCTGACAGGTGACACGAACGTAAGTATCCTGTCTGATTATCTGCATCCATTCATGTCCATTGTGCATTCCGACAGATTTGGGCAATTCCAGCATGACAGCCCGTCTCTGGCCATCCTGATTTAGGTTTTCCGTGATTTCCCTAAATCGCTTCAGGCAAATGCCGGGATGGTTCCTTTGAAAGGGCACGGCCGATTTCCTTCCCCATCCTTCCCTCACCCGAGCTTGTGCTCCGTCTCTAATGACCTCGTTGTCGACGGGACGTTAAACACTAATCTCCTCCTCCTCCAGCATGATAGTGCAACACCCTACACATCCAGAATTGCACAGAGTGGCTCCAGGAACACTCGTCTGAGTTTAAACACTTCTGCTGCCCACCATACTCCCCAGACATGAACATTATTGAGCATATCTGGGATGCCTTGCAACATGCTGTTCAGAAGAGATCTCCACCCCTCGTACTCTTACAGACTTATGGAAACCCCTGCAGGATTCATGGTGTAAATTCCCTCCAGCACTACTTCAGACATTAGTAGAGTCCATGCCACATCGTGTTGTGGCACTTCTGCATGCTTCCAGGGGTCCTACATGATATTAGGCAGGTGTACCAGTTTCTTTGGCTCTTCAGTGTAGTTTCCTACATGTTTCACTTTCTGACTTGTCTATTTTTCATCAACCCACCTCTGTTACATACAATGCACTTAGCTTCTCATTCTTATTAACTGATGTATGATGTTTTAGTAGTGTCTCTGTCTTGTGTATTACCCTGTCTTCCACCTTTAAGCTCTCAGGTTTTCGGAACTCATCTGATGTAGTCCCCAAAAATCAGTCTTTCCTTTTCATCCCGTACGGTAAGTCTGGTAAGTTCTGGGTGACTTCCGAACTGTACCCCTTTCCCTAAACCTATCCAGTCCTTTTCCTTCACCCCTCATCCTTCCCCTTCAACTCTTCCAGAAGAAGGAGCTACTGGCTCCGGAAGCTTATAAAAGTTAAATCCTTTTGTGTGTCTGTTCCCCTGCCGTCTAGTGAGTAGATTTTTTATTTATCCATTTATATTATATTATAAAAATTTGTTTTGTTTGTGGTCTGTGGTGTTGAGACATAGGAAATGTGAAACCAAGCTGCACGCAGTCCCTTACTATGTAAATGTGGTACAGTCGCAATTTCCTCTTTTTCAAACCCCTCCTGATCAGACTGCATGACATGGCAGAGAGGGAAGTGTGCATCCAGGTGAGAGAGCTCTGCACATGTGTGAAAGCACTGCAAGTGTGCAGAGGCCATATCTGGTTTAGGGTATATATGAAAAACAAACCAAACAAATATGGGATCAAATGGTATTATCTCTGTGATTCAGCAACAGGATACATGTGGAACTTTGATTGTACATAGGTTCTGCAGGGAATGTAGATAGAATTATCCAGGCCTTGTACAGATATTGTGTTCCAAGTATTTTGCCAAAGGATGTGGCTTTTATATGGATAGATGTTACACCAGTATATTGCTGTTGGATGGGTTGTGGGAGAAAGAAACTCTTGGTGTGGGAACAGTAATGAAAAACAGAAGGGGTTTGTTAGAACTGTTCAAAATGTTGGAACTAAAAGCAATCTGATGATTTTTCAAATGAAAGAACACCTCTTGGTAGTGAAGTGGAAATAAGTAAGAGACATTTATAGTCTTTCCACAAAACATAAAGCTGCCAACACTGCTATTCTAGAGAGGGCCAAGAGAGAAATGGCGGAAATCAAAAGCCAGATGTCATCTTTTATTACGGTAAGAATAAAGCTGGTGCTGATAGGGAAGATAGCTCTTCAGTTATTATCCATTTGCCTGAAATACTGTGAAGCTGTGGAAAAACTTATTTTTCCACCTGTTTATTGTGTCAGCAGTCAACAGTTTTATAGAAATAGAAGACTAGAAGGAACATATCTCTGGTAGATTCTATGAAGACAGTGTGAAAGAAATTTGCTGAAAAGGGAGGAGATATTTTTTAGCAATTGCCCGCTTTGTCCTCATAAATTGACAGGAAATTTGCATGGCATTTTCCAGAGAAAGTTCCACCTTGTGCAAACAAGGTGAATAAAGCGTGGCTGCTGTGAGGTCTGGTTGACACAGAGGGAAAGAGGAGGCTGGTAAGTGCATCAAAAGGAGGGTAGGTGGTACAATAATTGCAATGTTGGTCTTTGTGCCTCAAAATGCTTCAGGTATTACCATACTAAAATTAATTACACATTAACCACATAAAATATTGTCAGCTACATGTGCCCACTTTGAAACATTCTTGTACTATTTATGTGTATGCAGACAGAATCATAATTGTACCCCTAACACTTCGGAGACTGGCTGCTTAAAGAATATTGGGCCTAGGAAACTGGTAAATTATGCCATTATTTAAGGCATTACTGGCACAAATGTAACTGGTGTATCTAAAAGAGTAATATCTACAAAAAAAGTGGGGCCAAGCTTAAATATTTACTTTTCTTATTTGCTGTAGTTCTTGGATAGATTACAAATTTTAAAATAATTTTAACAGAAAGTACAGTTATGCTCTCAAGGAAAAAGTGAAAGGTGACTTACTGAACAATTTCTTCCTCTTGTGCTTCCAAAATTTCTTGCTCACTCAACAAACATGACATATTTGTAGCAGAATTATAGCAAACAGAAAAATAATGAGTACATGAACAAAATTTTGTCAATGCTGCCATATTGATTCAGCCATTCTCGACAGCAGCTGTTACATTTGATAATGTTTCTTTCAGAATGATTCTAGAAATTGATAACAGAAGACAGCAGCATTCGAGGGTTAGGTTGTGAGACATTTTTACTTTGTTCTCATATGAAATGAGTCCAGTTTTCAAACAATGGTGGCTCACACATTGAGGAAATCGCAGCCTGACCTATAGTCAAGTGCGATCTTTTTAACGCAAAGTTGTGGGCCAAGTTGTGCCGGGCTTGGTCTCCAAAGTGTTAAGAGAGAGAGCATGTAAAAGATTTTTTCTTTTCACACTTTTGATATGGTTCTTGTTCTCATTATAATGTTTGTTTGAAATGTATATTCTCAAATAAACTCCTACTTCTGTAACATAAATGCTTTTCGCTTTTAAATTATGCACACCTCGCAGTCTTGTCACATTTCTTTTATGATATTAAAAAGCAATTCAGAACTATGCCAGTTCACATCAAAGCTCAGGGTGTGAAGAGGCCTATGTTGGAAGTGTTAATGATGATATATCATGTATTATGAACCGCAGTTTCAATTGATTAACACTCAGTCTCTTTCAATACTGAATTTTATTATGTTACCTCTCTTCCTACCACATTCATAAGCCATTTTTGCACATTTATGCAACTGCTACCATTTTTATAAGCTGACCCACAGAAACAACCTTTTTTATAAGCTGACCCCCAGAATTGTAATGCTACTGAATAGGTTTGTTTGTTACCATAGAGGTATTTCCTGCTCACAAAGCCAGTGTTCAGTAAAACATCCCACTTTTAGGGCTTTCCCCACCACTCACCAAGTGGTTAGCAAACTAGACTGACATTCAGGACAAAAGCAGTTCAAGTTTGCATGCGGCCATCCTTATTTAGATTTTCCATGATTTCTCTAAATCGCTCTAGGCAAATGCCATGATGATGTTTTTGAAAGGATTTCCTTTCCTTGCCTAGAAACAATCTGACCTTGTGCATCATCTCCAATGACCTCGGTGTTGACAGGACATTTCTTTTCCCAAACACTCAATAGTTCTTTCACACTTAAAAGTTTACATCTTAAAGACTGAGTATTTTGGTGCATGATCAAAGGTTCTTTTTCAGTTGGTAGTTACTTTGGCACAATTGTATATAAAAAAGTGATTAAAAAAGTTTATTATGTAGTATCTCATCCTCTCTCTCTCTCTCTCATAATAAACATAATAAACAAATAATTTGAGGAAGGTTTCTTCCCTGATCTCTTAAATACGTAAAAGTAAAACAATTTTTTTTTTATGTTCAGAAGACGATGTGGGAAATTATCGCCCCATTTCTGTAGTTCCAGTCACATCAAAAATATTTGAAAAAAATTGCTGCTTTGCAGATACAAAGCTCCACCACACTGTATAATATCATTTCAAATAACCAATTTGGCCAGAATGAGATTTTCACTCTGCAGCGGAGTGTGCGCTGATATGAAACTTCCTGGCAGATTAAAACTGTGTGCCCGACCGAGACTCGAACTCGGGACCTTTGCCTTTCGCGGGCAAGTGCTCTACCATCTGAGCTACCGATGCACGACTCACGCCCGGTAATCACAGCTTTACTTCTGCCAGTACCTCGTCTCCTGCCTTCCAAACTTTACAGAAGTTCTCCTGCGAAACTTGCAGAACTAGCACTCCTGAAAGAAAGGATATTGCGGAGACATGGCTTAGCCACAGCCTGGGGGATGTTTCCAGAATGAGATTTTCACTCTGCAGCGGAGTGTGCGCTGATATGAAACTTCCTGGCAGATTAAAACTGTGTGCCCGACCGAGACTCGAACTCGGGACCTTTGCCTTTCGCGGGCAAGTGCTCTACCATCTGAGCTACCGATGCACGACTCACGCCCGGTAATCACAGCTTTACTTCTGCCAGTACCTCGTCTCCTACCTTCCAAACTTTACAGAAGCTCTCCTGCGAAACTTGCAGAACTAGCACTCCTGAAAGAAAGGATATTGCGGAGACATGGCTTAGCCACAGCCTGGGGGATGTTTCCAGAATGAGATTTTCACTCTGCAGCGGAGTGTGCGCTGATATGAAACTTCCTGGCAGATTAAAACTGTGCTAGTTCTGCAAGTTTCGCAGGAGAGCTTCTGTAAAGTTTGGAAGGTAGGAGACGAGGTACTGGCAGAAGTAAAGCTGTGATTACCGGGCGTGAGTCGTGCATCGGTAGCTCAGATGGTAGAGCACTTGCCCGCGAAAGGCAAAGGTCCCGAGTTCGAGTCTCGGTCGGGCACACAGTTTTAATCTGCCAGGAAGTTTCATATCAGCGCACACTCCGCTGCAGAGTGAAAATCTCATTCTGGAAACATCCCCCAGGCTGTGGCTAAGCCATGTCTCCGCAATATCCTTTCTTTCAGGAGTGCTAGTTCTGCAAGTTTCGCAGGAGAGCTTCTGTAAAGTTTGGAAGGTAGGAGACGAGGTACTGGCAGAAGTAAAGCTGTGATTACCGGGCGTGAGTCGTGCATCGGTAGCTCAGATGGTAGAGCACTTGCCCGCGAAAGGCAAAGGTCCCGAGTTCGAGTCTCGGTCGGGCACACAGTTTTAATCTGCCAGGAAGTTTCAACCAATTTGGCTTTCAACAAGGTAAAACACAGTAGATGTGATATACAAGTTTACTGAAAAAATTACTTCATCATTATATAGGAAAGCTAAAGTAGCAGGAATATTCTGTGAGCTTACAAAATCTGTAAACCATGCTCTGGTGCTTTTCAAACTCAACATATATGGGATAAGGGATATTGCTTTGAACTGGTTTGAATCATATCTCATGGAGAGGCAACATCAAATGGAGCAGATTACTTCTCAGAATAGTAAACTGTGTCACAAGATGTACCTCAGCGCTCAATCCTATGACCAATTTTATTCCTGTTCTATGTAAATGACTGGCCTTTCGATATAAACTTGTTTGCAGATGATACTTCTGCCCTAATTGAAAATGAAAATTCTGACAATATACCCCAGTGTGTCACGAATATGTTAAGTAACTTGGAAACATGGTTCAGTCTAAATGGCTTATGGCTAAACATTTCAAGAACCCACATGATGAGTTTTAAAACCATACAGTCAAAAGCTGAAGATATATGTATTCTTCACAATAATAAAAGAAAATGGAAGAACTTGGCTCAGTCAGAATCCTAGGAATAAACTTGGACAAAAATTTGAGTTGGAATTCACAATTAGAATCTCTAGCAAATAAATTACACAGCCTTGCATATGCAATGGAAATTTTAGCCAGTGCCACTCATATGAACACAAGGAAAGTGGCATACTATTGCTACTTTGCATCTGTTATTAGATGTGGCATAATTTCTTGAGGTAACTCGGGAAATATTACACAAATTTTAAAGTTGCAATGATGAAGGCCTTAATGGCCAAAACTTTTATTTGTCACAGCCTTTCTGTTGTGCCTGTCTGCAACTCAGCATCTCCACTATATGGTGAGTAGCAACTTTCCTTTGCATACTATTGTTGCATTCCATCCTGGATTTTCCATTGTTTGATGAAAAAAAAGAATCATTTGTAACATGTGCACTGCACAGCCAAGGGCATTATGTCAACCATATTTAAGGACATAAAAATATTAACTGTCCCCTCTTTATACATCTTTGAGGTGATTCTTTTCCTATGCAGCAGAGCTACACATACAACACAAGACATAAAGAAAACTTTATGCTTACCTCACCTCACATCACTTAAAATTGGATGCTTAGACTCATGAGTGTATAGCCATGAAAATTCACAACAAAATAAAAGGGTGTTATGTAATGAATATGAAGCTAAATATTTTAAAAAGCAAGTTATATGATTTTCTAATTGAAAGCTATTACTACTCGGTGAAGATTTCATGAAGGACGAAGTGATACTTTGAGCTGGATCCCTAAAATGGAATAAAAATTTATGCTAGTTATTGTTGATATAAATTATGAAATAGCATTAGAAAGAATCTTTTATAAATTCCTCAATAAGTAATATTGTAAGTTTGACAAAGTTTAATTAAGTAAATTATTCACCAAGTAATTTTGAGCAACAGTAGCCATTCTGCTGGCTGGTGTAGTGGCTGTGATTACAATTTTAGTGATGTCAGGGTTGTTGCTGGTGGCTGCACACACGCGAGAGGCTGCCTTTGCTATGTGAACCACTTCAGCTATGGCATTTATTTTACCTTCTTCTGTATAACCATTTCTGCCATCTCAAATGATTCCCTGCTGTTGCCAGTATATTCCAGTTCAGATGTGGTCAGGAAACAGGTAGCTTATGCTTAATGTGAGGGGTTTTTTTTTTTTCATAAACTGAACACTAAAGTTAACTTTTCTTGCATTATTAAAATGAAGTCCATGTTGTGAAAAATATCATAAAGAGCAATTTATTTGAGTGACACATTTGGATAGAATTTAGTAAATTTATGAAACAAACCATTCATTTTCCTGATTTCTTCATTCACACAAATTTTTTCCATTAGTCATTTCTGTATGAAATGATAGGATCACATTTCCATGTCTTAATTTGTCCATGTCTGTGTTCTTCCTGCTTCCAGTGCTTCATCACTCTCATCACCCATAATTAGTATGCAGTCACTTTCTTGTAGGTCCCCACACAGGTTTACAGTTTTCAACAATATATCTAAATTTCACACCAGGTTTTGCCATGCTCTATACTCTGTGGATGTGTTATGCAGCTTTTCTGTAACTATTGTCATGTATATGAAGCCACATTGTGAAAACTAATTTTTAGTGTCATTGTCATGTTAGATATTTTTATATATTTCATGGTTAATTTCTTTGGAATATTGTGTAGCAAGTCTCTCTTTCCACAGTTTTCTGAATCACCACACACGTTACGCAAAACACTGTACCCATTTTGAATTCAGATTTCCTTGTTTATGTTTAAACCTGTCATGTTCCTGCATCTGGTATTTTTTAGTACAGGAAAAGTGTCTTCCCAATTCTGTATCGCATTCTTTTTCTTTCAGAACTCTTAACTGCATGATCACAGTTCTCGTGCAAAAGTTTTTTTTTTTTTTTTTTGTACAGGATCTGCAGCTTTCACACTATTTACCACTTTATGAATATTGTTTTTGTTCATAGCTTTAGTCCATTTGTCTACAGAATTCTCATTTTCTTGCACTAGTTTTGATGTGCTTTGCTGCGGCGTTGACTCGAAATCCTTACAAACTGCAAATTTGATGTGTGTCTCCCCAGTTTAGTAATTTTCTCCTTACTTTTTAGACAGGCTTTCTTTTTATCATCAATTTTTTTCCACTTCATACTTTTACACTTGCTGCCATGTTATAAAAAAATCCCTACCATTGTTCGTGAGATTAGCCTTCACGTACAGACAGAAAAACGTGGCAGGGACTTTAATTTATAATATGCATAGATTGTATCATCCATGACTACCTTCATACTGTGTATTCATAAGCAATGGTTTTGGTTACTTTTACCATTTCATTGCAATATGAGTAGCACATCTTGTGAGGGATTTTATCTAAAATGATGGCATGAATGGCTGCCTAACAGTTATTACTATTTTATTTACTTGCTTAGTACCCCTTTAGGGATCTTATCTTAAATGTGAGTGGTGAACTGTCATCTTTGTTATACTGTACTCAAAGCTTCTCATTATAACAGCAGCATGGTAATGAAAAATGTGTAATTTGGAAACTGAGGATATAAGATTCATTTGACTGTGGGTAAAAGAAAATACATCACTAAGGAAATTAAGCACACAAACTAACTATATAGATCTGTAAAAAGAGAATATTACTTAAGTAAAACACACAACTTTCAAACTATTTAGCACCATTTACCACCGTTTCCTCCTGAGGCTCACTTCCTACATTTTCTAAAATCCAGCACTTGGGTTCCTCTTCATCAGCTTTTGCTTGAGTTCCAGTTTTTTTACTGGAAGTAGTACCAGGTATTATGGTTGGGAGGAAGTGGATAAGAGAGAGGTGCAGGTACACACAATTGATCAATGTGCCAAGAAAGTGCTATTTAAAGATTAAGCAAAGATAAATGAAGCTGTTGTCATACTCGTGTATCTGGAAAGTAAACATACAAAGCACAGAAAATGTTTCTTGAGTATTCTATTTTTGAACAACTTGATGTATGTTTAGTATATACCTTGGTTACTTCCCATCATTACAAAGCTTCTTGAAAGTCATTAGCATCTTTAAATACCTTTACATTGAGATAATTTTTTTTTTTTTTTTTTTTTTGGAGGCTCACAGGCTGTTCGTAAATATGGAAGGTTTATAGTAACAACACTTCCGTATTCGTTTGCCATTGTAGCCTAGTATTTTCTCATTTTTAATATTAGCAATTGCTGCAGTGCTTAACAATGTTTTTATTTTCAGAAATAAGACTTCCCATGTTTTGGACAAAGGTGTAATTTTGCTGGGATTTGCTGAAGGACCGGTCTTCGTACCAGTGAAAGTGATATTACATTTTTCTTTTGTTGTAAATTATGATGAGTACCAAGACTGCATGGAACAGATTTTACACATACTGTTTTATTTCTGTGTCGTGGTAAAAGTTATGTTGAACTGTTCCTGTATCCACAATGTAATTACCATGTATGAGCTTGCTCAACAGAAAGGAAATTTGATGATAATGAGAATATTAATTGTGATAATAATGAGAATGTTAATTGTGACAGACATTAAACAGTCATAGCAAAGATGGCATTAGCATGAAGTTTTCATGCATTTACGTATTATAAGTAAAATATTTTTCAATGTACATAACTATAGATGTAGTATAAGAACTCAAACTTCAATGTCACTTTTAGCTAGTAAACGATTTTATAAAAAGAAAGTACCTGTATATGAACTTAAGTAGCAGAAAATTTATCTTGTGAGAAATATATTGCAAAAAAAGAAAATGCAGCAGTTCATTGAAAGAAATTCACACATAGTTCACAATTTTTGACAGGTTGTAAAATTATTGTGCAGACATCTTTACAATTTTGGTTTGCTTAAAGACCTGAAAACAGACCTGAAGTGTGATTTCCCCCCCCCCCCCCCCCCCCACTTCTGTGGTGTGTATACATTCATAAGTACCACTTTGCATAAACATTTTTCACATATTATTTTCACATTCACTTGCAGCACTTCAGGAAATATGATGTCAAATGTGACTAAATGTTACATTACTATTGTTTATGAAAATTTTTAAAATCAGCAACTAACCCAAAATTGTAAATACGGTATATTTGATTCCAGACCACTGATAATGTATTAACCCAATGAAAGGAAATACTTATGTATAAAAAATATGCTGTGTGAACAATTTTTAAAATACTTTAGGTAATTATATATTACCAGAATCAATCAACACCATGTCCAGGCAAATAAAAAATTTACCTATTGGTTTTTAATTATTCTATGTTGATTCAAGCTAATCAATTTATTGTGCATTGTATAATAGCAGAGTACATTTATATGTTGGTTTGATATCAATTTGTTACATCGTCATATTGTCTGTGGGAGTATAGAAATCAAACTGCTTTGTTTGATTCGAGATCATGTGAAGTTCTGTAGTAGAAACAATAAAAGATGATTCCTGCTACTTGCAGTGGGTGTAGCGTAGTTGCCTCATGTGTCTACCTCAATCACTTAACACAATTTTGTATGTCTCTATACAATGCCTGTGTTCTCACAGTTCTGTAGATGACTGTTACTTTGCCTGCACCCATTTACAGTTCCGTTGAAAGCCAGCAACTGGCTGCCAGCTGCCAGGAATCTCCTTTTGCTGACTCTGCTATAGAAACAATGACTTCAAAAATTCATAAAAGAAATTGTCCTCTAATTTTCAAGTTTCATTCCAGGAGAATGATGCTTCTGTTGCACCGAAAGTACTTACCTATGTTCCCCATCCCCAATCCCCATTTTCTTATGGGAGAAACTCAAAGTTAAGATCATGAAAGAGGCTGTGAGATGTGGGAAAGTGTAACTTTGAGACCAGAAGGATTATGGGAACTAGGAAACAATGCAACTGATGTCAATAATAAATTGGAAAATTTCTACAAACTATTCAATAAAACTTCAAATGAAACACGTTCTTTAGTAAAAGAAGTAAACAAAGCTATAAATCAGAAAGCTGAGATTTTCCGTCCTGAGATCATTGACCTGAGAGAGACCATGAAAGGCTACTATATCCTCTTTAGACAGACTAAATTACAATATTTTTTAACAAAATATAAACTACTAGCACAATTACAGATTCCTTGGCTAACCTTAAATCTCAGAACTATGCCTGGCAAGTAGGCAGCTCCAGTTGTGTTGGTAAAACAACCTGGAAAATAATATATAAAGATTGTGGAAAACAGCAGTCTTGTAACCACAAAAGCTTAACATGAAAGGAAATGAAGAAATAATAAATTATCTAAAATAAGTGTGTGAAAAATTCATACAGAAGTTTACTACAATTAGCAAAAAGGATGTACAAGACTGGGCAACCAAATTTTAGTGTTAGAAACACAAACCAATCTTTTTCTGTCTGCGGCATTTCTGAGAGGGACCTACTAGCAATCGTTTCAAAACTTCAACTTAAAATGTCTTACAGGTGGGTGACATTTAATCTAAGCTGCTAAACGAATGCAGACGAGAACTACTGAAACCTCTACCATGCCTAACAAATACCTCTCTCTGTATAGAGAATTTCATGACTTCTTGAAAAGCATTCAAATTCTACGGGTGTATAAGAAGGAAATAAAAACTTGACAACAAACACTACAGGCCAATGTCTTTAACTTAAGAACTTGGCAAATTACCAGAGAAAGTAATATTAAATCAACTTGAGGGGTATTTCATCAAACATAATCTATTCGACACTCTAAAACATTGTTTTAGGAAAGGTATATATGAAATTTTAAAGCTGGATAATGGAGACAATGTAACAGGCACTTTCCTGGATATGAGTAAAGCTTTTGATAGTTTCAATCATATATATCTGTTGTGTAAATTAGAAAAGGAACAGCCTTACAACTACTCATCTTCTATTTAAAAGACAGGGAACAGTGTGTCAAGCCAACTTGTAAGAGAAACGAACAGTTGTTACCAGCTAAATAAATTAACCTACATGATACTTCAATGTGGTGTGCCTCCAGGAGCTGTATTAGGGCCTTTTCTGTTCCTTGTGTATGTTAACAATTTAACTGAACCACAAAACTGCAGTGTTGTAAGCTGTGCTCCTGAGACATCTTTTTTCAGCTCAGCCATGTATAAAACTGTTGCCAACAGTAGTGAAATGGATTAAAATTTTCTGTCAGCTTACCTTACTGCAAATACGGTACTTGGAAATTAAGAGAAGACAGTGACAATGCAGTTCATGCTTAACTATAATCAGAACATAAATGTTCTCAATTTAACCACCATTTGCTCTTAGCCATACAAACAACACAAATTTTTGGCATTATTGTTGATGAATGCCTGTGATGGAAAGAGCTTGTAGATCACATTTGTAAGAAAATCAGTACAAATGTGTATCTATTGAAATGGTCTCAGCCTTCCTGAGCAATGGTAGCTTAAGGCAAATATATTTCAGACTGATACAACCACCTCTTCAGTATACTTCTGAGATATGGAGTGGGGCATCATCAGTCTATGCAGGCAGAGTCTTTAGACTAGAAAAAAAGGCAGTAAGAGTGGTAGCCAAAGTAAACAAGAGTCTTGTAGGAGATTTTCAGAAAATATTTACCATATATTATGTGCATGTCTTGCAGGCAATCATGTTTGTGAAAGTAAATCCAGAACTTGATTTAACAAACAGTAATGCACATAATTATAATACATGGGAAAGGGAAAACTGAACTGAAAACAGCTAATTTAAACACCTTAATAAACTGAAGCATTTATTAATAGAGGAAAGCTGTTACTCAGTAGAAGATTTCAAGTTGTAAGGTCGCTTTGTTAAACCATGTGTATGGCCATTAGTTCGTGTTTGCAACAAAAATTTGATGATTTTTTATTGTCACTCTTTATATTAATGTATGCATTTCTATTTCAAGTTGCAATGTCTCTTCGTAAAACAGTGTACATAGTCTTAAGTTTGTTTTTGCAACAACAGAACGGATAATTTAAGATCTCACTCTCATGCTGTAACTTACCAAACAAGAAAGCGCAGGTAGATAGACACAATAAAAAACACACACACAAATTTCAAGCTTTCGCAATGCAAGGTTGCTTCATTAGGAAAGAGGGAAGGAGAAGGAAAGACGAAAGGATGTGGGTTTTAAGCGAGAGGGTAAGGAGTCATTCCAATCCCGGGAGTGGAAAGACTTACCTTAGGGGGAAAAAAGGACAGGTATACACTTGGGCACACACACACACACACACACACACACACACACACACACACACACGGAGGCAGACATATATACATTATGTCTGCCTGTGTCTGTATATGTGCAGATGGAGTGTGTGTGTGTGTGCGCGCGCGTGCGAGTGTTTACCTGTCCATTTTTCCACCTAAGGTAAGTCTTTCCGCTCCCGGGATTGGAATGACTCCTTACCCTCTCCCTTAAAACCCAGATCCTTTCGTCTTTCCCTCTCCTTCACTCTTTCCTGATGAAGCAACCTTGGGTTGCGAAAGCTTGAAATTTGTGTGTTTGTTTGTGTGTTTTTTATTGTGTCTATCTACCAGCGCTTTCTCGTTTGGTAAGTTACAGCATCTTTGTTTTTTATATATATTTTTCCCACGTTGAATGTGTGTGTGAACTAAAGCTTTGTATGTGACTGTCTGAAAACTGATTGTTATATGGACAGCAAATGAATAAGTTAATTATGGGAACAGAGGAGGTATTGCAATGACAGTTACCACCTCGTGATTCGTAGAAGCTGATATTGAGGGGGAAGAATCCACATGGCACAAGTTACAAAGCAGCCATTTAAACTGAGCATGTTGTGCTTAGCAGCACATTCCACCACTGAGTGCTCAACTCTGTTCTTGGCCACAGTCTGGCAGTGGCCTTTCATTCTGGTGGTTGGTGATCATGCCAAAATAAAATGTTGTGCTTAAGTTTTAGCAGAGATGGTGCATGATAAGACTGTTTTCACCGATGGCCTGTCTGTAATAGAATAAGCCTGTGACAGGCTTGTCTCAGCTGAGTGTTTTTGGCAGTGAATGATTAATAAATAACTCTTAATTACTGGTGGACGATAAGAAAGCACAACAGACTAAGAAGCTACCATTGATGTATTAACTCCATTGTCATTAGAAATCAGAATAATGAAATATGCCACGAGATATTAATAACATCTTGCATTCAGAAATGATTCATTCTGAGGATACATTCCCTACACTCACACTAAGATTAAATGTCCTTCTCACATGCAGCTGAACACACATTATAGCACCACTTTAACAATGTCTCTTAATGACCGGACAACTTCCACTTCTGCTGCAGTGCGCATCCAAAATGAGCATCTTCATATATGATTTTTGTAATCAGAGAGGTTTAGCCATGTGTTTCTGCAACTCGCAGATGTATATTTATTCTGCTATCAACAGAGGGCACGAATGGTGGCCTCACAAACAGGATGAGCTTTGGTGGGTTTATCAGACATGTCCTGCATGTGGGTCTTCCACAGGAGTATGATCCACATGGCAAGGGATTGAAAGTAATTGTTACATAAGGATGCACTAGAACATTATGTAGATTTTTTGGGCAGCTGAATATCATCTTGGGAAGGATGAGGATTGTGGGTAGGATGTTTCATATGTCCTAGCACTATGATAAGTAGTTAAATGCCTGGAATAATTTGTCAATCCAGAGTGATACTGCATAATGAGAGGGTGTTCCTTGTAGGTGGTTGGAGGATTAAAGGAACCTGTAGATATTACTCGGAAAATCTGTGTATGGACTATGGGGTGAAGGCCTTAAAGACCTGCAACATTCCAGGTAATGGATTACCCTTAATTTATGATGGTGCTAACCTGGTTGCGTCACTGTAAGTCCTCAGTGGCACATGATGAATTGAAGCCTCCTGCTCTCGAATTGTTCAAATTTATGGCTTCACAATTCAATAACAGATGCAAAACCATTGATTTAAGTCTGAGATCCTTTTACATTAAAACACTTTGGTGATGACCAGCTCACACTCAGTCTTTCCATATTTGTTTGTCAATAAGATAATCTCTAATAATTATTATTATATGTGACATAGGCATTTTTCTCTTATGCTGTGTACATGCATTGGCAGGATAAAAGGCATGTGTAGTACTGGAGTGGGAGCAAAGGGGATTTCAGATGGAAGTGAAGTTGAGGTTTTGAGAGGGGGGTCCACTGGAATGAAGGGAAGGGTATGTTGTAGGGAGAGTTCATACATGCACAATTCAAAAAAGCTGGTGTTGGTCTACTCATGCTGACAGACCGCTTGTCAGTAGTCATGGCCATGTGGAATGGGCACAGTGGTTGCAACTAAGTTTGTAGATCACATGGGTGCTTTCACAGGTGGCTCTGTCTTTGATGGGAGAGGAGATGCCTGTGGCAGGACTGGAGGAGGTGGTAATGGGAGGATGTATGGGAAAGATCTAACATCTAGATCTATTGCAGGGATATGATGCAAGGGGTTGAGAGAGGGGATGGATTAAGGATGAACAAAGGTATTTCGAGGTTGGGTGGGCAGCAGAATATCACTGGAAAGGGGGATGGAAAGGAATTCCTCATTTCAGGGCACAATGAGAGTTAGTTCAAACCATGGTGGAGAATGGCATTCAATGCTCCAGTTCTGGGTGGTTCTGTCACAAGGGGAGTGCTCCTCTGGGAGAAGTCATGAGAGATCTGTGAAGGTCTTGGTGAGAACCTTGGTTATTTGGAGAGGGAATGTCTGGGACTACAGAGGTATGTTACAGCCACAAGTGGCTAGGCTATATGGAAAAGACTTCTTAGTGTGGCATGGGTAGCAGCTGTTGAAGTGGAGGTATTGTTGGTGCTTGGTAGGTTTGATGTGGGTGGGGAGGTGTGTTCTCCTTCCATACACCAGGGCAGAAAAAGATAAGTCTACTGAATTAACAAGTATAGTCAAATAACACAACTCTTTATTTAATGCTTAAATACACTTATCTTTACAGCTGTCCACTGCTGTGACTGACGGGGACACTCATGGAATTATTTATACAAATAGAACTCTTGATTTTAAAGGTACACAAAGAAGCATCCAAAGACAATGAGCTGCATAATATGGTAAGTCTGTAACACTCACATTCTAAATGTTCTAGGTACCATTACTACAAACACTGTACATTAGACGCAACTAAACACTCTGAATATAAAAGTCTGACATAAGCTCGGCAGAGTGATGATTGTTCACTCGAAACAGTAGAATACTTAGACGAAACTGCTTTGCTTGTCTTTTGTGTCTGTCTTTCATAACCATTGGGCGGTGGCAACACTCTCTATACCCGAGAGGTGTGGCACAAGCCTCGTCTGGAGTGGCGCCGCCAGTGATGCTGCATGGACATGCAACTTCTTTGTGGTGGTTGACTGCTGATGTGACATTAATGATGACTGACAACACTGCAGTACTGATATAGCTATCCTTGAGGTGATTGTCAACAACGATAAAGGTGGCTTGTTGAGCTGATGAGGATCAGGTGTAGTGAATGGGGAAGGTGTTGAGGTTCTGGAGGAGCCTTCAGTCCAGTTCATGAAGATGCATCAATGAATGTCAACCAGATGAGAGATATGCGATTCTATGTGGTTCAGAGGAATTCCTGTAGATGGCCCATGAATAGGGTAGCAAAGGGTGCTGTCGTGCTGGATGTACCCATTTCTGTACCACGGATTTGTGTGCAGATGATTGAAAGGAGAAATAATTGTGGGTGAAGATATAGTTGGGAATTGGAAAAAGTAATGTTCAATAATGGTAAGGCCATGAGCATTGGGGATGCTAGCAAAGAGGCTGGTGACATCGACAGTAATGAGCAGGTTACTGGGTGGTAAAGAAACAGAAATGATGGAAGAAGTGGTTGGTGTCTTATGTAAGGCCCTGTAACAGTCCACAATTGACCATCCAGAGTGGTTGGATTTTGAGGGACTGGAGGTCCTGCTGGATCTCTGGAACGGGGTCACTACAGCAAGGCTTGTATGTGGACGTATCTGACAGCTGGCGGAATCCCTGCAGTTCATAAGGACGTCAGTGGAGCCATTGTCTGCAGAGAGGATTATAAGGTCGGAATCAGCTTTTATTTAGTGGGTTGTGTTTCTTCCTGTGGGTGTGATGTTGATTTCCATGTTGAGGGATCTGGGGAATGATGGCAAAGGCAAGGTTTGAGGTTAAGAAATTCTGGAAAGTTAACAGGCGTGGATTTGAGCACAGTGCGGGAGGATCACAGTTAGGTGGAGAAATAAGTGGAGACTAGGGCAGGGTTTAATGTTGGTTTTGGATAACATCTGGTTAGTATGATTACTGACGAGAAGCTGCTTCCACTGTGGACACTAGGTGGAGCAGAGAAGGTCTTCAGCAAGTCCAGTATAATTGAATTTAGGAGTGGAGCAAAAGGTAATGGAAAAAACATACTTCTGTGGGACCGAGTCTTTTGAAGGATAGGTTCATGAGTGTGATGTGGGTCTGTTTAGGCTTTGGATTCAGTAGGGTGGTGGGTGGAAGTTTCTGAGGGTTTAGAAAATGTAGTATACCTGCAGGGCAGGTTTTGACAATTATTTTCCTTTGTGTGAGACTGTATGTACAAGTGTGCCAGTTTGAAGTTTGTGCTTCACATATTTTATTTTCTACATAATCTTTAATTGACTGTATCAATGCCCATGTGTACTGTGAAATTTCGAACATTACCTCAGCAAACTCATGCTGTTATTGTCAATTGTAGGCTTAAACTTAATTGTGCTCTTTTAAAATTTTTGAGAGAAGTATGCCTATTCTCATACAAAAAACCATTCTCTAATTTCACTGTAAATTTACGTGAGACATAGGTTACTTTTAAGAATTTTCAGATGCTTACAAAACACTATTTTCAACAGTTACTGGTATGAGTATTCTGAATATGTAATTCATTTTGTAGCAAATCAGGGCTACAGTGTTGTGGTTCACAATTCTGCCAAAGAATATATCGCCCCTGAATTTCGTGTATATCAACGCAAACAAATACATATTTTTGAGAATTTTCGGAAGCTACCATTGCCCTTTGCATAATTTATGAGCAATCTGCAGTAAATCGGCATTCAAGATTTAGTTTCTGTAGCAGATATTCTACCTAACATATTATGTTACATCTAGTTTTCCCTGATTTATTGTAGATTAACTCTGTTTTCGAGTTTGCTAACACTTATAATTAACCTCAAAACATTTTAGGAAACTAGTAATTTTTATCACAAGTTTTATGTTGCCATAACAGAAGTCTCATTTTGTGTATTGTTTGCTTCAGTTCCAATAGACAATTAGCAACTTTTTAGCTCAATGGATTAAAAGATAAATAGCAGGCTTAATTTAAAGTTATTTTCTCACAGCCTTGTAATACATTGCGAACAGCCAAATTGCACTGTGAATGATGTTCTCAAACACATGAAGAGTTGGTTGGCATTCATAAGCAGTTGGAAATCACCCTGACTACTGTCAAATAATTGGCAGCTGCTGCAAATCAATGTATTTGAAGAGCTTGTAACAGTCATTTACCCTTGACACCAGAACCAGAGGTACCTCAAGTACTGTCCTCTACTGTGGATCCTGTCTCCTCTGCAGAAAGTACAGGATCTGCCATTACTCATACACTTGACTGTGAGTGGTGTTTCAGTGGTAGATCTAGGTGTTCCATACAGGGTGGATGGGAACCTGGGAGGACTTGGGGTGTTGTGACGATCCCCCTACCCAACAAGTTTGAGGTGCTATCTTTCACTGAAACTGGAACTGAACCAGTGGGACTCAGTTTTGTCTGGTGTCATGAGGAGGCAAACACAAAAGGGTAATTGTCTATTGATCATTGGCATTCAAATGTACATCAAACGAGGGTACTCCTTAGGTTGGCATTCAAATATATGTCAAATGAGGGTACTCCTTAGGGAAATTGGCAGCAAGGGACAGGATAGAACACCAGGTGCCCTCAGTGTGTATACCTCGGGGCCTCATTCAATATGTCAAAGAGACTATTCTGGCAGCCATTGAGGAAACAGGATGAAACCAGCTGCAAACTGTGGTGCATATTGCAACAAATGATGTCTCTCATCTTAGCTCGATGTCATAGTTGAGTCATTCCAGTGACTCGCCGAGAAGGTTGAGAAGATCAGCCTTGTGCACAGAGTGTTGACAGCGGAAGGACTGAGCCAGAAACTTTGAAGGTTCTGTGACAGGCTAGGCTGCATGGAGTTTCGGTGAGGATCGCAATTTGCAGCATTAGTCCCAGAACTGATTGTGGGCCCTTGGTTCTGAGTCAAGTGGAAGGACTGAACCAGAGACTTCAGAGGTTCAGTGATGAGCTAGGCTGCAACTTCCTGGACTTGGGTAGTAGGGCTGAGAACTTTAGGGGCCCCTAAATGAGTCACATGTACACTACACATCAGTGGCTGCTACTTAGATGTCTGACTGTGTGTGGGGTGCACACAAGGGCTTTTTAGATTAGGTGACTCTCTATTCGATCCAGATAATAATAGCTTTAGAAAACCCAGAAGTATCAGTGTAAGATCGAAAGGAATGCCTTCCACAAGTGAGAGTATTAAAACCATAATGGTTAACTGTTGAAGCATTCGCAACAAAGGGCCAGAATTTGAAGCACTCATGAAAAGCAGTGAAGTTCACATAATGATAGGTACAAGAAGCTAGTTAAAACCTGAAATTGGCAGCAGTGAGATTTTTGGAGGAAATTTGAGTGTATATCGAAAGGATAGGCAAATGCAGATGGTGTATTTGTTGCAGTAGACAAGAAACACAAATCCACCGAGTTAGAAATTGATACTGTATGTGAGATTGTTTGGGCATAAGATGATAACTGAATCTTTCTATTGCCCACCAGACTCATCTCATGATGTAACCGAAAACATTAGGAAAAACCTGTTTACTTGTAGGTAAGTTCCAAAATCAAACAATAATCGTCAGTGGAGACTTTAATCATCCAACAATTAATATGGTAGTGGTAGGTGGTGGGTGTGACAAGACATCCTGTAAATCATTACTAGGTGCTTTCTCTGAAAACTACCTAGAACAGATAATTAGGAATCCTGCTTGTGATGAAAATATATTGCATCTAATGACAAAAAATAGACCTGACCTCTTTGACGATATCAGTGACCATGACACAGTTGGGGCAATAGTGATTACCAAAGAACAAAGGACAACTAAACAATATATGTTCATTAAACAAGGTAAAACCAGTTTTGTTATATGTCCATGAGAAACTTGAACTTTCAGCACAGGGCAGGAGCACTTAGAGGAACTATGGCTCAAGTTTAAAAGAATGGTTGACCATGCACTGGATAGATAAATACCCAGTAGAACAGTTCATCGCTAGAGGGAGCCTCCACTGTATACAATCACTGTAAAGAAACTTCTAAAAAAAACAGAGATTACTACATCATAGACATAAAACAAAGTGTAAATAGAGATGCTGAATGAAACGTGTTTGGCTGTCAAGAAAGCAAACTGTGATGCTTTCAATGATTACTGTAGCAGAATATTGTCAAATGATGTTTTGCAAAACCCATATAAAATCTGTTCATATGTAAAGACTGTTAATGGCATCAAAGCCAGTGTCCAGTTCCTAGTAAATGAGATGGGAACTGCAATTGTGGACAGCAAAGCAAAATCTGAAATGCTTAAACCTGTTTTGAAATGTTCATTTTCGAAGGAAAACCAAGGAGAGTTGCCCCAATTTAATCCTCATACGACTGAAAAAATGAATAAAATAAGTATTAGTGTCAGTAGTGTTGAGAAGCAGCTAATTGTTAAATTGAACAAAGCTCCAGGACCTGATGGAATCCCTGTCAGATTCTATACTGAATTTGTGGCATAATTAGCCCTTCTTCTAACTATAATCTCTTGAGCAAAAAACCGTGCCCAGTTCTAAAAAAAAAAGCACTGGTCACACTTGTGTACAGCAAGGGTAGAGGAAGTGATCCACAAAATTACCATCCAATATCCTTGACAGTGATTTGTTGCAGAATCTGAAAACATATCTTGTTCTCAAACACAATGAGGTATCCTGAAAAGAATAACCTCAATGCCAACCAGCATGAATTCCGAAAACATCAATCATGTGAAATCCAGCTCACACTTTTCTCACATGACATACTGAAAGCTGTGGATCAAAACAGTCAAGTAGATACAGTAGTTTTTTATTTCCAAAAAGCATTTGACTCAGTGCCACACATACGCTTATTGTCAAAAGTATGATCATATGAGGTATCAAGTGAAAGTTGTTTCTGGATTGAGGACTTTTTGGTAGGGAGGACACAGCACATTATCTTGGATGGAATTGTCATCAGATGCAGAAGTAACTTTAGGTGTGCCCCACGGAGGTGTGTTGGGACTCTTGTTATTCATATTGTATATTAATGACCTCAGGCTTTTTGCAGATGATTCAGTTATCTACAATGAAGTACATTATGAAAGAAGCTACATAAATATTCAGTCAGATCTTGACAAGATTTTAAAACTATACAAAGATTGGAAACTTGTTTTAAATGTTCAGAAATGTAAGACTGTGTACTTCACAAAACAAAAAAAATGTAGTATCCTGTGACTATAATAGCAGTGAGTTACTTTTGGAATTGTCCAGCTCATACAAATATCTGGATGTAACACTTTATAGGGATATGAAATGGAATTGTCACATAGGCTAAGTCGTGGACAAAGCAGGTGGTGGTCTTCAGTTTATTTGTAGAATTCTGAGGAAGTGCAATCAGTGTGAAATGTGTTTTATTCATCTCATGATGTACATTTGCAATCCATTTGGTTTGCATTTGGGAGACATGTCAAAAATTTATAATATAGTTACAATGACTTTTACATTAATAAATAATAGCACTACAATGAATAATAACACTATAAGGATATTTCTCGGAATATGTAACACATTGTATCCAGCTCAAATTTCCAGTTTGTCCTGCATGAATTCATTCACTGAGTAATAACACTTCACTGTCAGTATCTCATATAGCTTTCTTTTAAGTGAACCTAAATTAATCTGCATCAACTTGTTCCATTTTTAATAATTACAAATTTTCATTCCCCTTGGGCTTACAGTCTGAGGTGGTGGGTGGGGAGCAGTATCATGTGAGTGGACAAAATGGTTTCCCTCAAATAATTCATGTCTGGTGTACAAAAATATAATAATCTCATATATGTATAAGGATAGGAGAGTTAATATTTTAAGTTTTCTAAATAATGCTCGAGATGGTTCTTTGTGATTTGCATTGCACATATTTCGAATGATTTTTTTCTGTATTTTTAGTATCCGCACTATGTTTGTTGAGTTACCCCAAAAAACAATACCATACCTAATAATGGGTACAAAGTAGCTTGTACATGTTTCTTTTCTTGTGTCCATGTCAGTTGCAGTTGGTAATATTTGCACTGCAAATGCAAAGCTGCTCAGTTTATTTGCTAGGTATTCAATGTATGCCTCTCAGCTCAAATTTTTACCTACATTTAAACCTAAGAATTTGACTTAGTCAACTTCTTCTATATCTTGGTTGTTGTGTACAATCTTTATCTGGTCACATTTTGACTGTTTGGTTTTGAACTGCATCATGTGAGTCTTAGATATGTTTAGGTTCAACCTTTGGCTGAAACCAAGTTTCTATGGTACTGGGGTACTGATCACAGATGTGGGAATTTTTTCTGAATCCTGATCTTCCACTGAGACAGAAGTATCATCTGTGAACAGAACTGATGGGGAGCTGATATTTGATGGTAATCATTAACAAGAAGAGAAATAGGACTGGGCCTAATATGGAGCCTTGTGGAATTGCCTGAGGGTTCCCCCCCCCCAGTCAGAAAAATAATATGCGCCATTTGAAGAGATGCTAACTCTTTGCTTTTTCTATCTTATAAGTAGGATTTAAGCCATTGTGGGGCACTGCCAATAGTGCCATGCTTTTCACATTTGTAATCATGGTTTAGAGAATCAAACGCCTCTGTGAGGTAGCAGAAAATTCCTGTTATTTTTCTTGTCTAATGATGTACTTATTTTCTCAATGAAACTCTTTATTGCATCTGTGGCATTTTCCCCCTGCTGAAAACCAAACTGATTGTTTAGAAAAACAGAATATTTTGCAATGGAGTTTTGGATTTGTTCAACAGCAAGTTTTTTAAATATTTTAGATAGATCTGGGAGAATCAAGATTAGGCAATAATTACCCATGATCTCTCTTGACCAGTCCTTGAAGAGTGGTTTGACTTCAGCATATTTCAGTACCTATGGGAAACAGCCCTCTTGAAAACATTTATTTATTATTTGAGCTAGTGGGTTTGCAATTCTTTTGTGTACCACTTTAATAATTTTGGTGGGTATTCCATCCCAACCTGCAGATTTTTTGTTTCTTAATGTTGGAATAGAATTTTCTACATCCTCCACAGAAACTTTTAAGAATTTTATACAGTTTTCAGGGTTTTCACCTAGGCCAAAGGGATTTACTTTGTTGTGGTAATCTGTTACATCTACATCAGACTTTGCTACATTTACGAAGAATTCATTAAAGTTCTTGGACTTAGAGAATAGTATTTCCTACAATGTCAATTTTTGAAATTTCTTGGTTACAGGCCTTAACACCTAATTCAGATTTAATGACTAACCACACAGCCTTTGTCTTATTTTTATGATTTAAAATTAGCCTGTTATTTGCCAGTTGTTTTGTTGCCTTGACAACTTTTTTAAATATGGTTTTATAGAGTAGTAACATATTTAATTAAATAAACATCTTTACTATATCTTAGTTCTCTGTGCAGTTGCCTTTTCCTTACACTGGAAATTTTTATCTCCTGGGTAATCCACTTTAATTTATTTGTTACTTAATTGCTGCAGAGTCTAGGTGGAAATGTTTCATTAAAAACACCAAGAAAACTATTTAGGATTTTCTCAAAGTTTTCATCGCTTGAGTTACAGTGATTAAAACACCATGTTTGCTCTTTTAGCCCCTCACTAAATGTTAGCAAGTTTTCTTTGCTAAAGTTTGTGTTATAAAGTCTACAAAGGAAATTGCTTGCAAATCACTTGTGTGATTTGTTGTAGAATATTGCTAAAGTGTGTAGGACCCATTCCAAATAGGACTAACAGGGGATATTGCACATTTACAGAGAAGGGCAGCACAAATGTTCACAGGTTTGTTTGATTGGTGGGAGAGTGTCACAGAGATACTGAGAAACTGATCTGGAAGACTTTTGAATATAGATGTAAACTATCCCCAGAAAGTCCATTAACACAGTTGCAAGAATTGGCTTTAGATGATGATTGTAGGAATATACTACAATCACCTATGTATCGCTCTTATAGGTATCGTGAGAAAAAGATTAGAATAACTACTGCATGCACAGAGACAGTCAAACAGTCATTCTTCCCACACTCCATATGTAAATGGAACGGAAAAAAACCCCAATAACTGGTACAATGTGATGTACCCTCTGCCATGAGCCCTCAATGTTTTGCATGGAACAGATGTAGACGTAGATATAATGGTGCATTTATGCAGCCACCTCACTGCTTGCCAGCATGGCCCGGCAGTGATGAAACAAGCACAGTGAGTCTTATCAGCCCATTTAACTTGCACCATCACTGCTCACAATTATTCTCACCACATTATGATATCCAGTTGGTTTGTCTTCCGTGCTGTATTCCACTGTCGTATGCCCTGAAATTCAAGCCATGATTGGTTGTTTCCAGGTCACTTCCAGCAGTGCCATGTTTGAGTCTGTTAGCTATGTGAGTAGCTGCAGGGCAATTACTCCTGATGAGCTGGGAGACTGCAGTGTAAATGTAACAAGGCTCCCAGTATGCACTGAGGTGTGATGTGCCAGAAACAAGGCTGCAGCATGCATGTACCATTAGGGGATGTGAGAAAGATTTGATGAAGGCTTTTGTAGTGGTGGTGGATAGTGGTAGTCCGAGGTGGGAGTATGGTGTTAACAAGTTGGCTAGTTTTGTGAGATGCTGTTGTGCTTGCTGCTCTAGCTCCTGGAGTACAAGTGTTTCAGTTTGAGAGATGAGATGCAGAAATTTGGAACTGCGAAGCAGGAGAATTTTATGGAAGGAGAGAAGTTATTGCTAGGTGGTATGGATGTGATTTATATGTTTTGCAGGACTAGGTTCGTGAGGGCTATTGGACTGGCAGAATTTGAACAGATAGAGGTCATTGTGGAAGGAGAGGTTTTAACCAGAGATGGGTAATTTAAAGGTCACAGCATTACAGGATGTCCTTTTAGTAAACGTTACCTGCAGACTCGATCTGGTGGTGGTGTTTATATAGACACATGTAAGAATAATTAGTGGAATCAGCAATTAAATTTTACTGAATAATCATACAAAGATTAAATTTATTAGTGATGTTATTCCACTGAACAAAATAATAATTTTGTTTAACTGTGTGTTAGACAATTGTAAAAGTAACAAAGTTCGATGTACTATTTGACTGATACTAGTTCTCAGAACCTCTATTTTCCTGATTTTAATTTCTTAGTCAGCGCCTTATTTGAATATCAAAATGTGCATTGTGGGTTAGAAAAAATAGGGCAACAAAAGTATGACATCAAATCTGGGAATTAAACAAGCTTAAATGTTCAGATGATAAAAGTATTTTCATATGAATCAAAACATTAGTTGTGACTAATTTGATAGTTAGAAAAAATATATTTCTTGTTGTAAAGAGGGAAATTAGAGATTTAGAATGAACTATGTCTTTTTCTAAACAGTTATTAACTCACAACATTTTTACTGCCACATGGCCTGTGGATATAGTAAATTATGGTACTGATTTCTCTTCAAAGAAAAGAATTCATGTAATACTAAATGTACCTTTTGAATCAGCTTAGCTTAGATAAATTATTAGATGACAAGCCTTAATAAAATATTACCTAAACACAGATTTCAATATTTTCTGTAAATCTGATATGGTAAGTACCACTATATTATAAGAAACAAGAAAAAGTTATCTAAGGAGTAGAATTGTAGAAAATAGAGTAATTCCACTTTGCAACATTTCAAACTTCAGATTTGCAGACACGGATGGGCAGATCATATGGGAGATATTTTTTAGTGTGTATGGGATAGTATCAAAATGCAGTTACTGTGGCCTTGGGCTTGATATGGTCAGATGTTTGTATGGAGCCACTAGAAATGTGAAAGTCAGTATCCTGAGGCATGCTGGGTAGAAGAGGATCAGGTGAACTGGATGGGAGATCACATTATGGTGTTGTGAAGGAATGAGGCCCCATTGAGATATCATCAGTGAACCTGACCCAGACAAGGGGTTTCAAATTTTGTATGGCTAGATAGGCTTCTTGTAGATGGCCCATAAACGAGTTAGTACATGAGGGTGCCACGTAGTTGCTCATGGCCATGTTGTGTATTTGTTTATGTAGCCTCCTCAAAGATGAAAAGAGTTATGCATAAGGATGCAGTTTTTCAGGTGCTTAAGGAATAAGCTGATGAGTTTACAGTTGGTAAGCAATAGGAGAGGTAGTGCTGAGATAGCAGTAACCCTGTGGACATGGGGATGCATTGGTGTTTGGAGAGGTGGCATCAACAGTCACTAGTAGGAAATCAGGATGTAAATGGGTTGGTATGGCATAGAGATGGTGATGAACCAGTTTATGTCTTTGATATTGGAAATTAGGCTGTGGTCATTGGGTAAACAAGATCAGATATTCATATGTGAGAGGACAGGGACAAGGTACAATGAGGCAACTGGAATGGTAACATTTATGGATCTTGGTAAGTAGGTGTAGGGTGGGGGTGTGAGAGTTTGTTGGGGTGAGCAGTGCTATGTATTTAGGGGAAATATTTTGGCATGGGTGTAGGGAATGCAGGAGGTGTCAGAATCTATGCTATACTTTTGGGCTTGTAGGTAGAAGAGTCAGGCAGCAGGCAGAGGTGCATGCAGTCAAGTAATCAGGTTTACACTTAAATAATTTGCAAATATTTTGCAGAACAATTTAGATATATATTGCTGACAAGTGTTCTTCATTCAAGAGTTAATATCACCTCTTCCAAGCCTTTCTTTCAGCAGTCCATGCAGTGTTGGAATTTCCATGATACGCGAGGTTTAAACTAACACATACTGTCATACACAAAAATGCAAACCTGTGTGTTATTTGAAGCATGTACAAAAAACATCAAAAAACAACACATTTACATTTATAGATGATGAGGGCACAGAAAACTTTGCACCTCTAACTCTTGAGGGGAAAAAATCCTGAATTTAGCTCTGCAAAAGTTCAGTACCCTCACCCTTGTCAACCCATATAAATGTGTTACTATTTCTTAAGTAATCTAATTCAGACATTAAATATTTTAATAGGAATTTTTCATTATATTGGAACATAGTTCATATTTAGATTCATTTTTCATTAATCAAATACCCTTCTACTTAAAACATTCAAACCAGTTTGCTTTGCTTTACTTCTTAAAAACTACAAGTTCAAATTACATACCGAGCTGAATAGCACAGTGGTTACCACACTGGATTCACATTCAGGAGGACAATGGTTCAAACCCAAGTTTGGCCACCCTGATTTAGGTTTTCCATGATTTCCGAAATCACTTAAGACAAATGCTGGGATGGTTTCTTCGAAAGTGCACAATCACTTTTCTTCTCCATACTTCCCTAATCCAAGCTTATGCTTCATCTCTAGTGGCATCGATATTGATGGCACATTATACGCAAATCCCCTTCCTCTTTCTTCAAATTACATGAGGTACATATAAACATTTTTTTGTATCATCTTTTCTTTGTTTCTTTTCAAGTTGATTGACCATAAAGGCATCAGTAAAAACAGTTTTGTAATTGAATCAGTTCTGTTAATATGAAAATTATGTCTATGTATTGAAATTACTTGTTTTAAAATATATGTAGATACTAAATGTAACTAGATTCTACTTGACCTACCTGTAATATCTCATCTATAACAATCTTTCAGTTATTATAACAACGTAGCCTACTGACCTTTCAACATAGTACGTTTATGTCATCCATTTCATGTATATACTTCCCGTTATTATACTTCCCAAAATAAATTCAGAAAAATGTAAATTTCACCTTTTGGTGCTAAGACAGAATGTCTCATTCAGAAGCTACTTGAGCATTCCATCCAATATATAGACTAGCCACAAATAATGTTCATTAACTGATAGCACCACTTGCTTAATCTTACGTCATTTAGCTAAGTCAGGGTAATCAGTTAGCTTGACTTCTTACACTGAGTTAAGCTAACCTCCCAAAAATAAAAATAAAAGTATATAAGTATATACAAACCGAAATATTATTATTACCATTTCTAGAGGACTCTATCTGAGCACATTCTAACCATATTAATATACACCACATTGGTGCTCACCCCTTAAAGGGTAAACCAAAATTGGCCTCTAAACCAAAGTACAAATTTCTCTACCTCTCTCACTATGCCTTGAGTATATTATGTGTGCCCCAAAAATACTCACTTCCTCAAATGTGGCCCAGGTGAGCTAAATGGCTGGGCACCCCCATTTGGAGCTAACTAATAATAAATTATGTAGTTATTTGGTTTGTATCTTTTGGCACTGAAATAAATTTCCTTGACTAATTTTCTTTCTCAATTGAAGAGTGTTTGAAAAATTGACTTTGTAAATGGATATTCTCAAAACCACTTCTCTCTCTTAACTGACAAAATTAATTGCAATTGAGAAATCACTTCAAAGTATATTGCACAGTGAAGGGACAACACCCACCGGGTTTTAACACAGTGGATCCCATGGAAAGTCTGTCGTGAAGCACTGATTGCACCCCTATCTGCTGTTGCTGTGTGTCATGAGCATTGTCCATTTGTTTTGTAGTACTTTTGGTTGTTTGCCTACTGTGCCGCCTTGCTGCAGCATATAGCAACAGCTTCTTGCAAATTTCGAGGCTGCTAGTCACTGTTAGAGGATTGCTACTGTGTACTCTGTCAATTCATTTCTTAACAAGACTTGTCGTAGGCAGAGCTTACACCCAAGAAAGTCCAAGTGCTTGCAGTTCTTCTATTATTACTTTTGAAATGCTGTTAATTTTGGTTGAATTTTGCTTTAGAAAAATTTTATCTTTCGTCACTGTGTTGAAATGCTTCTTGTCATTTGATATTGCTGTCACAGGTTGTTGTATCACATTTAATGGCTTGTGTATTTATCCTTTTCTTGATTTTCTTGACAACAGCTTGTTGATTATTCTCACCAAGAGAAATCCACTTTTATTTCTCCTTGCAGATAGTTAGTATTCCGACTTGTATTCAGTTCTAAATCTACACCATTATATAAATTTTTGGTGTGATAAATAATCATTTATACTACTTGCAAATTATGTTGTTTCTTCCAAGAGTAAAAATCGAATACACGTAAAACACACAACATATTCACAGTGTTTCAATATAAATGTCATTAAACTTCTTAAGATGTTACTTAAAGTTCAATCTCTATTTGTATTATTCACTCTAAGTTGTAGCAACGTCTGTAGTTAATTTTATTTCATACTATTGCCTAGCCCTGTTCAGTGTATGACAGTATGTATATACTATGTGACCAAAAGTATCTGGACACCCCCAAACACATACATATTTCATATTAGGTGCATTGTGCTGCCATTTATTGTAACATACTCCATATCAGTGACCTCAGTAGCCATTAGACTGGTGAGAGAGCAGAATGGGGCACTCCGCAGAACTCGCGGACTTCGAACACGGATGGGTGATTGGGTGTCACTTGTGTCACATGTCTGTATGCGAGATTTCCACACTCCTAAATATCCCTAGGTCCATTGTTTCTAATGTGATAGTGAAGCATCTACAGGCCGACCTCTTCTGTTGACTGACAGAGATCGCCGTCTGTTGAAGAAGGTCATAATGTGTAATAGGCAGACATCTATCCAGACCATCACACAGGAATTCCAAACTGCATCAGGATCCACTCCAAGTATTATGACCATTTGACGGGAAGTGAGAAAAGTTGGATTTCATGGCCGAGTGGCTGCTCATGAGCCACACATCATGACAGTAAATGCCAAACAATGCCTCGCTTGGTGTAAGTAGCATAAACATTGTACAATTGAACAGTAGAAAAATGTGTGGAGTGACGAAACACAGTACACAATGTGATGATCTGATGGCAGGGTGTTGGTATGGTGAATGCCCGGTGAACATTATCTACCAGCGTGTGTAGTGCCAACAGTAAAATTCGGAGGCATTGGTGTTATGGTGTGGTCGTATTTTTCTTGGAGGGGGCTTGCAGCCGTTGTATTTTGTGGCACTATCACAGCACAGGCCTACATTCATGTTTTAAGCACCTTCTTGTTTCCCACTGCTGAAGAGCAATTTCAGGATGGCCATCACATCTTTCAACATGATCTAAGACCTGTTCATAATGCACGGCCTGTGGCGGAGTGGTTACACAACAATAACATCCCTGTAATGGACTGTCCTGCACAGAGTCCTGACCTGAATCTTACAGAACACCTTTGGTATGTTTTGGAACTCCGACTTCATGTCAGGCTTCACTGAACGACATCGATACCTCTTCTCAGCGTTGCACTCCATGAAGAATGGGCTGCCATTCCCCAAGAAATCTTCCAGCACCTGACAACGTTTGCCTGGGAGACTGGAATCTGTCATCAAGGCTAAGGGTGGACCAACACCATATTGAACTCAAACATTACCAGTGGAGGACACCATGAGCTAGTAAGTCATTTTCAGCCAGGTGACTTGATATTTTTGATCACATAGTATATGTAATCATGTAGTCTGCTATCAGTAATTCGTAAAGAAATAGTGAACTATTCATCAGTCTTGAGTAACACAGTCACGAAGAAAATGTTCTTCAAAAATATGTTTCTTCTCTTTTAAATGTTTGATTCTACTTAATACGTTAGTTTTTCTCTGCTAATCATTGAACCGAAATTCTTTGCTGCACAGTCAATGTCTGAGTGTGTATTTGGTGACAAAAGTGTACTAAAATCCTATTTAGAACTTCTTCATTTTTTTGTATCATATTTTCATTTTCAGTCTGAAATTCTATCAGTCCAGATTCATATCTTACTCCAGGGTTGCCACATGAGAGGGTTTCTGCAAATTTATGTTAAAAAAAAATTAATTAAACAAATTGCCTATCGCGATTGCGGTTTATTGTATCGCGACATTGCTGCTCGCATTGGTTGGAATGCAATGACTGTTAGCAGAATATGGAATCGGTAGGTTCAGGAGGGTAATACGGAACGCCGTGCTGGATCCCAACGGCCTCGTATCACTCGCAGTCGAGATGACAGGCATCTTATCCGCATGGCTGTAATGGATCGTGCAGCCACATCTCGATCCCTCAGTCAACAGATGGGGACGTTTGCAGGACAACAACCATCTGCACGAACAGTTTGACGACGTTTGCAGCAGCATAGACTATCAACTCGAATACTGTGGCTGCGGTTACCCTTGACGCTGCATCACAGACAGGAGCGCCTTTGATGGTGTACCCAACGACAAACCTGGGTGCACGAATGGCAAAACGTCATTTTTTCGGATGAATCCAGGTTCTGTTTACAGCATTGTGATGGTCGCATCCGTGTTTGGCGACATCATGGTGAACGCACTTTGGAAGCGTGTACTCGTCATCGCCATACTGGCGTATCACCCGGCGTGATGGTATGGGGTGCCATTGGTTACACATCTCGGTCACCTCTTGTTCGCATTGACAGCACTTTGAACAGTGGACGTTACCTTTCAGATGTGTTACGACCCGTGGCTCTACCCTTCATTCGATCCCTGCGAAACCCTACATTTCAGCAGTATAATGCACGACTGCATGTTGCAGGTCCTGTATGGGCCTTTCTGGATACAGAAAATGTTCAACTGCTGCCCTGGCCAGCACATTCTCCAGATCTCTCACCAATTGAAAACGTCTGGTCAATGGTGGCCGAGCAACTGGCTCGTCACAATACGCCAGTCGCTACTCTTGATGAACTGTGGTATCGTGTTGAAGCTGCATGGGCAACTGTACCTGTGCACGCCATTCAAGCTCTGTTTCACTCAATGCCCAGGCGTATCAAGGCCGTTATTACGGCCAGAGGTGGTTGTTCTGGGTACCGATTTCTCAGGATCTATGCACCCAAATTGCGTGAAAATGTAATCACATGTCAGTTCTAGTATAATATATTTGTCCAATGAATACCGTTTATCATCTGCATTTCTTTTTAGTGTAGCAGTTTTAACGGCCAGTAGTGTAAATCATTTCTTTCAGGTGCAGCCCGTTTTTTTCATTCGGTACCTATAACATCCATCGTAAATCTCTTCTTCTGCGCCGTGTCGACGAACTGGTCGCTGCGATATAAAAAACTTATAACTAACTTAAAAACTAATTGAGTTTGGTAGCTCATAGGCCACGCGTATACTCGGTCATCACATTCGTTCGCAGACGTTTTTCATATTTCATTCTTATTTGTTAATATATTTATTTACATGCATTTGTATTACTTTTATTTATTTACCCTGCAAAGAAATTTACTTTGACATTTCCTACGGCATCTTATCTTTTTGATAGCTAACAAGTCCAGCATGTTTCGTTGTAATGATTTCTTTTAATTCTAGTTGCATTGTATATATCTTACTTAGTACTGATGCAATTTCACATGTTGATACAAATGTAATATTATGTTCTTTCATTCCCTTAAAGTAAATATAGTTGTTGCGTGTTATTATTTTTGAGCGCGCACAGCTGACTCGTACGCTGCTCCAGTTTGCATTTCGCTTCGTGTGAAGCTGTGTTTTTACTGTTCCTTCTAGTCAAATGTTTGTCTTTGCTTACAAAACAAGAAAATTATTTGAGTTTATAGACGTTTAATTTAAAAATACGCATAACAAAAATTTTTACTTATAAAACTATGACATTTACTTATAAGACTATTTTATACACATCTCTACAGGATGGAAGACCCCAAGAACAGCAAGAAAACTTTTCAATATTATAACAAAAAGTAAATGCGGCATAGAATGGCGGAGAGAGGTCCAGAAGGATCTGCAGCAGATCAACATAAAAATCTCGAAGACTGCACTGAGTGCAGTAATAAGATCGCAAATGTGGAACTGAGGAAATAACATCGCGCTCACCTGGTAAAATAAATGGACAGAAGAACGGAAGAAGAAACATTGGTTCAAACGGCTCTGAGCAATATGGGACTTAACATCTGTGGTCATCAGTCCCCTAGAACTTAGAACTACTTAAACCCAACTAACCTAAGGACATCACACACATCCATGCCCGACGCAGGGTTCGAACCTGCGACCTTAGCGGCCACGCGGTTCCAGACCGAAGCGCCTAGAACCGCACGGTCACACCGGCCGACAAAGAAACGTTCTGAGAGGACGAAGAGCTTTTGTGGAGCAAAGACGAAAAACGCCAAGAGATGAAATTATGAATTCCAGTTCAATCGCTCTCCTAAAGGGAAATAATCATTATAATAATAATAATAAAAACTATGACATTACTTATATTTTATGACAAAAAAAACTGCTGTGATACTGTGTCACTACTCGTGAAAAACCTTTAAGTCATACACCAACCTATAAGTTCCAGGATAAGGTATTTTTGCAATAATATAGGGCCCTGAGTAAAGTAATTGCCATTTATTATTTAGCTTACCGACCTTTGTCGAGTTGGGATGTGTTCTCAAGAGGACTCGATGCCCTTCGAAAAAATGTGTAACTCGTTTTAACTTCTATTCTCTATAGCGTAATTACCGCCTGCTTGATTTTATCCTGTAAAGCTAACTCTTTAGTAGGTAATTTAGATATGGGTGATTCCCATTCGTCAGTTTGCTTTGTGTTAAACGTAAGTTCATTGGGAGTGAAACCTATGGAAGAGTGGGGGATATTGTTTGCTATTTGCATAAATGGAGTCACGTATTCAGTCCATCGTGAATGCTTATTATGAGTGTATGTTCTTATAAATCCATTGAATTCGTTAAACCCCCTCTCAACGGGACTTGCTTCTGGGTGGAAAAAACTTCCCAAGATGTGTTTAATGTCCTGTGTATTCATGACTTGTTTCCATTTTCTTCCTGCGAAATAGGCTGCATTGTATGTTAATATTACTTTGGGTTTCCCTACTCGTCGTAAATAATCATCTTCAATTCTCTTTATGATGCTACTGGCTGTAGAGGTTTTGATAGCATAAAATATTTTGTAAAAATATCATAAAGAGCTGTTATGTATTAGACACCACCTTCTGCTCTGGGATATGGCCGTGCGATATCCAGAGAAACCATTTCCAGTGGAGCTTTGGTTAGTATGGGATGTAGTTCTGTAAACTTTGACATATTGGATGGTTTTGTTCTTTGGCAAATAGCACACTTTTTTAATATTTGCGAAACACGTCCTCGTAAATTAGGAAAGTAGCAAAGTTTGGAAATCTTGTCTGTACATTTTGTTACTCCGTTGTGCCCCATACTTCGTGTGTGTATGTTTGATAAATTCGTGTATATATTCCTCTGGAAGGCATACACACCAATGGTTAGAACCTTAGTGCTCCCGGTGAAACAAAACGCCTTTGTATAACTGATACCATTTACTTACCTTATGGTTTGTATTCTGGTTGAAATTTTTTATTACCTTTTTCCACCTGTTGTCTTGGTGTTGTATCATTCCCATCTGTTTACAAAATTTTTTGTAGTTTGATTTTTTTGTATTACTTTGCATCAACAATGTTCGAATTTCTGAATCGTGTTCAGACAGTTATAGAATTGTACGAACCATGTTTGAAAATCTGATTTGCCCCCATCACTTATAAGGTCTGTCGCATGGGGCTCAACTACGACCGGGTTTTCCTGTGGTGTAGTCTGATCTACTTCGGTACACCGGACAATTTCAGTCAGTGTGATTGTTTCCCCAGTGTGTATCATTTCCAGTTTGCGACATGCTTTCTCGTGTGTTCCTATGGCTGTAGTGAATTGTTGGCGTATTGTGATTTTGCTGGGCTAAATTTGGCTGCGGTACGGCGTGCGGCATGGTATTGTTGTTGCCTCGAGCCGACCTTTCAAACAGTTGACTGTTTTTATTTACACGTGCATAGTTTTGAGAGGAGGGATTGAAATTAGCTTGTGGATGGTAATCATTCCTGTTATGCGTAAAGTTTTGTTTAAATCTCTTGTTCCTGCCATTTCTATTCCCGTATCCATTACCACGGTTAATGTATCCTTGCGGTTGCGCGTACCAGCCTTACTGTATATTCGCGTCTGACTTTTTGTATTGACCATTCTATTTATGTTGTTGTGGTGTTTGGCTGTATGACGCCCTATTTGTTATTACTTTCTCTTCATATATTAGATCGATTGAATCTAAAATGGATAGAAAAAAATATTCTGTGTCGTGTCCGGGCGTAGTAATTAATTTCTCACGAATGTGTGATGGCAGACGACTTTTTAAAATTTTTAAAACATCAGCATGAGAAATAAGATTTGTCCAGTAACGTGTTTTATTGAGATACTTCTCAAGATAACCTCGCAAGCGACCATATTTCCTATTAAAAGGGGCGGGGTTAAAAACCTCTCGCCCAAGTCTCTCCTGTACGGCTTCTGACCAGTATTTGTCAAGAAATGCCCTTTCAGATTGTAAATATGTGGCACAACGCCCAGCTACTTCGGTCGCCCACAAAAGTACATCGCCTTGCCAAACCAGATCTTTGTGCTTCCGTCCAATTTCTAGGAAACGCATGTCGAAAAGCACTAATAAATACAACAGGATTCATCTTCTTACCTTCACTCGAAAACATTGGGAATTGACAGTATCTTTTAAAGACCTTCTTCAGCAAATATAGTGGACAAGCAGTTTGCATTTTGTGCTATGTTTACATAGCTGTCATAATTATTTACATTTCTCATAGGTACTGGTTCTGGTGTTATGCTCTGTAAACTTACTCTCTGCGTTCTGTCATTACTACTGGCATTGCTTGTAGGCTTTTCAATGATCTATGTGCATACATTACTTTGGTTTGCTGTGGCTTTGTTTATATGTACAACTTATGTCTCTGTATCACTTTCACTTAAGTAGTTGCATATCCTGTGCTCTGTACCTAGCAAATTGGAGTTCAGTTTGTCGATAATATCATTTTCCTTTTGCTGAATAACTTTTTCAACTACACCATTAATTAATCTACATTCCTTCACTACCTTTTCCGCTATGGTACTGGTTTTGCCCAAAGTACCTGCTTCAGCTTTTGAAATTACATCAGATAATTTTTCATTAATTTTGTCTCTTTCCTTTTTGGCACAGACTGATTCGATATCAAGTGATGCTACTTTTAAAGTGAGGTCATCAATAGCTATTGGTATATTTTCGTAATCCTTATGGAGTTTGTTCACTACAGTAGAGATGTTCTTTACTGTGGAAGTTAACTGTGTTTGTGTAGCATCCAAGTTTGTGTGTGTGTCTTCAATCGCTTTTATTTGTTGCTCTACTGTATCATTCTGCTCGTTAAGAGCGTCTAATTTCTGTTTTATTTCCGTAATGTCATTGTTTACTTCGGAAAGTACATCTTTATTAAGCTGTTTTCCCATGTCTCTAAATTTTACATTCATTTCCTAGCGAAAATTCTTTGTCAAATCACTGATCTGTTGTGTGACTGTATCCAGTTGCTCTTGTTTTATGTTGTTTATGTCTTGTGTGATTATGGTAAGGGTTTGTGACAGGCTGTCAAATTTTGTATTTATGTCTGTTCGCAAATTGGTGTTTGTACTTTTTATGTCTGCTTGCAACTTGGTGTTTGTATTTTTTATTTCGGTGCTCAAGCTGTCAAGGTTTTCAAGAATCGCGGCAAGTGCGGTATTTTGATTGCTATCTAATATACATTGGTTTTAACAACTGTACTTTGTAAATGAACATGTGATGGGTGACGGTAAAGTGTCGTCAAAAATTATGTCATGTGCGCTCTCTATCTTTTCCTGTGCGAGCAGAATGTTGCTCGCTGACATACGTGATGCAGTTTCATCGAATGTCATCAACTTATCATCAAAGTTAGAGCTCTGTGAAAGCTCACTAGCAATTGTCTCTTCGGTTATGTTCATCTCTGAACTACTTAACACGTCTAAGCGTGGAAGGCATGGCGCTGGTATTTCAGATGTTCTGTCTTGCAATTGTACGCCATCTCGGCTAATTTCGTTTTTTCCATTGTCAACAATAATGGAAACTGATTTTTATGCCATTTTGATTGAATGTCAAAAATTAATTTTGGAAAACAGAAATTTGAAATACTTTATTTTTGTAAATTTAAACATACGATTTACGTGTTGTCAAGCGTTAATTGGCTACTTTTATGACGAATGAAATGTTATGACACAAAAACTTCAAACTTTTTTCTCTCTAATCATTACGTAAAATTACTGAAAAATTCACTACACTACATTTTGGAAGGGAAATTACGGAAAAGGATGTCTAATTACTACGCAGGAAACGCTACCAAACATAGCTAAGCAAGGGGTTGCGTAGCGGTCCTACCTTTGCTGCGATGAAACGAACAGTGTGTTTCCAAAATTTTCCGTGAATTCCGGTTTCATTTTTGATTCCCTTCTGAATTGGTTACTTTATCCACAATAATTTCTGGTTCTGGTTATTTTGGTCCCAATTGTGATGTTGCACATGAGAATTTGAAAATAATTAGTACATCCAAAAAAATTTCATACAATCTCATAAATAATTTTGAATAATTTACACAACTGGTTTCATGGCTTTCTCAATGTCCTGACACCAGGTCGTCAGTTGTGGAAATTTATATTTAATAAAATATAATATAATTAATTAAACAAATGATTTTTTCACACTTTTTATCATTTTGATTTCTTATAGATTTTTAACTGACTGCAATGTCCTTCACTTTTAACTGTATTCGTTTTGTTGTTGAGATTTACACAAGTTCGTTAAATGATTCTGCTTCTGCCATAATTAGTTCTCATTCTTCACTGTGTGTAGAATATTGATTCTTAATCGGACTTACTCTTCTGATGCAGACAGCTACACTGAAATGACATTTGGATAATGCACGGAAGAAAAGAAAACTTTCGTGGTTTTGCACAAGCTCTCAGACTTCATATTTTCATAAAATTATTATTCAGACAACATACCGTATAACAAGAAATACGTCTTCTCGCCACGAGAACAAACGACAGAGTCTCCCTAATAATTGTAAAAACAAGAAATTGAAAATAGTCTCCATCATTTGTTTTTCGCTTTCCGGCCTAGCAAAATATCTCTTTCCCGCCGCTTACAGTGGCCACGCTAGTGTTTATTGTCATTGATAATAACTTTTATCATAGCATGTCAGGGCTTTTCCTTTATGTACCTATACAGGCTCTCGATGGGAAAATCGTAAAATAGCCTTGATGTATAATTATTTTCAGTATATTCCTTATTACTATACTCTTTCTTATAACTGAGTGAAGTGTTGTAGTAGTTAGCACACTGGACACGCATTTAGGACGACAATTCAAATCTGTCTCTGGCCATCCAGATTAATTTTTCTGTGATTTTCTCATATTGCTCCAGGCAAATGAAAGGATGGTTCCTTTGAAAATGAATGGCCAGTTTCCTTCCCCATCCCTGGAACAATGCGAACTTGTGCTCCAGCTGTAATGGCTTTGATGTTGACGGGACATTAAACCCTAATCTTCCTTCCTTGTTTATTTTGTGAATAGTTGTCCACTGGAGTATATAACCATGATTGTCTATTAAAAAATCATATACAATCATGTTTTCGGTGTGGATATCAGATTTAAATTAAAATGATTTGCAGATATTTTATGGAACATTTTAGATATACATTGTGGATAAACATTCTTCAATGAAGAGTTAACATTAGATATTCTGAGGCTTTACTTCAGCAGTCTGTGCAGTGTTGGAATCTCCATGATGTATTTGTCATGGTGCAAATGTGTCTGCTTGTAAACTCCTAACCACCTCTGCTCTACCCAAGGAGCACCTGAAACAAATCATAATAATAGAATATTAACTAACATATCATATGCAAAAATGTGGATTTGCATATTATTTGATGCATATACTTAAATATAAAAATAATAAATAACATAGGATTGGTGGGGTACATGTGTAACAAATAAAATATCAAAAGAAAAAAAGTCTACATTTGCCTGAGACAGACGAAAAAATGTACATAATCACCCTATGGATTTGTGTGTCTAAAGCTGCAAGTCATACGAGGATGGGGGAATGGGTGGGCACAGGGGAGGGGGGGTGGAGGGGGGTAATTTGGACAAAATTTCACTTTTTAAAAAAATTCTACATTCCTTCCTACCTGATTTCAGTTACTTTTAACACATTTTAAGGTTGTCCATTATTATGAATAAGTGATAAGAATTAAAATAATGAATTTTATGTATTAAAGGTCATTTTTTATTTTCTAACAAATTAAACTGCAAATTTTTAAAGTTTTAAATAAAAATATTAGAAAAGAAGCAAAACAAAGACATTCTACTAAAAGATCAAAACCAGTTTTCTTCAACATTAAGTTCCAAACACTTCAAACATTGTCCATAAAGTTACAATGGCCTACAAATCTAAAGGATGTAATCTCCAAAAATAAACATCCCTCTCTTATCAAGTGGTGTAGGAATTAATCACAAACCTTGGTCTTTTTGTACTGAGTCTTCATCAGGGATATTAGGATACACAAATACATTTCTGCTGTTCACAGTGGGCACAAGGATTTCACACATACTTCCCTTGCACCAACATTTGTGGCCACTCCAACATGTTTCCTTGTATTCTCCTTGTTTCCGGAGTTGTATTTATAGTCTGCAATAAGAAAAGCCTCTTCTCTCAGCAGCAAACCTTCACTGGATGATGGGCCATTTTCACTACTGCTAGAAACGCTACCACTTGTTTCTGCGCTGTTTTCATTTTCCTGTAAGACACATCCCATAACTGATTTCCTAGGAGGAACGTCTATTTTGCAGCAGTGGGAACTACCATTCTTATTTGGAAGATAATGAACTTATTTGAGTATCTCTTTGATACTTTAAGTCGATGCATCTGTGTTGCTTTGCTTGCACTCCTCATTATCGTCTAATTTCCACAAGACATGCTCTGGATCAAATGAGATTAGGCTTGTGGTGCGAAATCCACTCTTTATGTTTTCAGTAGAGTTTTATGAAATCTTAATGAGTCTCTGCTTAAGAAGAGATGGAGAAGCATCCTGGGTAATGGTCCTGCGAGTGTACTTCTTCCATTCAGTTAATATGGCTCACCACATTGCTTTCATTGATCTGAAGAAGCTTACAATGTGCTGTTAGAGGAGGTGGGTGCTATTAGGGGGAAGGAGAATGAGTCAAATATTGTCCCACTCACACTCTTCAATACTGTGTAGAGACACATGAATGGATAAGTTGTTCCTAGTCTTCACTGTTGGCCCATTTTGTTTCTTCAAATAGGGCAAAGCAAATGTAAAGAACCAGTTTTCAAATATCGGTAGATCAAACCATCCACTCTTATTCCTATTGAAATAGGTTCCTTGTGGGCCACCTTCTTGCCACATGTCCTGCAAATGCTCATATTTATAGAGGACATATGGAGGGAGCACTGACACTTTCTGCCATCGTTATCGAAACACTAGATTTCGATGAACACATCACTTTGCCGGCTGTGGTGGCCAAGCGGTTAAAGGCGCTACAGTCTGGAACCGCGCGGCCGCTACGGTCGCAGGTTCGAATCCTGCCTCGGGCATGGATGTGTGTGATGTCCTTAGGTTAGTTAAGTTTAAGTAGTTCTAAGTTCTAGGGGACTGATGACCTTAGAAGTTAAGTCCCATAGTGCTCAGAGCCATTTTTTTGAACACATCACTTTCTTAGCATGCTTACTCCACCGTTCTGTAATTATCTGCTGCTTGCCTGGATCATCTGACATGTTGCTTTCATAGTTGATTATGTTGTTACATTGGAGATTTTCCAGCATTGGATTTGTATTGGAAAAATACTTCTTTACTGTCCTTTTGTTCTGTTCCATGTGAGCTCCTTTAATATTTTCGCTGAAGCAAACGGAGAGATCTACTGAATGCCACTTTAGGAATTAGTTTTAGGGGATGTCAAACAATGGAAAATCTATGCTGGAATGTGACAATATTATGAGAAGGAAAGTTGCTACGCACCATATAGCGAAGATGCTGAGTCGCAAATAGGCACAACAAAAAGAGTTTCACACTTAAAGCTTTCGGTCAAAGGCCTTTATCAACAATAGACACACAAATTCACACACACACACACACACACACACACACACACACACACACACACACACACACACGACTGCAGTCTCAGGCAACTGAAACCACAGTGCGAGCAACAGGACCAGTGCATGATGGGAGTGGCGACTGGGTGGGGGTAAGCAGGAGGCTGGGGCAGGGAGGGGGACAGATCTCATGGCTCACCCCTGTAGTAGACCTAGATACAAGACCTCTCTCATACAGCCTCCCACCACCACCACCTACTTCACTCTGATCACTAACACCACCTGTCTCATTAAAGGCATGGCTACCTGTGAAACAATTCATGTTGTCTTCAAGCTAAGCTGCAACCACTGTGCTGCATTCTGTGTAGGCAAGACATCCAACAAGTTGCCTGTCTGCATGAATGGTCAACGACAAACTGTGGCCGAAAAACAAGTGGATCATCCTGTTGCTGAACACACTGCTAAACGTGATATCCTTCATTTCAATGACCACTTCGCAGCATATGCCATATGGATCCTTCCCACCAACACCAGCTTTTCTGAAATGCACAGGTGGGAACATTCCCTGCAATACATCCTATGTTCCCATAACCCTCCTGGCCTAAAGCTTTGTTAGTTGCTGTCGTCACCCATCCAGCCCCTTCCCTGCTCCCATGCCAGCACTACTCAGTCATCATTGCACCACCACACGCAGTCCTTTTATTTTTGTTTATTTTTTCTCTCTCTCTTTTCCTCTCTATTTATCTCCTTTTCCGCTACTCCCCCATTCCTCCCCACCACTCCCCTGCCCTCCACCTGACCTGCAGCATTTCAATGTCTGCCATCGCCATCATACTATGCACCCCCTCCCTGCCCCAGCCACTTCCTTACTCCCACCCAGTCGCCACTTCCACCATGCACTGTTGTTGCTGCTCACAGTGTGGTTTCCGTTGCCTGAGACTGAAGTCATGTGTGTGAGTTGCGTGTGCGGTGTGTGTGTGTGTGTGTGTGTGTGTGTGTGTGTGTGTGTGTGTGTGCGCGCGCGCCGGCTCGTGTGACCGTCCGGTTCTAGGCGCTTCAGTCTGGAACCACGTGACTGCTACGGTCGCAGGTTCGAATCCTGCCTCGGGCATGGACGTGTGTGATGTCCTTAGGTTAGTTAGGTTTAAGTAGTTCTAAGTTCTAGGGGACTGATGACCACAGAAGTTAAGTCCCATAGTGCTCAGAGCCATTTGAACCATTTTGTGTGTGTGTGTGTGTGTGTGTGTGTGTGTGTGTGTGTGTGTGTGTGTGTGTGTGTGCGCGCGCGCGCGTGCGCTGACGCGTTTGTGTGTCTATTATTTGGAAAGGCATTTGGCTGAGAGCTTTAGGTGTGAAACTCCTTTTATTGTGCCTATCTACGACTCAGCATTTCCGCTATATGGTGAGTAGCAACTTTCCTTCGCATAATATAGTTTTAGGGGATGTGATACACGGAAATGGGCAGAAAGGTACAGTCTGGGCATTGAGGGGTCGAGAATGATGTTCACTGTGGACAAGATAGGTAGTGTTGGGCAGTAGTGCTCTGAGGCTGGAACAGGATCTCAGTAAACTGCAAAACTTGTAGAGGCGGTGTGTCAAGTGCTGTTCCACATGTTGCAGCGCAAGGGTTTCAATTTGGAAGTCTCTTAGGTTTTTGTGGTGTAGTAATTGTGTCCTGTAATGGAGCAGAGATGATTCAGGGATCCTTGTGCCATTGAGATTTGTTACTCTGGTGTTAGTGAGCGATAGGGTTTGGTGGACTCTTAAGATTTGGATCTCAGTTTGAAAGGAGGGGTGCACCCAGTGAGCTGAATTTCTTATTTTTAGACTATTGGGGAAGAAATAGATGTTGAAGTGGGTTTTATCTACAGATACGAGTACTTTTCTGCTCTTACACAGGTAAATGGAGTGAGAATTCATTTCGAATGGGATGTCATTATAGAGGTTGGAAGAGGAATGTAAATCATACCAGAGAGTGGTAAGTATGGGTTAATACATTTGGAGAATGCTTGACGTAAAACTAGTTCTTAAATGCTCAAGAGAGAAGGGACAAATGCTAAATTATCATGTGAAATAAAAACTCTGATGGCTGTAAAGGAATCCGTCGAAAAACTCTTCACAAGAAACTTACCTTGTGGTCTGCAGTATCGTTCTGTGGCTTAGGAATATTCATTTGCACGCTGTGTGATCAGTGTGCCTACAGTCCTGTATTATCGTAATCTCTGGGCATGCTTTAGTGACCATAATCAGGGTCTGCAGTAGATTTCCGTAGCGCGAGTGGATAGTCGTTTGTTGCCTTGGTTTGAAAACTAGTGACCGCCTGTTGGCGTTAGTCAGTCAGGCAGCAGGAGCCGACAGCGACAGTCGCAGCAACAGATAAGCAAACCGCTTTTGTGAGATTTACGAGTTCCTAACCAGGAGCGAATTTTATTATATCATCTGTGTGCTTTAATAGTTTAGTTTCTTGAGTTTCTGCGTGTAAATTTAAAATCTAATAGCCACAGTTCTCGTGTTTTCGTTTGCGTCAGAAAGTAAACCGATTTTGTGATATATTACATGTTCCTTATCAGGGCAAATTATTTAGTTTCACCTGAGTGCTTCGGTACTTAGGTTTTCGAATATCTGCGTATTACTAGACACAGTTCGTGTGTTTCCGTTTCGGTCTAGAATGAAGTTGCGCAGCACATGCCGATAGTCTGTTTATCTGCATTGTTTGGTTTTCCACGGTCTTTGGCATGGGCAGGGACTGCGATTGTTGTGTGCAGATGCGAGCCGAGATGGTGACACTTTGCTCTCAGTTTCAGGCTGTGATGGCTTCGGTTACATAGCTTGAGGCTGCAGTGGCTGGGCACCACTGTTGTGGGCCGGCTGTGGGGATCCAACGGACGCCCAGCACGTCAGAGTCCTCACCGGTCCTCACCGGTGGCCAACCCAGTTAATGCTTGCACTGAGGCTGACCCCTCACCTGGGGTCGAGTGGGAAGTCGTCTCGGAGCAAAGCAGGCGGAGAAAGACTTCCCAGGCAGCCACACTGTCGCTGAGCCGGATGCTGTCGCCTGTCCTGTTTCAGAGGAAGCCGCTCAGCCTGCAAGATCCGGGCAATCGCAGAGGGTGGGACTATATTGGTAGTTGGGAGCTTCAACGTTAGTTGTGTTATAGGGCCCTTTAGGGACTTGGCTGACAAGAAGGTAAGAAAACGAATGTGCACTCCATGTGCATACCAGGTGGAGTCATTCCAGATGTGGAAACGGTCCTCCCGGATACCATGAAGTGCACAGGGTGCAGCCAACTGTAGGTGGTTGCTCACGTCGGTACCAATGATGTGTGTCGCTTTGGATCAGAAGAGATTCTCTCTGGTTTCGAGCGGCTAACAGAAGTGGTAAATGCTGCCAGTCTTGCTTGCAAGATGAAAGCAGAGCTGACCACTTGCAGCATAGTAGACAGGACCGATTGAAGACCTCTGGTACAGAGCCGAGAGGAGGGTCTGAATCAGGGGCTCAGGCGGTTCTGCGTCCGTGTGGGCTGCAGATTCCTCAACTTGCGCCAAAGGGTGGTTGGGTTCCGCTGAATAGGCCAGGTGTCCACTATACGCAGGAGGCGGCTACACGGGTAGCTGGGGCTGTGTGGCGTGGACTGGGCGGTTTTTTAGGTTAGAGGGTCTGAGGAAAGCACAAGATGGGCTTCAGTCACAAAGGGTGCAGGCTGAACACAGGAAGAACATAGATACAGGAACCATTGGTATATCAGTTGTAAATTGTCGTAGCTGTGTTGGGAAAGTACCAGAGGTCGAAGCGCTAATAGAAAGCACTGATGCTCAAATCGTTACAGGCACTGAAAGCTGACAAAGCCGGATATAAGCTCAGCCGAAATTTTTGCGAAGAACCTAACGGTGTTCTGATAAGATAGGCTAAACTCGGTTGGCTGTGGCGTGTTTGTAGCTGTTACAAGTAGTTTAACTTGTCGCGAAATTGAAGTAGATACTTCCTGTGAGTTAGTATGAGCAGAGGTCATTGTTGGCAACCGGAATAAAATAATAATTGGGTCCTTTTACCGACCTCCCAGTTCAGATGATGCAGTTGCTAAAAGTTTCAAAGAAAACTTGAGTTTGATTTCAAACACGTACCCGACTCATACGATAATAGTTGGTGGTGACTTTAATTTACCCTCTATATGTTGGCGAAAATACATGTTTAATTCAGGAGGTACGCATAGAATATCACCCGAAATCGTGCTAAACGCATTCTCTGAAAATTATTTCGAGCAGTTAGTTCATGAGCCCACGCGAATAGTAAACGGTTGTGAAAACACATTTGACCTCTTACCAACAAATAATCTTGAGTTAATAACCAGCATCAAAACCGATATAGGGATTAGTGAACACAGGGTTGTCGTAGCGAGACTGAATATTGTAATTCCCAAATCCTCGAAAATCAGCGTAAAATATACCTATTCAAAAAAGCAGATAAAAATTCACTTGACGCTTTCCTGAGAGACAATTTCCACTCATTCCAAATTAATAATATAATTGTAGACCAGATGTGGCTTGAATTCAAAGAAATAGTATCGGCAGCAATTGAGAGGTTTATACCAAATAAACTAACAAACGACGGAGCTGATCCTCCTTTGTACACAAAACAGGTTAGAACACTGTTACAGAAACAACGAAACAAACATGCCAAATTTAAAAAGACGCAAAATCCCCAAGATTGGAGATCCTTTAAAGAAGCTGGAAACTTAGCGCGGACTTCAATGCGAGACGCCTATAACAGTTACCACAACGAAACTTTGTCTCGAAACCTGGCAGAAAATCCAAAGAGATTCTGGTCGTTTGTGAAGTATGTTAGCGGCAAGAAACAATCAATGCCTTCTCTGCGAGTTAACAGTGGAGATACTATCGAAGACAATGCTGCCAAAGCAGACTTACTAAACACAGCCTTCCGAAATGCCTTCAAAAAAGAAGACAAAGTAAATATTCCAGAATTCGAATCGAGAACAGCTGTCAACATGAGTAACATAGAAGTAAATATTCTCGGAGTAGTGAAGCAACTCAAATCACTTAATAAAAGCAAGTCTTCTGGTCCCGACTGTATACCAATTAGGTTCCTTTCGGAGTATGCTGATGCATTAGCTCCAAACTTAACAGTCATATACAACCGTTCGCTCGACGAAAGATCCGCACCCAAAAACTGGAAAGTTGCACAGGTCACACCAATATTCAAGAAAGGTAGTACTAGTAATCCACTAAATTGCAGGCCCATATCGTTAACGTCGATATGCAGTAGCATTTTAGAACATATATTGTGTTCAAACATTATGAATTACCTCGAAGGAAACGGTCTATTGACACACAGGCAACATGGGTTTAGAAAACATCGTTCCTGTGAAACACAACTAGCTGTTTATTCACATGAAGTGCTGAGTGCTATTGACACGGAATTTCAGATCGATTCCGTATTCCTGGATTTCCGGAAGGCTTTTGACACTGTACTACCACACAAGCGGTTCGTAGTAAAATTGCGTGCTTATGGAATATCGTCTCAGTTATGTGACCGGATTTGCGATTTCCTGTCAGAGAGGTCACAGTTCGTAGTAATTGACGGAAAGTCATCGAGTAAAACAGAAGTGATTTCAGGCGTTTGTCAAGGTAGTGTTATAGGTCCTTTGCTGTTCCTTATCTATATAAACGATTTGGGAGACAATCTGAGCAGCCGTCTTCGGTTGGTTGCACATGACGCTGTCGTTTATCGACTAATAAACTCATCAGAAGATGAAAACAAACTGAAAAACGATTTAGAAAATGTATCTGAAAGCTGCGAAAAGTGGCAGTTGACACTAAATAACGAAAAGTGTGAGGTCATCCACATGAGTACTAAAAGGAACTCGTTAAACTTCGGTTACACGATAAATCAGTCTAATCTAAAAGCCGTAAATTCAACTAAATACCAGTGTACTACAATTACTAACAACTTAAATTGGAAAGAACACATAGAAAATGTTGTTGGGAAGGCTAACCAAAGACTGTGTTTTATTGGCAGGACATTTAGAAAATGTAACAGACCTACTAAGGAGATTGCCTGCTCTACGCTTGTCCATCCTCTTTTAGAATACTGCTGCACGGTGTGGGATCCTTACCAGGTAGGACTGATGGAGTACATCGAAAAGTTCAAAGAAAGGCAGCACGTTTTGTATTATCGCGAAATATGGGAGAGAGTGTCACAGAAATGATACAGGATTTGGGCTGGAAATCATTAAAAGAAAGGCGTTTTTCGTTGCGATGGAATCTTCTCACGAAATTCCAATCGCCAACTTTCTCCTCCGAATCCGAAAATATTTTGTTGATACCGACCTACATAGAGCGAAACGGTCACCACGATAAAATAAGGAAAATCAGAGCTCGTACGGAAAGATATAGGTGTTCATTCTTTCTGCGTGCTATACGATATTGGAATAATAGAGAATTGTGAAGGTGGTTCGATGAACCCTCTGCCAGGCACTTAAATGTGATTTGTAGAGTATCCATGTAGATGTAGATGTAGATTGTAGGATGTGATGGTAGAATATTGTGTCTTGTTCCTCCAGGATGGTAAAAACCACTACAGAAAAACTTCATTCTTGGAGTGTGCTACAACCCAATGGAGTTGATGCTATTAAGGCAAAGCATCACTCCTGAGAGGTTACTTGTAGTACCTGCTGCACTTCCATTGTATTAGGGCTACCAAGGCAAGCAGAGCCCTGTGTGAGTGGTCGTTTACTTCTCTAGCACTTGTTGGGAACAAAATGGTTATTACTACTGGTCTTCTAAAAGATCTCCCCCCATCCAAAAAGTTTTAGAAGCAATAATTGCTAGTGATTCAAAACAGCACTCTACTCTTTAAGACAGCTACATTACATTAAGTATCTAAGCTTTTAGGCTCCAAAAATTGTTATCTACACTACAGTTACTGATAGGTAACACCTATAACTTTTGCAAATGTGGCGGTTACCTGCCATAATACAGTGGCTAATTATTCCAAAGAATCAGAGGAAGAATGGTCAAAATTGAGTGCTACTGAGGCGAAGAAGACTGTAAAGAATGTGACTGTGCCAGTAGCAAAAACATCAGCATTTATTTTAATGTTTAACTCTCTGATACTATCTTTGTATGTCATAATTGTGTATATCTACCTCAAAGTTAGTGAGTCATAAGATGAATATGTAGCATCTATAGTTTTTACATGATAAGACATATAAATTTAAAAGAATGTGAATTCTCCCTGTTAGCAAAGTGTTGCACCATGTGCTCAGAAATTGTTTTATTAATTACTGCTGTTCATCAATCTTCGAAAAGAAACAAATTATTTTTTTAAAGTGCATTTTTACTGCTGGTGAGAGAGTACTGTAAATATCTCAGTATTACATTAATTGATGTCACACATTTCACCTGTTGCAACAGTATTGTAGTGGGCTAAAAACAGCTCACCACAACATTAGTTTGTTTCTGTCCACAATAAGCCTAAACAATGTTCAGCAAAACCATCATTCTCAGTCTGAATGCCAGACAGCTTGGTTATTTTCTTTTCCTTAAACTCATAATAAATGGCTATGGCCCATATGTGATGTTACACATCTAAAAATCATAAAAGATTCTCATTTAGGCGTATATTTGATTATCATTTACAATCACATTCCACATATTAAATATCTGAGGTGAAGCCACAACCTCTTTCAGCAAGCTTTTAACAGGGTTAGTTACTTGTTCTCAAATACTTGTCGTTAATTCTAATGTAGTTAATGCATGTAATGCTTTCTCTGCCCTCCACACCTGTTTCAGATTTTGGGTGTAGTAGTCTCTGAAGACAAAAAAAGAGCCACATCATGAAGTAATAATCTGAACAGAACAAAAATCGGTGGATGTGATGTGTATGTACTGACATGCAACTGATTACAATTTCAGAAAAACTGGATGATTTATTCAAGAGAAAGAGCTTCACAAATTAAGCAAGTCAAAAATGCATTGGTCCGCCTCTGGCCCTTATGCAACCAGTTATTAGGCTTGGTATTGTGTTATGGAGCTGTAGGATGTCCTGCGAGGGATATCATGCTAAAATCTGTTCAATTGGCCCGTTAGAGCATCAAAATCCTGAGCTAGTTAGAGGGCCACGCCCGTAATGCTCCAAGCATTGTCAGTTGAGGAGAAATCCAGTGACCTTGCTGCCCAAGGTAGGGTGTGGCATGCATGAATACAAACAGTAGAAACTCTCGCCATGTGCAGGCGGGCATTATCTTGCTGAAATGTAAGTCTAGGGTGGCTTGCCATGGTAGGCAACAAAATGGGGCATAAAATATCGTCAGCCTACTGCTGTGAGCGGCAACCAAAGGGGTCCTAATATGAAATGAAATGGCTACCCAGACCATCACTCCTGGTTGTCAGGCTGTACAGTACGTGGTAGGAAGATTAGTATCCTACCACCAAAAAAATGTTCAAAAGTGTGTGAAATCGTGTGGGACTTAACTGCTAAGGTCATCAGACCCTAAGCTTACACACTACTTAACCTAAATTATCCTAAGGACAGACACACACACCCATGCCCGAGGGAGGACTCGAACCTCTGTCTTTACCAGCCGCATATCCTACCACCTTCCAGGATGTCTCCAGACATATCTTTGCTAGTCATAAGTGCTTAATTCGAAGAAGGACTCATCACTGAATACAATTCCACTCTAGTAAATGACATTCCAGTCACTAGCACTGCTTTCATAGCTGTTATAGCAAACCGTTTCAGTAATTCCAGGAAGGTAGAATAGAATTTCCACTAACTTGAGTATATTTGAGATTTTCACACGATTCTGGGAGAAATCATTTCAATCCATTTTTGATTTGCAGAGTGTCATTAGCATTAGCTGTCCAATTGCTGATTTTCTCACTGATTACAAACTGCTTCACACAGACAAGCGCCGGCCGGAGTGGCCGAGCGGTTAAAGGCGCTACAGTCTGGAACCGCACGACCGCTACGGTCGCAGGTTCGAATCCTGCCCCGGGCATGGATGTGTGTGATGTCCTTAGGTTAGTTAGGTTTAAGTAGTTCTAAGTTCTAGGGGACTTATGACCACGGCAGTTGAGTCCCATAGTGCTCAGAGCCATTTTTGAACACAGACAAGCTGATATAAATCAAATAAATATCAAATTCGGGATAAATCGATTCATAATTGTTAAATCTGCGACAGATTTACAAAAATGGCGACTGTCCCGAAAATAACAGGGCAAATGGTCACCTTAGCTCAAGTGTGCATGAACAGTTGCCCAAGGACTGCATGTGGCTCATTACTGATCTGATGGAGATCTTCCACTCACTCTTCATTCTTGTAATTTTGTTTTTTTACCCGTTTTTCATTCCCTCCCGAAATAGAGAGTGTGGGCCATTGTAGAACCTAGTTCTTTTGAGCCCTTTCTAGCAGGCGTTCGGACATGGGGATCCCAATTCGCAATAATAGTACATAGTCACAGTAAGGGATTTGTGACCCACAGTACTAGCAAGGGTGAATACCCCTAACTTAGTAGGCCTACCTCTGCCTGATTCGTTATGATTAACTGAAGTTAGGTTTGATTTTGAATTAGAAAACTTATTTCAACATGTGTTTGTTTCTACTTACATTTTATTCAGCAATCACTAATATGAACAGACAGATGGAGTTGCTATGGGGAGCTCATTGTCATCTATTATTGCCAGTTTGTTTGTGGAAAATTTCGAGGGAAGTGCCTTGGAGTCCGCCGCATTGAAGCCTACGTATTTTTTTTTTTTTCAGATATTTAGGTGACACTTGATGTTTGGCGAGACTTTAAATGTCTGTTTAGAACATTGTAACTCAATACAATCCAATATTCGCTTCATGAAGGAGGTGGAAAGGGATGGTGTCTTCCCTTCCTTTATTTATAGATTAGGTGGAAGTTTGGTGGATGTTGGGACATGCTGTTGCACGGTGGTATGATCTATTATGGGGCAGTAGCTTTCTTAGTTAGTTTTGGGTGTGTTAAGATTCGTATCACTGCCCCACTTTTCAATTTGCTACTCTGCTCTGAAGATCACACAACACTGGTTCAAAATGGTTCAAATGGCTCTGAGCACTATGGGACTCAACATCTGAGGTCATAAGTCCCCTAGAACTACTTAAACCTAACTAACCTAAGGACATCACACACATCCATGCCCAAGGCAGGATTCGAACCTGCGACCGGAGCAGTCACGCGGTTCCAGACTGAAGCGCCTAGACCGCACGGCCACACCGGCCGGCACACACAACACTGGTATCGGAAGTATTTCACACTTACTTAAACAGGTTCTTTTCTCAATTAGCAGTCGAATTATGGGCAACAAATATTTTATGAACTCGTGAAGGAAATCCCATCTGAGCAATTAAAATGAAACATCTAATTTGCTTAGTTGACTTGGTCACTGAGTCAACCAGACATCACTACCAAGTGCTGCATCTTAAATGCCCAAGTGGGTATACGTGACGATCTGTCGCAAAAGGTACTGGTCTAGCGCGACAGCCATCTAGCGGTAGAACGGGTGAAACTACGAAAATTAGCAGACCAATAGGCCGGTATTACACTATCAAATTTCTTTGTCAAAGTTGATATGTCAAATATTTATGTCAAAGAAGTTTGATGGTGTAATAGGAACTTTGTCACATCTTGTCGCTTGGAGTACTAGCATCACTGCAGTGTTCTGTCACCCGTAGTGAGTTTATAAACATGGCTGCGAAATTCAGTTGTTGTGTGAGGCACCCTCAGTACAAAAATAAATTAAGATGATTGGAGAACTACAAAAGTGTTGCGGAGCTCATTAGCCATGAGATACGGCTGGCCTGCACGGCGGAAGATATAAAAAAGGAAATTAGTGGCCACCGCTCAAGCTACTCCGACGAGAAAGCTCTGCAGCTCGTGACACATCCCCTGGTCACGACAGGATCCATTACAGTACGCTATGGCACCTCACAAGGCGCAGCAAAGAAATCCTCCTCGCACTTTTTAATGCCATTTGGACGTCAGGTCACTTTCCTGACTCGTGGCATGAGGCAGTTTTAATTCCTTTTTTAAAACCTGGGAAAGACCGTACGAGCCCGAGTAGCTACCGTAGTGTTGCCCTCACTAATTGCATGGGAAAGACCTTGGAGCAGATTGTCAACCGCCGCCTTGACTGGATGTTAAAATCCCGGCAACTCCTTAGTCGCTTTCAGTATGGGTTCAGGAGGTTTCGTTCCACCTTCGATAACCTTGCCCTCCTGGAGGCGGCTATACAACAAGCTTTCCTACGCCATCATCACCTTCTAGGTGTATTTTTCGACATCGAGAAGGCCTACGATACCACTTGGAGCAACTTCACGCATGGGGTTTTCGTGGTTCTCTTCCTCTTTTTATTCAGTCTTTCCTCTCGCCACGATATTTTAGATACCGAATTGGTGACGTCCTGTCTGATCACTTTGAGCAGGAGAACGGTGTCCCTCAGGGCAGCGTTTTAAGTGTGACTCTCTTTGCCATCGCTATTAATAGCATTACGTTCATAGTGAAAAGTCCTGTCCAGTATTCCTTGTTAGTGGATGATTTCTCTTTGTTTTGGTCGTCTTCAAGCCTTGCAACGACAACGCGTCAGTTGCAACTAACTCTTAGACGTTTGAATGACTGGACGCAGATGAGTGGTTTTAAGTTTTCCACCGAGAAGTCCGTATGTGTTCTTTTTCTCCATTCTCGTTCGATTTTAAATTTTCCTGACTTGAGGATCAGGGATACTATCCTTACTTTTAAAGACATGGTGAGATTTCTGGGGCTCATTTTTTACTCGAAACTTACGTGGTTACCTCATCTTAAAAACCTGAAACGACGGTCACGTAAGGCTTTAAGTATTTTAAAATGTCTTAGCCACAGTACATGGGGAGCTGACAGGACTTGTCTGCTCCAATTTTACAGGGCGTTTGTGCGATCTCGGTTCGATTATAGGTGCACGATGTAAGGCTCTGCGAGGCCTTCTTACTTAAAGATGTTGGATGTAGTGCACCATGAAGGGCTTTGGTTGGCCACTGGGGCATTCAGAACTAGCCCGATACCAAGCCTCTGTGCAGAGGCTGGTGAACCGCCACTTCATATGCGGCGACGGCTGCTTACAGTGCGCCAGGCGTATGAAACTTTGTCCACACCATACACGCCTGCATACCATACCGTTGCTCCACTTCCTCTGGCACGGCTATTTTATAACCGTCAACATGCGACGCAGCCCTATGGGATTCGCACGCAGGATTGCCTCACTGCGATGTCTATGGCTGGCCTTCATGTTTTACGTCGCGGTTGGAGCAGATTTCCACCTTGGCTCCTCCGGAGGCCCAAACTTATTTTAGATTTGACTAATTTTAAGAAAGACAGCACACCAGATTTTAGATTCCAATCTCTGTTTTTTAACATTTTAGATGTGCATCACGGTTTCACAGCCGTTTACACTGATGGCTCCAAATAGGAGAATTTCCTTGGCTGTTCTGTGGTGTTCCCTGATCATGTTACCCAGCTTCGCCTCCCTGAAGAATATACCGTTTTCGCAGCGGAGCTCCACGCGATCGTGAAGGCACTAGAGCAGATGAATCGTGTTCGGGGCGATCGATTTCTTCTCTGCTCCGATTCTCTTAGTGCCTTACAATCACTGCATAATCTGTACCCAACTGAGGGGATGGTCCAGCTGATATATGACCAACTGTACTTGCTTCAATGGCGGGGTAAAGAGGTATCCTTCTGCTGGGTGCCTGGTCATGTAGGAATATGGGCCAATGAACAGGCCAATCGGGCTGCCAAGTAGGCCTGCAGAGAGCAGGATGTGGTCCAGTGCCCTATTCCCATGCAGTCTGTCATCTCTGCGCTCTACAGGAAGTGCATGGAGTTGTGGGAGGAAGAATAGCTGGCAGTGACGGGCAATAAACTGCGGTTGGTGAAGTCAACAACTCAGCCGTGGCTATCCTCCTGCCAGTTGCTCAGGCGGGAAGCAGTGACCCTCACACGTCTTCAGATCGAGCACTGTCCTCTCACACATGGCTTTTTCTTACGGCGGGAGGATCCTCCGTTTAGTGATGCTTGTGGTGTGCACATCTCTATCCGGCACATTTTAACAGACTTCATTTTAAACCGTGATGCAAGGGCAGAAGCACAAGTTGATGGGGATCTGCCTTGTGTTTCAGCTAAAGATGAGACGTGTGTGCCTAGAGTTTTAAAGTTTTGTGATGTGTCTGGACTCTGGCCTAAACTTTTAGGCTAGAGGTTTTAGTGTATTGCAGAGTGGCTGACGCCTCCCTTTTTTCCTTGTGATCATCCAGCCACTTCCATCTGCTACATTGTTTTAGCTCTCTCTACCACCTTCTTCCTGTGTTGTCCATGTTTTACTGCTGACCCCATGCTTCGTCCCACACTTCGGTGTGGGTAGGCACATATTTTTCAAAGCTTGTTAACTGTGCTTTATGTTCTGTTTTATCTTACTGTTCTGAGTATTTTCTTGGCACCCGTCTCACTATATTACCGAACGGGTGCTGAAGACCTTGCTGTCGTGCGCCCAAAAAACCCTCTACTACCCTCTACTACTACTACTACTACTACTACTACTACAGCTCACAGTATAGGTCACAACCAGTTACAAATACTTTTTAGATCTTTCACCTAGCCCATAAGCAGACCAAACTTTCTAAGTATGTTTCACAAATCCCATATTACAACTGCAGTCTTTTACTACAGAGGCACACTGAATGTTGACTTTAATGCCATACTCCTGCTTACCGGGGACAGATATTACCTCTTTTCCATGGTAAGTGTTAGATAGTCACACAATTTTAATATGTTTTAACACAATATCCTAATTCTACAAGATGACATCCTGTAATGGAAGTCACTTGATTTCAAGTAAATGGAAGGTGAAAGGCCTGATAGTAAACTTTTCGTATTTATCTACATTATGCTACAAACCAAAATGTATCTACTTTTGCACTGCAGGAAGCAAAAAAGTAGGTGAAAAAGTTGTCAAAGTCTTGTCTCCATTTTTTGCCCCAAAATTTCATTGAAAAACCTAAAACTGCCCTAACACACAATTTTCAGATTCCTTTTTCAAATCTTCATTTCTCCTTTGATTAAAATCAAAGGTAAAAATGTAGCCTTTAAGGTCTGCAGTACACCACAGTTTGTAACCATGTTGCGCATTGTATTTTTTCATCTAGCTTCTTCCTTTGAAGAAAATCATTCCTCCACAGTCTGTCAATTTTAGTCTCAGACAGTTTACTACTTTTGGGAGAGTTTTCATGTAAGCAGTTATTTATCCCTTGTTTCTTAAATTTGTCTACAGTTTTAGGTAAACTGAGTTCGAGCTCCACTGCCACACATTCTATCAAAATTCTTTCAAAAATTAATTTTTCAAAATTTTGATAAAACCTCAACTTGCAGGATTATTAGCATCATTTGGATCAGTATCATCATTCTCTTCATCACCTACTTGTATAACATCATTATCATCTGGCAAATTTGTTGGAAGAGCTGCAACAATTCCATCATCAATTAGTGTTGCCAATGCTCAAAAATGGTCGTTCTCTTTCGGACTACATTTTAAATAATTAAAACCGTGCTAAGAGCAAAAGGAACCTGATACTTGTGCAGCTAGATCGATAAACGAATTAAAAGATAGTGTAAAATATCAGAGAAAGGGGACAACCACGCTTGTGTGGCAGTACATGTAAAATATTCATATAGCCAAATAGTACTCTAAAATACCACACAGGTTTCGGCGTATTTCCTACATAAAAACAACAGATCAATGGCAGAGAACGACCCAGTCGCTGTGCAGAAATGAGTGCTCTGTCCTCCATTGAGCAAGTAGGCACAGGATGACAGGAGAAGCCTCTCAACTGCTCGACCCCTGGGGCAGGTAATTGCAGATCCCCAAAGCACATTGTGGGCATTAAAATCACCACAATTAATGAATGGCTGTGGGAGCTGTGTAAGAAGGTCGGTGAGGGCCGCTTCATCAAGTGCATCATGTGGGGGCAAGTAAAGCGAACATACAGTCAATGGATGACACACGTGCGCGGACACAGGGATGGCCTGTAAAGTCGTCGTAACTGAGAGAGGCGAGGAGTGCTAGTGCATCCTGAGGAAAATACCTACACCTCCTCTAGCTCTCTCTCCACGTAGGTCGTCCTTTTTGTGGAGCGTATAGCCTCGTAGTTCAGGGGAGTATCATGGATGGAAATAAGCCTCTTGAAGACAGACATAGTGGTCTACCCTGAGGGAGTAGACGAAGTTCCTCCACATGCGTCCTGAACCCTTGCAAGTTCCACTGAAGGATGGGAGCCATCTATGATGGGGCTAGCACCTTCATCCTGTCTCTCCAACGGGGTGGGGAGAGTGCAGCAGGTGGAGGGGCAGGAGTGGGGCAAGATGATTGCCCCACACATACGTCGTATTCCATCAACTCTGGGGAAGAGTCAGACAAAGCCTCACATAAAACAACATCCACATGGCCAGACGGTTTACCACAGGATTAGACCCACTGTTGCTGCTGTACAGGAGCTTTCTGTGGTTTGGTGGGCTTTGGGGAAGCCGATGTGGGAGTGGTAATGGCCATACTGGGCTTCGGAACAGCCTCAGCTGTTGGAGGCGCCAGGGGCTGGCCCAAGTTCGCCACTGTACCTTTGTCTGCTGTTCGAGTAGGGGCTACCGGCCCTGAAACACTGGCTGCGTTGCAAGTGCACTGACATCTGCAGGTGTTAGTGCCAACACTCACCACCTCTGTATGTGTTGAGGTATCAGCCTTTGGAGTGGGCTTCTGAACCATGGATGCAAAAGATGTAGCAAATGTGGGAGGTTGCATCGACTTCTAGATCTTTTTGGCCTCACCATAGGGGATACACTTGGTTGTTTTTATTTTCTGGACTTTGCGTTCCTCTATAAATATTCGGCAGTTCCTACTCCAAACAGGGTGGTTTCCAGATCAGTTGATACATTTGGCTGGAGAGGAGCAACCAACTCGTTCATGAGCAGCCTTACCACAGTTGCCACAAGTCGCTTCGCCTTTACATCCTAAGGCGGTATGCTCAAAGCACTGGCATTTAAAACAGCGCACCGGGGTCGGGGAATAAGGCCTCACACTAAGGCGAAGGAAGCCACCTCTAACATGTTCGGGAAGTTTCATGCTACTGAAAGTCAGAATAAAGGAGTCAGATTTGACAAGATTGCCATCAACCCTCTTCATGATATGTTGGACACCAACGATACCTTCCGGAGCCCACTTATGTTGCAGTTCTTCCTTGGGAATGTCAACTAGATCCCGGCATGTCACAACAACTTTGCTATAATTCAAGGCGCTGTGTAGTTCAGTGTCAATGGCATACTCTCCAAGGCATTTAGCAGATTGGAGGCTAGTTGCTTGCTGGAAAGTGGAAGTTTCCAGTAGCAAGGTCCCATTATGTAAGCGCTTCACCGACTTTAAGGAGCCACAGATTCCCTCCAAACCCTTTTGTATATAGAAGGGCGAAACCTTCTCGATGCTACCCTCCTTCCGCTTCACAATGAGAAACACATTCTGATTACCAGAACGCATTCTGTTACCAAAGAATGTACTTGTCAAAGAAGTGCCGGAGTCAGTGGGACTGACTGCATGAGCCCTCTTAAGGGACTGGGTATTAAAACCTCCCAGCGGCCCACCCTTTTCGCTGGGAGGAAGAAAAGAGGATTTAGAAGGATCCATCTCGGTCCCACGAGCAGCTAAGGAACTAGAAGTCCACCTAGACAGAGCCCCATGTGCCTAGGTAAGTCTTATACAACTGAGATGTGGCAGGTTCCCCAGAGGTTCCCTGCTAACTACTGCTCCACCTCAACAGCCATGCATCTCATCAGCACGCAGCACACCTTGACATTGAGGGGTTGTTTATACAGGTTTATTACATCCTCGCGATCTGGGCGGTCAAGCCAGGATCCCCATTCCCTGAGACACACAATGTTCCACTGCCACGCCACACGGTGGTCGCTGAAGTATGCCCAGAGCTTACGGTGAATGGGGAATGGCGGCGCTTACCAGTCCCCAGCTCAGGAACCCCAGGGTCGCCAAGCCCATACTCGGCACTTGAATGCCGAGCCCCTGGGGTCACTGTGAGCTGTGTAGAAGGATTCCACTTCCGGAGTTTGGGAGAATTTTTGATCAGGGATTGATGGGACAGATGAATGCAAAGTATATCAGTCCTAAAGGTACAAGCCAAGTTCAGACAGATATCAATGCATTCAGCAAAAGGAAAAAAATTAGTTCCAAAGGATGTAAAATTAGGAAAGAAAGGTGTTAATTTTGTTATTGTTGCAACTGTTGCAAAAAATAGAGGAAGATTTGATGTCTATAGTAAAAGAAAGGTTAAATCTGGATCAAACTCAAAATGTTTAATTTTGCAGAATATCTCTCTGTTACAATGAAAATAAAAATATTTTTGGTGAACTCCATTTAGTAACTGTGTGAATATCTTCCTAATTTTCACTGATTCGTAGCCTTAGTGCATACTAATATTTTGGATTCGTTACTTAGGAAAAGTGCTGAGCTGAGCCCTATTGTTTGGCAAGCCACTGGAGGGCCAGACAGTACTCAGAAGCACCACCTTCGAAAAACAGTAAAAAATTAAAATTCTGAAAAAAATTCATTATTGTTTTGTTACTCTTTACTGCTGCTCTCCATGAAGAACTGGGAAATTTATGTGCTTTTGATATTTCAGGTAACAAAGTTTCCTAAAAAAGACTGATTTACAGAACAGTGTCTCGTTCACAGCAATCAGGGATAATTTGCGTACTTTCGAATTTGACACTTAAGGTGAAAATTAGAGTACGAAAATACGCTTCACGATAGGAATTATTTCCTGAAATGTGTTATGTATAAAATAAATTAAATATTAATAGTAATTGACAAGAGGAAATCTTTTATATAAAAGATATCAAACCACTTCTTTTTATGGACTACTGGTCGGAAGCGCTGCTTAACACGTCTTTATATGAAGGCAGCAGAAGGAAACTTGCAGCAGCAAACGAGAACTGTCGTTGGCGAAAACGCTAGGTGCACGACCACAAACAACATTCTATCATACTCAGTTCCCATTTGTAGTTATCTGCTCAAGGGCTGCTGGTTGTTGGTTTTTCAGGGAACCATCGATGGAAGTTTGCGTGTTCTTTGCTTCAACACTAGCAGTGCAGAAATCTTTTGTCTGCTTTCTTTTCTACTTTTGTTGTTGTTCTTACTGTTAATGAAATGAGTTGCATGAACGATGTAGTGGTCAGAAGAGAACGTAATGTTGTTGATAAAAGAATATACTAGATATATTTTTAGTAAGTATCGTTTTAAATTAACAATAATAAAACAAGCAGTCTCCTCTTAGCAATTTTATTTTTACGTGAAACTCTGTACTTGTACCTACTTTTCGACATAATTCCCACCAATATTCGGCGTGTTTGCGTTTGATTGCGTGTATTTGAAATGGCTCCTCAGACTTAGAATCCCGCCATCTGTGAAATACGTGCTGTGATTTCTTTTCTTAGCGCTAAAGACGTAAAAGCAGCTGAAATCCATTGGCAGATGAATGAAGCGTATGGAGGAAACATTATGAACAATGGGATGGTGCGGGAGAGAGCTTTTAAAGAAAGCATGATGAGAAATGAAGTGTGCGACCTTCAGTTATTACTGACCATTTTGTGCAGAAAAATGCCGAAAAAGTGAGACAGAAAAGACACTTTACGATTTTGACGATATGTGATGAGTTTCTTTGTGTCAAAAAGTGGGCTTTATGCAGTTGTTGTCTAAGCAGGCGTAGATTTCCATGAGGATGGTATTCAAAAGCTGGTTGTACGATATGATAAGTGTGTTAATACTGGTGGCAATTACATATAAAAGTAGGTTAAAGTACAGGTTTTCCTGCAATAATAAAATTACTAAGAAAAGTCAAATTGTTTTATTTATATTTCAAAAGGTACTTACTTAAAAAACACATTTTGGAGGCATATGATCCTGAAATCTAAGAGATACACAGCACAAATACCAAAAGAAAAATCTGATTTGCAGAAAACTGCTGAAGCACTCAAAGGTCCTAGTGTTGATGTGAGAAAGACTATCATTAGATGTTTGCATCAGATGCGAATGGAGTGAATAAGCACAGCTTCGTAATTCCTTTTAGTAAAAAGGAAAAATATGATAAATTGTCCTGAAAACAATAGGTTATGCTGTTAACAATTTAAAATTTGTATATATATAAACCTATAATTGCCATTGCTTATATTGTGGTATCTGAAATTACTTGGCTGAGGCAGCACTGTTATATCAAAGATTTTTAATGATATATCAAAATGGTTCACCAGGCTGACACAATATTTGCCAAATAACAAACTATATAGCAGATTTTATCAAGAAGGCTATGTAACAGGTCGAAGCTATATTTCACAGTTCATTGATTACGTTTTATTTATGTTTGTTTGGTTTGTGGGGCGCTCAACTGTGTGGTCATCAACGCACCTTTTATTGACATTATCTTCCTTATATATATTTAAAAAATCTCTGAGGTGCTTTGGAAGTGTCATGGTGGATATGAGAAACTATCTGATATAAAGCAGCCACTGTAATGTGAAATAATCAATGACATAAACATCTCTGGTTGTTAATAAACAAAGTGTAAATACTGGCCTTTCTTCAGGCTATGTTGGTCGTCAGCATTTAGTGTTCTAAATTTAAATTTCCTCCTCGGTTTGTAATCACAAGCAAGTGGAAAGCAACAACTAACACGTGTGCAAAGTTTTGGACTAATGTTAGGGAAAGCTGGAGATGTAATTCAGTGTTAAGGGCACTAGATGCATGCATTTCACATTTACATAAGACACTTAAATTTTTCCTTTCTTCATCAAGTTGTATGTGTCTGTTCTTCACTAACAAGGGGAGACCATGAAGTTGGAATCACAGATTTACGTCAAATTTTGTTCACCATTAGTAGGCCATTAAAACAACACAGGATACAAGTAGTAGGGTGCAGTACTCTGGCAATTCCGTAGCCTCATACACGTTCTTATTACGAAGTCGAATGCTAATCACTTTTTTTCATTTTATTCATTATTGTTCATTGCGTTTGGTCAGGGCAGACATCACATGACCCCCTTTTAAAGTTCATCATTGATCCATTCACTCAATTCTTTTTTATTACAGAGGGCATATAACCCTCTGATCGAGCACACTGAGCTACTGTGCTTGTACCACTTGATGACAGTGACTCCATACAGCCGGCACCTTCGCACGGATTCATCGGTTGTATAATACATGTGTAAAACTTCTCGTGCAATTTTCTCGGATTTGCCAGAATAGTGCACCTTACTGCTTCCACATTACATAGTTTTAATGGTCTGCTAAAAGTGTACAAAGTTTGAAGTACAACTATGATCCCATTGTCATGGTCTCCCCTTCTAAGTTTATAATGTGCTGTACGGAATATAAGTTAAACAACTTAATTGCAACAATGTTACTGCTAAAAATAGCACACATACTATACTTTGATGTTTGTTCCCTCATCTTCTCTTCCTTTCACAAATGCTTACTAACACATACAAGTGTACACCTGTGAAACTCCAGTGCTTGGATTGCGAATGTGGATTCAGTTGTGTTTGTTTTTGTGTAAACCTTCACTAAGGGAGGATTACATGCCGAAATGCGATCCATAATATGGCAAATATTCGATTAAAGAATGTTAAAAAATAATGTGTTTGTAAGAATACATACTATGTATCTCACATGCAACAGTTATATGTTACTGGTTTCTGCAATCTTCATTGTTGTGGAAGGTGATTTCTTCTGTGTAATATGTAACCACTGTCAGAAGCAGATGTAGAAGCTTATACAGAAAAAGTACAATTTAGTCAGAAGGGAGAAGAATATCTTAACAAATATGAAAAAATTTCAGCCAGAGATGAAGAGAAAATTTTATTACAGCTAAAAAACAAAAATTCTGCAGATTGGAATGGCATACCAACCAAAGCAGTTAAAGCATTTGATAGGATAGCAGTTCATCCCCTTTGCTCAGTAATTAGTAAATCACTTACAGAAGGCCACTTTCCACATGCCTTGTAGTATGCAGAGGTAAAGTTTTTGTTTAAAAAAGACTCAAGAGATGATGTGGGGAACTGCTACCAAATCTGTATTATTCTAACATTTGTCAAAAAATATTTGAAAAAGTGATGTTAATGTAAATTTAAAGAATTATAGAAAAATCGAACACCAGCTAATCAATATGGCTTTCAGAAAGGCAAAAGCACGTCAGAAGCCATTCATGAGTTTGCAAAAAAAATCTGTTCCGTCTTAGGTCGCAAAAAGTTGCAGAATTATTCTGCGACCGCACAAAAACATTTGATTGCGTAAACCATTATTTGCTCCTGTATTAAAATGGGAAGTTACAGAAATGGGAATTGTGCTCTACTGCGATATAGGCCACATCTCACAACAGAAAACAAAAAGTAGTTATATCATAAAGCAAGGGGAAGTCATTCTCTGAATGGATGATTATTTCATAAGGCACTTCACAAGGTCCAATTCTGCCCCAGTTTTATTTCTATTTTATGTAAACAATTTACCCCTAAATATAAATTCACATGATGTTTTATTCGCTGATGATACTTCTGACGAAAGCAATGACTCAGAACAAATTCTCTCAACTGTAACAAATGTACTAGTTTTAGAAAACTGGTTCCAACTAAATGGATTAAATTGGATATTGGAAAATCACATTTACTGTAGTTTAAAACTACAAACGCTAAGCTAAATGAAACCCACTTCAATCACTAAAACCAAGAACTGAAAGAAATAGGCTGTATAATTTTTAGGAATGCATCTGGACCAAAATTTATCCTTGTCTTCACACATAATTACAACTGGGTGAACCTAATTTTTTGTCAGTTTTTGAATATTTCCAGTTTCAATCAGAGGCTTATACTCAGGTATGTTATAACACAGTTTTGCTATTACAGTGCACCTGCTATTATACTTAGTTTTTATCTCTGTATAATTTCACATTGTACGAATGCATTACTCCTTACTGCAACCATTTTTTGCTTTCTTCGAACACATTAATAATTGTCGTTAGTTTAGTCATCCTGAGTGGTAAGGGCCGATGTGTTATAATTACTTGAGAGGAGGTGAACTTCTCACACAAGATCGCTAGTAAACATCCTATAATGTAGATTACCAGTTTTGGTAAGCTTAGTTATCTTCATATCTATGAATGCATTCATACAATGTGAAATTATACAGAGATAAAATTAAGGAAAACAGGAGGTGCATTGCTATAGCAAAATGATGTGACAACAGACCTTGATAGAAGGTTATTACATTCTTCCTATACCAGATGTACAAACACTCATTCTAAAATATTGCTAGGTATGTGGGGGATGATATGAATGATGCATCAGCAAATCAAGGTTAAAACCAGAATGATTCCCCAAATGCTCATGTGCCCTACCCAGGGCTAGCGCAAGCCCAAGTGCTGCCCCATGTGAGCTGCTAAATTGCCGCTCCTCCTCCGTTTTTTTACAAAACATTTGTAGAATTTTATTTAAACAAATCTGTAGAAATGTCAGCAATCAATCGCAATTTTTGTTTTTACTTTTCAGATCTACCTAGGTTTCGGCCACTGAGTAGCCAGTCTCATAGCTTTTAATATGTGCTTACACCTAAACCGTCATGTTGACAGTTACATTCAGCATGACGGTACAGATGTAAATATAACTCAAAGCATTGAGAATAGCCACACTGTGCCCAAAATCTATGTATATCTGGAAAATAAAAACAAAAATTGCGACTGATTGGTGACATTCTCTAAAGATTTGTACAAAACAGTCGCTGGGCACAAGCTCAAAAATGGAGTCAAACCTGTTTGAAGAAATCTAGCTAATTTTAATAAGCCTTGTGAATTTACAAAATGCTAAAATGTGTGTGAAATCTTATGGGACTTAACTGCTAAGGTATCAGTCCCTGCTTACACACTACTTAACCTAAATTATCCTAAGGACAAACACACACACCCATGCCCAAGGGAGGACTCGAACCTCCACCAGGACCAGCCACACAGTCCATGACTGCAGCGCCCTAGACCGCTCGGCTAATCCCGCATGGCATGAACTTACAGTTAACGTAAATAAACATTTTTCATTGGTTGTGAACAGTTAATACATGAAATGGAAAACAAAATATATTTACAATTTAACGATAATCTGGTTTGAACAATAATATTTATAATAACTATGTAATGTTGAACAAAATGAGAAACAACACAGTAAATAACCAAGACACTAACCGTAATATAAAAATTAAAAAATTACTAGACACATCGAACCCTCCTGGCTTTTGCTTGTGCAAACTCTTTCACATGATCAGTGTAATTTAAGTCGTCTGCAAGCTCGTACTCAATCGATATTATTGCAAGATCATTCAAACAAGTTTGGCTCATCGTTGATCGGAGGTATGTCTTCATCAATTTCAGTTCTGAGAAACTCCTCTCCCCACTTGCAACTGGCACTGGGAGTGTTAGGAGAATTCTCAGAGAAATGTTAACATTAGGGCAAACATTATATCTTCCTGTAAACTTCAGAGTCTCTTTTGCACCAATTCCAGGTTTCAACAATGTTGAAAACACTTTTAGTTCTTCCCTCAACTCCAGTGGATCAATGTCGCTTGACTCATGGTGTTGCAAAATCGCTGCGAGTTTTCTACACTTTGTGTACAGACTGTCAAGAGGTGCATTCTTCAGCTCGCTGATGTCGTAGAGAAAACCAAAATAATCACAATGAGATTTCAGTTGATTGAATCTCTCAACCAAAGATGTGGTTACTGTATCTAAAAGATAATAGTAGAATTCAATCTTGTAACGTTTTGTTTTTATCTATTGTCTCATCCCTTCCTTCATAGGTAAAGTGTATTGGCTTCTTACTTTGTCGCCGGGAAACACTTATCAGTGGTAACGTTAGATCTTCTAGCTCTAATTCTGTAGCCAATTCTTTGGAATCAGTCAAGAAAGAGACAAACTTTTCTTCTGTTCTGCAGGTCTCAAAATATGCTTTCGTTTTTTCAAGCATTTCCACGGCCTCAGAAACATATATGTCAATGGTCTGGAGGGTCTTACTGACTACACTGATGTGAAGCAGAACGTCGTACCAGATTACCAGAGAAGTGAGAAAGGTATAATTTTTTATTTGATTCGCAAGTGACGTTGCTTCGTGAGCGGTCATGCTATCGAATTCTTCTGATATATGAACCAGTGCAACATAAACACCTCCAATTTGAAACCTCAGGGGAGTAAGTGCATCGATGCGACTTTCCCACCTAGTATCGCTCAGTGGCTTTAGCGACAGGTTAGGCAGGTACTTCTTCAAGACATCCCAACGTCGAACGGAGGACGAGAAGAAATCATACAAGCTTTTCACTGTTGAAAACATGGAAACAGCATATTTAGAAGACATAGTGGCATCGTTTACAACAAGATTCAATGAGTGACTGCTACATGGTACATAAATGCTCTCTTGTTCATATCTGAAATTCTTTTCTGGAGACCAGACTTCTTTCCTTTCATGTTTGCTCCATTGTCGTACCCTTGCCCTCTCATGTTACACAATAGGATTTTTTTTATCTTCCAAGAACTTGAGTACGACCTGCGTCAAAGTGGACCTTGAAGAATCAGGCACTGGAAGAAATACCAGGAAATGCTCCTGAATTCGGACATAGTATATCCCATCGAGTCTTGTCTCCTGGACGAAACGTACCACAACTGTCATCTGCGAAACTGTTGAAATATCTGGTGTGCAGTACAGAATTATACTGTAATACTTTGCAGATTTCATCATTAATAGAATGTTGTTGGTTGTAGATGATCCAATAAGATGAATTATTTCATTCTGTGTTTCTTTTCCAAGGTAATGATGACCCTTTTTCTCACCTTGCTTTGTTCTGTGCAGGTGCTCCATCATCACAGTGTCGAACTTTCCGAATAATTCAAGGAGTTTCAAGAAATTTCCGTTGTCAGGCTGAAAGAGTGTATCTGTACCTCCTCTCAAACGCTGACATTGCCGACCCAGGAAAAGAATTATTGCTATTAAGTGCTGAAGAACATTTTTCCAATGTTCGCTTTCAGTATTCATAATCCTTTGATGATGGGCGTCGACAGTTCGTGACTTTTTCAGTCCCTCGGAAAACGCGATGCACTTTTTATGTGAATTCAAATCCTTGGTAGACTTTCGAGATACGAAGCAAGGTGCCGCCAGTCGCTTGTATCGTTCTTTGCAATTTTTACTGTAGACGACGAAAAAAGTTTGCAACAAAAACAGAACACAGCATCCTTCCTCTTTGAGTACACCAACCAATGTCTGTCTCCTTCTTCTAACGTCTTCAAAGAACAGCTGTAGTGCACAGGGCTGAAACGCCGGTTGTCCGCGTTTTTAGGACATTCTTCACCTTGCTTAATGCGCTCGGGAGGACCTCGCATGACCAAAGTCGTTCGAACGGAGTCGGTAATAATTTCCGGGCATCTTCCGCGATCTGAGACAATTGTGTCCTCCAGTTTAGGCTCGCCTTCAATCCCTTCTCCGGTGGTGAGTACTTCAGCTGATGTTCCTCCGGTATTTTCCGAATCGGGTCGCCTAATTTCAGTTCTGCCTGATGTTTCAATCTCAGAGGTTTCGTCACAAAGCAGGTCTTGAATCCAGACGAAGTCTGTTGAACATGTTGTGGATGGCCCACTGTCAGCATTGCTCCTGTATGCGATGGTTGCAGTACTGTGGTCGTCTACTTTCTGGTCATGTCCTGAAGATAAAGATGTAGCTGCAGTAGCTCCACTAGTTTCTGCACTTTCAGGATCTATTTTTCCACCCTCGCCGCTGCTAGGTCGTTCTCCGTTTGGCTTGAAATATCGTTGTAGTGCATCCTCTTGCTTCTTATCGTCATCTTCCTTCAGCACCCGTCTTTTCCTATATTCACTGCCCAACAGTCTTTTTCTACCATCGGACATGTTTCGATCCAGCCTGTAAAGAACTAACTGTTGATGTCACTGTACTAACTTTATTTGCAACACACTTCGCAGACAATTTCCTGATATTCCACTGCATGTAAACGCAAAATTATATTACTGTAGGATACACTGTTCAGAAGATGAAGTCATAAGAATTGAGCCGCATGAAATCGAATTTCAGGCCGAATTTCACTACAGACACAGGTGAAACGGTCAAAGAGTGGGGCGGAAGACTATGGAGAGAGGAAGAATAAGGAGATGGAGTAATATAACAATGCAATAAATACACACCCGGGCATGGACAGGTACTAATGCCAGTCGAAATTTATTAACTTACTGCACTGCGGTTGTTCATTTCAAAGAACTGACACTCGACATCTGTCGTAATTTTCACGAGTCACTTCTTTCGTCTCTGATTTTGGAATAAGGGGTAAGAAATTAGTCATCGCCGTATCGTTTCACTTTTCTTCGCTTTATTTTCATTCTAGCTATTGGGACGACGCGTGCTTCTTTGCCGACTTGCCAATTTTTGAAGTGACAGATCATAAGAAAAATCAGTTTTCCTATTCTGCAATCTTGAAGGAGAAAAATTCTAACTTACGAGCAACGTGCATGTGCAATACTATATAAAAAGCACTTACCTATTACATCCCAAGCTGCAAGAAATTCGAACGCACCAATCCTTCTGTTCTTACGAAACGCTATGAAAGAGCTTCTGACCAATCTTGACTCCCTCGGCCAACTACCGAAACGAATTCTGTAGTTTTCGTTGTAGAGAACGCAACACTACCTATAGCCTGGAAAGGCGAAGTGGTGACGCGGCAATGCCAGGAACTAGGTCACGTGACGAGATACAGCGAGGCTATGGTTGAACTAGCGCCCAAGAAGAAGAAGCAAGAAGCTCACAATTAGTATATGATCGATGATATGGATAAATGTATTATCTGGCAGCAATTTCTATGGCATTACGAACAATAGAAGGAAATACGAACTTTGCGAAAACTGCACAAGTTTTGTCAAAGAGAAATGAGCTTCAAAGCTAGCAAGGAAACCCTTAGACTCAATGTTCTGCCTATGGATTTTCGCTTTAGAAGGTGTCAGAATTAACTTTTTGTTTTGTGCGGATGAGAGGGCATTGCTGCCAAAAGACCATACTTTCTCAGGTCTTCATCAGTCAAAGCGACCAGTAGTTTACTAAGATGAAACATGGGGCCAGCCGAAGTGGCCGTGCGGTTCTAGGCGCTCCAGACTGGAACCGCCAGACTGCTAAGGTCGCAGGTTCGAATCCTGCCTCGGGCATGGATGTGTGTGATGTCCTTAGGTTAGTTAGGTTTAAGTAGTTCTAAGTTCTAGGGGACTGATGACCTCGGCAGTTGAGTCCCATAGTGCTCAGAGCCATTTGAACCATTTTTTTGAAACATGGATTCACACGCATTATCCAGTAAATAAATGTTCGCACACTGATAGTGTGCGAGTAGTACTGTCAAATAAAAGTGCCGGTCAGAGCTTAATTGTTGTTCATGCAGGCGGAGACAGGTGTTTCATGGCTCAAAAACCAAAACATCCGACTATCACTCAGAAACGAATGGCAAAAATGTTCAAAAATACGTCGAAACCCAACCTATGCCAGGCTTATTATCAATGTCTTTACCCTTGTAAATATTCGCAGCATATTTACCCATTCAGAATACTTCTAGTCATTGTAGGTATTGGACATGTTTGACTGTAGTAATGTTCAACTATTTTTTTCCATAATGTGGGAAGAATAAAATACTCGGAAACTGCCACTGAGGAGCTTAGCAAAATTGCTTCAGGCTTAACATGTAACCACAGTATTGAACATTGCATTCGAATTTCCAGATTAGATTTCATCTTCTGCAAAATTAGTTGTGAGTAAACGCACAGATCGTAACAGGCTGGCACCGCTCCACTCATTAGAATACTGGCGTGGACGCCAGACTGCTTCCACTCTGTTCCTCCTGCGTAAACACGACGGTGCTGCCACAGTGGCGAAGAAGAAATTAGTCCTCCTCCCTCCCCTTGTTTAACAGCGGCGGCCGGCAGGTAGTCGAGGCGCGATGCCACAGTTCCCGAAGCCACTCCCTCTGAGGTTTGGTTTCGAATCCCCTTCTTGGGTATGAATGTTGAGTTTTGACTAAAAAAGAAAAAAGGGGGGCGGCAGATTTACTACCCCTCGGAAAGTGCCGCCCCGTGCGGCCGCACGTTACGCATGTGCCTTGCGCCGCCCCTGCCCCTACCACTCACTACTATCTGCTTCATTGCGGCCAGGTCACCGCTAAAATGGCGGCAGGTTGTGGCTTGTAGCAGTCAGAAAAATTGACAACTGGCACCGACAAGTTTTGGTAGTATATTCATATACTTCTTACTTAAAATTACATATTTACGTATTTTAATGACAACATGATTCCTGTTATATGTCGACAAAAGATTCCCTAACATCTTTTTCATAAATTATTGTAAAATAAGATCAATTTTTAGGTTCTGTTTTAATAATCACAGGGTGAACATTAATAAAACTGGCAAACTGCAGGGATGGGTTTCTGACTGGAAATGGAGGAAAAAAGGTCTTATGAACATGTGCTCGGATATGCATCATTGCCACAGTAGATACCGCTGATGAATGAAAGTTCCTCTGACCATGTGCCATATGTTCCTTGCTTGTTGCAGACTGTATGATTGAACCAGAGTACTATAAGCAGTAGAATCGTCTGGTATTCAGGTCACGAACAAGCCAAGATGGTGTTTGTGTATGGCCAAACAGATGAAAAATGGAAATGCAGCACAGCTATAACAAGCCAAGCAGCCTCACAGACACACAACATTTCAAGCCCTTTTTGGCCGTTTGTGTGATCATGGGTGATTTCAGACAGACGAACGTGCAGGGAGGTGGCAGACTGTGAGACACCAGATTTCGAGGGCCAGGTTCTACAGGAATCGAGACGAACTCTAGGACAAGGACCAGTGGCCTGCCAACATCATGTAAGCCAAAGTACAATTATGTGTATCCTGCATGACAACCAGTGCTATCCCTATGACCTGCAGTGAGTACAAGGCTTATCACCAGCGGATTTCCCTCTATGGGAAGGATTTTGTCGATGGTCTCTGCACCACACCATCACAACAATGGGATTTCTATCATCAGTCCTCTTTACCATCGAAGCAACCTTTATGAGAAATGACATCTTCAATCTGCATAATTGTCATCTGTGAGCTACAGACATGGCAAGTGGTCAGAAAAACTTTCATCTGTCAGCACCACATACCAAGCCAACAATGCTTTTCTGGACACATGTCCATAGGACCTTTCTTCCTCCATTACCAGCCAAGAATCCATCACTGCAGTTTGTCGGTTTTATTAATGTTCACCCTGAATTTTACAATAATAATAAAAACGTGTTAAGGAGTTTTTTATCGATATGTAACAGGATTTGTGCTGTAATTAAAATGTGTAAATAAATTTAAGTAAGAAGTACATGAATAAAACGTTCTCGGTTTTCAAGCTGCGTCAATTCGAATAAAATCCTGGAGCTTTCGATGACGGAGTCCCAGTATATAGATGCATGAGTCACACTTTTGTATTTTCGAACTGTATTTTATGTCCGTTTTCTAGACAGTGCTCCGCTATGGCCGACTTGTCAAACTCTCTTTGTTTTATATGGCGTTTGTGCTCAGCATGACGCTCCACAACCGTGTGAATTGTTTGTCCGATATACAAGCTGCCAAACTCACAGGGTACATCATACACGCCAGACACTCGAAGAGCAATGTCGACATCGAAAGAAAGCAAAGACAGATGAGCGACGCGGGAGCGGCAGTTTCGAACGCGGCACCTGCCCCTGGCGCCACCAGACGTCACCGATGCTGCCACGGGCAATAGCTCCACTCGGGTCGACTTACGCGCGAACGCCTCATTATTCTATCCGATTGGCTGCTGATGATGTCATCAAGCCTATATAAGCGAGAAACCGTAGCAGTCAGTGAACTCCTGGCGACGATGGCGGAGATGATCATCTAAATCTCGAGGATTTTATTCGAACTGACGTGGCTTGAAAACTGAGAACGTTTTATTCATGTATGCCGTCACAAAAGACTCCGGGGACACAAGAAGTACATGAAAACACCAGCAACATCTCCCAGAACCAATTGTCAATTTTCTGGCCGGTACTGGCCGCCACATGACAGACTGGCAGTGACATGGCTGCAGTGAAGGACACAGCAGTGAGTGGTATCAAACATGAGAATTTGGCGAATCATTGTGTATATTTTGGCTTTAACCTTGACATGCCGATGCATCATCATCTCATCCCTCACATACCTGGCAATGTTTTAGAACACAATGAAAGCTTTCCACTGCCAAGGCCTTCGTTAACAATAGACGACAGATACACACACACGCGCGCACGCGCAAACGCAGCTCGCATGCACAACTGAAGTCTCAAGCAGCTGGTTTCAGCAGCCTGAGATTGCTGTTGTGTGTGCCAGTTGCGTTTGCGCACGCGCGTGTGTTTGTGTGTGTGTGTGTGTGTGTGTGTGTGTGTGTGTGTCTGTCTGTCGCCTATTGTTGACGATGGCCTTAATGGCCGAAAGCTTTAATTCTGAGAGTCTTTTTGTTGTGCCTATCTGCAACTCAGCACCTCCACTACATGGTGAGTAGCAACTTTCCTTTCCATAAGTGTTACATTCCATTCTGTATTTTCCATTGTTTAATATCTCTGTATGTATGTATTTTTGCTAGCAGATGTATGTCGATGTTTTGAAATGATGTTTCAGTTCCCAGTACTTTATCTCACAAAACTGATATGCAGGGTGCATGGATTCATGAGGTTGTCTCCATACCCATACACATCCATTCACTTGATGCAATTTTAAACGAGACTTGTCCTACCAGGAAACATGTTTCCAGTCATCAACTGTCCAATGGCGGTGTTGATGGGCCCAAGCGAGCTGTAAAGCTATGTGTCGTTAAGTCATCAAAGGTACACGAGCTCTGAAAGCCCATATCGATGATGTTTCGTTGAATGGTTTGCAGGCTGACACTTGTTGATGGCCCCGTACTGAAATCTGCAGCAATTTGTGGAACGGTTGCATTTCTGTCAAGTTGAACGATTCTCTTCAGTTGTCGTTCGTCCCGTTCTTGCAGGATGTTTTTCCAGCCACATCGATGTTGAAGATTTGATGTTTTACTGGATTCCTGATATTCATGGTACACTCTTGAAACAGTCTTATGGGAAAATCCCCACTTCATCGCTACCTCGGAGATGCTGTGTCCCATCACTCATGTGCTGACCATAACATCACATTCAAACTCACTTAAATCTTGATAAGCTGCCATTATAACAGCAGTAACCGATTTAACAACTACGCCAGACACTTGTTGTCTTAGGTAGACGTTGCTGACTGCAGCACCGTATTCTGGCTGTCCACATATCTCTGTATTTGAATATGCATGCCTATACAAGTTTCTTTGGCGCTTCAGTGAATTTGTATCACAGCTGGTATCTCATAACCTCACTTTCATTGTTCAGTATGAAGGAGGCCCGTCCTATTCGCAATGAGGGTTTCAAGAAGTATAAAGGAAGTTGCGAATTTGATAAATATAGTCAACATTTGTAGTATTGCTGTAACCATATTCTTTGTAAGTCTTTCCTTGAGACCATATATATTTGTCAGAGGGGCTATTTCTTCTGAAGAGAGTAGCAGTCTGTGTTAGACTACCTGGCTTTGTACCTGGTTATAAAAGGATAGAAGCGGGCCTGCCGTGTAGTGGAGGCAACATTATTTAAAAAAGGATTTTGGAGGAAATGGGATGATACGAATGCAAGAATGACAAAAGCCAATTTTTGGGGGTAATCCAACCTCTTTATATTTGTTCAAATGGCTCTGAGCACTATAGGACTAAACATCTGAGGTCATCAGTCCCCTAGAACTTAGAACTACTTAAACCTAACTAACCTAAGGACATCACATACATCCATACCTGAGGCAGGATTCGAATCTGCGACTGTAGGCGGTCATGCAGTTCCAGACTGAAGCACCTAGAACTGCTTGGCAACATCGGCCGGCTTTATATTTTTAATTGTGTAGTTTGTTATTGTTAGATCATTGTATACAGTTAGGAAGTTTGCTGCAGAAATTTTATAGTGAAGCACATCAATTTGTCTGATAGTTGAAACAAGTGTCAAGGAAGGTAACAGTACACAAGTCAGTTATTAGGAATTATTTTTGTTAACGTGTCTAGGTGTGAAACTTTAGAAAAACTGTACTGTTGTTAAGGCTTAATGAAGCATAGTTATACTTGGAATCTTGGTTCTCATTTTTCAGTCGTTGTGTTAAGTCCCTCATTTTTCATTCTTTACTTTCATGACTGTGTTTCCATACTCGCATTGCACATCGCAAGTTTTATATTCAAAAGCATTTTTATGGAAATTGGTAAGATTCTGTCGTGTATTGCACATCACAAGCACAAAAAATGAAATTTGATATTTGACAGTCTCATTATTATCTTCATAGTGGCAAGTTACAGTGCAAGCAAGCCATCTGTGCAAACAAGAATGCTAATAAATGTAATTATCATCAAAGCTCATGTCCAAGGTACAGGGATTGTCAAAGTGTTTTTGGGAAAATATAAGTGTCGTTTCTAAGTAGTAATACCAGTAAAAAACTTCATTAAAGTACTGTTTTACGAATTTTCAAGTAGTTTGATCAGAAAGTCAGATGCATTAATTTTTATATTCATTTTTTGTGTAATTATAATGACAGTTCTGGTGTAGTTATTGTTTACAACAATAAGATAAAAATTAGCTATATTCTGGGCCAACACTTTGAGTGAGTGATTTGTTTTGCAGTCAGATAGCATATGTAAAGTTAATTGAAAACCGATTGTGCTCTCACACACGAAGTATCTGATGTATTGACTAGTCTGGATTTCGTATCATATAGTGTGAGCTCCACATATTTCCATTCAAAATAAAATTTTAACACAGTTCTGTTCCATACAATGATATTTACATGTATTGATATCAGAACATGTTTTACATATTTTTCAGATACCAACGAGACACTTACAAACACGAGTATGAATATGTTGCTTGAGGCTTTCCCGACAGACATGTTGTATGTATGGTTCTCAGGCGAGACGGCGGATGTCATAGTGAAAACTCCACAATATTTCGTCAGTGCAACTGGCCGACATCTTTAGGTGCGACGAACACACTGCTTAGGCAGGACCGGGGCCCCCTATTTATGCCAGTTTTAGGCAGGAAGTACGCATGCGTGGAGGCGCCAAATTCGATGGCCAATAGCGACGATATCAACTGATAGCTGGAAGGACAGTAACGCCACCTACAGGATGAAGAACCAAATACTTCGGCGCACGCGCGGGGGCTGCCGCCGCTGCTCTGCGCTGCCATCGGCCGCCCCAGCGACCTCTGTCGGAAGCCGCAAGCGCGGAGGCTGCCGTTGTTACTCTACGCTGCCATCGGCCGCCCCAGCGACCTTTTTAGAAGCCGCAAGCAAAAATGCGCGTCCACGTAGGCGCCTTGATTATCCTCCCGTTGTCAACAGAATATTTATGTTGCTGATGAATCGTCGTCCATCTTATGACCAATAGTACTCCTCTCTGCTCGAAGCGACTTCAATATGGCCAGTGCTGGATCCCAAGCTGTACTAAGCTGAAAGCCCGTGTCTCTGTTTACAAGATTCGTCGAGCTACGTATTTCGACTGCTGCCTTAATAACACTGTCCCAGTGCGAACTCGTCGATGCGAGAATTTTTGTATGTTGATAATTCATAGAATGGCCTGTACTGAGACAATGCTTGGCCACTGCAGACTTTTCTGGTTGCTCCAGACGAGTGTAGCGTCGGTGTTCAGTGCATCTCTCTTCTACAGTGCGACAAGTTTGTCCGATATACGACATGCCGCAGCTACAAGAAATCTCGTAAACACCGGGTCTTCTTAGGTCAAGGCTGTCCTTAGATGAGCTACTCCATCTGCGTACCATTTTCCAACAAAATGGATACTCCGAAAGGGAGATTCGCCATGCCTTACAACCGAAGCGGGTTACCCAACGTGAGGAAGTGTAAGAAGGCGAAGAACAAAGGGGAATGTTCATCTTGCCATACATCGGCGGTGTCTCTTCAAAAATAGGAAGATTATTGAAGAGGCATAAAGTTAAATGTGTTTTTCGTCCTCCAGCAAATCTCAGAGCTCTCTTGGGCTCATCTAAAGACAGCCTTGGCCTAAGAAGACCCGGCGTTTACGAGATTAGCGCTCTTAAAGTTGCAACCCTTTAACCAGACAGCCGTTGGTGTATCTTCTAGTGGCCAGCTGCAGGTTTGTTATAGACTCAGTGGCACAGGTATTTCCACATCTGGGAACATCTGACACCCACAGTTTCCAGCCTCCTTATACCCTCATTCAGTCTGTAACAAGTTTGCTAAACGATTTACATCAAGAAATAAGACAGTCCATTCATACACCTTTGATCTATTTATTCTTATGAACTAACTGTTGATTGATGCATAAGGCAACACACTTTCATTTCACTTGTGATCACTGCCATGTAACTTTTGGCATGTTACAGACTGTAGGCCAATTCACACTGGCTGTAATGTCACATCACATGAGAATATTCCACAGAGCATTTCAAATGGCGGCATTCACACAAACCATAATGTCACATCACCTGAAGGTTTCCTGGGAAGAAAATTTTGACGGTGCCGTCGACTGCTAACATCAGAAGTTAAACCATTTTTTTCACACTCACACATTTCATATTACTGGATATTGTCCTTTTGTTTCTTATTAATCTCTATTTTATTATTGTGCTTTGCTTTTGTGATAAACTTCAGATGTTCCATGACGACTTTGATATCTTCTTCGTTGAGTGTTCTTCCACCAGTAAGATCAGATATCTGAAAGCGAAATTTTATTTTAGGTTTTATAGTAATATAACGCAGTGACGCCCACACTGTATATGAATAGGAACATAAACTGATGCTGCAATTTTAGTTAAATAACACTTTCACAGAGAACATCAGCTATTACGAAGAAGAAATATACAGTTGGGTTGGGTTGGTCTGTTTGGGGGAGGAGACCAGACATGAGGTCATCGGTCTCATTGGACTAGGGAAGGATGGGGAAGGTAGTCAGCCATGCCCTTTCAAAGGAACCATCCCAGCATTTCCCTGGAGCGATTTAGGGAAAAAACCTAAATCCCGACAGCCGGACAGGGAATTGAGCCGTCATCCTCCCGAATGCGAGTCCAGTGTGCTAGCCACTGCGCCACCTTGCTTTGTAGTATATAGTTGTTTATGATGTTATTAGTTACGTAAAAAAATAATTGATAAGGTAAGCAAGCTCTAGTAATTCTCCTGTAGATATTGTTTGGTGTGTATACATATTTGCTAACAAATAAACGTCTTTGTTTTAAAATACAATATTATTTCTCTTCTCAGCGGTTTTCCATACAAAATTTATCAAGAACATACATTATGAAGTTTGTCATTAATAAAATTTATCTTTGTCATTTCCTGAAGTCCTTTTTGTGTAATGAACAGTAAGTCATAACGTAACTTTCAGCATTTGGTGTTGTAAATTGACATGACGTGACCTGACATCCAATGTGTATAAAACCTGATTCGATGACATGATGTGACATGACGGCCAGTCTGAACTGGCATTCTGACTTGGCCTTATGACACATAGCGCCTGTGGTGATGTTCTTGTTGCAAAAGATCACAATGTTGTTGTTTGTGTTCCATGTGGTGTTATAGCTTTCCTCATGGCTGTGTCCTGCTTTTTAATCAAAGACATAATAAGAGACATAAAATTTAAATATATTTCTTCATTCATTCTGAGTTAATTATGCCAACAGTAAGGATATATCTTCAGTTCACTGAGTAATTACTGTGGGAACAAGATTTTCCTTCCTCTACCCACTCTTTCACCCAAAATCACATTTTATGTTTTTCTTGTTTTTCTTTTGTAATACAAGTAAATAGGCTGCCAAAGCAGTGCATCGTCATGTGACCTCGACATTTCCAGTGAGAAGGGAAAACGTTGGAAGATAGGCAGAGATATCATTTTGCATAATATCAGATTGAGGTTACTCGCTGAATTTCAGCTTCATGTTTGTTAAAACGTATGACATAATTTCTACCCACTACAGAAGGCAGAAAACATACAGGATGTTAAAATGAGTTATGCTATTTGTGCACCAAAATAGCTCATGATAGTTGAAGTAAAGAGGACTGACAACAGCAAGAACAATGCTTCAGAAGAACACAAGTTTCTTAACACCAATTATACATTTCAGTGTGAAAGTATTTTTCTACAGTGTATGGAACTGAAATGTAGACAGTAAACATTACACAGAAGAGGAGAATAGTAACTCTTGAAATACAGCGATACAGAAAAATGCTGAAGATTAGGTCTGCAGATAGAATAACCAAAGAGGACAGGAAATAGAACTGTTGGGAACAGAAACTTTGGCACAATTTGTGTAAAAGAAGGAATACATGAATGGGATATGTCCTGAGGCATGAAGAAATAGTTAATTACTTACTGAAGGGAAGTGTGAGAGGTTAAAATTGTACAAGGAGACCAATACCTAACTGCAGTAAACAGTTTCATGTGGATGTAGACTATGGATAGAATAGAAGTTTAATGTCTGATAACATACAGGGTGAGTCACCTAACATTACCGCTGGATATATTTCGTAAACCACATCAAATACTGACGAATCGATTCCACAGACCGAACGTGAGGTGAGGGGCTAGTGTAATTGGTTAATACAAACCATAAAAAAATGCACGGAAATATGTTTTTTAACACAAACTTACGTTTTTTTAAATGGAACCACGTTAGTTTTGTTAGCACATCTGAACATATAAACAAATACGTGATCAGTGCCGTTTGTTGCGTTGTAAAATGTTAATTACATCCGGAGATATTGTAACCTAAAGTTGACGCTTGAGTACCACTCCTCCGCTGTTCGATCGTGTGTATCGCAGAGCACCGAATTACGTAGGGATCCAAAGGGATCGGTGATGGACCTTAGGTACAGAAGAGACTGGAACAGCACATTACGTCCACATGCTAACACCTTTTTATTGGTCTTTTTCACTGACGCACATGTACATTACCATGAGGGGTGAGCTACACATACACACGTGGTTTCCGTTTTCAATTACGGAGTGGAATAGAGTGTGTCCCGACAAGTCAGGCCAATAGATATTCAATGTGGTGGTCATCATTTGCTGCACACAATTGCAATCTCTGGCGTAATGAATGTCGTACACGCCGCAGTACATCTGGTGTAATGTCGCCGCAGGCTGCCACAATACGTTGTTTCATATCCTCTGGGGTTGTAGGCACATCACGGTACACATTCTCCTTTAACATACCCCACAGAAAGAAGTCCAGAGGAGTAAGATCAGGAGAATGGGCTGGCCAATTTATGCGTCCTCCACGTCCTATGAAACGCCCATCGAACATCCTGTCAAGGGTCAGCCTAGTGTTAATTGCGGAATGTGCAGGTGCACCATCATGCTGATACCACATACGTCGACGCGTTTCCAGTGGGACATTTTCGAGCGACGTTGGCAGATCATTCTGTAGAAACGCGATATATGTTGCAGCTGTTTGGGCCCCTGCAATGAAGTGAGGACCAATGAGGTGGTCGGCAATGATTCCGCACCATACATTTACAGTCCACGGTCGCTATCGCTCTACCTGTCTGAGCCAGCGAGGATTGTCCACGGACCAGTAATGCATGTTCCGTAGATTCACTGCCCCGTGGTTTGTGAAACCTGCTTCATCGGTAAACTGGTAGAACTGCAACGCATTCTCTGTAAATGCCCATTGACAGAATTGCACTCGGTGATTAAAGTCATCACCATGTAATTGCTGATGTAGCAACACATGAAACGGGTGAAAGCGGTGACGATGCAGTATGCGCATGACACTAATTTGACTCAGTCCACCGGCTCTCGAAATGTCACGTGTACTCATGTGTGGGTTCATGGCAACAGCAGCTAACACACCAACTGCACCCACTTCTCCTGAACGGGCCTGTTACGGACTCGTTTGCGTGCTATGACCATACCTGTTGCATAGAGTTGGCGGTAGATGTTTTGCAATGTGTGGCACGTTGGATGCTCTCTGTCCGGGTACCGTTCTGCATACACCCTACAGGCTTCAGCTGCATTTCGTTGACACTCGCCATAGATGAGTATCATCTCCGCCTTTTCAGAGTTCGAATACGCCATGGTCACAGTTCCTACAACACTACACTATCACAGACGTCTGGTAACACGGTGCACTACAGTTGGTCTGCGTGCGGAGACGAATGCAGAATAACAATAGCAGCAAGCGCTACATGCGGACACTGCGACAGCTAGACCAAACTACAACAGTGCACTACAGCCACACTCGTAAACACGGTCGTCATCGCAAACATGTCCCTGCAGATGCTGCTCGCCGACCGTGGCCCGTATTTGTTACAACATGCAACTGAACGTCGAATGTTTCAAGCATCAACTTTAGGTTACAATATCTCCGGATGTAATTAACATTTTACAATGCAACAAACGGCACTGATTACGTATTTGTTTATATGTTCAGATGTGCTAACAAAACTAACGTGGTTCCATTTAAAAAAACCTAGGTTTGTGTTAAAAAACATACTTCCGTGCATTTTTGTATGGTTTGTATTAAACAATTACACTAGTCCCTCTGCTCACGTTCGGTCTGTGGAATCGATTCGTCAGTATTTGATGTGGTTTACGAAATGTAGCCAGCGGTAACGTTAGGTGACTCACCCTGTATAGTGTCAAGTCATTGTCTTCATGTACAGTGGACTCACCAAAATGAAAAAGAAATTATTTAAAGTTTTTCTAAAGATGTATTTAATAAAATATGTTGCAATGAATACATAATTGAGACACAACTGATTATTTAAAAAAAATGACGAACTGTAACATCATAGTTATGTGTACTATTCTGCTAAAATTATCAGGTTCAAATGGTTCAAATGGCTCTGAGCACTATGGGACTCAACTGCTGAGGTCATTAGTCCCCTAGAACTTAGAACTAGTTAAACCTAACTAACCTAAGGACATCACAAACATCCATGCCCGAGGCAGGATTCGAACCTGAGACCGTAGCGGTCTTGCGGTTCCAGACTGCAGCGCCTTTAACCGCACGGCCACTTCGGCCGGCAAAATTATCAGATCATCCTTCATGAATGCTTCAGTTCTTCATGGTTGCTATGAAGATATTAACGGGTATCCACAAGGATAGGCTAGTGTAGAAAGATGTCTTCTCCCATTTGCAAGAAGGATTTTAGGATAGATGTGCATAATTATTGGCCTGTCTCATTGATGTCAATCTGTTGTAGAAATGTGAAACATTTTCTATGTTCACGAATTACTACGTTTTTGGAGATGAATACCTGCTCTATAAAAACCAACATGGATTCTGCAAACAGAGATCTTGCAAAATTCAGCATGTCTTGTCCCTCCATGAGATACATCGTACTATACGCAACAGTACTCAGGTTGATACCGTATTCCTTGACTTTAGAAAGACTATTGATATTGTCCCACACAGTTAGTTGGTGAAAAAAATACATGCTTACCGAGTATCAGGCCAGATTTGTGACTGGAGTGAAGACTCCCTTACAAACAGAACACAACACTTACCTCTTAATAGAACAATATCGACAGATGTAAAGATTATTTCCGGAGTACCCCAATGAAATTTGAAAGGATCATTAATATTTACAATATAGGCCCTTTATAGTTCATCTAGTAGAAAGCGTTGGAAGATTCTTAAAAATGTTCCTGGATGAGATGGTTATCTATATGGAAGCAGCAACATCAGAAAACAGTATCGATTTGCAGATCGACCTACAGTGCATTGATGAATGGTGCGAGCTCTGGTAGTTGACCTTGAACATGAACAAATGTTACATATTGCACGTATTCAGAGACAGAAACCCACTACTACACAACTACACTATTGGTAACAGATTGCTGAAAACAGGATCTACCGTAAAATATCTAGAAGTAACTATCCAATGTGACATTAAGTGGAATAACCACATAACACAAATGGTAGGAAAAGCAGATGCCAGAGTGAGAATGATAGGTGGAACCTTAAGGAAATGTAGCTCTCCACGAAGGAAAGGTTACAAGGGGTTTGTTCAAATGATGTTTCAGTTTTGTTCATTAATCTGGAATCCTTAGCAGGTAAGACTGGAAGAAAAGATAGAGAAGATCCAACTAAGAGCATTGTGTTTTATGAAGGGATCGCTGTCTCGGCGCCAGAGCGTGACAGAATTGCTCAACAAACTCCAAAGGCAGACGCTTCAAAAGAGAGGCTGTGCATCATGCAGAGGTTTACTTTTGAAATTTAGAGAGAGCACTTTCCAGGAATAGTCTGACAACATACATCTCATGAAATGACCGCTAAGGGAAGACTCGAGAAATTAGATCTAATAGAGAGGGTTGCTGACAGTTATTCTTCCCACGCCTTTTCGAGAATGGAACTGGGATGAGGGATCAGTTTGGGGTAACGGAAGTACCCTCCGCTACAAACTGATAGGTTGCTAGCGTGTATGATAGAGATATAGAATTCTCTTTGGACTGAAGACCACAACAACAACATGTAAAATAAATACTACACAATCTTAAACTACAGTGTACTTACTGTTTGAACTATTTTATTTAGCGAATGGCTATTTAGTTGATATGACATTGCCAGGAGATACTACGGATAGTCTGGCTGCCTGTAATCACTGTTGCTCAATTAGCTCCACCCAGGAGGCACATGTAGGGTATTTTAAAGTTATACCTATGGACATGAGCACTGATTGCAATAAAAGATGATGATGATGATGTGTTCTGTTACCAAAACTCTATCCAAAATCTAAATATCTAGATGTTTGAATACTTTTTCAAATTCACTGTGAATAAAACTTGTGATACCTTCTTTACACTCGTACTGACATTTCAGATAATTGTAAGAGATCAGAATTTGGTCCTTACGCTGCGCGCGATCAAGTTTTCCATTTCAGTCTCTCAGTATTGACAGTTATATGTTGTTCATATATCAAATCACAAGCTTTTGATATGGCGTTATGTACTTGTTCTTTGTTTCGCTTCTGCTATTGCATAAATGAATATCTTTTCCAAAGACAGATTAGCTTTGATTATATTTGCGTTTGTGTGATGTGTTTAACTGCGGTATTGGGTAATCTTTGCTGCCGGTAACATTTGTAAAACAAAAATGGCGCTATGTTGTGCGAGTAAGTGGTTGTGTATACTAAGTTTACTTCGTTATTTCTTTGTGACGTTTATTGAATAACCATTCGCGATTGTAGGAACGTGATTTTGTAAAATGTGTGCAATATCAGCTATATATTGTCGCTGTTAGAAGGTCAACCGTTTTCGTTTTCTAATTCCAGTGTTGTTATGCCATGCAGAAGGTTACCGAGTGTATCTGAGTGTAAACTACAAAAACGTTTGGTGCTTTGTTTGCGTTAAACGTACGAAATTCTGATGATGTTTGTACTGTTGTATGCGTAAATTTTGAAAGCGTTGTGTACTATGTTTACTCTTTGACCGGGTGGTTTCGTACGAAGTTTTGAGTAAATGAAATTTGAGTTAGTCAAACAAGATAACTGTTCGGAATTTGCTGTATATGACAAGATCCACTGCATGGTTAGAAGTGAATAGACATATTCCTTGAGCACTGTGTAATTGGTCAGAAAAGTAGCGTTCTATGCAGTCATTCGGGTTACGATATCTGGAAACAGTTACTGCCCTCTGCTCGATGTACTTGTAGCCCTTGCCTGTTTCTTTGCACTCGGTGTCGTGTACCACATTTTGTGTTAATGAGTGTTACATGATAGCGATATGTTTGCATTTTACTTTAAGGAAGGAAGATAATTTGTAGGTGTTTTTAAAAGGAGAGTTGAGAATTATTTTCAGTGTCCAGAGGTTTTTGAATTGTTTATTTCTTTGTAGTTTAATAGCTGTTAGGTTGGTGGTTCGTTAGTAAGTCGCTGTACTAGTTTTGCTGCTAATTCCACAATTTCACTAAATAGGCCCACTTACGTTTACATTACAGTTTCAAATGAAGTTCCAGAACATCCTGTCATATCTCCAGTATCTGGAGCTATATTTGAAAGGCGACTGATAGAAAAGTATGTAGTAGAAAATGGGGTGGATCCAATATCAGGGAAGGAGCTTACGGTTGACATGCTTATTGAGGTGAAAAGTAAGTATATATGCATACTACTGGTGAAACTATTTATGAAATATATGCTGTTACATAGTTAATGTTGACATTTCAGCAACACCAATTGTCAAACCAAAGCCCCCATCCGCTACAAGCATTCCAGCTATCTTAAAGACCTTACAAGATGAGTGGGATGCTGTCATGCTTCATAGTTTTACCCAGAGGCAGCAGTTGCAGACAGCTCGACAAGAACTCAGGTATTTATCTCGGTCATTCAGTACAGAAATATTTCTCTTAGTGATCATTTCTGAAAGCAGTAGATTGTGTACCGCTCACACTTCAAGTAGGCCTACATGTTGTCAGTTACCTTTGGTGTTATTAAGATTGTGTTGACTTATTGCTGATAAATAAGATTTTTTTCGCACCAATATGACTTTTTTGTAGTAAGGGCTGTGACGAACTAGGCGTTCTGGCTGCATCAGTATATAAAACAGTGGGTGATTCATTACAGCCTGCACACTAGGTAGCTATGATTTCCACACTGTGGCAGGCATGGGAACACATTGGATTGCACAACAGCCAACTGGCTCTATGCATCCAGTTGTTAGCAGAGTGCTGCGTAGAAAATGTATTTGGCTGCCGTCAGTCTCTGCACACTTGTCAAAGCAACCAGACATTGTCTGCATCTTGAAATAAAATTCGTGATGGCTCGCGACTTCTTGTTAGATCTCGGTGAATTTCCATTTTTGGAGGGACGTACAGTGTGTCTTCAAAATTCGAAACATATTTTCCCATACAAACAGCACACGTTTATCATGGTAATTGCAAATTATTCTAGAACATCCATTGGGTGATGAAAAATTCTCAGTTTAATTACCAGGATGCCAAAGATGCATTGTATATACCGCCTACTCCGAGACACTGGGCTTTAAAAATTCTTTTGTTCATTTGTTAAACTTCTGTCTCCATATGGACACATTAAATTCTCATACATACCAAGTGCAACGTCTCAGACAATGATGTACAGGATTAGTACTCCATTGTTTCATAAGGGGCATCTCTGTCATTCATAAATTTTTATGGGTGAGTTTTCATGCACAATTGATATCTAAAAATAGACATGTTACTACATCTTCTGTTGTTGTTGTTGTTGTGGTCTTTAGTCCTGAGACTGGTTTGATGCAGCTCTCCATGCTACTCTATCCTGTGCAAGCTTCATCTCCCAGTACCTACTGCAACCTGCATCCTTCTGAATCTGCTTGGTGTATTCATATCTTGGCCTGCCTCTAAGATTTTTGCCCTCCACGCTGCCCTCCAATGCTACGTTGGTGATCCCTTGATGCCTCAGAACATGTCCTACCAATCGATCCCTTCTTCTAGTCAAGTTGTGCCACAAACTTCTCTTCTCCCCAATCCTATTCAATACCTCCTCATTAGTTATGTGATCTACCCATCTAACCTTCAGCATTCTTCTGTAGCATCACATTTCGAAAGCTTCTATTCTCTTCTTGTCCAAACTATTTATCGTCCATGTTTCACTTCCATACATGGCTACACTCCATACAAATACTTTCAGAAACGACTTCCTGACACTTAAATCTATACTCGATGTTAACAAATTTCTCTTCTTCAGAAACGCTTTCCTTGCCATTGCCAGTCTACATTTTATATCCTCTCTACTTCGACCATCATCAGTTATTTTGCTCCCCAAATAGCAAAAATCCTTTACTACTTTAAGTGTCTCATTTCCTAATCTGATACTCTCAGCATCTCCCGACTTAATTCGACTACATTCCATTATCCTCGTTTTGCTTTTATTTATGTTCACCTTATATCCTCCTTTCAAGATGCTATCCATTCTGTTCAACTGCTCTTCCAAGTCCTTTGCTGTCTCTGACAGAATTACAATGTCATCGGCGAACCTCAAGGTTTTTATTTCTTCTCCATGGATTTTAATACCTACTCCGAATTTTTCTTTCGTTTCCTTCACTGCTTGCTTAATATACAGATTGAATAACATTATTAGAATTTTTATGACACAGTGAATTCCAATGTGAAACAGCAAAATGTGTTAATGTAAAAGAATACACTTGGATTATTATTCCTGGGTACTGGGCATGTCTAAGCATTTTCAGTTGCCAATATATCATTCTCTGTTCAAAATTAGATGACATTAGTTTCTTGTCCACATTTATTATATTGATATTCAGTCCAAAGTCTGATTTACGGCTCCGTGTATGTGTGCACAGTAAGAAGCTTTCTATAGCCAATGTCGAATAAATATTTCTTTATTATCAACAATCAATTTTGACAGACTATGCTATCATCTTCTGGTCTTCAAAAATTTCTTTTCCAAATATGTTAATTGTGAACTGGAACCTCATATTAGTGGATAAAATGCACCACATTATACAAAGGTTTGTCAGAGGTAAAATATGTACAATCAAAAAACACCTTGCGCACATGACTGTGTCCATATACATGGCACTCATAGGTGATTTTTGACTTCTGAGCATAAGAAAATCCAAACAAATCTGTTTGTCTTTGTGACTATGGCAACCTATGTTCAGTTTGAGCCAGTTTACTAAAGTCAAGCCTTGGTCCCCACGTCTACACCCCCCACCCCAAACATCCAACCAGTACAAAATGAATGTTCTTTGGTGTGTTAGGTGTTTCCCATCAGCATTGTCCTGCTAGTAGATACCATTGCACCGAGAGAAAACTAACTGCATGTAGGGGTGGACACGGTCCTCAGTGATAGATGCATATTTGGGTTGATCCATTTTGCCTTTCAGAATGATGAATTCAACCAGGGAGTGCTACAAAGACATTCCCCAGGCCATAACGCCTCCTCTTCCTGCCTGGACTCTTCCAATGATTGTTGCAGAGTGTTTGCTCTCAGATGTACTTGCCAACAGGTTCAATTCAGGGAAGATGATTGAAAAGCTGGTGTAAATAGCCTGTTAGGTTGTAACATCCAGGTAATTTTGCAGTGTTGAAGTTAATCTCTAATGTTTTAGTTGTAATACGTTCTTGAGTTATGCAATCTGTCCGGAAGAAAACCTGTGGCAATGAGAGTGTCTCCAACCCACTGATCTACAAGGCATATGCTGCTGGACCCTCATAGCACATTCACATGATGTACATCTTTTTGACTCAACGGATGACACGTCACTAAAGCATGAGGTTCAGTGCTTACTAGTGAGTTCACCTGCTGCTCTCCATCTTTCAGCTGCTGTCCAGTGAGAAGGGAAGGGGGTCCTTCAACAATAGTGATCACTTCCCCATCTGGCTGCTCCTCCTTGGAATAGCTGTATCCAAAAGGTGACTGTCAAAAAACACTCAGTGGGAGAAACTGCCTGTATTTGAGCACCAATACGCGAAGACTGGGTGCAACACAAAGCCACAAAGATGGGCATATTGAAATCTTCAATGCACATTTGAAGAAAACCTGTCCATTGGCAATTGAGAAGTGTTGCTTTGCAATAAGGGACAGCTGGGCGACACTGCGAAGATTGAACAACCCAAAGAGAACATGGTGGACTTTGTTTACCAGGGTTAAAGCACAAAGGATAATCAAAAAGAGCAAAAAGTGGTTACAAAACCCATTAAACACTGGACAGCAAGCACAAGAATGTATGAGTCAGTAGGGAAATTTCAGGTAGAGGTATGGGTGAAACTTCCTGTCTGATAAAAACTGTGTGCCAGACTAGGACTCAAACCATGGACCTTTTGCTTTCACAGTGGTATAATGATTGAGCAACCAAGCACAACTTACGACCCTCTCTTCGCTGCCAACATATCATCTCCTACCTCCCAAACTTAATAGAAGTTCTCCCTCATATATTGCAGGATGAAAGGAAATAGTGAAGAAATGGCGTGGCCACAGCCTAGAGAATTGTTGTTTGAATTTTGATTTTCACTCTACAATACAGTGGGCTCCGACTTGAAACTTAGTATATCCAGGATTCAAACCTGGATCCTTAGACATTTGTGGGCAAGTGCTCCACTGACTGAGCTGTGTAAATCAATAACAATTATTGAGGAGGATAGTTCCTACTCACCATATAGCGGAGATCGGAGATGCTGAGTTGCAGATAGGCACAACAAAAAGACTGTCAGATGGCCAACAAGATCTTCATCAAAAATAGACAAAACACGCATGCGCGTGGGGATTCCCCGCCCCCCCCCCCCCCCCCCCCCCACACACACACACACAGTCACATTCATGCAAACGCAACTCGCACACACTTGCTGTTGAAACCAGATTTGCTTCGGCTGTCAGACCGTGGTCATGCACGTGTAAGTTGTGTGTGTATTTATTTCCAACAAAGGCCCTGTTAGCTGAAGGCTCACTTTCTAGTCTTTTTGTTGTGTCTATCTGTGATTCAATGTCTCCTCTATATGCTGAGTCGGAACTACCCTTTTCGTAATATTAAGCAATGGAAAAGCCAGGATGGAATGTAACAATATTATGAGAGGAAAGTTACCATTCACCATATAGCGGAGATGCTGAGTCACAGATAGGGACAACAAAACGATTTTCACACTTGAAGCTTTCGGCCAGTGGCCTTTTTCAACACGACACACACTCGTGCAAACACAACTCACTCACACGACTACAGTCTCAGGCACTGTGGTATCAGTTGACTGCCCCCAGTTGTGTGCATGTATGTGTGTGTATTGTTGAAAAAGGCCATTGGCCGAAAGCTTTAAGTGTGTTGTGTCTATCTGCGACTCAGCATCTCCGCTATATGGTGAGTGGCAACTTTCCTCTCATAATATTGTTACTTTTCATAATATTATCCGTTGCATTAAATTTTACAAATTCTTCCTCTGTTGTTCAGCCTATTTTTAAAGATTCTGTCCGTGAATGGAGTCAGTTGTATGCATTACTGAAGTCCACAAATATTACTACTATCTTTTTGTTCGAAAGCTCTATATTCATATTTTTGCTTTGGGTTAAAGATTTGTTCTATGCATCCTCTGCCTTCCTGAACCTTGCTTGATATCTCCACCTGTAATCTAGATCTATTCTTGTACTCTCTTCAGTTCGAGTTTCAACAGCACCTTGTATCCATTCTATAGAAGCAATATTACTCTTTAGTTATTTGTATCCCTCTTGTCCCCTTTCATGTGTACTGCTGCTACCATCACATTCGTCCATCCTTTTGGTTACTTCTTTGGCCTCCAAATTTGACATGATTTTGCTCATTTCAGCTGCTGTCCAATCTTCGGTAGGTATCATATTGTCTGTGCAGTCTCATTCCTGGTTCTTTGTTCTGCTTGAATTCCAGTTTTCTTCGGGTGGTTCAAAGGTCAGCAGGTTGTTTAAGAATTCGGCAATCACACCATTAGACAATTCCCTTTCTTAACTCGTATTAACAGTTCTCTGCCCCTGCCTCCTGTTAGACATTTTTGAATTTCCTGAGGTCTCAACTGCAGTTTTGATAGGTTTTTGTTGTGTGCTGAAGTTAGCAGTTCATTGACATTAGTCATAACCAGTTGGGTGATAAGGATACGGAAGCAGTGAGAATCGCTGAATGTGATAATTTATTTTGGCAAAAGATATGAACTGGTAACATTTGTTTTCTGTATGGAGAGCACCAGAATAACTTTTCTGGATCTGCTTATTTTGAATTTTAAGTTTGGTGACCGATTTTCATATTTCTTCAGTGACTGGAGAAAAATAGATGTGCTGACAGACATGTAGAGCCAGAGGCCTAGGTTAAATCGGAGTGTGACAATTTTAATGTATGTTGGTGAAGCCATTAAATGTGAGTGGGGGAAAAAATAGATGTGCTGGCAGATTGATGTGTAGCATAGCCCAAGGTCTAGGCTAGGTTGGAATATAACAATTTGGTAGTGAGTTGGCAAAGCCAACAAATGTGAATGAAAGAAAACTAGATGTGCTGACAGACTGACTGGTATATAGCCTGAGTATTAGGTTAGGTTGAAATGTGATAACTTGCTTGTGGGTGAAGCCAATGAACATCAACACAAAAAAGCGATTGCCATAAGTGGCAGCGGGGGAACACACACACAAAAGGATTTAAGTTTTACAAGCTTTCATAGCCAGTGGCTCCTCCTTCTGGCAGAAGAATTGAAGGGGAAGGAAGAGGGGTGAGGGAAAAGGACTGGACAGGTTTAGGGAAAGGAATACAGTTTAGTAAAGTCACTCAGAACCCCTGGTCAAGGGAGACTTACTGGACAGGATGAGAAGGAAAGGTGGGAGGGGCGACAGCGAAAAATGTAGGAAAGGTGTAGGAAACTAAAATGGAGTAAAGAAAGGAGTAGTTACTGTGAAGAAATGTTGAGACAGAAGGAATAAATATAAATTAAGGCCAGCATATATAATTTCTAGAGGCAGATGTGGACTCTGACCACAGTTTATTGGTTATGAACTGTAGATTAAAGCTGAAGAAACTGTAAAAACGTAGGAATTTAAGGAGATGGGACTTGGATAAACTGAAAGAACCAGCAGTTGTAGAGTGTGTCAGAGAGCATTAGTGAGTGATTGACAGGTCCAGGGGAAAAACATGCAGTAGAAGAAAAATGGGTAGCTTTGAGAGATGAAATAGTGAAGGCTGCAGAGGATCAAGTAGGGAAAAAGATGGGGGCTAGTAGAAATCCTTGGGTAACAAAAGAGATACTGAATTTAATTGATGAAAGGAGAACATATAAAAATGCAGTAAATTAAGTAGGTAAAAAGGAATACAAATGTCTCAAAAATGAGGTCGAGGGGGAAGTGCAAAATGGCTAAGCAGGGACGGCTAGAGGACAAATGTAAGGATGTAGACGCATATATCACTTGGGGTAAGATAGATACTGCCTGCAGGAAAATTAGAGAGATCTCTGTAGAAAAGAGAACTACGTATATGAATATCAAGATCTCAGATGGAAAACCAGTCCTAAGCAAAGAAGGGAAAGCAGAAAGGTGGAAAGGAGTATGTAGAGGATCTGTAAAAGGGTGATGTAATTGAGGGCAATATTATGGAAATGAGAGGACATATATGAAGATGAAATGGAAGATACAATAGTACATGAAGAATTTGCCAGAGTACTGAAAGACCTAAGTCGAAACAAGGCTCCGGGAGTAGACAGCACTAGAAAGATGTGGAGTAGGAATTAAAATCCATGGAGAAGAAATTAAAACTTTGAGGTTTGCCTATGACATTGTAATTCTGTCAGAGACAGCAAAGGACCTGAAAGAGCAGTTGAATGGAATGAACAGTGTCATGAAAGGAGGATATAAGATGGACATCAACAAAAGCAAACCAAGGGTAATGGAATGTAGTCAAACTAAATCAGGTGATACTGATGGAATTAGTTGAGAAATGAGACACTTAAAGTAGTAGACGAGTTTTGCTATTTGGGGAGCAAAAGAACTGGTGATGGTTGAAGTAGAGAGGATATCAAATGTAGACTGGCAATGGCAAGGATAGTGTTTCTGAAGAAGAGAAATTTATTAACATCAGATATAGATTTAAGTGTCAGGAAGTCTTTTCTGAAAGCATTTGTATGGTGTTTAGCCATGTATGGATGTGAAACATGGACAATAAAAATTGTAGACAAGAAAAGAATAGAAGCTTTCGAAATGTGGTGCTGCAGAAGAATGCTGAAAATTATATAGGTAGCTCATGTATCTAATGAGGAGGCACTGAATAGAATTAGGGAGAAGAGGAATTGGTGGCACATCTTCATTAGAAGCAAGGGTCATTTGGTGGACACATTCTGAGGCATCAAAGGATCACCAGTTTAGTGGTAGAGGGAAGTGTGGAGGGTAAAAATCATGGAGGGAGACGAAGAGATGAATACACTAAGAAGATTCAGAAGTATGTAGGTTGCAGTAGTTACTCGGAGGTGAAGAAACTTGCACGGGATAAAGTAGCATGGAGAGCTACATCAAACCAGTCTCTGGACTGAAGACAACAACAACAACAACAACAACAACAACAAGGCCAGGTGCGTGGCAAGAACCAAGGACATGTTGTAGTGCTAGTTCCCAGTTGCAGAGTTTTGAGAAACTGTTGTCTGGGGGTAAAATTCAGACGACTTTTCTAAGCTGTATCCCTTTCCCTAAACCTCTCCAGTCCTTTTCCTTCACCTCTCTTCCTTCTCCTTCAACTCTTCTGCCAGTACAAGGAGCCACTGGCTCTGAAAGCTTGTAATAAACGAGCATTCTGACTGGCTACTAACAACTGACTCATAATTCATCATACTCATTTGTAACACAATACATGAGTTGGTAACGACATTGGCCTGCGATGCAACAGCTGCCAACACCTTGAGTTCACTATTACTGTCATTATTCCTAAAAGGATCCTCAAACTTGTGCAGGTCCTGTTTTATCCTCTGTCTTTTCGTCCACTTTATTGTTTTGCCACTGCCTTCCTCATTATTATGAAAACCTCCTATTTTTGTGTTGTTCTTGTCACTCCAGTCTCTTCAGACTTTTGCACAGTTCGCTACTATTTCTTCACAGTTCTTGTTCAACCATCTGTGTTGCTTTTTTCTTGTTTTCTTTTCCTCACAGTTCAGCTTTGTGTCTTCCCATTCATTGTTCACTATGATCAAGAGTATACGGACACCCCCAGAAACATACTTTTTCATATTAGGTGCTTCATGCTGCCTCCTACAGCCAGGTATCAGCGACCTCAGTAGCCATTAGACATTGTGATAGAGTAGAATGAGGTGTTCCGCGGAACTCACAGACTTAAATGTGGTCAGGTGATTGGGTGTCACTTGTGTCGTACGTCTGTACGCGAGATTTCCACATTCCTAAACATCCCTGGTCCACTGTTTCCGATGAGATAATGAAGTGGAAATGTGAAGGGATACGTACAGCACAAAAGTGTACAAGCTGACCTTGTCTGTTGACTGACAGAGACCACCGACAGTTGAAGAGGGTTGTAATGTATAATAGGCAGGCATCTGTCCAGACCATCACACAGGAATTCCAAACTGCATCAGGATCCACTGCAAGTACTATGACATTTAAGCAGGAGGTGAGAAAACTTGGATTTCATGGTCAAGCAGCTGCTCATAAGTCACACATCACACTGATAAATGCCCCGCTTTGTGTAAGGAGAGTAAACATTGGACGGTTGAACAGTGGAAAAATGTTGTGTGGAGTGACGAATCACGATACACAATGTGGCGATCCGATGGCAGGGTGTGGGGATTGTGAATGCCCAGTGACGTCTTCTGCCAGTGTGTGTAGCGCCAACAGTAAAATTCGGAGGCGGTGGTGTTATGGTGTTGTCATGTTTCTCATGGAGGGGGCTTGCACCCCTTGCTGTTTTGTGTGGCACTATCACAGCACAGGCCTACATTGATGTTCTAAGCACCTACTTGCTTCCCACTGTTGAAGAGCAATTTGGGGATGGCAGTTGCATATTTCAACATGATCGGCCACCTGTTCATAATGTATGGCCTGTGGCGGAGTGGTTACATGACAATAACGTACCTGTAATGGACTGGCCTGCACAGAGTTCTGACCTGAATCCTATAGACATCGATACCTCTCCTCAGTGCAGCACTCTGTGAAGAATGGGCTGCCACTCCCCAAGATACCTTTTAGCACCTGACTGAACGTATGCCTGCGAGAGTGGAAGCTGTCATCAATGCTAAGGGTGAGCCAACACAATACTGAATTGCAGCATTACCGACCGAGGGCACCGTGAACTTGTGTCATTTCCAGCCAGGTGTCTGAATACTTTTGATCACATAGTGTATGTTTTGATTCCTTCTGTGTACTTTTCTTATTTATGTCTTAATTTCTCTCTGTCTATCTTGATGTTTCTAGTTGCTTTATTTGTCTGTGGCTGTTTACCCTGTTCTGTATCCAATGACACTTGACATCTGTGAGGTAATGATCAGATTCTACTGTTCTTCCTGACCTTGATTTTCATGGCGTCTTTAATGTTTGTCTGACTGCTACATGGAAACCTGGAATTCCCAACTGTTGGGAGAATGGGCTTGCCCATTTCTATTTCTCACTTGGCTTGATCCAGAAATATGTTATCATTAACCTCATTTTATGTTCTCAGCACATTACAGTTAACTTTTCCTTGTTTTGTTTGTCCTCCAGGATGCTGAGTACTCCCATACTATTCCCTTATGTTGGTTCTCTTGAAGTTTATGGATTATAATCACCTGTGACGTGAAACTTTGCTTGTCTGTGTGACAGTGTGCTTTTCACAGTGTCATCTAGCTCCTACCAGAAACCGTGGTGATATGTAGTATGTTGTGGGAAGATTTCAGTGGAAAGTATTCTGTGACAGTTGTGAAAATTATGACTTACCAGAAATACAGACTTATTTTGGCTAACAAGTAAGTATTTATCAGAATTGCTGCAATTTTCAATGGGGGATCAGTGCTGTTCAACAACACTGAGTGATAGTGCCTGCGACTAGTGTCACCTGTGATGAAATTTGCATCTTCCCAAAATAGGATGTGCTCATTATGAGAGATTCACTACAGCATGTGACGTCAGGGACCATCCCAACAATATACACTTCGTTCTTTTTTGCCAGTATTTCTTGTTAGTCTTCTCTGTTTCAACCATTTTGTTGTATTACAAGTGACCAACATCCACACTTCTCTTTTCGTCATACCACTTGATACCAAGCATCTTTTCAGTTGTCTTAAAATCCTTCTCCCCATTTCAATTTCATCTGCAGTTTTGGCATGTTGCACCTATTCTTTCAAACTGTGCCACGTGTGGTTGTCTGTGATTTTGTATCCAGAGAAACAGGTCTGGGCTGGAATATCAATTGTCAACATACAGAGCATGTCCCTGTTACAGTTAATGTTCTCTTAAACATTGGCACAAGTTTAATTTGTTTATTTTGGGGTTACTCCATCTTGTGTAATATATTCTTCATGGTTGCCTATTTCATAAAATTAACTACTATCTAGACCAACTTGTAAACTCCGGATAAATGTACAACTTCTCCTTCGCAGTGTTTTCAGTGCTAAAGTCTGAAAGAAACTGGAATCCTTCTCAGTTTTATGTATTGACCAACAATATTTCTTCTTTAAACACCACTCTAAGCCTATTTACACATTGAGCTAATTGTCATCAGATAAGTATATTACAATCTTATCACAAATGTTTGAATACAGTTATCTTGTTCAGTGAGAATAACATTTTTTGTGAAGCCAAATGACCAAGAAAGTAAGGCAGACTGACAGTTTTTTAAAAATTCTTTTTTGTCTTCTGTGATGCCACTATTGATGTGAGTGGTGTTCTTCCGTGGTTGCAACACACCTTCAAGATGTGATATCTAACAAGTGGCCCACAGCAGGTGAACACACAAAACTCATTGTCTATCTCTCTCACATGCTGCACCCTTGTACCTTGCATTGCCCGCAAATAATAATACCGTATTTACTCGAATCTAAGCCGCACTCGAATCTAAGCCGCACCTGAAAAATGAGACTCGAAATTGAGGGAAAAAAAAAAAAATTCCCGAATCTAAGCCGCACCTGAAATTTGAGATTCGAAATTCAAGGGGAGAGAAAAGTTTTAGGCCGCACCTCCAAATCGAAACAAAGTTGGTCTATTGTAATATGAGACACAATTTAGGTAGACTAAATGGCGATACAGCTACAGAAGTTTGGTTCGAGTCGTAAGCTTAGCAGTTAAGCTTTACCAGGTAGCCATTGCTATGCGTCAGGCGTGCTTCGTCTGGTTTGAATGGGTTGCTTATTTTTCTTTGATCTGATAAGTGCCGTTCTCTTTGTTATAGGTGTTTACGTCACTCTAGGCTGAAAATGCATTATTGTACTGTGTCATGTATGGTTTGTCGCATTCTGATAGTGTTTACGACCTGTCGCCGCTCGCAGCATGGCTTGCTTACGTGCGCCCTACCGCCGCTTACAATAAAAAAAAGAAAGGAATTGTCTCATTTGCGAAACAATGGCAAGAGACTGCTATTTGTTGTTAATTATACTGCTGCTTTCTTTGATAATGATCAACAAGAACCAAATAATAGACTGCATATGATAGATTTTCTGATCGACAGTTTAGCTAAAATTTTTCTCCATTTGAAAATCTTTGCAGACGCCTCTTTTGTACATCACATTCTGCACAGAAATTAGTCATCTTAGATTTAAAAATCTAGTCAATTGCCGTGCTTCATTTCTGACTGTATCACTATTAGGCATCAGAATAATACGAATATAAACATGACATCATATGTATATTCTTCCGGATTTGCTGCTGTCTCACAATAGTTTCGTAGGTTATTAGGTAGACAGGATTTAAATGAGATAGCAGCAAACACGAAAGAATACATGGCAAAATGTTTATATCCGTATTATTCTTATGTTGAAGAAAATACTGCATGTGATTCGCAATTCATAAAAGTTCCTATTAGCAACCATCTCTTCTCACAGGTAGGAAAAAATTCAGAACATAGAGTTGGCCATATTGACAAACATCCCAAATAGTCTTGCCAGTCGGATTTTCGTAGTACATTGAAATGCTGCTACGTTCGAAGATAAACAACACGGAATTTGTATTTACTTCGTTGGATAATGTATGAAAATGCAGTGGTCGAAACTCGGGGCAGAGAAAAAAGCTCGACTTAAACCTTTTTTTTAAAAAAAAAAATTATTTACTGACGCAGAGGTTTTGGCGTCAGTATTTATCTTTGTGTCTGCAAAGTATGCCTGTGTAGCGCTACATATATTCGACGGCAGAAGTTAGTTCTGGCGGCACTTACCAACATTTTTCAGAACTTCCATTTACTTTGCACTCGATTCTAAGCCGCAGGCGGTTTTTTGGATTACAAAAACTGGAAAAAAAATGCGGCTTGGATTCGAGTAAATACGGTAAACCAATTCTTTATTAATATGCTGTCCGAAATGTAACCGCTGATAAGTGTTTCTTAAATGTCACAACATCTTTCATCACTTAGAAAGACTGAGTGTGTTACCAGTCATTTTCTATAAAGTGATGTCTTACACCTCAAGTCACATAGCACAAATGTCGTTGTCTCAAATCTGCTGATGGAATAAGTTGTTAAAAGATAATAGACTGTGAAAAACGAGATGCTGATAGGCAATGAAAACCTTGTAATTACATTTTCCTAAATTTTACAGGAGAAGGAAAAATGGTTCCTTAAAAAAAATTGTAAAAGTATACAGATAATGTTGCTGCTTGTGTAACTATATAGTAGAAGCCTAGTTATTAACAGATTAGGGAAATCCATGTACTTTCAAATCTCTCTTTGGTTATGAAGTTAGTGGTACTGGAATCGTGAGGTTTACACCGATAGATGGAGTTCTGCGAATTTCATTGCCTGCCATCGAAGAGACTTCCATTGGTGTAAAGCTTCTGATGCGGATTAAGTGTACTGTGAAATGTCTCACGGATTTTATCAGCATTATTCCTAATTTTAAACAAACAGTTGCCTTCAGTACTCGCAGACTTATCACTGAAGTGTAGCATTCTCAACAGTAAAATAAAACTCCCTCCAAACATAATACCACTGAAAACTGAAGTGTTCAACAGTATATTTCTGTACTGATCGTCACATATTTTCAACTTTTTTATTAGTGCCTTTAGAAGACAAATAGCAACAAAACAATAAAGTTCCTTAAATCCAGTATCTTTCCACTTTGATTGTCAAGAATGCACAGGTTGTGAAGTATTTTTCCCGCTGTACACACAAAAGTGATTTGTTTCATCTGCATGAACTGGAACATCTTCTAACAGAAATATCATTTAAAAAATGACAGACTCCTTGAGTCTTTAACCAGTTGACATTTGTTTCCTGAAGCTGTGTCGTCAGATGCATGCCTTAAATCTGTTTGTTTACAAACCAGAGTGTCATTAAGGCATGCTCTTTTCCAAAGCATTTTGGTGTCACTTTCTGATTCTTCGGATTATGAATAGCTAGCAACTGCATCTCTTGAAGAAGCATTAAACTGATGTGCAGTACTAGCTGAGGTACAAGCCCGAGGACTACAACTTCGCGATTCTGTTGATGACTCATTGCTGCTCCTTACATCAGAGACATAACACTCACTATCACTGCTAGTATCTCCAGGATCTCTCTGTCTGTGCAGCCTTGTTAATGTGACATTTCTCTTGTAGAATTGAAGAATGCAGTATTAAAACAAATGAAAAATGAAAAATAAAGTAAAATTCTCCAGTAAGGCACCATAGCAGCAAACATAATGCACACTCGAATGATGCAGCCAGAACTGTGAACAGCTGTTGGAAGAATGGTGCAGAAATACAGTTCTGCATGTATACATATCTGGAGCATGTAGGTACTTGTGACGCCGCCACATAAACTTTTCCTCAGCGGCATAAGATGTTTAACCTTTTGCACACCAAACTAAAAAAAATAACATGGTATACCAAGGGGGCTACCAGAGTACCCCAAAGCAGTATGTATTGTTAGACATGGTAATGTCAAAAATTACAAAAACAAATGTAATCGCACACAATATCACAGCAATCAAAAAAGAATAATCCTTTACCATAACAGTGTGATGGGGAAAAAAATTACTTCAGGCATGTTGGTAACAAATTATGTAAATTATTAAAATGTTTTTATTCTCTTTTTTTCCCCTTTTTTCTTTTTAAAAATGTAGTGTCTATTGGTAATTACACACTTGCAGTTCGAATCAATACAATTTTTGCATACTGTTCCATTTTCATATCTGCCTGTTTATTACATATGAAAGAATAGGACTAGCCTCATTTTGTTTTACACGTCCAGTCTTTTTTCCTCAGAAAAAGTTTACAGCATCCAACACTGGCAGTCCCTTGCAGACGTTCCATTGAGTTTGATTGATGTGTCACTGGGCGTGCATCTTCACCAGACAGCAATTACTTCAGTGCTGTTCCCACGTCTGTGGACATTCTGTTAAACTTTACGTGAGGCTTTATAAGTTCTTGTCTTAGATCTAACAAAAAATTTCTTCCTCTGTCATTTGCAAGAGCCTTCCAGTCAGGATTTTTTGTCTTCCAAAATCTATGCCTGTCACTTGGTAGTCTTTGCAAACATACATGAAAATTGTGCTCTCAGTGGCATTGGTTGAAGATCAGGTGGGATTTTGGGTTTGTTTTTTCTAAGAGTACTAGTCTAAGATAGCTCTTGTTTCGAGAGCTCATCTTTAAGCGGAACACTCGTAAAAGAGTTGCCCATTGTAATGATGTATCCAGTTCCTACAGGAGACATAAGGTCCATTACAGCTCTTCGTACCTTGATTCTTTTCTGTAGATCCTTCTTTCCCTGTGCATTGCCTTCAAGTTGAAAGCATACGAAGATCCAGTATCACAGAGGTCCCCAATTTTTATGCCGTATCTAGATGGTTTGGACTTAATGAAAACCTAAATGGGTATTTCCCATGAAAAGCTACCAATTTCTCATCCACTTGGATGGCAGTGTACACAAGATTCCTGTGCAAAACTTGTAAATAGTTTTCTGAAAGGACGAAATTCTCTCTAGTGGTCACTTCATTGATTCTGCTGTCAGTAAGAAGTTCAGAAAACCTATTTCTCAAGAATGAAACTGGGAATATTTTCCTTTGGTGCATGCAGTCTGTGGACCATAAAATAGAAAGTGATTTTCTTTTTAGATTTTAGTACTTCCATAGTTACAAGATCTTCTATGAAACAAAAACATTTCTGTTGTACTTGTTGGGATCCACTTACGTTTGTTAGAAGGATGAGTCGCATTCCATAAATTACAAACTGTCTGTGCTTTTTGGGTTGTTATTTTACAGTTTTTTCCACTATTTTATGCAAAAAAACCATATGAAAGTCTCCATAATGAAAGTCACATTCTGGAAATCATTGTGAGAGTGCTAATTTATACAAAGTATCCTTCTTCTGGCACTTGCTTGGTTGGTCTTACATTGATTATACCAATTTTGCTGGTGTATGTAGGTCTCTACAGCATTTGTATCTCATCAATCACTTTCTCATTGTCCCACTTTCAAAATGTCTCATCGACATCCATTTCTTACACATTGTCCTCTGTGTCTATACACACAAACCTTGCACATAACTTATCTTCTGGTTCTGATTCTGCTTCTATTATTTGCATTACTTATTCTAGGTCTCATTCATTGCATAAATCAGTCTTCTTCTGTAACTTTAGTTTTTCCTACATGTTTCACAATGCAAAATGCTAAAGCAACAGAATAGAAGGAAATGACTAATGAAGAAAAATACTTGATTGAACATTATTACACACAACAGAACATTAAAATTTAAAACATTCATTTCACACTTGCACCAATGTAACTTTCCACAGTGTGCTTTTATAAGTGTGTGTGTATGTGAGTGTGCATGTTTTTGTTTTTCCCCCACATGGAATCCCAAGTGGGGTACCAAAAGGCTGCAGTAAACATTTCAATTATTATTTACTACAAGGTGTATAACTTTGTTTCTGGCGTTTTCCCCCCAACATTTGAGGCTTTAATGAAACAAATTGGTTACACATGTACCATTCAAAGTATTTTCCATCGCTGGCCACTAATTTCTCCCATCTTTCGGGCAGTGAGTGTACGAATCCTGTGTCGAAAAAATTGTTCATCTTCTGAAGCGATTAACGAATCTATTCAATTTGTGACTTCTTCATGAGATCGGAACTGTTGGTCAGCCAGGCCATGCGCCATTGATCTAAACAGGTGATAGTCAGGGGGAGCAATGCCTGGAGAATATGACGAGTGGGGTAGGACTTCCCATCCTAATGTTTCCAAGTACGTTTTGACCTCTTTTGCAACATTGGATCGACCATTGTTGTGCTGCAAAATCACTTAATCGTGCCTCTCGCTGTATTGTGGCCATTTGTCTTTTAATGCTCTGCTCAAATGCTTTAATTGCATTTGATAACGAGCAACTGTGATTGTTTCACTTGGGTTTTAACACGCTGAGCAGGTCCCACAAAATGCAGGGCATGATCTTGGAGCTGTGAATATTTGCTTAGGCCGTTGACATGGAAGCATTGCCGGGATATCCCCATGATTTGCGTTTAGGGTTATCATAATGAACCAATTTTTCATCCCCAGTCACAATGCGATGCAGAAAACCCTTCGATTTTTGCCTCTGAAGCAACTGTTCACAAACACACAAATGCCGTTCAACATCTCTTGGTTTCAGCTCACACGGGACCCAAGTTCCTTCTTTCTGAATTATGCCCATAGCCTTGAGACATTTTGAAATGGCCTGCTGTGCCACTCCCACTAATCATTCCATTTCTGCTTGAGTTTGACACGCGACTTCACTCAGCGATGTTTCCAATTCTGCATTTTCGAAAACATTCTCCCTTCCGCCACTATGCCGGTCTACGTTCTTAAAGAGTTGAAACCACTCACTACACATTCTTCCACTAATAGTGTCCTTACCATAAGTACTTGAGAGCATTATGAGACTCAACCACTGTTTTCTTCATATTGAAACAAAACAGTTAACACCTCCTGCAAATGATGAGAATTAGGCTCGTAAACTGACATTTTCAATCAAGAACTTTATGGTGCAGACATAAATGAACTATTGTTTGAGTGAGGTTATGTTGACCAAGGTCCAAGCTAACTACCTGACACCTGTGATCTAGAATGAAATTTTCACTCTACAGCGGAGTGTGCACTGATATGAAGCTTCCTGGCAGATTAAAACTGTGTGCCGGACCAAGACTTGAACTCAGGACCTTCGCCTTTCGCGCACAAGTGCTCTACCAACTGAGCTACCCAAGCACGACTCACACCCCATCCTCACAGCAGGTACTGGCAGAAGTAAAGCTGTGAGGATGGGGTGTGAGTTATGCTTGGGTAGCTCAGTTGGTATAGAGCACTTGCCCGCAAAAGGCAAAGGTCTCGAGTTCGAGTTTCGGTCCGGCACACAGTTTTAATCTCCCAGGAAGTTTCATATCAGTGCACACTCCGCTGCAGAGTGAAAATCTCACTCTGGAAACATCCCCAGGCTGTGGCTAAGCCATGTCTCCACAATATCCTTTCTTTCAGGAGTGCTAGTTCTGCAAGGTTAGCAGGAGAACTTCTGTAAAGTTTGGAAGATAGGAGACAAGGTACTGGCAGAAGTAAAGCTGTGAGGACGGGGCATCAGTCATGCTTGGGTAGCTCAGATGGTAGAGCACTTGCCCGCGAAAGGAAAAGGTCCCAAGTTCGAATCTCGGTCCGGCACACAGTTTTAATCTGCCAGGAAGTTTCAGTGAAATTCTTGCCTGCAAGTTTCCCTGTCTCACACATACCAAATCGGAGTAAATGATTGTTTAGACTGATCTGTTTACCTTGTTCAAATAATTTTTTGATACTGGTATTTAAATTGTTCAGTGTTAGTGCACTTTCATGTTCTCTAGCCGTCAGTTCTTTGTTCTCCATTTGTGTCTCATCTGAAGCTGCTATATTCCATTTTGAAGATGTGTATTATCTTAGAATACTGAAAAGATGAGAAATGGTCACAAGAAGAGAGCTCTTACCCGCTACAATTCTTTAAGTGCCCAATATGAGTAACCAGTAGAGAACCTGACAAGAATATGCTGGAAACGAGGAAGAGAGAGAGAGAGAGAGAGAGAGAGAGAGTGTGTGTGTGTGTGTGTGTGTGTGTGTGTGTGTGTGTGTTTTAAGAAGTCAGCCTCTAGCTGTAGCCAAGCCATTCTCCTGTGTGTTCATCTATAGGAGAACCTTTGTGGAAGAAGTTGTAGGAAGTTAGCTTTACATCAGTGCTTACTTAATAAACATCGCCTGAAAAAAGCCAAAAATAGGTTCAAGTTCCATATAAGTTTACAGCTTTAATGCCCTTTAAATGTCCACTTCAGCATACAGTAATCAGCAGAGTGGTAGTTTCATTGTGGAAGCATGCACTCAGTGTGTGCTCATTCATGGTGTCTGGCAAGAGATGTCAGTCATTTTTTTCTATAGAATACAACATAGTATGGACAGCATTAACAAAGAAACATTTTTGCACAAGAGTGTCAAGTAACACCAGTTGTATTCTTGTTTTTAGTTGGTAATACATTTGTATATCACCTCACATCCAACAAGTTGCAAGGTATGTCTAAGTGAATGACAAAGTTAACGTGTTAATTGTTTTTGTCAGTTCAGTTAACTGAACAGTTTTTTTCCCTCTAGCAATCAATTAGCTGTGTATATTTATTTTCTAGTTATTTCACTTGCATTTTACACTCATCTCACTTATGTTTCAAACACATGTTAATTCATTGTTGAGTTCCCTGGCCTGAAGTTGAATAGCTGTCATATAAATGTCAAGCCATAACAGTTAATTCATATACAATTAAAACCACACCGAAGGAGAGCTAGAAATGAAACAACTGAAATTATTAATCAATTTCTTGCTGCAGCTACACTGACTTATTCTGTTTTACAAACAGGAGAGCAGATCATTTATTGAGCATGTTTGCTTGTAATCTCAGGTCTTTTTATCAACTTCGTACAAACAGAAATATTCTGCCTCATTGTTTTATAGTTTTCTCATGTGAATTGTTCTTTTGAAACATTGTCATGCACTCTGATTTTCTTGTTGCAGCCATGCGTTATACCAACATGATGCTGCATGCCGTGTTATAGCGAGACTCACAAAGGAGGTTACTGCTGCTAGAGAGGCTTTGGCAACTTTGAAACCTCAGGCCGGAATCACCACAAATCCAGCAGGCATACCACAACCTGTTAGTATTAGTGTCACTTACATTGAAATTTGTAGATCTCTGTCATTAATATTACTATTCAACATTTTTATCTTTCTTGATTGAGAAATAATTTACATTCCAATTTTTGGTTAATTGTGCATAATTGTTTTCCATCTGAATCCCTATATTTCATTGAACAGTATAGAAATTCTGTGTTTAATCGTTTCTCACTGAAGACAAAGCTAGATTGTATTGCCATTGTGCCATCGCCAGACACATTTTGTTCTTCACACATCACAAATACTATCAGCATTGTACTTCGTTAAATTTATTCATCATTTGTTACAGGCCATTGCTGTTGAAGCTGGTGGTGTTGCAAATCAACCAACAGAACAAGCTGGAATGACAGCAGAAGTAATACAGAAACTACAGGATAAGGCAACAGTTCTAACACAGGAACGTAAAAGACGTGGAAGAACGGTTCCTGAGGAACTTGTGTCTCATGATTCTATTCGCACGTTCCATACATTAGCTTCTCATCCAGTAAGAAAATATGTTCATCTTACATTGTACATGCCTGAAACATTCATCAGACACATTTGTTTATTTTTTATATAGATTTTGCAATTGTATTAATAGATAACATGATATAGACATAGCAGTGCAGTATAAGTGGTATTGACGTATTATTAAATATATTTGTTTCATAAAAAAATAATATTTCAGACAAATACATTGTCTTCAGAAAAGATGGTGTAAGTGCAGTCTGTCTAAAATACTTTCCCATTCGTCGGATGGGCAATGAATTCCCATCATTTCAAATTTATCACTGATAAATGTATTTCAGTTGTTTTAACTTTTTCTTTTTTATTCAGTTACTATCAACAAACTGCAAGTGGTCTTTCATAATGCTGTATAACCTTTGTCGTGAATCTTTTGTTTTGCTAAATTATGTTTTCTCTTTCAGGGTCTTCATAGTGCTAGCATACCAGGTATACTTTCGCTGGACATTCATAGTGCTGATACTAGTAAAATTTTAACAGGCGGTAATGATCGAAATGCAACCGTTTTTAACAAAGACACCGAACAGGTTGTTGCTATCCTCAAAGGACACACAAAGAAAGTTACAAGAGTTATATATCATCCAGAAGAGGTTAGTTTTTAATACCATAAAACTTCCTTTTTGTGCATTTTATTGTGGAACTTTTTCTCATTCACTAGATTCATGATAAATGTTACAATGAAATCATAATTTCTGAGCCAATTTTGGGAATAGAATAGATATGAAATGGAACTTGATGAAGCAGTGGGGGGAAAGCAAAAGACATGATTGATGTCCACCCCTATGAGCCATGGCATTTGTGAAAGAAATTGTATAAAGAAATGGGTTAGGTTCACCCAACAACAAGGTTGGGGTCACTGTGTTAACAACGTAGACAACTATGTTATTAACACAGGTCGGGGTCATTGTGTTAACAACATAGTCTTCCATTAACATAGTGATTCCAACCTTGTTGTGGCAGATAGTACAGTATAAAGCCATAAAAACATTCAGAAAACACTGTCATTTTGAGTAATACAACAGAATAATAATGTACCAGTCCTTTTAGAAATACATGGTATGATGGAAGTACTCAGAAGACGGAAGAAAAAATTGTAGAAAATGACACAAATAGTTTAGATGATATAATAGAGATACTAATAGTAGTGTCTAAAGCTATGAAGAATTGGAAAGTTACAGTTTTAGATGGTATTAATGCAAAATCAATTGAATATGGGGAAAAACATGTATCAGAGTGATTTACATTCACAGTATGTAACAGAAACTGAAAATTTCATCAAAAATTGGAGAAAGCCAACATAATATACAAGAAAGATGGCAATATTGATCCTAATAATTACAGAGGTGTAAGTTTTGTTTGTGTGCTCGTACAACTTATGTATCAGAATTCTTAACACCATAGTGAGAGCAATACCACAGAATATACGCACACAGAGCTACAAATAGGATTTAGAAAGATCCATCCACTATTCATACAATATCTGTTTTACAGAAGCTGATTCAAAAGCAAAGAGAATTTATTCAGGAAATGCTCTTAGCTTTCAAAGACATTAACACACTGGAAAATGCTTAACAGCAAGTGCCTGCTAGTTAAAGCCAATTTAGGCTTTGTGATGTATTCATTTCATTGTTCCATAAAAAATTATAGAAAAATAAAAGATGATAACCAGTCACTCAATTTTACATGGGCAGTATGTCATTCATTTCTTTGCCATTATATAGCACAATACTGTAATTGAGACATACTTTGTGTTTGTTGCCTTGTGGGCTATAACAAATTCCCAGTATACGCTTACCAGTTGCATTGAGTTTAGTTATAACTACCCTGTCAGGAATGTATGTGTGAGGAAAGATTTACAATTTAATTATGTTTTAATATTGTTTCCAATGATGCTTTTATCTATAAGCTTATTTTGAGTGATTTTATTGTTGGAACAAAACACATGATAGATAACAAATTGACTCCCACAGGTAGTCAGCAGAGTATTTAAAATCATTTATATAAAATGTGTTTTCAAAATTGCGGAACAGTTGGCAAAACATAGTTGTGATATTTGCAAATCTTTCCATTGTGTTAGTATTTAAGTACTTTATATGGCTTAGGGGTCCGCCCTGAGTTCGTTTTTTAATATATATGAACTCATCCAGTTTCAAATCTTTTTTTGAAACTTTTTACAAAAAGGTCAAAAAATATATTTTCTTATTTATCAGGACTTGGTGATCACTGCTTCACCTGACACTACAATTAGAGTATGGAATGTACCAACATCACAGACTACTCAGATGCTGAGAGCGCATGATGGGCCAGTAACAGGTCTTTCCCTCCATCCCACTGGAGATTATGTGCTTTCAACTTCTACTGATCAGCACTGGGCATTTTCAGATATTCGATCAGGAAGATTGCTTACGAAAGTAAGTTTTGCTTATTAGAGTACTATCTTGTTACGTTTTGTTGTAGCATAATTAGATATTTGTAAGTGGTTACAAAGCAATCAATTTCTTTTTAATTTTCAGATAAGTTAAGATTAATTAAACAATAGTATCATTTCTGACTAATTTCTTAGCAATCTATTTCCTTTACTATACTGTCCATTTTCATACTTTCCTTACACAGTTTGATTTTAGTGTTATTAAGATATGCAAAAACTTTTTGCAAATGACATGATATTGCACTAAAATATATGATGCTTTTCAGGTTGCTGACCAAGGGTCATCAGGTATAGCGCTGACAACAGCACAGTTTCACCCTGATGGTCTTATATTTGGAACAGGAACATCAGATTCACAAGTTAAGATTTGGGACTTGAAAGAACAATCTAATGTGGCAAACTTTCCAGGTAGTGTGTCATTATTTTTACTGGATTGAGAAATTAACATTAGGGTTCGATTTCATGTTTCATGGTATTCATAACCAAAGGTAAATAATGAAATCTAACAAGGAAAAAGTTAAGACTTTTTGCTATGAAGACAAGAATGTTTTGTACATTCAAAACACATCATACTTCATGAATATCAGTTTTGTGTTGCAGGTCACTCTGGACCAATAACAGCTATATCATTCTCAGAAAATGGTTATTACTTAGCTACAGCTGCAGATGATGCTTGTGTAAAACTGTGGGATTTGCGAAAATTGAAGAACTTCAAAACGCTGCAGATGGATGAAGGTTATGAAATACGTGACCTGTGCTTTGACCAGAGTGGAACTTATCTTGCTGTTGCAGGAACAGATGTCAGGTATGTGTACTGGACATGTTCAGTAATGTGACCTGATGTGTATCTAGAGAAGCGATGGACTGAACACAAAGTGCCAATACAAGAGTAAACTTGAATTTCATCACTGCATCAGTCACCATCTGGGAATCATTTCAGAAAGGTGACCAGGACTTTGGTGGCCAATATACCTCCATCTGTTCCTCTCATTACAAACTTCATCTCTTTTTAAATCTTGCAGTGTTCTCCGTTATTTATTTGATCTAGCCATCTTCTGGGACATCCAGCAGGTCTTTGATGTACTGTCATTTCCAAGTAATGGCTGGGGTTCTAGTTCCTTGCATCCTTAGCACATGTCCAAACCATTTCAACTGCCCCAGCATGTATCTTTCCTCCATTGTGCAGGTCAGTTGCATGTCATTCCTAATGCACTCCTCTCTAATTCCGTCTTGTCTTGTCTTTTGCGGAGTGAATCACAAAAATTTCATTTCGCAAGCTTGTATTTTGCTGAAGTCTCTTTTTTTGATAACATACAGGTCTTTGAGCTATATGTCATGGTTGGCAGAAGGTATGATTTGAAAATTGTTTGTTTGACTTTTATGGGAACTCTAGATTTTGTATATGGTACAACAATATGGAATCTTTTGATGCTTTGTTTTGGACTTCTGACCTAGGACATTTGTGGTTTGATGTAGTTCTTTGAAGACAATGGAACCTTTCCACACATTCGTTTCTTTCTCTATGAAGTTTGAGGTTACATTGGCTGGAAGTTCTGCTCAATTTCATTGGTGCCGTTTTATTCTTATCACAGTTAGCATAGCGTCAGTACCGAATAAAAGATTTTTGATAATGAATATTTAGAGAGATTGTTTTGGAAGATTGGAGCATTTTGTTTGTGCGTGTTTAAGTAATATCTATAAACTGTAACAGATAATATTTTTCCTTGTGTTCCAGAGTGTATCTTTGCAAGCAGTGGCAAGAGTTAAAAGTGTTCAATGACCACACAGCTATGGCTACAGGTGTTCGCTTTGGCCGTCACTCGCAGTACATTGCATCTACTAGCATGGACAGAACTCTGAAACTCTATGGGATGTAACTGAAATAAATCAGTAATAACTGGTGAGTTTATATAAGCCTATTTTCCTAATGGAATCCAGTCTCAAGAATTCCTTTTATGCGTAAGCGTATTGCATCTGTAGTCTATTTAAAATTACTTGATATTTCATGCATTGGAGTTGGTTTCCTCCATTCAGAGTGCTCACTGTCATTCTCAAACCATTCTCCATTGCATACTGCTACAATAATTGGTAGTGCATTTATAATTCCTTGCTGGCATTCTTTCTTGATGTGTCTGGATCTCAAATCATGGGTCTAGCACTTTTATTTTGTATTTCATCATACATGATAACCACACTGCAAACACACACACACACACACACACACACACACCAGTGCAAATTAAATACACACGTTTCATACAGAGCACTAAGTACTACTGGATACTTCTGCACCAGATGCAATTCATTGTCACATATGCGGTTATCAAAATCTCAGAGATCACCTTAAACATTAGATAACCTTTGCACAACATTGTGTGAAACCCAGTTTTTGAAGGTTGGAATTCATCATTTTGACTGGGTGATTACAGTCAAATATATACAACAACATGCCTCAGTGTTTACTTTAGTGCAGTGATTAGCGAATTAACCTACCGTATTGAAGGTTGTAGGTTTGAAGCTCGTGTAATGTCATACTTTTTTGTTTCTGAATCTAATCAAAAGAATTTGACTGTCACTTTTATCCAATTAATTGGTTTAAATATATTTTTTATTTCTAATTCATTGCCATGTCATCTTCATCATCATGTTGACTTTTTTGTTTGCTCTTATTTTTCTTCCTATCATTCTTTTTTCATCTGGAATCTGCCTTTGCTATAAACTGCAACCAAGTGTCAGTGAGGACTGCTCATCGGTTGGTAATGTGGCAGCTCGTGTAGCCAGTGAGAGGATAGTTTTAGGTAGCAAATTATAGGAATTACAGTTTGATTCTGGCGCTGAAACTGAACTAACAGTTTCAGCGCTACATTTTACTGACAAGAGGTTAGCCTTAAACACGGTGAAGAGGGGGAAAAAAAAATGATGATGACTTTAATTCTGCTGCAGATTGTTGGCTGCCATTTTCTTGGATGTATTGCACATCATGAGGTCATGGATAGGCAAGGACATGATTTTAAATGCAGGGCTACAGAACGCATCTCCTGCTGCAGTTCAGTCATTGTCCACTTAAGGGGAGCCGAAACGATCCATCTCCTCCATGTTAATTTTAGCAAATAGAAGGAACATCTTTTCTAAAACCTTAAAAATGTTGCTCTGAAATTTGTACTACATGTTCAGTGAATATTTTTCTACAAAGTTATAATGCCATGTTAAGAAATATTTATTGGTTTTTGTTTTACAATTTTTTTAAACAGATGCTTATTTTTTTCTCTAAAATTTTGCACTTTTTCTTCTATAACTCTCGAATTATACAATATTTTTACAATTTGTTATAAAAATGAAGGAAAAGTAAACAATATTGTGTATAAATTTCGTTGAAATACTATCATCAGTTTTTGAGAAAATGTTCCTCAAAGATGAAAATTTTAAAGTTACGGGAAATAGCTTCCAAAGTTTTTTAATACATTCCTGCCCCATATGATGGATTATCAGCATCCTCTTTTTCCAGAGTTAGTTTCCTTTTCACTGGTCTTTTCTTCCCTTTTGCTGCATGTTGTAGGCTTCTGTCTCTTCTTCCTGCACCTCTTAGTCTTTCTTCATCAATTAGGTGCATTGTGGAAATGGTGTTGTGTCCTGGTTGGAAACCTAAATGCTTCAGCACATCACATTTGATAATGTTTCTTTCGTTGTATGTTGCCATTGTATCATCCTAATCCAAATTAAATTATTTACACTTTCATTTGGATTTTGTGTTTTTCCATGTAAACACTTTTCCAAAAAACTTGGATGTGATAAATCTCTGAATATGAGCCTAATTACATCAATTACAGTATTGGGCAAACTGTTTTTATGGGCATATTCCTTTCCTGATTGGTACTTACACCATGAGTCATCACCTGTGGGGTGCAGTATATGTTGTGGGTGCTCATTTGTTGATGCAGTATGAAAAAATAATGTCCATATTGCTCTCCTCATATGTGTAATGCTTCTTGAATTTTGCCTAATTGCACACCCATAATACCTCTACAATCTATCAATTGCTTCATTTAATCTTCCTCTTCCTCCAAAGGTCTTACCATCACTAAGCTTCTGGGATCCTGTTGGTGAGTGAGATACCCTTTGGGGTACCAAAGTCGAAGTCCATGGATGATAACATTTTCAAGGAAATGTTCCTAGCATGCTCAATTGAACTTCCTTGGATACATTCTAAAGTTCCTGCACCCATATGAGACATCCAACCCCAGCATTTCGCATTTATGCGTCTGTTTCTAGTGCTTGTGGCCACAAAGCGCACATCACGTTGTTGCACATCTGTGCAGTAAACAAGGGCAGGATCTTTGTTCGTGGACTCAGTTGCGCACTCGTCATGAAAATGACTTTCCTCCAATCAACATCTGCCCAGGGAACCCACAATTGCTAGTGTGTCCATGGCTTGTTCATCAGGCAGTGGTTCTTTGATAAGAGCATGAAGAGACCTCATTCTGTGGTCCTGTAATCTTGTGAGAGCTGCTCTCAGTGAGCCCGGGAAACATGAAGCTCTCCTTAGTTCCAGAGATGAGTGACAAAGGAGCATTCTGAGCTGCTCTGACCAATTCTTCATTTTGCACCCATGTAAAGATTCGTGGTCTTCCAGATAATGGACATCTTGCTACTCATCATTACCTGCACATTGTCTAATCCATCTGCTTGCTGTGGAAGCATCAACACCATAAAGATGTCCTGCCTCAGATCCACTAACACTGTTTTCAAAAAGAGCAATTATGTGCTCGTGAACATTCACATCAGCCATTTGGAAGCAGACCTATGACATATGTCAATCAACTGATACGTCTCTCTTAGCTAAAAACTATAGACACACCAGGTGGTGGTCGAAGTAATTACAAATAAATACATCCATTTTCAATATTTTTACTATGATCATTTGTCTGTTTAAAGACTAGACTGTTATAAAATTGAATCTTATGAAAGAATGTGGAACCCAGAAAAGCCTGCAACTGCACAATTTTTAGGGAATTAAGGTTTAAAACTATTGCCTGCACATGTCTAAATTAAAAAAAATTATGGCAATTGTCTCCAGTTAAGATACAAATACTTGTCCTTTATGTTCTTAAACTGGAGCCTCCTCTCATTGTACATAAAAAAAGGACCAGGAAAGTTGAATGCTTTGTGTAGTGGTAATTTGAAAATGACATATTCACAAAAACGAAACCAGCAACATAAAATCACTTTGCAGTTTGATTTGGTTGCAAGACAAAGTAAATTATGAAGTATTGAATAGATAGCTATAAAGTGTACTAACTTTTAACGAAGCCATTTGTGGGGTAGATACCAAATTTTAAAATATACAGGGCATCTGTAATTAAAGCTCCAGATTAAAAGTGGTGTAGAAAAAGAACCAGTGCGCAGAACAATATCAAATTTGAGCAGTACGTTATTGCCACAGAGAAAATGTCATGGGGGGGAAAAAAAATTAACGAAAAATTTTACTAGTAGATGGTGCTGTAAGTATCAACATAAATCGTGTCAGCTACATACGATAGATGAATTGCAATACGACTACTATGGTTTGAGTTGCACATTACACCATCCATACTGTTCAATGTGCTTGACTGCACAAGTTCGGCAGCCACCAGTTGTGGCACTGTTAGTTAGGTAAGCCCATCCACCACGGCAAGGTTGTACCACATCAGATGGGAAAAATTGGTTTTTCATTGTCCTGAGACCAAAAACCACATAAAAAGCAAACTGACATCAGTTCATAATTGTCAAAAGCAAAACCACATCTTTTTCTAGATGTTGCGAGACTGACTCAACAGTTCAATTTGTGGTTCATCGTTTTCTGTCACAAGCTGAAATCCAGAAACAGCACTCTTCCACATCAGATCAGTGTGTCTTGAGGATCACATTCAGAATGTGTTGCACAATGCTTGCCTTCAGTTCAGCTACATTAGAAATTAGAGCACTGAGTACAACATCTTTCAGATAACCACCGAGCCAGGAGTCACACAGATTAAGATCAGGTGATATGGATGGCCAGGCTGTAAGGAAATGATGGCTAGTAATTGTAACATGTTTGAAATGCTTCAGCAGCAGCTGCTTCACAGGCTGTGCAGATTGCAAAGGAGCATCATCTTGCATAAAAATGGTCCTACCCACACATTCCCACTGTTGAAGGGTTGGAATGAAGTTGTGCACAAAAGACTCTCATAGTGTTTGCCAGTGACAATACAATTAAACAACCTGCAGCACTCTCCCCCTCAAACAAAGACATACAATAAACAGTACACCACTATTGCAAAATGAAGTGGTACCAGTTGATGTGTATGCAAATTTTCCATTGCTCATACTCTGCAGTTCTATGTATCAATATGTCTTTGGAGATGGAAATAGGCTTCGTCTGTCCATGGAATGGTCCATGGCCATTCATTGACCAATTCCATGTAAGCAAGAATTTCAAGAGTGAACTTGTCTTCCTGGCACATTAACTGGAAGTAACTTCAGAACATGGGTGATTTTGTACGAATAGCAGTGCAGGATGTTTAAAAGGATTTTATGTACTGTGCTCACAGGCATGTCCAACATTCAGGCAATTCCTAGTGCAGTGCATGTTTGCACACCATTGCTTTATTTATTTATTTATTTATTTATTTATTTACATGTCAAGTTCCATAGTACCAAATTGAGGAGCAATTCTCCAAGGTCATGGAATGTGTCAGTACATGAAATTACAAGATAAAAGTAATAACAGATAAAAATAAATGTTTATGAACCTGAAAAGGCCAGTCCATATGTTTAAGTAAATGCAATCAAAAAGACAACAAAAAAATCAGCTTAATTTCTCAAGGAACTCCTTGACAGAATAGGAGTGCCCATGGGGAAACTCTTCAGTTTAGATTTCAAGGTGCGTGGATTACTCCTAAGATTTTTTAATTTGAGTTGTAGCTTATTGAAAATGGATGCAGCAGTATGCTGCACACCTTTCTGCACAGGAGTTGAGGAAGTCCGATCCAAAAGCAGGTTTGATTTCTGCCGAGTATTAACTGAGTGAAAGCTGCTTATTTTTGGGAAGAAGCTAATATTGTTAACAAGGAATGACAGTAAACAATATATATATTGAGGGGTCAGTGTCAAAATACCCAGACTAGTGAACACGGGTCGACAAGAGGTTCGTGAACTTACATCACTTATTGCCCGAACCGCCCGTTTCTGAGCCAAAAATATCCTTTTAGAACGGGGAGAGTTGCACCAAAATATAATACTATACAACATAAGTGAATGAAAATAAGCAAAGTAGACTAATTTGATGTCGAATGGTCACTCACTTCAGGTACCGTTCGAATACTAAAAATGACCGCATTAAGTTTTTGAACAAGATCCTGAACGTGGGCTTTCCATGACAGCTTACTATCTATCGGAACACCTAGAAATTTGAACTGTTCAGTTTCACTAATCGTATGCCCTTTCTGTGAAATTAAAACATCAGGTTTTGTTGAATTGTGTGTTGGAATCTGTAAAAACTGAGTCTTCCTGTGATTTAGTGTTAATTTATTTTCTACATGCCATGAACTTATGTTATGAACTGCACTGTTTGAAACTGAGCCAATGTTGCACACAACATCCTTTACTGCCAAGCTAGTGTCATCAGCAAACAGAAATATTTGAGAGCTACCTGTAATACTAGAGGGCATATCATTTATATAAATAAGAAACACGGATCCCTGCCCCCCCCCCCCCCCCCCCCCCCCCCCCCCCCCAATTGAATGTACTCCACTCAGACCCCACATCAGCCATTATCAACATTGTGAATAATGACCTTTTGCTGCCTGTTGCAAAATTAAGAGGTGAACCAATTGTGAGCTACTCTTCCGTAATGGTCCAACCTCTGGAGTAATATTTTGTGATCAACACAATGAAATGCCTTTGTTAAATCAAAAAAATATGCCAAGTGTTTGAAACCTTCTGTTTAACCCATCCAGAACCTCACAGAGAAAAGAGAATATAGCATTTTCAGTTGTTAAACGACTTCTAAAGCTGAACTGTACATTTGATAGCAAATTGTGTGATATAAAATGATCAATTGTCCTAACGTACACAGCCTTTCCAGTAACTTTTGCAAACACTGATGAGCTGAAATGCTCTGAAGTTAGAGTTAGGGGACCTATAAACAACAACAATTAGAAGTTTAGTTTCACTTAATTCAATTGTCCCTGCACAACATTCAAATATCTGTTCAGTACAGTGCCATGATATGTCTATGGACTCAAATGGAATACTGTTTTCTACGTACATAGCCACTCCCCCACCCCGCAAGGAACTCTTTAAAAAATAGCCAGCTAATCTGTATCCAGGTAAAGGAAGCCTCTGAATTGTCAAATTATTTTATTGGTGCTCTGATATACCAATGATTTCAGAGTCAACATCTATAAGCAGTTCACTAACTTTATTTCTAATAACTCTTATGTTTTGATGAAATATGCTAATTCCTGCTCTACTTGGAAACATTACATCCTCAGAAGGTGAGCCCTTAGTTAGAGGGACTTCCTTTAAGCAGGTATACCTCTCAACTGAATTCAGTTTTAAGAAAGGTGCCGCTCTAACACCAACTACTACAGAAATTTTTCCATGAGTGATCACCACCACCACCACCACCACCACCACCCACTACACTGTCACCTATAAGCTTTGCCAGCCTTCCCTTCCCATACTTATTGAGGTGTAGGCCATGCCTAGCGAATCCTGATCTACTGATAGACCCAACTGGCACCACTGAGATGTGGCCATCAGCACCTTCCCCAGTCCCTAACAGCCGCATCAAGACGAGGCCAATCATGACAGTTGCACGAAATGCACATTAGTGCCACCAGTTTGAGTAGCTATCTTTACCAGGTCACCACCTATATCATATTCCCCGTCCCTATCAGGACTGTTCCCTTCTCCATCCACTATCACTACCTGATACTCCTTTGTAAAATTCCTATGTAACTCCCCTATGCTGTCAGTCACTTGAGCCAACCCTGTACTAGGCTACACAATGCTGGTGACCTGGTACTCACTCCCCAACACTTTCTGCAACTGCTGACCCACACCTCTACTGTGCAAACTACCTAGCAGCAGAACCTCCTTCTTCCTGTTAGACTTTGCAACTGCCCTAGTCCTCCTAACTGCTGAGGATTGCTGCATGATCTCTGCATCTACAGATACACAAGGCTCCTCTCCACTCAACTCTGACAGTTGGTCAAATCTGTTGCATACACTCTAAGTGTCCGAATACCTCCTCTTCCTAGCCGCCTTCTTGCCAACTGCCAATTCCCATTCTGTCCTGCAATGCTGTTTCCACATCTTAGACAGATGTCGGATCAAGTGCTTCCCTCTCTCTGCCATATTGCACTTCAAAAGAATCTGTCTTTTCGAATTGTATAGTATTTTCTTGGACCCATAGCAGACATCGGACCACTGCATTTTTTCATACCTTTTAAGTGTCCAGAACCTCTGCAGGTTTGCTGATGCTCAGTCACTGTTCTTGTAAAAGAGCTTTACCAGCAGCTTGTGACCCTTCATGGAGACAGTCATGTTGGATGTCTCATATGCAAACTGAGGAGCAGCCATGTGCCATGTTCTGTTGGTGTGCATATTCTGACACTTACATTGGTCATTGTGTTTATTTTATTATTTTTCTGTCAGTAATATGCTGTCCAAATTTGACATCATTCTGAGCAGCATTTTAAAACTGGAACTTTCATTATGTGCACAGTGTATTTTGCTTTAAATATCAAAAAGATGTCATTAACATTTGGAGATTGATAACCCAACTTGGCTTCTGCATAGTTATTATAGCCTCATTAAATTTACTTGTTGCCTGTCACAAATGTCTATAACTTTGCCAGAATTACAGTCAGCTGCCTCTTGGTTAAGTCTCGGTGAAGGGGGTAGTAGTCTGCCAGTCGGGCAGAATACATTGTTGCATGCTGCGGACAGTGAAATGAGAATGTAGGCAAGATCCAGTAATTGAACAATTTGTACAACACTCTACTCGAGCACTGCAAGTGTAGTGCCACATAATTATGCTGCACTGGCTGTGGTGGAGAGTTTGTGTGTGATGTTTAGAACTTTGATGAAGAACTTAGTTTCAAAGTGAGAGGTACAAACTATCAAGCAGTTTTAATAAGGTTTGACTGATATGTGTGTAGTAAAAGAGCTAACAATGGGAGGGAGTGTACATGGTATACAGCCCCCGTAAAAAGCTTCTAAAGAAATGGCAGCTATTACAGATTAGGTGTACACAGAACGTAGAAATACTAAACAGAGACATGCTAGATTTAGTATCTAGGCCGCCAGAAGAGCAATGTATGAGACTGTCAGTGACTATCTTAGCAGAATATTATTGTAAAACCTCTCACAAAATCTAAAGAATTTATTATCATGTGTAAAGGGTGTCAGTGGCATGAAAGCTAGTACCCAACCACTCACGAATAACATACCGTAATTGAGCATAGCAAAGCAAAAGCAGAAACGTTGAATTCTGTTTTTAATTATTCCTGAACAAAGGAAGACTCGAGTACTACCACAGTTTAATTAGAGGTAGTGTCAGTGAAATTGAAAAAATCTAAAGTTGCCGAAATTAAACAATGCTACTAGACCCAGTAGAGCCCTGTGAGATTCTATACAGGATTTGAAGACAAGTTTGCTCTGATTTAACCACAGGACACCATAGATCCTTCAAATAAAAAACTGTGCTTAGTCTTAGGAAGGAAACATGAGATCTCATCTGTCGGGGCAGCAGAAATAATTAACAAAACTACTGTCCAATATCATTGACATCCACCTGTTGTAGATTCGTAGAGCATATTCAGAAGTCAAAAGTAATGAGGTATATTGAATAGAACGACCTCCTCCATGCCACCCAGCGGGAATTCCAAAAACAACTATCATGTAAAGCCTGACTCACCATCTTTCTCATGGCATTCTCAAAACTATGGACCAAGGCAGTGAGATGGATACAGTGCTTCCTGACTTCTGAAGAACCGTGACTTAGTATCACACCAGTGCTAACCAGTAAAAGTGTGATCCTACGAGAGACCAAATGAAATTTGTTACAGGATTGAGAATTTCTTCGTAGGGAGGAAGGCGCATGTTATCGTGGATGGAGAGTCATTGGCATATGTAGAAGTAACATAAGGTGTGCCCAGGGAAGTGTACTAGAGGACCCTTGCTGTTCATGTGGCGTGCAACATGAAACCTCAGATTTTTCAAAGATGATGCTGTTATCTATAGCGCAGCAATGATTTAAAAAAGCTGCAAAAATATGCAGTCAGATTTTGAGTTTCAAAGTGGCACAAAGATTGCTAACTTACTTTATTGTTCAGAAATGTAAAATTGTGCTCTCCACAACATGCAAATAAGGGGTAGCAACCTATGACTACAGTATCAATGAATCGCAGTCAGACTCAACTCCTCCAAGTACATGGGTCTAACAATTTTTGGTGGTATGAAAGGAGCAATCACATACGCTTTGTTGTAGGTACAGGAGGTGGTAGATTTTGGTTAATAGATAAAATGCTGGAAAAGAACAGTTGGTCTGTATAGGAGACTACTAATGAAATACTCCATTTGTCAGAAAAGTTCTAGGACAGGTCTTTTTAAAAAATAGAAAATTGCACGTAACAACTAATGATCCTAGCTCCTATCGAAGTAGTCCCCTTGGCTATCTATACACAGTTTCCAACATTTCTGGAGGTCCTGGAAGCAAGCAGGAAATCTTCAACTGCAATGCTTGTAAGCTCATTTGTGACAGCCTATTTGATGTCTGCAGTATCTTGATGAAGCTTTCCTTTCACTTGCCTTTTCACTCGCAGAAACGAGACAAAATCGCGAGGCAAGAGGTCAGGCTAACATGTTGGATGTGGGATGGCAACAACAGAATGTCTGGCCAGATACTCAGAGACTATGAAGCAGTATGGGGTCTTGCCTTGCATTGTCATGCAGTCAGAACCAATCCTGAGAATGCCACAAATCATGGCATGCTTGTCGCAAATGTTTCAAGACTTTGATGTAAAGAGTTTCGTTCACTGTTTGACCTGGAGGAACACGTATGGTGAACTAATCCCATACTATGAAAGAATGTGATCAAAATTGTCTTTGTTCTTGATGATTGTCGTTTCACTTTTTTCAAGCTGGTGATCCAGGACTCTGCCATTCAGCACTTTGATGCTTCGTGTGAGGGTCATACTGATAGCACCAACTTTCATGTCCAGCAGTAATCTTAGACAGAAATGTGGGATCACTTCTTGCTCCATTCAGTAGTTCCACAGAAATTCTTTGTCTTTCCTCTTCTGTTGATGGGTTAGAATGTGATTGGATGAGTTTTGCATTAAGTTTACATTTCCCTAAATCTTTGTGTAAAATTTTATGATGCACATCACGATTCAAATTAAATTCTCTGATAGTGCACACAGTTACATGACAGCCTTTTTGCAATAATTGCCTTACATGCTACACGTTTGCATTGGTATGTGCTGTAGACGGGCAACCAGCTCTGGGATCACCTTGCACTGAATTTCTGCCCTTACGAAACCTTTTGTGCACTCGAAAACATGACTTCTTGAAAGTGTTTCGCCTGTATATGCTTGCTTAGTCATTGCGCATGTTTCACTAAGTGTTTTCTGGACCTTGACACAGAACTTAATGTTCACCCTTTGTTCACAATCAGCATCCATTGTGTCACCGTAACTAAAGCACCAAGAACCCAAACAGTGTGTTGCTAAGCACAGCCCTGCCACATAGCGGGTTTATGCAGACACATGGCCAATGTCACACCAACGGCACACATATACCAGGTAATGTAATAACAGTATTTGTGCCTTTTTAGTATTGCAAACTAAGAAATTAAAAAATACTGTCCTGGAACTTTTCTGGCTAAGGGAGTATGTACATTTCCCATCTTAGAATACTGCTGAAGTGTGTGGAACCCATACCAATAGGCAACAGGGAATATTTAATGTAAACAAGTAAGGGTGGCATGTTTGATCTCAGGTTTGTGTGACCCATGGGAGAGTTCTCAGAAATGCTGAAGCACCTGAATTGGCAGACTCTTCTTCAACTATTCTGCAATAGCGTATTTACAAAGTTTCAAGCACCAGTATTAAGTCAGGAAGGGAGTAATATACTGCAGGCCTGTGGATTTTGCTTCCATAGGAACAAGCTTAGACTAATTCCAGCATGCAGAACACTTTTAAACAGTCATTCTTCCTGTACTACATACCTGAAAGGAACTTGCATATATATACACATCTATGAATTTAAATAAATAAAAAATACGAGGGGCGTTCAGTAAGTAATGCACCATTTCTTTCCTTGGTCAGTTTCAGTTGAAAAAATGTAAAATTTGCTGTGGGACATTGTGATGGAATATTCCTGCTTCAACCCCTATAGTTTCATGAAGTTCCACTGAGTGGTGGCATGATACTTAGCCTTCCAAATGGTGTCTGTAACAGAGATGCATTCCAAGGAGTGAGCCGTCATTGAGTTTCCTTTAGTAGAAAACTGTAGCATCAGAGATATTCATAGGCAATTGCAGAATATCTATGGAGACTTCGCAGTGAACAAAAGCATGGTGTGCCGTTGGGCGAGGTGTCCTCATTGCAAGTATGTTGCACAAACTTGTCCGGTTCCCCCATGAGCTGGCCAGCCACACACAGCTGTGACTCCTGCACTATTGGGACATGCAGACACTCTCATTTGAGATGACTGTAACAGTTCATCACCACAAAAATGCTAATGAACTACTCCTTCTCCATGACAACACAAGGTCTCACAATAGTATGTGCACCTGAGAGCAGCTCACAAAACTTCATAGGACTGTTCTTTCTCATCCACCTTACAGCCCAGATCTTGCACCTTCAGACTTTCATCTGTTTGGCCTATTGGAGGACACAGAAGTGATGCAGGGATGATGGGGAGTTTATTGATGCAGCAAGACGTTGGCTCTGACATCGACCAGTAGAGTGATACCCACCATTGATACCATGTCATCGTACAGGCCCTCCCAGTAAAGGTGGTGTAAAAGGTGGTGTTTAACAGAGATTATGTTGAAAAATATAGTTTGTAGCCAAAAGAGGTGTTTAACAGAGATTATGTTGAAAAATATGGTTTGTAGCCAAAAGAGTCGGGAATAATGCAGTGTATTGGAATCCCAAATAAAACCAACCTGCTTACAGAAAAAAAATGTGTTGCATTACTTCAGTAAAAGAAACTCATTCAGCCCTGGAAAAATCAGATGATGTTAAAATATTGAGAGTAAAAGTGTGTATAGAAGAGGTTGTAGATTTGTTATTACCAGTGCTTTTTCTTGAACATAGAAATTTCAGCTTGAAATATCAACAATGTAGGAGAAAGATAGTTTGCTACTTGCCATAAAGGTGGTTCATTAAGTTACAGACACGCACACCTAAAGGCACTTACATGTTAATTAGCTTGTGGCCACAGCCTTCTTCGGAAACACACACACACACACACACACACACACACACACACGATCATCATCTCCAGGAGCTCAGACCAGATTGCAACTGTCACATACAATGAAAGCAGCACTCTGGGGATGGAAGGGATAGCAGTGCATGGTTGGTTGGGGGGGGGAGGGGGGGGGAGAAGAGCACTGTCTGGCAGAGTGTGCAGGGACTAGGTTGCCAAAAGTGCAACGTTTAGAGGCTGTGGGGCACGGTTTGCCAACAGTTCGACGTTAAGAGGCTGGGGGGCACAGAGGTGGCAAGAAGGGTTTGGGGGGGGGGGGGGGAGCAAATAAGGAGAAGAGTGGGGAAAGATGGGTGGGTGCTTTGACAGAGGGTGGCACACAAGGAGGATTGGAGATAAGAATAGGGCTGTGGTGACGAGAGAGGGGGTAGAGGGTGTGGAGACAGTATGTTACCATAGTTTGAGGCCAGGATAATTTCAGAAGCAGAGAATGCACTGTAAGGTTATCTCCCATATGCACAGTTCAGAAAAGCTGGTTATGGAGGGGGGGATCCAAATAGCTCAGGTAGTGAAGCAGACGTTGAAATCAAGCACATTATGCTCAGCTTTGAGTGTTGGTCCACAGGGCAGTCTATTTTGCTCTTGGCAAGAGTTTGGCGGGGTCATTTATCCTGGTGGACAGGTAGCTGGTACTCGTACCAATATAAAAGGCTATGCAATTAATGCAGCAGAGCTGGTAGATGTTATGGCTGCTTTCACAGGTTGCCTCTGATGAGGTAGGACAAGTCTGTAGCAGGACTGGGTGGGTGGATTAGGGATAGTAGTGTACCCAGCACTTCCTATTCCATTCATGTAACAAGCTTATCTTACCCTACCAGAAGCCGAGCCACATGTGAAAACAACCATGTCATATACCAGGCCTGCTGCAATCATTGCACAGCTTTTTACATTTGTATGACTACCAACCAGGATGAATGGCCACTGCCAAACTGTGGCCAAGAGCAAAGTAGACTACCCTAAGGCAAAAAATGCAGCTGAACATAACATGCCTGATTTCAATGACTGCTTCACACCCTAAGCCATTTGAATCCTCCCTCCACTACCAACTTTTCTGAACTGTGCAGATGGGAGTTATTGTTACAATGCATTTTCTGCTCCCGAAATGATCCCAACTTCAGTGTACGGTAACATACTGTTTCATAGTTTCCACTCTCTCTATATTGTCACCTCAACCTCTTCTCATCTCTCACCCTCTTTGTGCACTGTCCTCTGCTGATATACCTGCCTATCTTTCCCTAATGTTCTCCTTTTTCGCTGTCCGCCGCCCCCCCCCCCCCCCCTCTCCCCACCTGCCCACCTCACAGCCTCCTAACGCTGCAACAGTTGGCGAACTAGTCCCTGCACACTCTGCCAGCCATTGATCTTCTCTTTTCCCAACCTGTACACTGCTATCCCTTCCCCTTCCCTGCCTCCTCCAGATTGCTGCTTCCATTCTACATGGCAGTAGCGTTCAAGTCCAAGCTGCCAGTCATGGCGATCATCTATGTGTGTATGTGCGCGCTCGTGTGCTTGTTTATTTGAATGAATATGTGTACTTCTTTTTCTGTAGAAGGCTGTGGCCAAGAGCTAATGTCTGAGTGTCTTTTAGTTTGTCTGTCTGCAATGTCACATGTTATCTTTATGTTAACTAGCAATCTATCTTTTCCTTGCACTATTAATGTTTTTCTCAGTTATTTTACATTGATATTGTATTATTCCAATATTTATAATTGATACATTTGTACATAAGGAATTACTGTTTAGTATGTTGCAGGTGTACCTGTGTGAATATTCACTTCAACATTTGGAAGCATGACGCTGCAAGTTTGGATGTCCTTAGCAATTAAGGACACTTAACATGCTTCCATCATAGAGAAAGTGACGCAGATTCTGTAGCATATCACGGAAGCACAGAATTTTACAAGCGCGTGCCCGCGCTCTGTGTGTGTGTGTGTGTGTGTGTGTGTGTGTGTGTGTGTGTGTGTGTGTGAGAGAGAGAGAGAGAGAGAGAGATAATGTTGCTTCTTAGGAAATGATCATCCTACTCTTAAAAATCATGACTGTATTATTTGCTATAATAAATAGACTTTTAGACAACATGTTATATCCAGTACTTCATTGTCCAGCATTACACTAAGGACCTTGTAACTCTTATCTGGACATAGTTACAGATAAATAATTGATTTAATATTAGTCAACTTTTTCACAGATAAGGAAACATGAAAAAGACAGTAGGACAATAAAGTCTCACAAATTTTGCTCATAGTGAATGTTGTATATTCACTGGTCATCATGTCTGACAAAGCAACACACCATTATAGTTAAAAGTTTTTCTTCCTGTCACTAACTTTTTTTTTAACTTGACTGATTTATACAATTCTATATGTCGTAGGGCATCTTGCCGTAGAATGTCAGTGGAAGGATAAAAACATTAAAAATAAAACTTGTTGCCAGGTGAACAGAAAATTTGTGGCTCTCTACAGAAGTAAACAGCGTATAACAAAAGTTATTTAAGAGCTACAGTGGTGAGACAGTAGTAAGATGGGCAGCAAAATGTTTGTTAAATATTACATTCCTGTGGCCACTGTTAATGCTTTGGACACAAAAAGTTAAACATTTCTAAATAGAAAAAATTTCGTTTTTATTGTAGCTTCACCATTTTTGTTTCCAAAAACTGAGCATTTTGAAGGATTTTATGTCAAAATCATTTTGTTTTGATGGTTATGAGTGGTAATGTCTCTGTTGTGGAATTTGCTACATAGAGTACTATCTTGAATATTACCACATAATGTTTCCTGGTAACTTAAAAATAAATACAACTATTTTTCTGTAATACAGAAAACCTGACTAATTTTTGTAGTTAGGGGAAGCCTCTTTGTGATCAACCTAACTCAGCCCTCTAACAAACAAGGTAGTACAATGATAAGAGACACAGGAAACCCACTTCAAATTCCTATCTGGTCGGTCTCATTTATATTTTCCATGGTTTTTTCAAATAACTAAAGGAAAATGCTGGGATGGCTCATTTGAAATGGACATGGCTGAACTACTTCCCATTCCTTCCTCCAGTTCAAGCTTGATATCAGGTGTGATGAATCATTTATTAAAATGGTTAACTCTGTTATTAGAAATGCAATTGTCACAGAAAGGCTCCAGGATTACACATAAACTGGAAATGTTAGCTCCAGCTATCTTCCCCACAGAAAACCAAGCATAAAAAGACAGTAGTACGACAAAGTCACATATATTTTGCACATAGTGAAAGGCTGTCATATCCAAATCTGAGGGGCTTCTACAAACACTTTTAGCCAGTTTGTGTACTGAACTGAAAAAGTCTCTGTTTCAAATGATGATGGCAAAGGGAATTGTGTGTAATGATTCGTTTCCAAAGAGTATTGTGTCTGTCTAGAAATTAAGGAAGTATGTGAACTCAGTCTGTAAGAGAAGATTCCTTTGTGTAACACGAATGTTATCTTCTCATGATTATATGGTCTGCTAGGAAATGAACAGTTGATTATGTTAGTTGTTCCTCTTTCAACAGATTTACAACTAAATACTAATATTGATTCCACTAATGACTCAAAATTGTGTACGTTAATTGTGGACATATTACAAAATAAATTGTTATGAATGATTTTGCTGTATAGAAAGTTATATTAACTTGAAGATCTTTAATTCGTTTACACGATGATGTAGTTTGTAATAAGATTGTAATGTACTCAGATATGTAATGCACATAATTATCATGCCCTAATAAGAAAGTGAATAGTTCTTTGCTGCTTTCTTTGTGATGAACAGGCTAACCATGTGCAGTAGGTTAATGTGGACTACTTTAGAACACATCCTGTACTCGAGGATCATTTCTTGGCATAAATCTGTAGTGGGAACAATACTTGTTGCTAGGGACCTGAAATTTAGAAGTTATTTTTGGCAAAATTATCTGTTTTTGGAAAATTTTGAAATGTTTGTAGTTGATTATATGTACAAATATAAGAGATTGCCACGCTATGTGCCTGAAGACGAAGCCTTAGTGTGTTAAAACTGACTGTTAAAAAATTGTGGTTTGGGAAGCTTTTTAAGGGATGTTTGCTTTTGCAAAAACTTCAGTAGTGATGAATCTTTTCACTCATTTCAAAATAAGAAATGAAAGCAACAAGCATGCACAACAAAAAGCATTCAATAACAGCTACCCTGCAACTGCCTGCTTAGGTTGGGAGTGTGTAAACAAGATAGTTCGGGCCGGACCCCTACCAGTATCTGATGCCACCATGGTTCAAAACACCTGTTATGTTAAAGTGTCCCCATTGTACCAAATTTTGAACTTTAGCAAGCAGACAAAAGTATTTGTTTCAAGATGCTAGGTCCCACAGCCAAGACCTAGGTTGCATTATGTCATGTGTATCTTATACAGACCATCTAACCGCCCACCATTGATGCATCATCTATATATTGAGCACACTGATAAGATTATTGTGTTCATGTACTTTTTATTTTTCCAAATTGGGCTTTGCTAGATGATGTGCAGTACCAGTAAGCAAAAATTGGTTATGTTTTCCATATTTATTTGCATAAAATAAAGCTACAATTCCCTGATAAAATGGCTCATCCTGATACAGTTAGCTAGTAGATGCTATTTCATACCAAATTTTACATTTTGAGGCAGAATTCACATATATATTCTCATTTATTGCAAATGTGAACACCCTGATTAAATCTACAAAATTACTTATTTGTTGTAAATTTCCACATTGTCTACATAACGTTTTAATGTGCTCTGGCTGGTTGCTGGATATACGTATATCTATGATCTGATTCCTTTATGTTCTAATATTAACCTTGTAGAGGTTATTTTTGTCCCAGTATTGTATTCATGGGTTTTATTATTTTTTTGAGAAAAGAAAAATGTTGGAAATGATAAAGGAGGTTAATGAATATATGGGGTTGTTCATAAACACCAGAATACTGCACGAAAACTTCAAGGCATATGGAAAAATGACACACAGCAGTAAATAAAGTGTCTCTCCAAGTTTCTGTTCATATCATGCACCCTGGAGTTATTGCAGAATGCATCACTAGGGGCAGGCACGTCAGAACTTAGTTCCCCATTGTTGCGAACCTATAGATAGGCAGTCCAATTAATAGATTTGTAAAGCAGGCTGCCTTTGTTGAGACTTCATTGAACTGCATGCACATGTTGACATTCCATGCACATGTTGATATTCCATCACAATTATTGCCCATATTGAGAACCAATAATGTGAGTTCTAAAAGTTTGGAGAGATGCTCATCGACTGGTATGTGTTTATTTCCTGTGTATCTTGTAGTTTTTGTGCAGTCACCATCTGAATCTCCTGAGGTACTTACAAATAACCGTGTAAATAATGTGAAGCAGTTGTTGAAATATGTAGTTTTTTTGAAGAGGTCTTTGCAGATTGTCACAGAATTAACACCATATATGGTTCTTATAACACACTTCTGTATTCTAAAGGTACTGGCTTCTGAGTTGTTTTAACCCAAAACATGATGCCATAAGTCATTACTGAGTTTAAACGTGCAGAATAAACTAGTTTCTTCATTTTTAACTGTAGCACTGGGTTGTAACTACGGTGACGAGAGCTCTGGGGCAAGTGTCTGTAGTGAAGCCTCCTCCCATTCACATGCACTCTTTGCCATGAATATGTTTGCTGTCTTCTCATCTGTCACAGTGTGGATAAGAGGTCATATGCATATGCAGAGGCAACATCCATATTCTCAAATTACGGAGTCTTAGATGCAATATTTACTTTGTAGTGCTTAAATGATAACTAAAAGTGTAACAATGATGTTGTATTCAGTTCTCTTTTTAAGAGCCTGTAGCACCCCTTTATCTTCCCACATATGTAGACCACATCCAGAGAGCACTACAGCAAGATGATTTGTAGTATCTCTCACTTCAATTTTGAGGACTCATCTATTCATTAACAACAGAAGCACACAATGCAACTTGACTTGTATTTTTTACTAGTGCTTATTTGTCACAAACTGCCATAACATGTCCCACTAAACAAGTGTTTAGAAGTAAAGTAATGTTTTTAAAAGTATTCACAGTGCACAAGGGACAGTGATTGTTACGTTAAAAACAAAAGTGTACCTAACTAAAATAATTGTCTGCAAAAATTCACACAATAGTACTGGAATATAAGTGACACTGACAGGTACTGCCAGTGGGGATTATTGACACAGCTATAGTTACTTCCTCCCATGCTGACACAAATGAATATGTTCTTCTGTACAGTGTGCATCTTGCATCTCTCCAAAGCAGAAAATTTAATATTTTAAAATAGTTTTTTGGTATAAAAGGTATATTAAAAAAATGCTGAAATTGCAGAATAGTTAATCACATAATTTCTGAACATTCGGGAGTATTGGTAAATTGTTCCCAAAATCTCAGGAGAGATTGCTATTGAAGTGTTATCCTACTCTCAAACAGTACACAATTCAGATTTTATCTTTTGTATTATACGCAATGTTGAATAAGACCCAGTAAAGTCTCTCATAGGTGAAAAGTAAAGCATCCGAATTTTTAATGTGAAAACACTCAAAGCTTATTAAATAAAGCCAATGTTATTGATACTCTGTCTTTATTCTTCATGCCTACATATTTATTTCTCGACATAGTCACCTTGGTAATGAATACATTTCTCCCAGTGAGAGACCAGTTTGTTGATATTGTCACTGTAGTATGTTTGACTTTCTTGACAGAGCCACAACCTCACCTTTGCTTGCACACTTCATCACTCTCAGGTGAAGTCCTCGAAGATCTTCTTTAAGTTTCTGAAACAGATGAAAATTGGATTGGGGCCAAGACAGGACTGTACGGATGATGCCAGTGGACCCAAGGCAATGGAATGTTACAGATGTTGCAGCACTCGTGTGTGGTCTTAAATTCCAGGAGAGGGGAACTCTGTGAATTCGAAACTCGATTGCAGCACACTATTTGTTATGGACCAATGTCGTTACGTTACACATGACCATATCACATGCTACAATAGAGCCTTCTGGTGGCAGAGGGCTGCAAATATGTAGATGTGAAGATTGAAGATTTAGAGTGTTAATAATGTTTTTTTTTTTTATTCAAAAAGCTTTTAAGAGTTTTCACATTAAAAAGTTCAGAGGCAATACTTTTCAGCACACCCTTTTATTTTGTTGAAGAATTAATACTTAACTTGCTCAGCTGGAGGTGCTAATTGTTGATGATCAATTTAACACATTGTATTCCTTTACTGCAGGCAATGTGGAGCAAATCTTATGGAGTTGTGTTGCATTCTTAACACTTAATAAATGAATTTCCAACAACCATTACTCTTTTGGAACATGTGTGATTTATTTGTAACTTTATGATTTTTCATTAAGAAAACTTGACTGCAAATGAACTCACTGGGAAATGAAACTGATCTGTTCTGAAACAGTCCTTGTAAAACTAACTAGTGGGGACAATGCCACAGTCCTGTAACCCTGTAGTGGGCTCATGCATTCTTCTTATGTTAGTCGGCATGTGGCGTACGTTGTACGCCGTACCAATCTATCACATAATCTTGTCACTTCAATGGATCCATATTTAAGGAGCACCTCATTTATTGCTATATTATTATTATTATTATTATTATTATTTGTTTAACTGACAATCTTTGCTACAAATGCTGTACTTCTAGTAGAATTATGTATAGGGGCCTATAATAATATAAAACTGTGGTAACATATATTGCGTATATGTTTTATTGTTTAAATTAAATGGTTTCTTTTGTTAAGATTCACAATTTCCAACTTTATTATACTAAACAAAAATGTTGTCATGATATTTTCGTGTTTTGTTTACCTTTTACCAACATTGCAGATTTTTCCTATTTACTCTGCCTGTCTCCTATGAAAAACATCTCATTTGCAAGCCCACTGTTACCTTCATTACAGTCATCTTCAGGATCTTATTCCTGCTCACTTTGTGCATCATGCTCACTACAGTCAACGGCTTCGTCTTGTTCATCAGAACTGCCATCATCCTCATCTAAATACTCTTATTTCAGCATCAGAATCCATATTGGATAACTCATAAAGTTTGTCAGTTCTGACATTTTGTATGCCTTTGTACTTTATAGACCACATACATAAAACCCAGACACAAGACAGTAGCTATATTAGTGAATATAGAGAAACTAAACAGAAGAAATTTTCCAGAACGAGATTTTCACTCTGTAGTAGAGTGTGCACTGATATGAAACTTCCTGGCAGGTTAAAACTGTGTACCGGCCCAAGACTTGAACTCAAGACTTTTGCCTTTCGCAGGCAAGTGCTCTATCAACTGAGCTACCCAAGCACAACTAATGACCTGCCCTCATAACTTCAATTCTGCCAGTACTTCATCTCCTACCTTCCAAACTTAACAGAAGCTCTCCTGCGAGTTCGCAGTCGCTTTAAGATCTGTTCTCGGAATAGAGCGGAAAAGCCTCGTACGAACACGTAATAACACCTAACCGGAGAATATACGTGCTATAACTGAACCAGTGATTCTGACAGGGTTAGTGAAGAGAATAACTTTGACAATGGCAGGAATAGTTACAGAATTAGTGTCAACAAGATTGTTTGTTAGAACGATGAAGGAGACGAAAAGGGGACACCACAGATTATATGGAAGAAAATGACAATCCCAAATTCGTATAGAAATTTTGTACTACTAATTTTTCATCTCATGCTTGAGAAACTGGAGCAAGTGAATGAATTGTGAAACTATTTCCTAACATAAAACTATTTACTTGCACTAGGCCTAACAGGCATTTGATATTGGTACTTTGTAAATTATGTTCTGTCATGTTATTTATATAAATGACGTACATAAAAATGACCATTTGTGCCAAAACAGTCTCACTTATTTGGCGTGTGTTACAACTGCTGCATTATTAGAAAGGCCTATTTCATTTTATCTAACAGACAGTGAGGCCAGTGGTCTTGCTGCAGTGGTAACACCGGTTCCCGTCAGATCACCGAAGTTAATGCGCTGTCGGGCTGGGCTAGCACTCGGATGGTGACCATCCAGTCTGCCGAGTGCTGTTGCCACGTGGAGTGCACGCAGATCTTGTGAGGCAAACTGAGGAGCTATTCGACTGAGAAGTAGCGGCTCCAGTCTCATAAATTGACATACGGCCGGGGGAGCGGTGTGCTGACCACATTCCCCTCCATATCCGCATCCAGTGACGCCTGTGGGCTGAGGATGACATGGCGGACGCTCAGTACCGTTGGGCCTTCCAAGGCCTGTTCGGACAGAGTTTAGTTTAGTTTAACACACAGTGACAAGATAGACATAATCAAATAATAAGCCAAACCAGTTTTGGGTACTGTTCCTTATCAGCAGTTTTTTTCAGTATTAGACAATATTTTGATTTTTCATGTAGTAAAACGTTTGCCGAACTTTGGTGAAGTAATAGGTTCTTTCGCAGAATGGAAAGCACGCCATGTAAAGCTGTAGCAAGATCAGAGACAACTCGTTTATTAAGAACTACATCGAGGAAACATTATTCAAATTGTTAGGAGTAAATCCCAAGTACTTTAATAAGATTTCATTTGCCACTGACAAGGTGCTAATGTATGGAAAGCACTGCAATCCCGTCAGCATTGTGGACTCATTACACGTTTTGAACACGGTCCTGAAACACATGTTGGATGACGATTATTTGATAAATGGACTTTGAGTGGTTTATTCCACGACTTATGATGCTAAAGATACCGTCCATATCATGAAGAAAACTGGTGACGTGGGTTCAATACAGAAAATCCTGAAGCAAGAAACGGAGGGTAAGTAGAAGATCTTGCTTAGAATGCTACAGTGTGTAGTAAGACAATACGACAAAACCATGGAACTTTTTCTGGAGAGAGGCGTCTCTGAAAAACGTACTAGTTACGACAACACTGCAAAAGAGATCGCGACATTTTAGAGCCATTCAAAGGAGCAATAAGAATGCGGCAAGGCGACAAGTTTCCAACAATTCAGTTTGTTTTGTTATGGGTGCACAAAACGAAAAGTCATTGCAATACAGGGCCAGAAGATACGAGGTACATAGGTTTAACCCGGGATCGCTCGCGGCTATTGCTGTTGTGCCAAAGCTCCCATGTTAGATTTTTTCTAAAAAAAATATTTCTTTACATTTTTTGCTGTTGGTTCCATACAGAGTTACAATTAGTAAGTAAATTACTTTTTTATTATTACCAGAACATTATAATTACATATATACATGATGAAACATATATCTTGCTTTAGTTTTAAAAATTCAATATGCAGTGGTTACACACAGTTATCACAACATTTCTCCTAACAGTGTTTCGAAACAACAACTGAAAGTAAACGTCCAAGATTACTATCACACCCGTGTTACTAATATGAGTCAGTTCCTGGTTCTTTTGACGAAAACACATGGCAAGTAAGAACGCTCGTTGCTGTATGTTCTTTACTAATATAACTGGAAGAAAGAGGGCAACGATGCTGGGTATTTGTAATTTTTTCTCTCTCTCTCTCTCTCTCTCTCTCTCTCTCTCTCTCTCTCTCTCTCGTGGGGCAGTAGTGACATCTTGTTTTTTCTCTTGACCCACTTCTGCTGTAGGCAGGCTGTGAATACCTACAACGCCTTTTATTTTCTCCTTCAAGTGGTGTGTGATGTTAGGAATTTGCATATGTTTGATCATATGTGCTTTTGTATGCACCATAGGGCCTACTCATTTCTGTTAGGAATCGTATTCATTTTGTATATTATTTGAGCATTTATCAGCCCGATGTTCAGCAAGGTGAAAAACAGCGTGAGGGGCCAGCAGTTGCTTATACTTGAAACAGAATTTCCGATTTCAGACGGTCGACAACATCTACGCCACCTTTTGTAAGATTGTAGAATGTAATCACTTCAGGTTTATTTGATTCGCCACTGTTAGTAGAATGTTTTTTGTTTCTTTTTCGGAACATATGAACAAAGGAGACAATTGTTACCTGGCTTCTCTCCAGACTCGAAAATGCCGCTGTTCATTGACCTCTTTACAGACAGCAGCTCTGGTGGAATTTCTCTCTTGTCAGTCCATAGAGGACCTACTATTGTGAGTCGATGATTAGTGTACAGTTCGCGAGCGACTGGTATCTATGTAAAATAATTGTCCATCATGTTCCTGCCTGTGTTTTCAGTAGGTAGAAATAGTCGTAACACCACATTCCTTGCACCATTAGGTACTTGACACGGACCAGCAGGCTGTTTGCCTGCATGTATTTCCATATTCAACATGTAAAAAAATTCTGACATCACAGAGTGCATATGCTTTTATTCCGTATTTTGGCGGCTTATTGGGAAGAGACTGCATTAGTTTGCAACATCCACGGAAAGCTTCCAGCATCTCGTCTATTTTTGTCAACGCTCCTACGCTGTAATTCTTGCAGATGTTCACAAACCCGTCAAATATATCCCTGATCGGTGGCAGATTTTCTGTTTCCTTCCTCTGCGCCCTCGTAGACTTGTCATCAAAATGTACAGCTTGTAGAAGAGTGTGGAGTCTTCTTCCGCTCATCAATGGGGGAAAGAAAAGGTGTGATTTCATCAGTGGCCCATAGTTCATTGGTGGCCATTTCACTCCGGCGAGATAGAAAACAGCGAGGGAAGCAGATAATTCTTCAAAATTTGTCTGTGGGGAGTCTCGAGTACTCGGTGAATAACCTGCTGCCATTCTGTCTGGCTCTTGGGTTTGTGTATTTTACAATGCGGTCAGTGACACTGTCTGAAAAAAAAAAATACTTTCCAGCAGTCGAGAACAGTTTTCGAATTTTTTGCCTACCCCTTTACACCTGGAAGCCATGTCACAATATTCTGACCAGCAGTTTTTGATGGAGGGGCTTTATGTTTGAACCATTTTGTTTTCCCATCCTTATCTTGATTACATATTACGATTTGCAGATGTTGGGCTGCTGTAGACAGTTTCAGAATCGCTGTCAGACTGCTCTGTCGCTGTGCAGACAGCACGGTCCGGCGTGCTCGCCGTGTTGCTGTTGCGATCGTTTCAGTAGCAGCTGTTTGTGTTAGTAGGCTGGTGTCTCTAATGACATTCTCGCACTGGCCAATGGAACTACACTCGCACCACTTTAGTTGTGCTGTACACTGAAGAGCCAAAGAAACTGGTACTTCTGCCTAATATCGTATAGGTAGGGTGACCAGATGGAATTGTTTAAAAAGGAGGACAAACAGCTTCAAAAAGGAGGACAAAGGAAGAAAAAAGAGGCTGCATCAAATGGGGCAACTGCAGATGAGGATACCACCCGTCAGCTTTGGACAAGTCACGTGACTGCCGGGAATAACCGGTAAAACTAGTAGTTAATTGTTACTGGTGGTCAGGTGGTGATTCCCAGAGCAATATTTTTTTTTATTTTAAATTAAAAACATTGATTGTGGTGACAGTGTGGCATCAATTGTTTTTTTGTATTTACGCGTAGTTTTAAGATTTAACAAAGATGGCTGCCTAAATGCCATTCCTGATTGGCTACTTATATCTGACTTGTTCAAAGCTGACGGGTGGTATCCTCATCTGAAGTATTCCCCATCAAACATATGTTCAATTTTAATAAATGAGTTCATTATTTATAGACATAGCATACATACATTCCTTAACGATTATTGATACTTCGCGGAGGAACCAATTTTTTTGCAGAAGTTTAGGCTTACTTAAGAGATAATTGTAAAATGACACATGAAAATTCTTTTAAATTATATTGGACCATCAACAGACCTTTCACTGATTCAAGGTTTAATCTATTCCTCTCATCAGTCCACTGTGTGGTAATGAGAGAGAATATTCTTTCGGCATTAGCATTATGCCCTGAAATACTGAAAAAGTATTCAGCAAGTTTCAGTGACTGTGAGTGACAGTCACTGTCACAAAAAAGCTTTGCCCATTTTTTTACTACAAGATAAAGTCCTAAATTCTGGATCATCATTATTCCTTTTTAGAAATTGCAGAACTGATCAAAACATTTTCAATTTCAAAGGCTTTACATTTCTCCTGCAAATACACAAGGCTTTTCTCGACATCATTGTAGCTAAAATCATTTTTATGTGACATCTGTCTAAAACATGGGAAGTCCTCAAACATACAGAGCCACCGTTTCAAATATTCATGGCATGATTGATAAAGTAAAATAGCTTCCTCCGTAAAAAGTTTGACTTCTTTCTCGAAGCCTTTCTCTGTTGCAATTTTCAGGATCTGCTTGACCTTAAGGCAAATGAATTTTTCACTTAATCGGTCCTCAAGTGCCTTACATACTGACTCTAAAATTTCAATAACATCAACCACAGAGTTGTTGTCCTTTTCTAATTCCAGAATACTTGTACTGAACAAAGACATCAATGAATGCAAATACCATAAGTAAGCTTCACTCAGCCTGTTCTCAAAAATTGAAACAAAACCTTTGGTGGTTTGCTTTCAGAGAGAAAGTAAGCTTTAAGAGCAGAATACATTTCCAGTAACCTTTCAATGGCTGGAAAGAGAGACAGCCACCTAGTCTTCACATGAGACAGGACTTGTTTGTAATTAACTTCAACAAATTCACAGAAAGACCGCAACTGTTCTGTTCTGTTCTGTGTAAATAGAAAAATAATTATGTATTTTTACAATAATACACTCTAAATCAATAGAAAGTCAATCAACTCCATGCTGAATTGTATTGTGTAAAATGTTCATTTTTCAGAGATGTCTTTAATCTGCTGTATATATTATTGCCTTCCTTGCGGTTAATACCACCAAAGTTTGTGTTTGCATTACCACCAATAAATGACACACACTTATTAACAATACCCAAATGCTGTAAAGTTTCTGTAATGTACTCTGCAACTGTCCCGGATGTTTCATTTAGAGTAGATTTTGGCTCCATTACTGTTGTTTTTAAACCACCCTGTTTGTAGTCAAAATATTGTATAACAATCGGAAACATTTTTATATTGCCATGGTTACTTCCATCAGTAGATACACCAAAACAAGATATGCCACTCAAATCTCCCATTGTTAGTCAAGGCATGTGGAGAGCAGTCACATTATTTGCAAATAATGTGAGCTGAGTTTTTGTTCTGGCTGAAAAAAACTTTTTAGCAGCATCCGAGTCAAAATAAATTGCTTCATTTAATTTTGGCCTACAATCCACTGATCTGTAGCCAAAATGATGCCTAACATTATCTAATGCTAATGCTCCTTCTCCAACAAGAACTCTGTGGCTTATAACAGAAGCAGATTGTTGTTTCTGAAATAATGTCTCTAACCCAGACATTGAACTGGAAGCCTGAAGATTTTTTAATGCTTCTGAGTGGCTATGTGATTTTCCAGATCTTCGCCACCTGTGCAAGAAATTTAACATTTCAGTGACAAAGCAACATGCATTTCGTTTTATAGCGTTCAGGCAGCCAATAAGATGGCGTGTTTCTGCCGGTAATTAAAACTAGTTGTCAGTTGTTACTGATGGTCAGGTGGTGGTTAACTGGGAAATATAAAAAAAATTAAAAACATTGATTGTGGTTTCATTGTGGCGTCAATTGTTTTGGTATTTCAACAACACGGAATTGTTTACAAAGTGAAAAACGTAAACCATTCACCTCCCTTCACTCGACGCACCACTACCAACATCTACAATTCAAGCAGCAGCTGACGACATGTAAACTGCACTTTAACCTTCCTAATACAAATAAATTGAATGATTATGAAACAATGAAATAAAACCATGACAGTAATTCTGTCGAGTTATTTCTTATATTTATTGGCCACTGAGACGTACGTTCCAGCACCACATATTTTACATTCCGCTTCAAATTCATTTCTTCCTTTCTTGAAAGGCGGATATTTTCAGGAAAGGACATCAGAAAATGTGCACTTTTGTTTAGGTATAGCCAAATATTTTACATAACTCACTCGGTTGAAAATTACACTCACAAATCACACGTGCACTACAGGAAGCCAAGCCAATACAAAGCAAAGATACGAAACGAAAATTTTAAATAATCCATATTTGCATTCGCTTATAGGTCGATCAACGATATCATCCACGATCCTGGTACCACCCACTAACACCGCCTTCGTGCGTGTTTATCATGAAGCCTGTGCCAATAGTTAAAGTATTTAAGGAAAGAGCAATAGAACGAGAGGAATTGTAAATTTCACTGAATTACACTCAACTTTGCGAAAAAGCCGGACACTGTAAAAATCCGCCCAGACCCCGGACAAAGAGCTAAAAAGGAGGACATGTCCAGATTAATCCGGACGTCTGGTCACCCTACTTGTAGGGCCCCATGAGCACGCATAGTGCCGCAGCATGGTGTGGCATGGACTCGACTAATGTCTGAAGTAGTGCTGGAGGGAATTGACACCATGAATCCTGTAGGGCTGTTCATAAATCCTTAAGATTACGACGGGGTGGAGATCTCTTCTGAACACCACGTTGCAAGGCATCCCAGATATGCTCAATAATGTTCATGTCTGGGGAGTTTGGCGGCCAGTGGAAGTGTTTAAACTCAGAAGAGTGTTCCTGGAGCCACTCTAGCAATTCTGGACGCGTGGAGTTTCACATTGTCCTGCTGGAATAGCCAAAGTCCGTCGGAGCACATAATGGACATGAGTGGATGAAGGTGACCGGACAGGATGCTTACGTATGTGCCATCCATAAGAGTCGTATCTAGACGTATCAGCGGTCCCAAATTACTCCAACTGCACACGCCCCACACTATTACAGAGCCTCCACGAGATTGAACAGGGCCCTGCTGACATGCAGGGTCCATTGATTCATGGGGCTGCCTCAATAGCCGTACACGTCCATCTGCTCGATACAATTTTAAACGAGACTCTTCTGACCAGGCAACATGTTTCCATCATCAACAGTGCAATGTCAGTGTTGACAGGCCCAGGCGAGGCGTTAAGGTTTGTGTTGTGCAGTCATCAAGGTTACACTACATTTGCATCCATACTCTGCAAGCCACCTGACAATGTGTGGCGGAGGGTACCTTGAGTACTTCTATCGGTTCTCCCTTCTATTCCAGTCTCGTATTGTTCGTGGAAAGAAAGATTGGCGGTATGCCTCTGTGTGGGCTCTACTCTCGCTGATTTTATCCTCATGGTCTCTTCACGAGATGATATACGTAGGAGGGAGCAATATACTGCTTGACTCCTCGGCGAAGATATGTTCTCGAAACTTCAACAAAAGCCCATACCCAGCTACTGAGCGTCTCTCTCGCAGAGTCTTCCACTGGAGTTTACCTATCATCTCCGTAACGCTTTCGCGATTACTAAATGATCCTGTAACAAAGCGCGTTGCTTCTCTATCTCTTCTATCAACACTAACTGGTACGGATCCCACACCGGTGAGCAGTATTCAAGCAGTGGGCGAACAAGTGTACTATAACCTACTTCCTTTGTTTTCGGACTGCATTTCCTTAGGATTCTTCCAATGAATCTCAGTCTGGCATCTGCTTTACCGACGATTAATTTTATGTGGTCACTACATTTTAAATCACTCCTCATGCCAACTCCCAGATAATTTATGGAATTCACTGCTTCCAGTTGCTGACCTGCTATATGGTAGCTAAATGATAAAGGATCTTTCTTTCTATGTATTCGCAGCACATTACACTTGTCTACATTGAGATTCAATTGCCATTCCCTGCACCGTGCGTCAATTCGTTGCAGACCCTCCTGCATTTCAGTACCATTTTCCATTGTTACAACCTCTCGATATACTACAGCATCATCCGCAAAAAGCCTCAGTGAACTTCCGATGTTATCCAAAAGGTCATTTATATTGTGAACAGCAACGGCCCTACGACACTCCCCTGCGGCACACCTGAAATCACTCTTACTTCGGAAGACTTCTCTCCATTGAGAATGACAAGCTGCGTTCTGTTATCTAGGAACTCTTCAATCTAATCACACAATCGGTCTGATAGTCCATATGCTCTTACTTTGTTCATTAAACGACCGTGGGGAACTGTATCAAACGCCTTGCGGAAGTCAAGAAACACAGCATCTACCTGGAAACCCGTGTCTATGGCCCTCTGAGTCTCGTGGACGAATAGCGCGAGCTGGGTTTCACACGATCGTCTTTTTCGAAACCCATGTTGATTCCTACAGAGTAGATTTCTAGTCTCCAGAAAAGTCATTATACTCGAACATAATACGTGTTCCAATATTCTACAACTGATCGACGTTAGAGATTCTATAGCTCTACACTTCTGTTCGACGTCCCTTCTTGGAAACGGGGATGACCTGTGCCCTTTTCCAATCTTTTGGAACGCTACGCTCTTCCAGAGACCTACGGTACACCGCTGCAAGAAGGGGGGCAAGTTCGTTCGCGTACTTTGTGTAAAAGCCCATATCGATGATGTTTCGTTGAATGGTTCGCACGCTGACACTTGCTGTTGGTCCATCACAATAATCTGAAGCAATTTGCGGAAGGATTGCACTTCTGTCATGTTGAAGGATTCTCTTCAAGTCGTTGTTGGTCCCTTTCTTGCAGGATCTTTTTCCGGCCGCAGCAATGTCGGAGATTCGATGTTTTACCGGGTTCCTGATATTCACGGTACATTTGTGAAATGATCGTACGGGAAAATCCCCACTTCACCGTTATCTCGGAGATGCTGTGTCCCATCGCTCGTGCGCCGTCTATAACACCACGTTCAAACTCACTCAAATCTTGATAACCTGTCATTCTAGCAGCAGTAACCGATCTAACAATTGCATCAGACTCCTGTTGTCTTGTTGTCGACCGCAGCGTCGTATTCTGGATGTTTACATATCTCTATATTTGAATACGCGTGGCTACATCAGCTACTTTCGCGCTTCAGTGTAAAAGTGATGACAATGCAGATTACTTCACCGATGTGAAAAGAGAGTATTACGAGAGTTTAGCGGGATCACTCAGCACCAGTCCCGAAAGTGAGTGAACTATGACAAGGTGCCAAACATTGTCAGTATTACTCCCAAGTTTCAGTTGTACTAGCAATGTGAAGAACTCCATGGACAGCTGACAATGTCCTCACTGCTATCTACAGCCTGCTCCAACCAGTCCTCAGTGGAGCTGCACTACCAGATGTCGATCTAAGAGATGGCGTCAGACCGAAAACAGTTTACCCCATTGAAAAATACAAATGAGTTTCACACTTATCCCGTTCGGCTTGCATTGAAAGTTTATTTTTAAAAAATAAAAAATGTGTGCAGAACGACCTTGTCCAAAATATTAACAGACAGTACGATATTACGCAATGTTAGTCTCAAATGTATCTATATACGGTCGTGTGTCATACACAACTAGAATATCAAGAATACCACTAAAATGTGGAGATATTACGGCTATTTGAGTAATACATCGATGCCGTGGAGTAATAAATCAGATTGAAGTTTCACAAGAAATAATTGAATGAAAAACTGTTGAAGCAAGAACAAAACAGAAGAAATGTGCAGTTTTGTATTTCTGTATTTTTTCACCTCTAGATCTACCATAGGTAACGCATACTACCAAGCTTGTTCATTGCTTCCGTCAATTTTCCCTTCTTGTGTGAAACAGGGATAATGAACAAGATATAGATTCGTGTCGCTAACAATCGGTACGAATCTGTTCTGACACTTGCTCTTGTTTTGTTAGTTATGTAATTTGGAATTCACGAAGCAGATGACTATGGCAACTCCTGCAAGGTTGTCAGGGGACATATGACACGGAGGGTTAAGATATGTCACGTACTTGTGACAGATAACAGCTCAATTAAATTAGCTATGAAAGGAAATGGCAAGATACAGCTTGTACAGCAAAACTGGAACCAATTTCAAAAGCAGCTACCGATTTTGAAAGCGGGCACTTCACGACTAAGCGGAAATACATTGCTGCAGTAAACACACACTCACTGTGATAATCATAGCTGATAGGTCGCAGTGTGGAAGATGATAGTAGGGGTAGCTTATGGATGAAACGACTTTGTTGTCTAAAAAGATTATTTTTCTGACTCAGTGTGATATCTTAAGTAGGAGATGGCAAGAAAATGTCAAGCGAATTCAGCATGACAAATCAGTCCGACACCCGCGAATCACTGCTATGACAACAGAGTTGCCAAACAATGCCTATGTTGTGCAAAGTGTAGATTATTATTTTTCGTAGGTGGACTCTTGCATGATCGTATCTGGATATACAGTCTATTGCTAGACATCGTGCACTCCAAATTTCAAATATTCTCTATTTTTGAACTGCTGTAAGGAGCAACCTGGGGCTAAGAGGTTTGATGGTATTCAACAATGAAAAGTTTTCTGCATTCTTCAATACATTCTGACTGCCAGACAATGAAACGCGTTGGGACGCCCTATCCCGACAATGTTAAATTTAGCGACTTGGCTTCCCTGCATTTCAGGAATCACTGTAGCCCTTGACATGAAACTTTTACAGGACATTAAACTGTATGTTCTGAGTTTACTGAACAACAATAATTGCATTTCAGCCACTGCTTTCGGAAATACAATTTTTTAATTGTACAGTTAAAATTTTGTGTACTTTTTTGTACATTATCCTAAAAAATTTTAATTTTACATAACATTACGTTCTTCTTTTAGTTCAGTAGACTCAGGATATGTATCTTATTACTCCCTGAAACTCTGAATACTCTACTCAAAGTGGTTTCTGAGATTTATGGAAAAATGCAACAGAAAATGGAAATTTTCAGGAACGGCTTCTAAAGTTTCAAAATACTATAACTCACTTAATACATGCTTAATTTTTTTAATTTTTAGTCACTCAGAATCATCCTGCACCATACCGTATATCCCACATACTGTAGCATTTTCACCCTACCAATGTTGCCATCACTGACCCCCCACTTTAGTGTCTTCATTCAAACAAAAACATTTTTTGGTAAGCGAGTCCATATAAGATTATTGAACGACTCATTGGGATTTTGAGGCTGACTATGCAGACACTTCTTCAGTAATTCAGGATTTGCCAGGTCTGTGTAAATAGGTTTTATGATACCCATGACTGCTGCTGGGATGGAATGTTTATGGCTATATGAACTGTTTGATTACAGGGCATTGCGGTAATTGCACCATGAATCAGGTCGAGGAGGGCAAAGGTAGTGTACTGGTTTTTCATCAGTTGACAGTCTGTAGAAGAAGGTAGCCCACACTGCCTGCTTCATTTTCAACAAATACTCAGTATTATTTCTAACGGCTGTCCCGTAATACTGCTGTAGTTCATCAATCATTTTGTCTGTCAGCCTGCCTCTTATGGTTTTATAATCAGAAAGTTTCTTGTCTCTCAAAGTTTGTTTCAACTTCCTAAACCTGGTGCCCATCGTCTTCTTGGCATGACCTTTATAATACAGCAACCCACAGCCTTCTATATAAAACATTGCCGATTTTATTATATATATATATATATTCGGAAAATTGCGAATTTTATAATGAGATAACAATCCGAAAATGTAAAACAACTATTTCCGTTCTAACTTCCTTTAGTCAATGAGTAAGGCAGCAGTCACAGAAGTTCGGAGTCCATTGAATACGTCATAAAGAGATCTACTGAAATTAAGGTAGGCGGAAACTGTATGCCACCTAACGTAAGGTATTTTAACGATTACGTGTCAGTAGTGATTACCGTATGACTATGCTGATAATTTTGTACTACCAACGCCCTTAGGAGCAATCGGATAGTGAATTGGGAAAATACTGTACAAACGTTAGGGCACTCTGGCAACATTGCCCACGCTCAAGATGGTAAACCAGTTGTGTTTATTATTTTTAGTTTCGTTTGGTTGGAGGCGTACTGCAGATAGAAAAGCTTGGTCTCCAAACACTGTTCAGGTTTATTCGCAAAGTTTCCTGAGTGACAGCCCTGTAAATGCCACATGCGGAAAATACTTATCGTTCTTCTGATGTACAAGGGAGAACCCAGAAGAATCCGGACTATTTTTTGGTGGGCAGTACCGCGGTTTGCCGTTGGAAGCGCATAGAGAGGACATTCCAGAGTCAGTAAACCGAGTGCCGTCACTAAAGGAGGTCAGCAGGAGCAGTTTTGGCATAGTCTATAGTGTCAACTACTTTGTGTGATTGTCGTTATGAATGATTTTCGCGAACAGTGTGTGGCGGCGAAATTCAGCATTTTGCTCGGAAATAGTGTAACAGAAACCCTTGAAACATTAAAAACTGCGTACAAAGACGAAGGAGGAAAACTAAAGCTTCTGGGTGGTTTTCCCGTTTCGAAAACGGTGAAATGTCAGCTGATGACAAACCGCGTTCTGGTCGTCATTCCGTGGCCCGAGCACATGAAAATGTTGAAAACAAACCTGCAGTCATGAACAAAAATCGACGACGGACCATTGAAGAACTTGTGAGTTCCCGGGTGTGACTTGGAGTTCAGTGCAGCGATTTGTAACAGAAGATCTGGGAACAATAAGGGTGGTTGCCAAATTTGTGCCATGACTGCTGAACAGAAGTGCCACATTGGAAGCATAATGTGCTTCGAAAGAGAAGTCCCCAAATGATTCAAACTTCTTTTTAAAAAATTATCACAGGTGACGAAACTTGGCGCTAAGCTTACGATCCTAAATCAAAGCAACAATCAAGTCAATGGAAAAATTCAAGTAAGCCTCGCTCCTAGAAAGCTCGTCAGGCGAAATGTGAGAGGGGTTAGGATTCAGATTTTGTTCCGCAGGGTCAGACTGTTAAGCAGGATTTCTACTTGGAAGTTTTGAAAATACTGCGCAACAGTTTGCGGCAGAAGCGGCTTGATTTATCGCAGTCGGTGACAGGTGTTTCAAAAATGATAATGTCCTTGCTCACACAGCACTGTCTGTACGACATTTCTTGACTAAAAATGGTATGACCCCAGTTCCTCACGCCCCCTTCTCTCCCGACCGTGCACCGTGTGACATGAAAGGAAAGCATTTTGCTGATGTTGCTGAGATGAAGAAAGAAACGACGGAGGTGATGTCAAGCAACACAAAAGAGCAAGTGGAGAGTACTTTGAAAGATATTGCTTAAAATGTGAATAAATAAGTTGAAACAAACAGCAACAGAACGTACCAGCGTGACTTCAAACACTTTGTGACAGGAAATGTTCAAAATGTCTTCCGTTAGCGAGGATACATGCATCCACCCTCCGTCGCATGGAATCCGTGATGCGCTGATGCAGCCATGGAGAATGGCGTATTGTATCACAGCCGTCCACAATACGAGCACGAAGAGTCTCTACATTTGGTACCAGGGTTGCGTAGACAAGAGCTTTCAAATGCCCCCATAAATGAAAGTCAAGAGGGTTGATGTCAGGAGAGCGTGGAGGCCATGGAATTGGTCCGCCTCAACCAATCCATCGGTCACCGAATCTGTTGTTGAGGAGCGTACGAACACTTCGACTGAAATGTGCAGGAGCTCCATCGTGCATGAACCACATGGTGTGTCGTACTTGTAAAGGCACATGTTCTAGCAGCACAGGTAGAGTATCCCGTATGAAATCATGATAACGTGCTCCATTGAGCGTAGGTGGAAGAACATGGGGCCCAATCAACACATCACCAACAATGCCTGCCCAAACGTTCACAGAAAATCTGTGTTGATGACGTAATTGCACAATTGCGTGCGGATTCTCGTCAGCCCACACATGTTGATCGTGAAAATTTACAATTTGATCACGTTGGAATGAAGCCCCATCCGTAAAGAGAACATTTGCACTGAAATGAGGATTGGCACATTGCTGGATGAACCATTCGCAGAAGTGTACCCGTGGAGGCCAATCAGCTGCTGATAGTGCCTGCACACGCTGTACGTGGTACGGAAACAACCGGTTCTCCCGTAGCACTCTCCATACAGTGACGTGGTCAACGTTACCTTGTACAACAGCAACTTCTCTGACGCTGACATTAGGGCTATCGTCAACTGCACGAAGAATTGCCTCGTCCATTGCAGGTGTCCTCGTCGTTCTAGGTCTTTCCCAGTCGCGAGTCATAGGCTGGAATGTTCCGTGCTCCTTAAGACGCCGATCAATTGCTTCGAACGTCTTCCTGTCGGGACACCTTCGTTCTGGAAATCTGTCTCGATACAAACGTACCGCGCCACGGCTATTGCCCCGTGCTAATCCATACATCAAATGGGCATCTGCCAACTCCGCATTTGTAAACATTGCACTGACTGCAAAACCACGTTCGTGATGAACACTAACCTGTTGATGCTACGTACTGATGTGCTTGATGCTAGTACTGTAGAGCAATGAGTCGCATGTCAACACAAGCACCGAAGTCAACATTACCTTCCTACAATTGGGCCAACTGGCGGTGAATCGCGGAAGTACAGTACATACTGACGAAACTAAAATGAGCTCTAACATGGAAATTAAGCGTTTCCGGACACATGTCCACATAACATCTTTTCTTTATTTGTGTGTGAGGAATGTTTTCTGAAAGTTTGGCCGTACCTTTTTGTAACACCCTGTATAGCTTTGAGAGTAACTTATTGTGGTCGAGTTTATTAAGTGGGCTTCACACGGCCAATGTGATCCCAAAGTGATGGTTTTGAACAGCGATTTGTAACCCTTTGTATATGCATAATTGTTCAGGGTGAAACAGAGTTGTGTTAGAAGCCTGTTTATATATATTTATGATATTTTTTTAATTCATTGTGCTATTTCCTTGATTTAATGTATATGCCCCCTTTAAATGGGTGTTAGATTTATACTGTCCCACTTAGTGTTCAAGTAAGCCCACTGAAATATCTCAAATTAAACTAACTGATCCGGCTTCCTGTAACACGTGAATTTGCTTAGTTATCCGTGTTCTACGATTTGTCTCGTCGAAAAGTGTTTCAGTGCTATAAAGGATACCAGTCAAATCTGAACCAAGCTGTTCTCCAGTTTAACTGTTTATTCCCTGATTTTAGTGGAATTTAAATTTTCTAAATTTGCAATCCTTTATCTGTTTTCTGTAAATTGTAATTCTGTAAATTGTGCCCTACCTAATCAACTGCAACACGTAATTGTTCGTGCTTTAACTGACTGTGTTGCAATAAATGCAAACTTAAAGTGAAGTTTGCGGGTGATTCATATTCCCCGGTTCCTCATCCTCAATTATGCTAGAATTGATTTTTTAAATTTAAATTTGTGTTAAGGGTTTTCGGTGAGTTACTGCGAGAAAAGAAAAGGAGGTGCTGCAGTATGCATTTTGGAGCCTATGTTCAATGAGCAGTTTTTTCTTGTTTTGGTCCATACTACCTCCTTCCAAAATAAGAAAGCAAAGAGCTCGCGGTAAAAAAGCTGTGATTCACAGTATGGAGGATGAACAGGTGTTCATAACTCTTAAGGTATGTATTTTAGAGTGCACCTTTACTGGACTTTTTCCTTGTATTGGTGTAAGGAACTTGTCCTCAAAGCTTTAAAACATACTATATATAGAAACGTTTTATTTGTTATAATGTTTTTTATTTAAAGAAGCATAAATTCTAAATCTCGCAGTCGGAATTAAATTTGCCGAGCACATCGCGATAACTTTTTCTGCAGTTTGCTGTCGTAATTTACACAAGCAAAACTTTGCAACTTTGGAAGACTCCCCGTGTTGATATGCTTATTGTTGCCTGTGCAAACATGGCATGTGGAGGTTAGTGGATCGCAATTCTTCATACATCACGTCGTTGTCTGTGCTGAATACTAACCCATAATATTGCTCACATAAAACCACACAACAAACTTGTGGATGCGCAATAGTGCAGTAACTGCACTCAAAATTAATGTGTACTCGATTTTAAGAAGTTTCACAGGTAAATTAAGCGAAAAGCTAACTCTCACCCATACAAGTGACACGGTGTGAAAAATAGAAATGGGACAAATGCCAGCAATACGTCTACAAAGGTTAGCACACGCTCAAAACTGACAAACTCTGAAATATACCATGTAATGAAGTTGAAGGTATCTTCTACATAGACAGAGCGGCAAAATGGTATGCAGCAATACAATATGTAATATTTCACAACATAAAAACACACATTCAAAAGTACTGAAGTTCAAAAATTACCTTGTGGCTGCTACTGGACTGTAGTAATGTCTGACGAAGAGGTTTTGTGGAAATGTGCAAAAATTATCACAGTACAAGTTTGTTTTCTTTTAATATAAATTCTGCTAGCCGGGAGACACAGTAATGCCTTCGCACATCACTGCACCAGAGCCATACCGAGATGAACTTGAGCCCTTGGTAGAACTAGTCCCCCTCCCTCCATCCCCCATAGAAAAACTAGCTTTCCGCAATTTTTTCTGCATATATGTACGACATTTTGTCAATTGTAAGGTGTGCGTAATAAAAATTAAGCGTTATTGAAAAATATTACTTTAATGAGCTCTGTAAATGAAAAATATTGCACACAACAATTTTAACGTACGAGGGCGGATCCAAAATAAACGGGATTTTATTTTTTATTTAAATACATTTATTGAAAAACTCAAGGTGATTATAATTTATGTTTCCACATAGTCTCCTGCTTTGGAAATGCATTTGCCGCAGCGAATGGGAAGCTTTTTTGATGCTCTCATCATAAAAAGAACTGGGTAGTGTCACCAGCCAGTTGCGCACGAAGTCTTCCACACTCCCGTCATCTTCAAATCGTCGCCCTCCTAGAGCTTCTTTAAGTGGTCAGAATAAATGGAAATCGCAGGGCGATGAGTCTGGGCTGTAAGGAGGTTGATAAAGTGTGGACCAGTGCATTTCCTGTAGCTTGGAGACAGTTAGAGCTGCAGTATGGGGTCGCGCATTGTCGTGAAGCAGGATGACCTGGCGAATCGATTGGTCTCGTCTTTCGCGGCGATATGCGACTCTCGCCTTGTTCAACAGTTCGCACTAGTAAGCAGCATTTATTGCGCGTCGCTCATGCAAATAATCAATCAGCAAAATGCCTCGCTGATCGAAAAAACGGTTGAAAGATCCTTGCTAGCTGACAGTCGAGCGTTGGCTTTCACTGGTGCTGCCTCCCCTTTCCTCCATCACTCTTTAGTGGCTTGTTTGGATTCTGGAGTATAGTTGTGAATCCATGTTTCTCCGCAGGTGACGATCCGACTCAAAAATGCATCACCGCCTTCCGCAAACCTTGCTGTAAGCCTCTAACAGACTTCCAAACGTCTCAACTTCAGATTTTCGGTCAAAAGTTTAGGGAACCATCAGGAACAGACTTTACCGAACTGTAGGTCGTTTGTGATGATTGTTTGACAGCTCCCATAACTGATTCCGACTTTTTCTGCAATTTCTGATACTATCATCCGTCAATCGTCATCAATAACGTCTTTAACCTCACGACTGTTTTTGTCTGTAATGCTTGTCCGAGAACGGCGATCGTGTTGCTCATTTTTCACAAGCTCTTGTCCTACCTTGAACTTCTCATACCAGGCAAACACACGCGTTCTTGATAATGTTTTATCACCGAACTGTGCAGCCAATCTTTGGCAAATTTCTACATCTACATCTGCATCCATACTCCGCAAGCCACCTGACGGTGTGTGGCGGAGGGTACCTTGAGTACCTCTATCGGTTCTCCCTTCTATTCCAGTCTCGTATTGTTCGTGAAAAGAAGGATTGTCGGTATGCCTCTGTGTGGGCTCTAATCTCTCTGATTTTATCCTCCTGGTCTCTTCGCGAGATACACGTAGGAGGGAGCAATGTACTGCTTGACTCCTCGGTGAAGGTATGTTCTCGAAACTTCAACAAAAGCCCGTACCGAGCTACTGAGCGTCTCTCCTGCAGAGTCTTCTTCCACTGGAGTTTATCTATCATCTCCGTAACGCTTTCGCGATTACTAAATGATCCTGTAACGAAGCGCGCTGCTCTCCGTTGGATCTTCTCTATCTCTACTATCAACCCTATCTGGTACGGGTCCCACACTGCTGAGCAGTATTCAAGCAGTGGGCGAACAAGCGTACTGTAACCTACTTCCTTTGTGTTCGGATTGCATTTCCTTAGGATTCTTCCAATGAATCTCAGTCTGGCATCTGCTTTACCGACGATCAACTTTATATGATCAGTCCATTTTAAATCACTCCTAATGCGTACTCCCAGATAATTTATGGAATTAACTGCTTCCAGTTGCTGACCTGCTATATTGAAGCTAAATGATAAGGGATTTTTCTTTCTATGTATTTGCAGCACATTACACTTGTCTACATTGGGATTCAATTGCTATTCCCTGCACCATGCGTCAATTCGCTGCAGATCCTCCTGCATTTCAGTACAGTTTTCCATTGTTACAACCTCTCGATATACTACAGCATCATCCGCAAAAAGCCTCAATGAACTTCTGATGTCATCCACAAGGTCATTTATGTATATTGTGAATAGCAACGGTCCTACGACACTCCCTTCGGTACACCTGAAATCACTCTTACTTCGGAAGACTTCTCCCCATTGAGAATGACATGCTGCGTTCTGTTATCTAGGAACTCTTCAGTCAAATTCCGCCGCTGCGACTCTTCCACGAGCAAGAAATTTGATAATTATGTGTTGCGCAATGGAGGTCAGCACCTGTTGCTCAGACATCGTGAGCGTTGCTGACCAAACGGCGGGAAATATCTAACAACACGCTCTCCTGACATTTAACGGTCTCGCCAAAGCATAGTAGAGGCGTGGGGCCAGTCCTACCAACTGTTGATGTTCAGGAACAAACATCCCGTTTATATTTGATCCCCTCCCCCTCGTATAATTGCAGTAAATAAATTAGAATCTGCACGCACTTTCTGAAAAAATTGAAAGTAAAACAAAATTTATGTCTTATTATTTGTGGCATGTACTGTACATTATTTTTAGAATGGTGAGTAATGAAGAACGTATTTTATTCCTTTTTCGTAAAGTATTACAGTGCATAAATTATTAATTTGAAGTAAAAGGAAAGGGGTTATAATAATATTGAAAAAACATTCGTTTCCAAGAACTTTGTTTTTATCATAATTTTAGTTTGCTTTGAGCAAAGCAAACTTATTGATTCTGTCATTGAAGTCAGGTTTTGCAGCATTGTCTTATTCTGTCGACAAAATATCTGTAGTATCCGACAACCAGCTTCACCTACACTCAACCTTCAGTAGTCTATCATCTTTAATTTGCTGAAACTGCTTTGACAAGTTGTTGCAGCCACTGTAATTCTCAAAAATATCCTCCAAGTTATTTCGAAGTTTCGATAAGTGTCTGGTAACACATACTCTGAACAAAAAAGAAAAAAACCCTTTGAAGTAGCCTAATATGAATCAGTACAGCGCTTTTCACCAGCTCTTTCCCCTGGAATTTCAAAGCAGGTATTTCGTCAGCTATCGTCTGTACAAAATGACTTCAGGACTGACACTTCGGTATGAGCACGTGGAGGTTCGGAACAGAATTGCCGTCTGCGCACACTTCAAGGAGGAAGATGTCCTCGTCTGGGAACGAAGTACTAGCGCGCGAGGCGCTTCTCCTTCTAACATGGTGGTTTGGGGAGAAAAATTCTTGGCTTTATCGTATTTGCTTGATTTTGTGCTTTTTTTTAAATAAAAGAAAGATTAAAGAATAGTAAGAGGGATAGTGAGAGAAGTAGAAAGCGAACGGCCTAAATGGCTGGCCGGTGGTTTCAGCAAGTCTCCGCTACGTCTGGTGATGGCCTCGCATGGTGATCGTTACTGAACTAGGCGACGTTATTTCCCGAATTTTCGTCTGATTTCTTCCACGGCAAATATGTCGTCGAGATGCATCTTTCTCCTACCAGACCGGAACTCTTCCCTCACCCACATAACTATGATGTCAACTAGGTCGTCCCATCGGGAGGGCGTGAAAATAGGGTATGAGTTAATCGTGGCTAACTCTTTCTTCGTGACTGCTTCCATCAGCATGGTACCCCATCTGTATGTGCGTAGGTGGAGCGGTTGATGGGGGAGGGGAGGCTTAGGCAGGCCGGGTGGGGTGAAGGGGTACGGGAGGTCTGGGTATGGGTATGACCCGTTTTGCAGTGACGTGGCAATGCTCTTGAGGACGGTCTGCACGTTGTCCACTCCAGGGAATGGTAGCCACAGCTTCCTCTTCTTAGTTGGCTGCTCAACTTGCGAGCAGTCAGGTGGCGCGGTAGCACCATTGCTTGCAGCTGCCTCCTTGGGGGGCAGCCCAGGCGTCACATTGTCGGTATCCATTGGCGCCGCCTCCCGCATTGCTGCAGGGGGCGGGGCGACGGTTGTCTGCGTGGCCGCATCGACCCCCACCGGTCGACTCACAGGGGGGCTGCGGCGGGAACCGGCGGCTGCTTCTTGATAGCTCGCAGCTCTTCGCGCAGCTGCTGGAGCTGGCGATGCACAGCTGCGAGCTCCTCCTTCAGTGCGGCCCTTTCGGCCGCAAAGGCGGCTTGGAACCCGGCCATAGCTCTGTCGGTGGCGGCTTCTAGGCGGCGCGGCTCGTACCCCTCGCCGGGGGGGGGGGGGGGGCGGAGCGGCCGTCATGGCGCTTGGCGCCGCCGCAGGGCGTGGTGCGGCGGGGGAGGATGCTAAGTTCACCCAACCTGGATATGATGTGACGTCATTATGACGTATATACGCTTTAGTCGATTAACACACCTATCGACTTTTACGAACGTTCGAGATTCTAAACTGTCGTCAGCTAGTGGTTTGTTTTCACACGTGCGATTCTGATAACAGCTCAGTGTGGCAGCGTATATGTATTTCGCCAAACTAAAAGTAAAAGAGCTGGATATTAATAGAAATATTCCTGACCGTGGCCTTGAAAACACCACGGACAACACGTTTCGTAAAAAAGTGAAGTCTTCTTATGTCCTGACCAGATTAGATTGTGTGATTGTTGTATTGAACGCTTACGCCGAAAATAATATTTATTTATTATCAATATTTTAGTATGGTTTCATACAATTGGTCTTGTCAGTACATATTAGATTGTAGTAGCATACTCTTGCTGACTTTTTTTTCTTAATTTATATAGCTGAAAGAGAACGCGTGCAAGTTTGTTAGCTAAGTAATTTATATGTCCATCCCAAGATAGTCTTTTATCAACCATAATTCCAAGTAATTTTACACTCTGACCGCAGAATGATTGAATTTCGAACTTAAAAAGAAAAATATGAGGCATTGTTGAAGAAAAATCGTCGACCGGAGATGAAATACGAGGGGAAGTGGATTTCTCAGTGTAATCTTAACCAAAGGTTAGTGTCTTGACACATCTAAAGATTTTGGCTGCTGAGTGCTTCTTCTCACCGAGTACGAATAACCGACGCACTTCAGCTGGGTCAGAAGTACATCAATTTTTGCTTGAGATTCACAATAACCACGCAATTGCTCGTCGTCATCGATGCTGAGCTGTTTCAGTTTTTCTCTTATTAGTCTCTCGAATGCTGAACACATAATTAGAGACGAGCAAACGAAAAACAACACACAGGACACAAACACAGTACAATACACGATTTAAACGCAAGGAACGCAAAACACATTTAAACGAATGGCGCAGAGAACAGCGCTACCCTGTCACAACCTCTCGAAAAGACAAAAGTCGAATAGTCGATATACGGTTTCTATCGTTTTCGATGTAGCGTGTATACGTCATAATGACGTCACATCGTATCCAAGTCCGGTGAACTTAGCATCCTCCTGCGGCGGGCAGACGGCGTGACTCCCTGAGGTAGCTGCAGCTACGCGAGTTGGCGGCGTGGCCCGCCGCAGTTCGCACAGCTGCTGGCCACCCCACGAGGCTTCGTGCAACTGCGGGTGTCTTGTGCCGCCGCGCACTTCAAGCACGCGACGGCGTTCTTGCACTCGCGCGCAGTATGCCCCAGCTGCTGGCAATTGTAGCACTGCAGGCTCTTGCTATTCTGCTGCGTGCGCTTGCGCTTTGGCTGCCGTTGGCGGCCGCCGTTGAACCCCATCGCATGGATGAGAGCTTCCACTGCGGCGGCAATCTGCTTCCCTTTCCGTACAGCCATGGCGTTGGCGTGTGCGGTGACGGTGACGAAATGAGCCGCAGCGAGTCGAGCAGCGGAAATGAACAGAATTGCAATGTCCCGCACGGAACACACGCGTAACCTTACATTTCATTCATCTCGCTAAGACGGGCGAACTGTTCGCTTGATAAACCTGGAAATTGCATCAGTATGTTCTAAAAGAGCTACACTACGTTTTGATCTTATTTTATCTGCGGCAACAAATTATTAAGACGATATTAGGACAGTTAACGAAAGCGCGTTTTCTCATATCGTCACCGAATTTTCGACATGAGGGAAACTTTTTTGTTATTGAAGTAAGGTGAACACATAATGTGAATGAAATCTTAAGAATACATCATATTCTTACATGTTCGAAACTAGAACTCTGTCGGAGAACTCTAATATGAGATAATTTGAGTTAATACGACGCACAATGGTCCGCTCGCGCGTCAACTATTAATCGGGCGCCCCTACAGTTTCGGAACGAGAAATAGGTCGCCATAGGTTTGTGATGAAACGGTTAATAATTTTTCTGGTCCGCCTACTTAATTCTAAAGTAACCAAAAATAAGACTGAACGTGGTTACCACGATGGGAAAGCGTATCTTAAAAACGCCAACCTCTATCGTTTGGAAAGAACAAAACCAATACAAAAGCTGGGCCTCTGTATTACAGCAATTATATTGTAAACAGTAATATTTATTTGTGTGATACATACTGAATTCCTGAGATGATCTTCCTATGAAACGCCGCCGTAGTGGCCGAGCGGTTCTAGGCGCTACAGTCTGGAACCACACGACCGCTACGGTCGCAGGTTCGAATCCTGCCTCGGGCATGGATGTGTGTGATGTCCATAGGTTAGTTAGGTTTAAGTAGTTCTAAGTTCTAGGGGACTGATGACCTCAAAATTTAAGTCCCATACGGCTCAGGGCCACTTGAACCATTTTTTTCCCTGTGAAATTAGTTGCTATTAAGGCCTTTCTATTGAAATTCCAAATCTTACGACGATATGACTTTCTAGTGTAGACACTTACAGATGCGAACAGCGCAAACCAACCACGTATCAGGATCCGCCTGTGCTCCATTTCTACGTAGATAATGGAAAAACTCCACTAATGTCGCTCTCGTCGCTGTAACGGATTCTTGAAGAGTCACTGTCACGTCATTTAATGAAATTCTCATCTCCTCCGCCGCATTTTCCAAAGAGCTTCATTCTGCCTCACCCTTTCCATGATGCCCTGCATATGTCTGACGGCTTTTTTCCAATCTTCAGTGCTGACGTTCCTGACAGCTTCTCTTGTGAATGCGTCAACTACAGAGAGGGTACATTTATTATTTCTGGCAACGTAATCTTTAATTTTGGCTCATATTATTTCTGTTGGATTGAAATGGCAGTGTTAAGATGTCAGCTTAACGACTGTATGCCCATATTTTTTGCCAGTTCGCCTATTTCGTATAGGAGGAACTGTGGCTTATGGAAAGATATTGTTTCCAGAAGCTCCACCTTTTTAAGGTCATAACTTACATCGACGTTATGACGCTGAAGCCGATCAATCATTTCCTCCTTTCGGTTTGCCATGGTAGGTGCCTTGTCAACAACAACTGAATAGTAAGGGGCATTATCTAGTACAATTGTTAACTGTTTTCCAAGAAAAGCTTTTAGTGAATGTCCGAATCACCTTGTAAATGTAACATGGTTCATTTCTTTGTGATAATCTCCTGTTTTCTTTGATTTAAAAAGCAGGAGACTGTTTGGGAGAAAACCCTTCGAGGTGCCTGCATGAAAAATAACAAGTCTGCCACCTTTACCAGAAGGTATTGCCGCTGTTCCCTGTAGCTATGTCGTCTGTCGAACCCTGCTTGACAACATGAGCAGAACTAACCCATGTTTCGTCAAGCCGCACCACTTCGTCGCTATGCTACGGATGTTTCCCTGGTCAAGAGGAACGACATCGAACTTTTCCACTTACAACTTTCGACGAACTTCCCGCTGACATACAACTAATAACGTAAACAACAAATAACTGTTACAAAGAATAACGGTAGCAACGAATAACCTACAACCGTAAAACGAACTCAACAGGAAGTCACAGGACGCTACGACAACACAGGACAGCAAGCTGACTTCAGCTGAAGCCCGCTGCAAGCAGGAAGTGTTGTTTGGAGTAAAGGTTTGGCAATTTCAGGGATTTGCTGCAGGCTGCAAGTAGCGCGGTATTGGCGGAAAGCGGCCCGCACCTGCCGTATTGATTGCCCCTCCCCCCCCCCCCTCCCCCCTCCCCGCACTCCTGACGCTTTCACCCTCACTGTCAATCCTCAAGTAATTTTAGACACGATATAGCTCAACTGTATCGATATTTCTGCTATATATTTAGCACCAAACTTGGCTGCATATTTTTCACAATACGACAGAGATTTCATTTAAGGCGTTCCTGGAAGGAAATACAAGTGACATGAAATTGTGTGTCATAGGTCCCCTGTGAAATCTGTTTCCCATTTCACTTATTATTCTATAAAATACCGGGACTTTGAAGTACTCTAGCTAAACAGTTCACTCCAGTCCGCAGTTGGCATAAATCAGTGAAAATCGGAACCGTTCGGTCAAATAGTGTATTTGCTTCAGCACCTGTTCACCAACCAATGAGAGTAGGCCTATGGGATCGTACAACACTGTAGCAAATTAGCTGCAAAACTTTATTGTTGAACACGAGTTAGCTGTGAAGATGGTTGCTGAATAAATCGAAGCGCACCGGTGACACATGGTCATTGTGACGCCTGTTCGATAGGTAGTAGTAATGTCTGTATGACGCTAGAATGAGAGTTTTCACTCTGCAGCGGAGTGTGCGCTGATATGAAACTTCCTGGCAGATTAAAACTGTGTGCCCGACCGAGACTCGAACTCGGGACCTTTGCCTTTCGCGGGCAAGTCCTCTACCAACTGAGCTACCGAAGCACGACTCACGGCCGGTACTCACAGCTTTACTTCTGCCAGTACCTCGTCTCCTACCTTCCAAACTTTACAGAAGCTCTCCTGCGAACCTGCAGAACTAGCACTCCTGAAAGAAAGGATATTGTGGAGACATGGCTTAGCCACAGCCTGGGGGATGTTTCCAGAATGAGAGTTTTCACTCTGCAGCGGAGTGTGCGCTGATATGAAACTTCCTGGCAGATTAAAACTGTGTGCCCGACCGAGACTCGAACTCGGGACCTTTGCCTTTCGCGGCCAAGTGCTCTACCAACTGAGCTACCGAAGCACGACTCACGCCCGGTACTCACAGCTTTACTTCTGCCAGTACCTCGTCTCCTACCTTCCAAACTTTGCAGAAGCTCTCCTGCGAACCTTCTGTAAAGTTTAGAAGGTAGGAGACGAGGTACTGGCAGAAGTAAAGCTGTGAGTACCGGGCGTGAGTCGTGCTTCGGTAGCTCAGTTGGTAGAGCACTTGCCCGCGAAAGGCAAAGGTCCCGAGTTCGAGTCTCGGTCGGGCACACAGTTTTAATCTGCTAGGAAGTTTCTGTATGACGCTACTTGGACGGAACGACACTGTGAAAACAGCGTGCGTTTACAGTCCAGAATGGGGGGAAAAGCTTCACGGAGGTAGAATATAGGAACACACGAGGCACGATAATTGATGTACCTGTCGGGGCTAGATGTTAAATTGCCTTCCTTGTTCTTTTTTTCTGTCAGTTTTTGTTGCCCATCTTTGTCTGCGACCTTGTAGGGAGCCTTCACGTCATGGCCTCGGTACAGCCGTAAAGCCGAGCGAACGGCCAGAATCGGTTTGCTTAATACCTGTAGGTCTATCTCTGTCTCGTGTACACTGAGTTTATCGAAAGACAATTATAGCACGTCACCTGCTCTTGATATCTTGCGCCATCACTCGCCACGTGCATACCTTTGTGATATCTGTCTTCCTGAATGGATAACATGAGCAAATGATTGTTGATGCCAAGCGTGAATTGCACTTAGCGCGGAATACGGCCTTCAAAATGTATGCAATAAATCAAAGGCCTTTTCTAGTCGCTTCTCTCCGCAGTTAAAGAAAGTAAGAAATAAAAGGTGTTTTTTTGCCGCATCTATCAGTCTCACGTCAAAGTACAAGTAAACAGCATATCTAACTTGGGAAACAATTTTATCTACCGTACAAATAAAGCCGTCGAGCGTGCTTAGTGGGGACATTGGCATTAGTAAAGCGTGCATCATAGTAGCACTGTCAGTGATATATTCCGTGTCATCAGAAATTTACGGTACCGTATTTACTGTTACTGCTAACCAGGTGTTACAGAAACAGTACTCACGTGTATCATACTTACCGACAAATTAAGACAGATCTGTTGTTTTTTGTTGATTCCATAAGACACCGGCGCTATTGTTTACAGTTGATCGATTTTTGCACACTTTCGAGCATCTGTAGTGCGTATACACGCTTATTAAAATGTATAGCTTTTGGGATACAAGTTCCACATTACCTGTGAAATTTGGTACACACGTTTCCTGCTAATTTTGCTCTGCTTTCAGGTCCCGATGAGTGCCTTTGATGCATTGTTGCAATACTATCTGCTGAATTATGCTATGCCAGTTGCTATCTTGTTCACCTTGTTCTTCTTCTTACTAAAGAACAAGACCATAAGGAATAAAATTCTTTCTATGCTGGCGAATCAGAAGCAAATAAGATGGCGTCTAAAGAAGCACAAATGTGCATAACACTGCTGTGTGATGTGGATTGACTTGAAAGTCAATAAATAAGACAGAATTGTGGACAAGATGTAACTATTCCTTAAAGCGTTTATTAATGGTTCTGTCAACAGTTGCAGTTATTTATTAGGCGATTAGTTTCGAATCCTTACAGGTTCATTTTCAAGCCTGGCCCACTGAGGTTCCACTGACAGTGCCTGATATTAATAATACACACTGAGTGGCAACACATACTCTATAAATGTTAGCAGGATGGATGCCACAATCCACAAATCCCTGTTACCCAGTCAATGTCAAACTGATTTTGACTTAGTAACAGGCATGTTTGGATTGTTGCACTCACCCAGCTAGAGCATGTGTTGCCACTTAATGCATATTATTAAGATCAAGGGCTGTCAGTGCAGCTTCAGTGAGCCAAGCTTGAAAATGAACCTGTAAGAGTTTGAAACTAGTCACCTAATAAATAAATAATTACAACTGTTGACAGAACCATTAATAAATGCTTTAAGGAATCTAAATGAAGTTGCTGCTCCATGTTGAAACTGAAGAAAGATGTAACTATGTGGAAGGCTTACCTTTGATTTTACTGTGATTCATCTGCAGCTATTTTTAATATAATGGTGTACTATGCTAAATAACTGAGAATAGCTACTATATATAATTCTTACATTCACCATCCGTTGTGAAGAATAATGCATCAGTGATTCTCATTGTTTAGTACAGGCAGTTAAAAAAAATGAGTATGCAGGCTACCTGCTCAGTATCTGACAGAGCACTCTAAAATTGTTAGTTTACTGAAATTTAACACCAGCTGTGCATGTGACTGAAAACTTGATTTTAGTTTAAAGACCTTATGGTTTTGTATATATCTGTCAGTGATACACAATAATGCTGATGCTATTTTTCTGTGAAAGAGTGGTGATCACTGTTTCATCATGTGAATATTTATTTACTAAATTTGTCACATAACATTTGCTGCTGTGTATTGATTGTCTTTCACATTCTATTATAGTAATTTTTCTTGTTTGTCATCTCGTAACTGATGTCTGAAGGAATTTGAGTCAAGTGTGCAGTGTGAAGTCTTCTCATTTATGATGGTGTTACCATAATAATTTCTCAGGACTTGTTAAATCTCAGTGTCCAAATAAACCTTAGAACAGTTTTATTTCAAGGGATTGCTAAGTATGGTGCCAACAAAGGTATTTATTTATTTATTTATTCCATGTGATCTGATGGTACACAGTGTGTTGCAGATGTCGGAAAATATCATTTAACATTGTTAACATATATTAATGTAAGCCTATAGTATCCTAATGTATTATATTGCTCAATGTTTTCAATTTAACACAAACAGCAAGATTACTGTTCTAAGTATTTCATTTACAGAGTAAAAACGGTGACACAACAAATATGACTTCACGGCTTTGCTAAATTTTATGTTGTCTTTGATGGACTTAATACTAGTGGGAAGATTGTTGAACAGTTGGAGGCCCATGTGGAAAACTCCCTTTTTACACAGTTGAGTGTTTGTATGTATAACATGCAGGTTTGCGTTTTTCCTGGTGTTGTGTTCATGTATTTCATTATTTTTTACGACTCTGGGGTCAGTTGGCACTAATTGTTTTCTGAAGAATTTTAGAGTCTCAAGAATGTAAAGGCAAGGCAGTGTAAGGATTTCCAACTTTCTGAAGATGGGTTTGCAGGAGTCTCTGGGTTTGCTCCCAGTAATAATCCTCATTGCTCTCTTCTGGAGTCTGAATGTGCTCAGAGCAGTTGGAGCATTTCCCCAGAATATTACACCATATTTTAGGTGGGCTTGTATGTATGCGTAGTATGCACTAGTTAATGTTTTCAGGCTAGCACATGTTTTCAGTACACTCAATGCATAACAGGCAGTACAAATCCTGGCATTTACCTTTCCTGTATGTGTATTCCATTTCAGGTTATCTTGAACTCACAGACCTAGGAATTTGAAAACAGTGTCGGTATCTATTGACTGGTTATTTATAGTGACAGATGGCTGAGAGGAATTTGCATTTTGTGTTGTGTGGAACTTCATGGAAGCTGTCTTTTTGGTGTTGATAGTTAATCTGTTGATTTTTGCCCAGTTGCTGAGTTGATCAATGGCCAAGTTCACAGCTTTTTGCACAGCCTCTGTATTCTCCCCTTTGAGGAGTACAGTTGTGTCATCAGCAAATATTATTGTTTTGTGTGCATCAACATTCAGGCTCAAGTCATTAATATACAGGAGGAAAAGTAGGGGTCCCAATACTGAGCCCTGTGGAACACCTTGCTTTACAGTTTTATTACTTGATAGTATTTCGGTTATTGAGTTGCTTTGTCTATTAGTATATTTCATGCTGACTCTCTGCATCTGATTGGTTAGGAATGTAGCAATCCAGTTGTTTGCAATTCCTCTGATCCCGTAGTGTTCTAATTTTTCCAGTAATATTTTGTGGTCAACAGTGTCAAAAGCCTTTGACAGATCCAGAAATATGCCTGTTATGAGTTGTTTTCTATCTAACAGTTCTAAAAGCGTATTTATGCAATCATATACTGCAGTTTCAGTAGATTTGTTGCTTCTGAACCCATGTTGAGCTAAACTTAGTTAATCTTTTTTTTTCAATGAAGTCCATCATTTTTTTGGACATTATTTTTACAAAAACTTTAGAAAAGCAGGATGAGATTGAGATAGGCCTGTAGTTATTCATATCTTTATTATCACCTTTTTTGAAGACAGGAATTACTTTAGAAAGTTTCAGAGCTTCAGGGAAGATACCAGCCTGGAGAGAACAGTCACAGAGGTGAGTTAATGGTTCAGCAATTGTGTGTTCACAATTTTTGATTACAGCTGCTGGGATACCATCAATTCCAGCTGAATATGAATTTTTTAACTCTCTGAGGGCTTTTGCAACATCATTTTCAGTGACTTTGGTAATGAAAATTGACTCTGCACATGTGTGATATTTTTGGTTTGCTGGTTGGTAATTTGTGTTAGGATTATTTTGGACCAGTTTTTCAGCTATTCTTCTAAAGAAATTGTTGAATGGGTTCACCACAACTTCGGGATTAGATATAGATTCATTGTGGAGTTTGATTTCTATGTTCGTGTGTGAAGCTTTCATTTCCCCTCTTTCCCTTTTTATGATATTCCACATTGCTTTTACTTTATTGCTGGATTTGTCAATGTACTCATCATTCTGCATCCTTTTTGCTTGTCTTATCACTCTTCTTAGGAGACATGTGTAGTTTTTATAGTATTCTGTTAGTTGGGGGGAGTCACTACTTTGTTTACATAACATGTGGAATATTCTTTTATGTTTGCAAGAGATTTTTATAGCTGGTGTAATCGAACTCTTGTTTGTTTATTATTATTATTATTATTTATTCTTACTTGTTTTTGCGGAAAGGCCTCTTCAAAGTGGTGCATCATTTTGTCAAGAAATATGTTGAATTTCATGTTGACATCATTGGCTGTGTACATCTCTGTCCACTTTTCTTTACTAAGGAGGACATTTAGCTTGTTCAAGTTCTCTTGGGTGAAAAAGCTTTGTAAAGTTTTAGTTGGGACTGGGTATAACCCTCATGGTGGTAGGGAGAGAATCTGAATTTCCATTACATAATTTTCCAAATACACGATGTTGTGTAACATAACAGTTCTGTTTATTATTAGATGATCTGCAAATCACAGCTGGGCTTACAAGAATCATAATTTTGTGTGGCTCACTGGCCTGTTCCATGTCTTTCTATTGGACACCCTTTGGTGACTTACATGTCCCTAACCTACCCTAGTTATCCAACCAGGGAAAGGGCACCTACAGCTTATAATGAAGTCTTAACCACATGCTGTTTCTGGTAACTCCTCACATCGGTGAGACGTGAAGATTAGGTTAAAAAGCAGACTGAAAAATAAAAAGACCAACCGGGATTCAAATTTGTTTGTTTCCAGTTACCACAAGAACACCAGGTGCGACTACTTGGGAATAATTTGCTCTGGTCAATAATTCTATACTTGATGTAAAAAGATTTCTTCCTACAAGGTTCCACTTCCATCATCAGTTGCTGTGTAATGCCCACTGTTTATGCTATTATTATGTTTTGGAAGTTTTTTTTAATGCCTTTGCGGTCTTTTATTTCTGTTTCGTAACTTTGATTTGTACAACACAATATCATACTGGAATAAAACTAAAATAAATTGTTGATGGTGAATAATAATAATAATAATAATTATTATTATTATTATATGGAGACTCACTGACTTTTTATATCGAAATGTGAATTATCTCTTACCACTTTACTTAAAACTTACTGTTTCATTTTTCAAAATACTCTCTTTGAGGTGTGTGCACTGTTACGTCCCTGATAATGGGATGATTTGTAAACAGAGAAAGTCCCAAGAAAAAATGCACCTTTATAACTTTGTTTGCTGTTGGGGAAATAAATAAACCACATGAAAGTATATCTGTGGTGAATGATATCATAAATATCTGGTTTCTGAACTTGGCAGGAAGTGCTGTTGGTCTGGATGGTCTGTGTACAGGAGCACTGTCATGATTGAACAAGATCGAATGTTTGTCATTTCTTACTGATTCTCTCCACAAACTTATGAAGCTACATCCTAGCAAATCAGTCAGGGCTACTGTTTACATTCTTGAAGAGAGGCTGTAATGTAACATCCACTTGCCAAAAATGAAAGAAATTTCATTATTTTTACTAATACTAGAAAATTTTCAACTCAGTTCAGTCTCTTTATTCACTTATTATCAATATAAATTGTATGAATGTAGTCAACACACAGCCAGGACGAGTTGTGGTAAAATTTTGTATATTTAAATTGTTTATGAATTTCCATAAACAATTTGTAATGTAAATAATTTTACATTTTCTTGAAACTTCTTGGCAGATTAAAACTGTGTGCTGGACCGAGACTCAAACTCGGGACCTTTGCCTTTCGCGGGCAAGTGCTCTTCTGTGGAGCTTCTGTGAAGTTTGGAAAGTAGGAGATGAGGTACTGGCAGAAGTAAAGCTTTGAGGACGGGGCATGAGTCGTGCTTGGGTAGCTCAGTTGGTAGAGCACTTGCCCGCGAAAGGCAAAGGTCCCGAGTTTGGGTCTCGGTCCGGCTCACAGTTTTAATCTGCCAAGAAGTTTCGTATCAGTGCACACTCCGCTGCAGAGTGAAAATCTCATTCTGGAAACATCCCCCCAGGCTGTGGCTAAGTCATGTCTCTGCAATACCCTTTCTTCCAGGAGTGCTAGTTCTGCAAGGCTCGCAGGAGAGTTGCTGTGAAGTTTGAAAGTAGGAGACGAGGTACTGCCAAAGTAAAGCTGTGAGGAGGGGCATGAGTTGTGCTTGGGTAGCTCAGATGGTAGAGCACTTGCCCGCGAAAGGCAAAGGTCCCGAGTTCGAGTCTTGGTTCGGCACACAGTTTTAATCTGCCAGGAAGTTTCATATCAGCGCACACTCCGCTGCAAAGTGAAAATCTCATTCTGGTTACATTTTCTTATTCAGATATTCTCCAATGCTATACAAGTTAAGTGTTATTAAAAATTGTTTTAGATCTGCTTTCAATTTATGGAATCCTTTAATCTTCTTTATTGTAGTAGGCAATGCACTGAGGTACTTTGAGTCGATAATGTACACTTTTTTTGTAAAAGGTTTTTTTATGGATGTGTGTAAAAATCATCTCTGTTTCTTGAATTTGTAGTTATCAACGTGATTGGTCAATGTTGACAATTCCTAATGAGTTTCCAGAAAGCTCACACATTTATAACTGTATAAGCTAGTGAGTGTCATTATTTTAAATTCATTACATATTTTCCAACATGGCCCTCCCCAGGGAACTCACTTCATTACTCTAATAGCAGGTTTTTGAAGTTTGTGTTGCCGTACCTGTATTATCCCAGAAGATCACACCATATCCAAGCAAACTGTTCATGTAAGCATAATAGGCAAATAACTGTGATTCAATGCTGCAACACTTCTGAAGCATTCTTAGGAAACAGCAGCATTTAAATACTTTTTTATTCAAAACTTCTACATATGTCATGTGCTCATCCACCCATACACCTAGAAATTTTGTGCATGGAGCTTGTGCAGTAACATAGTTCCCTAACTCACCTGTTACATTGTTTCTCTTATTTACAGGATATATATATTTCAGTCCATAACGTTGTTTATGGCTGATTATAAATGTCGTAGGAACTGTGTTTTACACAACATGAAAAAAATTAATTTCCATGTAGAACTTGACCCCTTATATTGTGCTCAGAGTGAGGTTCTGCACACCACTGCTGTGGCATCGAAGAAGCAACTGTCAGACTCTGAGTAGGAAACTGCATTAGAAACATACACTATTTGTCATTACTTGTACAAATTATTTGAGTAAGTGTCTTCTTGTTGTAAACATGCATTTGCTCTTATGGCTTGTGGACAGCTGTTGTTATTTGATAATTATTAGAGGAATCAGGTGAACAGAATATGGCTGTTTATTGATAATGGTAGGTGTATAAGTTACTTCTTTTAATATAGTTGATGAACTATGAAGTTAACTAACACACAAACAAGACTGAAAACATTTTTGAGCTTTTGGATAATTCTCTCTGTGAAGCTAATTAATACAAACACACATCCACAGTTTTGACACCTTTTCTTCTATCTGTATTAATTCACCCTCCTCAGACCTGTGTGTCATTTTGTGGACACTGACCTCCACCTCTCTGATGATGCCATAAAAACCTGTGTCCACATCACACATTAACCATCAATTGTAATTTCGTTTTCATAGCTGGCACCCATTCCACACTATAAGCGCTCTTCCATGCAATCTGGCATCTGGTGAAAATATTTACATGTACATTAAGGTAGATAGATAGGAAGTAGAGTCATATCCCAAGGGAGAATTCTAAACCATTAACTCTAGGTATTAGCACATAGAAGAACTGTAGATGAAGTTTAGAAGAATAGTTGGTGAAGTACTGAATAGGACTATTGCAGGTCTCTTGTCAAGAAACTTCTAAGGAAGCAGCAACTGCTGTGAAATACACTCCTGGAAATTGAAATAAGAACACCGTGAATTCATTGTCCCAGGAAGGGGAAACTTTATTGACACATTCCTGGGGTCAGATACATCACATGATCACAATGACAGAACCACAGGCACATAGACACAGGCAACAGAGCACGCACAATGTCGGCACTAGTACAGTGTATATCCACCTTTCGCAGCAATGCAGGCTGCTATTCTCCCATGGAGACGGTCGTAGAGATGCTGGATGTAGTCCTGTGGAACGGCTTGCCATGCCATTTCCACCCGGCGCCTCAGTTGGACCAGCGTTCGTGCTGGACGTGCAGACCGCGCAAGACGACGCTTCATCCAGTCCCAAACATGCTCAATGGGGGACAGATCCGGAGATCTTGCTGGCCAGGGTAATTGACTTACACCTTCTAGAGCACGTTGGGTGGCGCGGGATACATGCGGATGTGCATTGTCCTGTTGGAACAGCAAGTTCCCTTGCCGGTCTAGGAATGGTAGAACGATGGGTTCGATGATGGTTTGGATGTACCGTGCACTATTCAGTGTCCCCTCGACGATCACCAGTGGTGTACGGCCAGTGTAGGAGAGCGCTCCCCACACCATGATGCCGGGTGTTGGCCCTGTGTGCTTCGGTCGTATGCAGTCCTGATTGTGGCGCTCACCTGCACGGCGCCAAACACGCATATGACCATCATTGGCACCAAGGCAGAAGCGACTCTCATCGCTGAAGACGACACGTCTCCATTCGTCCCTCCATTCACGCCTGTCGCGACACCACTGGAGGCGGGCTGCACGATGTTGGGGCGTGAGCGGAAGACGGCCTAACAGTGTGCGGGACCGTAGCCCAGCTTCATGGAGACGGTTGCGAATGGTCCTCGCCGATACCCCAGGAGCAACAGTGTCCCTAATTTGCTGGGAAGTGGCGGTGCGGTCCCCTACGGCACTGAGTAAGATCCTACGGTCTTGGCGTGCATCCGTGCGTCGCTGCGGTCCGGTCCCAGGTCGACGGGCACGTGCACCTTCCGCCGACCACTGGCGACAACATCGATGTACTGTGGAGACCTCACGCCCCACGTGTTGAGCAATTCGGCAGTACGTCCACCCGGCCTCCCGCATGCCCACTATACGCCCTCGCTCAAAGTCCGTCAACTGCACATACGGTTCACGTCCACGCTGTCGCGGCATGCTACCAGTGTTAAAGACTGCGATGGAGCTCCGTATGCCACGGCAAACTGGCTGACACTGACGGCGGCGGTGCACAAATGCTGCGCAGCTAGCGCCATTCGACGGCCAACACCGCGGTTCCTGGTGTGTCCGCTGTGCCGTGCGTGTGATCATTGCTTGTACAGCCCTCTTGCAGTGTCCGGAGCAAGTATGGTGGGTCTGACACACCGGTGTCAATGTGTTCTTTTTTCCATTTCCAGGAGTGTATGTGTAAAACAAAGTGTAGGACTATAGATATACACAGTGTCCCAGGAGGAATAGTCAGTATCCAGGGATATAATAGGAGCAGTGATTTGAAGTAAAAATAGTCTAGTACACACGGGCTCAAAAATGCGTACTTCATGAGTCATGGCACTTCTTCATCTTCGATACTGTGACACAAATCTCTCCTACTGCAAGTCTTTGCTTTCCATATTTTGGCAGGTGTTAGTATGGACCAAAACAAGAAAAAATGTTCACTAAACATGGACTCTAAAGAGCATACCATAAGAACTATGAGCAATTGTTCATCTTGGCTACTGTGAGACACTTCTCTTCTACTGAACGAGTCCCATGTTGACTTGATAGTTTTTTCTTGTTTTGGTCCATAGTACCCTCTCCAAAAATATGGAAAGCAAAGAGCTTGCAGTGGAAGAGATTTGTTTCACAGTACCTGAGATGAAAAAGTGCTCATAGCTCTTAAGCTATGCATTTTTGGGCCCTTGTTTACTAGACCTATTTGCTTTTAATTATCATACCTGCTATATCCCTGAATATTTCCACTCCTCAGGGAACACCCTATAGAAATGTTAAATGATTACTTTCAACACTCAAAACGCATTCAGTGGCAGTGATGTACTCAAAACACTGCGGTCTGTTTGATCTCACAATGATGGATAAGAACGGAAGGCAGTATTTTTGCCTACCAGTGACTGTCAAAATCAAACAAAAGATGGATCATGGGTCCGTAGAGCTTGGAAGTGCAATTTAGTGTAATATGCCTGTTGTCACTGGTAACATGGTTTGCAATAGAATTTCTGAAAATAATTGTGGAAAAGAAGCAAGTTTGTCAATGGTGAGATCACTAGAGATGGAGCACAAGCTCAGATTGGGGAAGCAAATTGGCACTGTCCATTTTAAAGAACTGTCTCAGCATTTTGCCTTCAGCAATTTAGAGAATCCACAGGAAATCTAAATATGGATAGCTGTTTGGGGATTTGAAACATGATTCTCCTCAATGAGTTCATAAGTCAGTACAAGCAATGTCACTATAAAGTGACAGTTTTTTTCACATTGAAGCATATTTTTGTCTGTCAGTGTATGGAAACCGTATTACTGCTTGAAAAACACTGGTGAGCTTGAAAATCCAGACATCATTTCACAGTTTTATATCTTTCTATTACTCACTGGAAACATGGAACATTATCATCAATGAAACAGTGAATTGAGAAGAATCTGTAGTAAGCAGTAACAATTTAAATCATTAGTATGTTGGGTTATTTGTGAACAACATTGATAGGCACACCATCAATAGGACGTGTGCATGACTATGTTCTGACAGGTACAGTAGATCGTTTTATTCTCGAATCAGAAACATACAAATTTACAGTAGCCATACACATAAATAAGTATGTACATATATATACACAAATTGTATTTATATTACATGTGCCCAGTACCTTGCAACCTCCAAGGCGCTTGGAGTGGCTTGCAGGAGATCAACCTTTGTGCAGGATGTAGAGCAAAAAAGGCACTGGAGCATGTGGCTTGTGGTTTGTTCTTGTCCACAATCACAGGACGTATCTTCTGTTATGAAGCCCCATCTCTTCAGGTTGTCTCTGGATTGTCCAACTCCTGATCGTAATCTGTTTAAAGATATCCACACCAGCCAGCTCTCATTGTGTCCAGGTGGTAGTTCTTCAGCTTCTGGCATCTGTAGGTGAGGCGTCGACTTCTTCCATAACTCCAGCCTTGCCTTCTCTGGTGAAATGGTGAGCTTCTCAGATGTTCTCAGGAAGCTCTTTTGCGATCTCAGCCGTTGGTGTGGTGGATTATGTCTGTGCAGTGGATGGGCACTGTCCTGTTCCACTTTCAGTCTCTCCTTGTTGGCAGCCACTGTTCTGCGTATCCATGGTGGCGCTATTCCAGCCAGGCAGTAGAACTTATCAGTTGGGGCAGGTCTTAAGCAACCTGTGATCAACCTGCAGGTTTCGTTGAGAGCAATGTCTACTTGTCTGGCATGAGATGACCTGTACCAGACTGGAGAAGCATATTCAGCAGTAGAAAAGCACAGTGCCATTGCAGAACAGCAAATAGTTTGTGGATGTGATCCCCACTGTGTCCTCCTCCAAAACCACAGGTTTTTTGTTGAATTTCAAGGACAACACAGTCGCTGGAGAGTGCAGAAAAATTGTCTACCTCAGGGAAGCGTCTTGGCTCCACTTCTCTTCAACATCTATACCAATGACCAGCCATTGACCCCAGGCACAAGGAGATTCTTATATGCAGATGACCTAGCCCTTGCTATGCAGAGCTCTTGCTTTCAAAGATTGGTAAGAAACCTGACAACAGCACTTAGAACACTGTCAAACTACTACAATTGGAACCAACTCAGACCAAACCCTTTGAAGACACAAGTGTGCGCCTTTCATTTAAGGAACAGGGAAGCTAATCGTGAGCTACATATTGCATGGTCAGGCATCCAACTCCAGCATCATCACACACCTAAATACTTGGGAGTCACTCTCGATAGAACTCTGACATTCAAAACTCACTGCAAGAACACCAAAATTAAAATCTCCGCTCAAAACAACCTAATTCGCATACTAGCGGGGACACAGTGGTGATCACATCCACAAACTATTCGCTGTTCTGCAATGGCACTGTGCTTTTCTTAGTAGATGGTTACAAAGTTTATGTACAGTCACTGAACATATTCTATGTGATGTCAGATTATGATTTTATTGCATGTCAGTAATAGTACAATCCATCATGTTTTCTTTCATAATGTGTCAACAGAGAGAATTGAGAGAGTTAGAGCATTCTGTGAAAGATTTCATAGGAGTTGTTGTGGCGAAACTCTTAGGAACAAAGAAATTCACACAACACAAAACCAAACACCACCATACGAGAGGAAACACCAAGGTCTGATTTATTTACTTTAACAGTTACATGTACCCAATTCTGCTATTAGTGATTTTACTGTGGAGTGGAAATTTCTTTGAGCCACTGCATCTTCTTTTATACCACGCAAATCAGTTTAGTGTGTTGTGGAGTGTATATCTGGTACCATTATCATTTCCCTTTTTGTCATTCTATAAATGAATATTGCACTGCAAGAATGAGTATTGGTAAGCCCCTTCATGAACTCCAGTTTCTTGTGATGTCATTTTGTGAAGTGTATATGGGAGGAATTAATATATTGATTGGATATATGGGGAATATAAGCTCTCAGAATGTCAGCAGTAAACAACATCAAAACCACAAAACTTCCTTTATAGATTGGCCACTGGAGTTGATGCTTTTGCACTTACTGGATGAACTCATGACAAAACATGCTGTTCTTTGGAACATATCTATAAACTTCCTGGTAAGAGTCCCAGATGAATGAAAAATACTCAAAAATTGGGTGAACAAGGGTTTTGTAATCTACCTTTTTGGGAGATAATTACATTTACTTAGGAGTCTTCCAATTAAGTTCAGTCTGACATCTGCTTTTCCCTACTAAATTTATGTGGTTGTTCTATTTTAGGTCACTCTGGGTGCATACAACTAGGTATTTAACAGTTGTTACTGTTTCCCATGGTTAACACAAATCGTGTAACTGATCAGTAACTTGTCTTTCAACTTTACATTTATTTATGTTTAATGTCTATTGCCATTTCCTCTAGCAACAGTTAGTCCTCTGCAGGTCTTCCAGCATTCCAGCATTTTGCTGGTTTTGTGGCAGTGGGTCTTTCTTGGAAGTAAGTGTTATCTACAAACAGCCTCACGAAGCTTCTGGCTTATCTGCTGGAACCACTAATCCCTGTAATCACTTAATGAAGTGATGAGTCACAGCACATGGTGTTCCACTTGGATGGCTGTGTATGGACCTGGTGGGTGCTCATAAATGATATTTATATGAATGTCTTATGATGACTGTGACGTTTGGTGGAGGTGATATGACTGGAACTGTTTCTCCTGGTTTTGGCTCAGTTTTAGTGTTGGTTGCACACCACATCAATTCATTCACTGCATAAAATAAAACTATGGATTAATCTGGCATGACTAACATGGAGGGCATGTCGGGTGGTGGATTCCTTACAGAAGTTATGGAAGGAGAAGCACCTTGCAGCAGTAATCTCCTTGATAATGCAGAGTTTGTTAGAGGGCTCAGTAGCCCATCAGTTGGTGTTTCATTTCCAAATGAAGAGAGCTCTTTTTTGCACCCACAAATCCCACTTGGGATCATTAAAGAGAATACTGGGTGAATAACTGCTTCTCTGACTAAATAGTTGGCCAGTTCATTCCGTGGGATACACACATGACTTAGAACCCAGAGAAAGGCAGCTGAGCACACAGTATGTCTAAGGTCAGCAAACAAGTCACAACTAATAAATATCACAAGGTGATAATAGTATATTGACCAACAGCCTGGATACTGCTCAGTATGTCATTGCAAATTAAAATACTATCAAGGGAAGTCTGTTTAATAAAACATAGGGCTCTAATAAAGGCTATCAGTTCTGCTATAAAAACACAACACATCCCTGGCAACAAATGTTGTTGCTGACCAGCAGGAGATGTAAAAGCATATCCTGTTGTACCCTTGGTTCTTGTGCCATCAGTGTAAGTGATGGTAACACCCTGACACTCCTGAAGTACTGGCAGGAAGAGATGCTAAAGGATCATTGTGTGTGTGTGTGTGTGGGGGGGGGGGGGGGGGGGAGGGCTGAAACTTCAGGTCCCTGAAATAGGTCAGTTCTTTTTATGGTCTGGGTAACCAAGGGGCGGGAAGGGGGGGGGGAGACACAAGGAACACAGCCAATGGATGTTAATGGGAGGTCCCAGTAGAGGGCCTTTTGCCACATTTCAACTGGTAATCCCTCCTGAGGGTGGGAGGCAGGGGGTTGACGCACCTTGTACACAAAAAGAATTTCATAAGTTGGATATTTAGGAAATTGTCAGACAGTGATTGCTTAAGTTAGAAAGAATTGGTGCCATCAGAACTGAAGAGGGAAGATTTCCACTTCAGTGAGGAGGATGTCTACAGGATTAGTCCAGACGGCACCGATGGTTAGTCTTACCCCATGATGCTGTACTGAATCCAACAACTTCATAGCTAAAGTTGCCACTGGGTTATAAGCCAGTAAGAGGTATGGGCAAGGAAGCATTAACTTTCGAATGCAGTTAGTCTTTAGTTGACGAATGTGGGGCAGCCATGTCACTTTTTTATCAACAATAAATCCCAAAAATTGGGACTGTGAAAAATGTCCAAGTACTGGGATCCAAGCAGATTTCTGGGCCAGGGAGGAACATGGTACGAAGATGGAAATCCATGACTCTCATTTTCAGGGAGAGAATTGGAAGCTATGGGAAAGGGTCCAAGCTGATGCCCTTTGGATGATGCATTGAAGCTGGCATTCAGCCAGGGCTACAGGTTTGGAGCTGTGTCAAATGTATAAGTCATCAATATACTGCACGCGGGGTGACTGGTGATTCGACAAAAGTCGCTAACCCATTGATGGTGATGAGGAAGAGTGTAACACTCATCATAGAGCCCTGTGGGATGCCATTCTCTTGGATCCATAAGGAGCTGAGCTATGCACCAACTCTAACCCAAAACAATAGATGGGATAAAAATTGATGAAAAACACTGGGAAGGGAGCATTGAAAACCCAGCCATTGAGGGTAAGTGATATGTGATGGTTCCAAGCACTGCCACATGCCTTATTTAGGCTGGGGCTGCCGGTGATAATAGTCACTTGTGCATGAGATGTGTAGTTTCTTTGCTTAAGAAGTCTTTGGTCGAAAGCTTGTACCTGTCTGCAACTCAGTAGGTCATCTTCATGGTGAGTAACAATCTATCCCTTTCCTAATATTGTTGATATTCTACCCTGGGGTTTCCATTGTATTGTTAGGTTGAAAAAGACTACCGTGAAGTTTTGGAATTTAGGAAAAGCTTATCAGATAGCTGATTCCAACCTAACCAGATGGTCAGTTGTGGATTGCTCCTTCCAGAAACAACACTGATAAGGGGGAGATAAGGCCCTGTGATTTGAAAACACAGTGTAATTATTGTGCTACCATACTTTCAAGCAATCTGAAGAGCACGTTGGTGAAGCTAATTTGTCAGCAGTGAGGCTAAATTGTCAGTAGTTGTCAATGGACATTAGGATTTTGTCTGGTTTAGGATTGGAACAATGGTACTATCTCACCATGAAGGGAAAACAGCTTTTAGTCCAATATACATACACTGACAGAAAAAAATAGCACACCCATTTAGAGGTTCCAAATCAACTCAAGATTTATTGTTGTAACAGTGCATATGGAGTACATGGAATGATTACATTTACAGATCATTAGTTCTGAGGTACCTGCTATGGGCCCATGCTGAAACATCCACATTAGTACACAGTGTAGCCCCCACGGGCGGCAATGCAGACACTGACTCTGGCATCCAGTCAATCATACAGATGATGAATACTGTCCTGGGATATGTTATTCTGTGCCTGTTGGTTGATGGTTGTTGGTTGATGAACCGCACGAGTCACTTCTCACCTCATCATTTACCACACATGCACGTGGGCATATGTCTGGATATTGTGCTGGCCAGGGAAGTTGCTGTACATCTTGCAGAGCACGTTGAGTTCAGGGGCAGTGTGTGTGTGGCAAGCAGTGTCCTGTTGGAACAACACATCACCTTCCAGCTGCAAGAATGGCAAAAGAACAGGTCTTACAACATTCTGCACATACTGATTGCTGGTTAGTGTCTCCTCCAGATCCATTAAAGGTGAATGGGAGTTGTTGCTTATAGCACCCCAGATCATGAAGCCTATGGTGAGGCCATTGTGTCTTGGATGAAAGTACTCTAAAAGACAGCACTCACCGGGTATATGTCGTACATGCTAACGATCATCACTTGCATGCATGCAGAACCTGCCTTCATCACTGAAGACCATGTCACATTGTTCCATCTACCAAGTGACATTAGCAGATGAGAGGTGTGCGTTAATGCTGTGGTGTGAGTGGAAGACAGGCTGTATGATCTGTCACTGCTGCCCTTACAATACAGTGATTCTGATGGGCATCTGTGCTGCATGGGTGTTCAGAACCTCATCTATGGGTGTGAGAATGTTCACGTGATCACTGATAGCAGCATCATTGCACAACTGATGCAGCATATCCAACTCATGTGGAAGTTCTCCAAAAGGACAATTCTGCCACTCAGAAGGCCACAGTTTGACCCCTTTCAAAGTCATTCAGTTGGGTGTAGAAAGCACGACTGCATCTCTGTGGCATGGTTAATTGCTTGCTGAACATGTTTGCACCACACTGAGCCTTCTGGCTGTGAGCTTTCCGTATTAAACGATAGTCACAATGGTGCTCTGACGGCTATGTCACTATGCAGTATGTTGGCGAATGAGGTAGCATATGACATCATTGGATCAATATCAATGTTGTCTTTCTGGGCGTATGAATATTTTTTTCTGGCAATATAGTTGGAGACCCAGAGTAGATGGACTCTTTGACTAACATTCAGATGTTGGGTCATCTGATTATGAATCAATTCAGTGCCTGGGGGCTGTATTATGAGTCAAGTCAAAAGCCTGAAGCAGTCCCCAGTCAGTGAAATGTTCATTATGTAATTTGGGGTGACAAAGTCGAAGGATGGGGAGATATCTTAAACATCATTTATGTGCTCCAAAGGTGGCCAGGTAAGAAGAGGACACTAACAATGTAACAAGGTGAATCATGAGGTGTTTGGCAATAACTGACACATCAGTGCAAATTGGTCTTTGTAGGAGGAGACCCAGAACAGTCGTTTATCTTTGGTGACCCAAAGACTACATAGTTTGATCTGTTGTATAATGTAAACTTTCACAGTAGGAAATGTCATACATAATAAAATATTTTGGGTTATTACATTCTGATCAGAAGAATTTCTTCTTGAAACCTGAAGTTTCAACCCTGTCTGTGGAGCACATCTTCATGGGGGTTTTAGCTTTTTTGAAGGTTTGATGCACATCCTAGCTCGCTACAGACTGAAATAAAATTCCATTTCTACAAGCTCCACATAGAGACAAAGTGTCACACATTCTGAAAATCTGAGGGCATTTGGTCATTGTCAGACATTGTCATCCACTATTGCTATCACCTCATCGTGGGAGACTGGTACTTATCTTCTTCAGCACCAGAAACCAGATACCTTTATTCTGCAGATACCATTTATGCTCCAGATCTGAACATCAGTCATGGCTCAGCACATCACGCCATTTAAAGTTGTTGCAAGATGGTTGCCATGACAGCCCACTCAAGAACTGAAAGAGCAACACATCAATATCTTTGAATAATATATGCAGCTCTTTGAAGCACTTTGAAGCTTCTTTGGGAGAATCGGTAACAGGAGATAAAAGCAGAGTATGCTACCATCAACCCTAAACAAAGAGAGCAAGCAAGGAATGGTGCCATTCCTCATCACCAAAACCCAAGAAATATGGATGCAGCCATCTGCAGTGAAGATTTTGCTGACTCTCTTTTGGAGTGAATGAGGCATTGTCTAGGAACACTACATTGCTAGGGAAAATACCGTCACCAGTGTCATATTCCAATATATTAAAAAATTGGTTTCAGCCTGCAATAAGATGAAAGTGATGTGAAATTCTGACCACAGATGTCATTTTGCAAGATGACAGTGCTCGGCTTCATACTGCTTGTACAACACTTGCAACGATAGCTGACCTGCTCTGAGATATTCTGTCACACTCACCAGACCTTGCACTGAGTGGTTACCACATGCTTGGACCACTCAAAGAGGAGATGAGAGGAAAGAAATTTCATTCCAATGAAGATATGCAACAGGCAATGCACAGGTTTCATGTCCTCCTCCTTCTAATTAAAATCAATACATTTATATATTTAAGGTTTTCATTTCACTACATCATCGGCAACCTGACAAAAGACATGCACGGGCTTTGGTTTCAGTTGTACAAGAAAGTGCAAAGTGGGTGCAGTTGTCAGTCAGCAGCCAACCACATTGTACAGAACAGGCATTGATCGTCTCATGTCCAGTGGCATAAATGTCTTAAGGGTGAGGTGATTACTTTTGAATGTTGTCATTTGTCTGCCCCTGATAGATATGGAAAAGAAATGAGATCTGTCCATAGTATTCTCCTCATTTTGGCTGTCTGAGGACCACATTAATTCATATCAGCTTCCTTGCTTCAGGTCTTTATCCTTGTCCAATATTCTTTCAATCTCATTCTTGGTAACCTATTACACTCTTCTGTGTATGATGATTTTAACTTTAGGTTTAATTCTCTCATGGAGATCTGTGAGAGCCTGAATTTATTTAAATGTCACCCCATTGCAATTCTCTGTTTCCTCTAGTCTCTTTTCTTCCACACTCACCTCTTGGATCTAGCATACTCTGGTTCTCTTGATCATAATATACGCTAGACTCTTGCTAAACCAGCCATTTCTTGCACATGTGGGTGCCGGATTAGTGGAAGTGCTGGATTGTTGAGAGTGTCTAAAATTTAGTATAAACACATAGGGATTGCACTTTATCAAGTCAAAAGATACCTTCCTTACTACAGAAAACTTAGTCCTTGAGTGTGTACATGCATATTAGTATCATTCGACATTCAGTATGAAACATGTCCCAAAGTTTTAGTTGTCTCCAGGATGATACGTGACAGTAGTATGCTTTATCACACAATGGCTCTACAAGCATTTCATAGCTTCTGCCATGTTCCTGATTCTTGCATAATGTACTCCAGAAAGATGTCTCAAGCTTCAGCAGCAGTTTGAGATATCCTCCTCATGTTCTCTCCTCCAATGTCCACTTCTTTATCAGTTTCATCGTAACTTTCTTGTGAGCTTATGATTACCTCTTTTCTGCTGAAGTTTGGCCATTTACAACTGCCTGTCCAACACTGTTGCCAGCAACAATGGTTTTTTGCGAAGAACCTCAGATCAGTTTATATCTAATTTCGAGTTTCTGCTTGAGGTCCAGCGTAACGTGTTTCCCTTTAGAAACCATCATAATGATCTGTAAGGAAAGCCACAATTTAAAAGTGTACAGGAATGTTGAACATTATAATTAACTAACAACATTGTTGCAGACAAAATTTCATTATTGTAGGCATCATTGCAGGTTGAACGACTATAGGCTGGAAGTGTGCCAGATTACTGAGAGTCCAGACTACTGAGGGACTTATTAGCGAGAGTTTAGTGTATTCTATTACCTGATGGGTCAACCTCTGCTGGCCCATCCTAACAATGTGTCCAAAGACCATGTTCTGTCTTTTCCTGATTGTATCTGAGATCCTCTCTACATTCCTTGGTTTACTCTTTTTCTGTAATAACCATTTCCAGTTTTTCAAGGTTCCAATAACCTCCAGAGAACCCTCACATCCTCCTCCTTTCAGTTAAAATGAATGAGTGTGATATTTCTTGCTGTGAAACCAGTTTTACAGTTAGATGGTTCTATGGTGGGGGGATATCAAGAGATCTGCAATGCCTTGAAGCAATCCAGAATCATTGCTGAGCAGTTGGTGTTATTCTGAAAATAAACTATTTGGCTTCATGAAGGCACAGCAGAGTTGGAGACAGAGCAGACTTCACTATGAGAGCACAGTCTACAGATCTGACTGGACTTGTTTACCATGGTTCTGCTTAATGAGATGTTGGAACAGCTGAACGAGATTTATCTTGCTAAATAGTATTGCAGAACAGTTTAAATATTGCTTCATGACCACATACTTCAAATAGAATGATGAGTGTTTTGGAGAGACTGATGGAATGGCTATTGGGCCCCATAAGCCTGATGGCAGTAAATTTATTTATGGAAAATCTGAAGAACAGGCATTAGGAACTGCCAACAAAAGACTGAGTATATGGTTCCATTATGTGGATGATACTTTTTTGTTATGGAGAAGTGGCAGAGTGAAATTATGTCTCTCCCATGAACATGAGAATGAAATTAACACAATAATTCAGTTCACTATGGAGGAGGAGGTAGACATCAAATTACATGTATTGATGTGCTAGTCTTGCAAAAAGAAGATAGTAGCTTGGGCCACAGGGTGCACTGAAGACCCACATACACAGACTGTTACCTAAACTGACGTTAAAATCACCACACATGACAAAAGTGGGCTGTTATAAAAATGTGGGCAGGTAAAGTGAGAAACATCTGTGAACTAGAGCTGCTTGATGGTGAATTAAAATATTTCACCAGTGCTTTGCTGAAGAATGGATGTTTATCTGCTGAGATAGAGAGAGTGTTAAGACAGGAACAAAAATATCATAACAGTGTACAGGTACCTGCAGGATCCAAGGTTTTCCCACCATTCTGAATAATGATGCTTACAAACTGCTGGAATAACAAGGATTTTACAGGATACCATGTATTTATGGAGCTGTGCACATGGGAACTACTAAATGAATAGTTCAAAAACAACTAGAAGAACACAAGGGCAACTGTAGAAGGAGATAAACTGAAGGTCAGCTGTTGCAGAACATACATTGCAGCCAAGAGGCCACCAGACTCAATCTGATAATATGCAGGTAACTGACAGCCATCAGCAGACACTGTGAAAGGCTACACAGAGAGACCATTGAGACTATTAAATGACCAAATAATATAAATCGTAAGGAGGGTGTGAAACTAAGTGTTACCTGGTTTCCAGTGCTGAAGAAAAGCTGTACCAGTCTTCACCATGGGGTGAGAGCAATTGCAGATGATAGCAAACAAAAATGACCAATTGCACTTGAGTTTTCAAAACTTGTGATACCATACCTCTGTGTGGAAGCATATAGAAATGGAATTTTACTTTAGTTAGTAGCAAGCCAGGACGTGCAACAGATTTTTGAAAATGCTGCAAACCCCCTGAGGTGGTGTACAAGTGCCAATTGGCTCTTCGATGAGTCCACTGAGGTAACTGGTTCTTCAATCAGTGACAAGGAAGTGACCAGATCACTGGAAAGTGGTCACTGTCACAAAGATCAACATACAGTAACCATTGTAGCAAAGCCATGAGACTGCGCAAAGAGGTCACAAGATTGATAGCAGAAAAGGTACCAAGAGCAGTGGTAAAGTGGATAGGAGTACCATCATGAGGAGGTACACATCAAGATTGGAAAAAAGGTGGTCATTCAGAAGGCCCTTACCAGATGAAGTAGTAGGATGCTGTGCACTGAAATCCCCAAGTAATCTGACTTGTTATAAATGGTGATTGCTGTGGTCATTTGCACTTGCACTGCTATTGCCTATAGCATGGTATGGAGGGAACTGCTCACTGAAGACACCTGTGTGAATCACAGACTTCCCCAAATGCTCTTCCAGGGCCAGTACGGTTCTTACAGAATGTACAATAACCTGCAGACTTGGGGAATGATCATCACTGAAGTGTGTTTCTTGGAGAGCAACACAGATTGCAGAGAAGGGAAAATTGTTCTTGAGGTTCCAACAGGTGACAGTAATACCCATTGCAATATCATTGGATCATTGTGATGAGTGTGTCCTGATTAGATGTGAAGAGGCCACCTTGCACTCTAGTACCAATGTCTGTCGCTGTTGAGGTGGAGTCTGTAGGTGTTGGGGATGTGGACCTCCAGGGTCACCAGAGTAGCCTTCTTTGGAAATTTCTTCTTCGTTTCTTTCACAACTTTTGGCAGCTGAGCTTCTTGTGAGGGCTTAGCTGCCGTGGGTGTAGAACTGGAAGAAGAGTGGGCAGCCCTGGGACCAAACAATTTGTGGTTTCTTCAGCCTCTGGCTGGTGTCATGTCTCTGATCTGTAGATTTCCAATGAGAGGGTTCCTGAGAGGGAGCCCTGTCATTGGTAGATGCTGGAGGAGGATGCTGTTTGTTTAGTTAGGTGTGTGGAGTGTTTCCCAAAGATGGTGCACCATTGAATCCATGAGAAGGGACAGCCTTCTTCTCCATCGTCAGATTTATTTGGGCAACTACCAGATATTGATTTCAAGGTAGTAAATGCGGCAGGTATTGCTGACAACCTGGCCACAATAGTGGCAAAAGTCAATAACATTGGAAGTGGTTACAAACGATCATATTTTTTTGAAGCTTCAAAACAGGAAGATGACCTGTGAGCTTCAGCTCCTGGATTTTGTATTCCCTGAATAGACTAGCACAATTCAAGGATCAGGGAGGGTGGTCATTCCCACAATTGACACAGACAGATTGTTGTGCTGTATTCTCCATAAATTGAGTTGTATTTACACCAGGAAGGCATATGCTTGAAGCAATGGCATTTAAAATACTGCATCAGGGTTGGGAAATAAAGTTTCACATCACAGAGGTGACACCTAATTTTGACCTTTTCTGAAAGTGAGTCCTCTTCAGAAGTGAGGAAGAATGTGCCAGTGTCTACCTTGTTGTCTGGTGGGCCCCAATGTACACGACATACAGAGTGGACCCTTTACCTCTCCAAGTGTTTGTGGTACTTCATCCATCTGCAGCATTAGATCCCTATGAAAACTTAATATCTGTCCCATGTTGACGTTCTTATGGGGCATGGTGGTAACAGATACATCACCAAGTTCTTTACAATAGAGTTACATCTGGGACTGGATAGGATTTGCCATCTTAATTAGTATGGAACCATGTCATAGCTTGCTAAGGGAAGAGAATTCACCAAATGCATTTTAAATATTCTCCATAGAAAACATTGGTTTAGTAAAGAGGAAAGATTCTCCATCTTTTTGGGTGCACACTAGGAACTGAGAGGAATAACTGTCTGCAAGTTATTTGGTTTTGTTTCCTTCCCATGGTGTAACCAAGAAAGGAAAGTTCCTAGGTCCTTAATGATTTGCATTGAATTGCAGTCTATCTGAAGAGACTGCAAGGGCCTCATGGCTGCCAGTTGATAACTTTTGTTGTTTCATGATGTGTAATATCCACCATGATGCCATCCACTCCTAACGAGGTCTCTTCCCACTTTTGCCACCCAGCCAGAATAAAGGCCACGTGGCATGATGGGCAGTGCATGGAGTTGCAGAGCCCCCAAATGGACAAGTGCCAAGTCCTAGACACTACAGGGAGATGACAGCTCAGGCATCAATAATGCAATCCCAGTGTGGACAGGAGGCTACCACTGTACAGGTACCTGACAGCATGGACTGGGAACCACACTGGGTATTGGGCAACCTTCCCTACACATCTGCACAATCTGTACAAAATTTTGATAATGTGGAAGTCAAGCCGAAATGTGGGAACTAAATACATTTTAACCAAAATGTGTAGGGTAAAATAAGGGAACAAAGTGGAAAAAGTCAGAATTGATGTCCTATGAGTGAGCTACATTTTCAGCAGGGAATCTGTCCTAAAGAATAAGTCAGAGAAAAGATATAGCCGGAGAGTAAAATTGCAGCACAGAAAAGGAGTAGCTTGGGATTCCAGACTCATCACATATGTACTCACAAAAGAGTTGAGAATGCTATGGCAGTTCAATGTGTTGATTGGCTAATTCTACCAATGATCAAGTGCTGAAATAAAAACACAGGGAGTTACATGCCTGGCACCTTTGTAATAAGCAGCAGAAAGTCTCAAAATATTGTTGAGCCATAAAGTACATTCATAGAATGCTTCACTTTATGAAACAGTGCTTATAAATAAAGCCAAACTAGCACAGTCAACTTCTACAAGCTAGAAATTAATTTGAGTACTCAGCAATGCAGTTTGGTTATTTGCATGTAATATCATTAGTACAGGTTTCCAGTGTTACATCTGTGGTGTCACCGCCAGACACCACACGTGCTAGGTGGTAGCCTTTAAATCGGCCGCGGTCCGTTAGTATACGTCGGACCCGCGTGTCGCCACTATCAGGATTGCAGACCGAGCGCCGCCACACGGCAGGTCTAGAGAGACTTCCTAGCACTCGCCCCAGTTGTACAACCGACTTGGCTAGCGATGGTTCACTGACCAAATACGCTCTCATTTGCCGAGACAATAGTTAGCATAGCATTCAGCTATGTCATTTGCTACGACCTAGCAAGGCGCCGTCACCAGTTACTATTGATGTTATGAATAATGTACCATCAAGAGTGGCGTTCACCATTTATGGATTAAAGTTAAGTATTCCACCAGCTACGTCCGTTTTTTCTAAATTCTAATTTCCTTGTCCTGCTCCAGACCTCACGCCAGCTTGCATGAGCTAAAACGTGTGCCTTTTGGCTTCCTCTTGTAACCCGGTGTTGGCTCTCCTGCCAACCCACAACAACATCCAATTTAGAGTCTTGGAGTGGTGAATAAGAGAGACATCAGCTATCCATAGTGATTGTCTTCATATTTCCTTTAGCTTGACTTTACTGTAACATTACCTAAATCAATTTGCAACTAGAAGTTCATATACAAAGTGCATTCCATTTTTTTAAAAAAAAGCTCATGATAAAAGGTTTTTATTGACAGTAATATTTTACTACATTTATACTTCATTTCCCCATATAATCACCATTCACATCTGTACACTTTCTGTGATGCTGCACGAGCATCTTTACCTTTTGCATAGAAATCTACTGTTTGGGAACTGAACCAGTTGGTAATGCCAGTCTTGAGTTCATCATCATTTTGAAGTCATTGCCCACCCAGCCACTTTTTCAGATGCAACAAGAGGAAATAGTTGCTTGGTACAGGGTTGGAACTGTCTGGAGTGTGATCAAAAATTGCCCAACAAAAATCCTGAATCTTGGTTTTGGCAGCAGTTTGAGGGCAAGTGTTGTCTTGGGGGAGGATTGTGCCAGATAACAGTTCCCTTGGTGTCAATTTTGGATTGCATGTCTCAGTTTGTTTAGCATTTTACTGCATACATCAGCTGTATTTGTTGACCCATGGTCCATGAAATCAATCAGAAGGACCCCCTTTTCACCCCAAAAAATGGTAGCCATCATTTTTCAATTTGAGAGCAGAGATTGCTTAAATGGCACTACTGCGTAGACTGTTGTTTTGATTCAGTGTTGGTGTAAGGTATCTATGTCTTGTCGCCCGTGTCACTGTGGGCATAAAAGCTATTTTGCAGTACGCATTCTTTGCTCTTTGTACTGACCAGTGAGCATTTTTGGAACCCACTTTGCACACAGGTTATGATATCCAAGCCATACGGTGACAGTGTTGTAAATTGAGATTCGAGCAACATTTTGGAATTCTATAGCCAGATCTCCAATCATCAGTCACTGATCACTTCGAAATTTTTGGTTCACTTGATCAACTTAATGGGACAAATCTATAGGAGATGGTTCAAAATAGTTCAAATGGCTCTGAGCACTATGAGACTTAACTGCTGTGGTCATCAGTCCCCTAGAACTTAGAACTACTTAAACCTACCTAACCTAAGGACATCACACACATCCATGCCCGAGGCAGGATTCGAACCTGCAACTGTAGCGGTCGCACGGTTCCAGACTGTAGTGCCTAGAACTGCTCGGCCACTTCGGCCGGCAAAACTATAGGAGAACTTTGAGCAGAAGGCAGATCCCAGAACTACAATGAGATGCAGTGAGACAGCAGATGTTGGTAAGTTTCTGTGTCGTCGGACCACAAGTGCAGAAATCAGGCTACAACCAACGGATATCAGCCGCAGCTGGCCATCACTCCTGCTTGGTTAGCACCACTCAGGAGCAGGAAGACTTCTGTGACACTGTTATGGGTATCAATGCCGTGGGCCAGCCTTCGAGAAGCCACTCCCGCTCAATTGACTTCCGCATCATCGACAATTACATCAGACCCTGTTCATTGCCCTGTTACAGATCGTTTGCAATGGTCCACAAATGCAGCCTGTCCATGAATTCAGTGGTGGGAACAAGCAGGGCTACACCAGGTGCCTGCCATATGTCAGTTGGGAAGACTCTCTGTGAACTCTCCTGCCACTGGACCATGAAGGAGGGACCTCTGCCTGTCTGTCTAGCCTGGGGAGGCAACATCACACCATCCACCCACCCCTGCTCCTCACCATTGATCCAGACTTTGAATCTGTGCAACACCATCACCATGCCACTGGAATGACACAACCTTCTGCGTTAGAGAGGACCCGGTGGCCACCTGTGACCACAGTGTGGTCGCATCCTGCCATCTCAGCTTGCCTTACACACCAGAGACATCAGCACAGTGCTCTGTCTCCCTAGCAACATGTGCACATCGCCTACCATATGTCAATGTCTGCAGCTACAATGCCAGAATATTATGAGAGAGCTCCAGACCACACCAGACAATGGAGCCAATCAGAAGAATGTCTGAACTGTATGAATTAGTGAAGAAGTAATAAAGAGTTGTATTTTTACCAAGACCTGTCTCTGCTGCTTATCACACCCCCATCTTGAGAGTGAACCCAGCCCACACCCAGACATACTCCATCTCTCACCTTTACTCAACAATGTCATCCATCTAAAACTGGGCCTGCCACTCCACTGTTCATCATGAACATTTGTGCAGCCATTTTGAAATTCTCAACATCACTTTTGAATTTGCTTGTCACTCATTACTACAGGTCCATATACTAGACATAACTCACAATGGATTTCAGCAGCTTAAGTTCCTTTTGCCAGCAGGATCTACATTTGTCTCGGCTATTGCGATCTGCTCTCGCTGACTAACAAACAACTACTGAGTCAAACCAATACTGTGTAGTAGTTTTCTAGCTTCAGTAGACAGCACTGCATCCACAAAACTTCATTCACGCCTACCATCAGTTAAATATTGGCCACTGGATCTTAATTTTGGAACACACCTCATATTTGGATAAATTTTAATAACAGTGAAAGTATGCCAATTTTTGAAAATTAAGTACAATTACATCTACAGCTAAATGTATACTCCACCAGCCACCTTACGGCGTATGGCAGAGAGTACTTTTGGTATCACTGTCACTTGCCCCCTTCCCTCTCCCAGTCACGAATGATGTTTGGGAAGAATGTTGGTAAACCTCCATATGACCTCAAATCAACCTGATTTTACTTTCTTGACCTTTTTGCAAGATATAAGTGGGGAGAATCAATATGTTGTTTGAGTCTTCTTGGAATTTACTCTCTCAGATTTTTTGTACTAAACCACACTGTGATGTACATAATCTCTCTTGTAGCATCTGTCATTAAAAAAATCCTTTGATGAAATACACTTGTATTGCACTGCTGGGAAAAGATGCAACACCCTCAAGGACTGCAGTCAGTAATACCAGAGTATAAAATGTGTACTGAGGGGTTGCAGTGTTAGTGACTCTTTTGACATTTTCATCAGCAATCACATGGTGCTCAGGAAGACTGTCTGTGCGTCCTCTGTTTTGTCTTTTCAGGCAGTAACTGTGCTGAATTTAGAGGTGTGCAGTGTTTGCAACATTCATTCTTATTCCAGGCTACTCCATGTTCAACCAATGAATATGTACTCCTGTGGTCACATTGTGGGCCTGTGGGAAGCTGGCAGACTGAACATCATCCACGAATGAAATCTGGGCACAACCTGCTATGACATCAAGGCCTATTGGAAACTCTACTTGCAGCAGGATTATGATCATGTCTGCAGCTGAGCAGGTTTCCACTGACAACACAACACTGTTAAGCATGGCTACTCTGGTGTCATGCAAGAGTTGACTGCAGAGTGGAACAGCACTCTGTTGTCTTCAGTGATGAGAATAGGTTTTGTTTGAATGTGAATGATGGATGTGCACATGTTTGGCACAGTCCTGGTGAACAGCCTATTTCAGTGTACATTTGTCCATGACACATGACACACAGGTCACATCCAAGGCTTCAGGGTGCATGGAGCGTTTAGTTAAAATTTCGTCACATTTAGTGTTTATGCAGGGCAAAGTAATCAGTGCCCACTACACCGCACAGGGTGCTATTCCTCTGCCACTGCTATTTCTTTGACAGGAAGGTGAAGTACTTTTTCAACAGGACGATACTTTTCCACATACTGCTGTTGCAACACAACGTGGTCCGCATAGTATACGACAACTGTGCTGGTTAGCATGATCATTGGATCTCTCACCAACTGAACATGTATGGAACATGATGTTCTCCAGGGCCTGCTGGAACCAATGTTGAATTGCAGCAAAAGGCACAGGATTCTGTGGACAGTCTATCGCAGAATGCTATTCGCCAACTTTATGATCATTTGCAAGTGAGAATACATGCTGTATTACCAGCAGAGGGGCCATACACTGTGTATTGATAAGACTGTTTGGGCACCCTTTTTGCTACAAGTGAGTTTCACTTGGTCTGAATTCATTACCGTATACTCATATAAAGATGTGAAACAAATACTAACAAAGAGATAGAGGGGCTGGCCAGTACTTACCTCAGCTCAGTACAGCCAATAGGTACTTTTTGTGTATCTGTTGGCTGTACTGAGCTGAGGTAAGTACTGGACAGCCCCTCTATCTCTTTGTTAGTATTGTTACCATGAACTACCTGTCACCCCGCTTGTCAGTAAAATGACCTCATCCTTGAAGGTGCTGCATTAATTTTTTCTAACAGTGTATTTGAATCCTCTCTATTTCCTCTCTCTCCTATGTGGCAAGGGCTTCAGACAGAGGAGCAATAGTCAAGCATTTGTCAAACAATGGTTGTACAAGAGCCTCCTGTATGGATGGACTACACTTGCTAGAGATTCTTAGAGTGAATCTTAATCTGGCATCAGCCTTTTACCAATACCAGAATGAGTATGTCACTATGCTTTGTGGTTTGAAAGTTCCTGGAAAGTTAAAAATTTGTGGTGAACTGAGAGTCAAACCTGGAACCTTGTCTTTCATTGGCAATGCCCTTATCTGTGAAGCTGGGCCTTTATTTGTGCCTGAAAAGCTCATGAAACAGAAGTTTTCATGTTTGATTTTTGGTCCAGAATACTGTTTTAATCTCCTAGGAAGCTTCAAAATAGCACACAGTCTGTTCCAGAGTGAAAGATACATTCTGGGAACAATCCTCTAGGTTGTGTCTGTCATTTCTCCACAATAATCTTTCTTCCAGGAGTGCTAGTCCAACACAGTATGCAGGAGATATTCTATAATGTTTGGAAAGTAGGAGAGCTGCTCGCACAAGTGAAGCTTTGAGGGTGGGTCATGCATCATGCCTTTATACAGTATAGCAGGTGTCAGAGCACTGTCAGCAAAAGGAAAGCTTCCAGGTTCAACTGCTGGTCTGGCACATTGTTTTAATCTGCAGGAACTTTGCTATGATTCATTTCACGTTGGATGTTGCCCTTCAAACCACTTCACATGCATACTACCAGATATTTAATGGTTGTAAATTTTCCCACCAGTTGTTTGTCAATTGTGTAATGAAATAACAGTGAGTCATTCAACTGATTTATCCATAATGCATTGCATTCATTTGCAACAAAGGTCAATTTCCAATCCCTAATCCAAGTATTGGTAAATTGTAGGTCTTCCTGCTTTTCACTGCAATTTAATCAAGTTAACTGTAATGAAAGCAGCCTTTTATTTCCTACTGGTTGCTCAATATTTTATTGATTGTATTGAAATTTTTGAAAGAAGTTGTCAGTGTTAGTAAATATTGAGTCCTATTTACAGTACATACTGCTCTGCAGTGAACACTGCTACTTGCCATGTAGGTAACACAACCTTTCAATTTTTGAACGTATGTATTCAGATAATTTGCAGAAAGAGTGCCTATGAGTTCCATTCTTAACTTTCTTTTGAATCGGATTTTTTGGTTATTTATTTACAACATGCTTCATTACAAATTCATTATATATGCAGAGTGTGTGTGTGTGTGTGTGTGTGTGTGTGTGTGTGTGTGTGTCTGTGTGAATTGTACCGTAAAACAGGGTGACTTGGGACAGTGGGGTGCCTCGGGACATTTTGACAGTGTTTTATTTTTTATTATGTTGGCAGTAGTGGGTGGCCAGAACTGTGTTTTGCTCATTGTTATAGTTTATGTGATGGTGTGCTGATGTCCTCATGTTGAAGGGAACAACTTGTTATCAATGTAAGAACTACTTTTAAATATTTGAAAATTGTCAAAATATTAACAAAAAAATGATAGTGAAATAGGAAGGCCTGCTGGTTGTTATGGATTAATAGTGGAAATATGGTTAATGTTTAAATGAGATCCCCACTTCTATCTCTAATAATAACCAGAGAAAGATAAAAATTTAGGCCCATATTTTGGACTGAAATTTTCGATTTTGAAAATGACAGCAAACTTGGGGTGACTTGGGACATGTCGTTGATTGGCAGAAACCTTTCATTAGACTTAACTAAAGAGAGTTGTATGCACAAAATTGCATTAAAATGAAGTTGCTGGTGTTTCTTATACACATTGGAGTCATTGTTAGTATTTGCTTATTGTTTTATGGTTAGGTTAAAGGGTTAGGTTAGGTTATGTTATGTTACATCACATTTGATATTACTGTGTGTACTTGTTTATCAATGTATTTGGTTTTGCAGTATAGTTTGAAGAACATATTACTTCAAATATCTACAAGAAATCTGTTAATGTTGTTTCAGATGCCTAGAGAGTGTTTTAGGAAGGTTGGTGGTAGGCCTTACAAACGATATGTTGTGGAGAATCTTGCAAAAGCTGTGGCAGATGTTCAAGCTAAAACTATGTCTGTAAGACAAGCAGCTGATAAGTATGGTGTCCCCAAGAGCTCTATTCAGAGATGGGTATCATCAGCAAAAGACTCTCCTCCCAAGAAAGCCGGTGGCCAAACTTCTCTCAGTTCTCGTGAGGAAGACCTCATAGTAAGTAATTTGGTAACTGCGAGTGAGTGGGGTTTTCCCTTGACTTCAATGGATATTAGAGTAATTGTCAAACAATATCTAGACAGGCTGGGAAAAAGAGTGAAAAAGTTTAACAACAACCTTCCAGGACAGGACTGGATTGTGTCTTTCCTAAAAACACCCAAGCAAATTCTGTCTGAGCGATGTTGTATGAATATCAAAAAAGTGCGTGCTGGAATTGACCAAAGAATGATGCAAGAATATTTTTCTGAACTTGAAAAAAGTTTAGATGGCATTTCTCCTAAAGCAATAATCAATTATGATGAAACCAACATTACTGACGATTCTGGAGTTAAAAGGGTCATTGGCCGAAGAGGATCAAAACATGTGTGCCGTATAATGGACAGTTCAAAAAGTAGTATTAGTGTCATGTTCTGTGGCACAGCTAGTGGTGAGCTGCTTCTACCTTATGTAGTTTATGGTGAATCGCATGTGTATGATACTTGGAGGCAGGGTGGCTCGAAAGGTGCACTTTATGGATGTTCAAAAACTTCCTGGTTTAATGAAATTATATTTTCAGATTTGTTTGAAGGAATCATACTTCCATATGTGAAAAAGCTGCCCAAAGAAGTGCCGAAGGCTGTAACAGGAGATAACTTGTCAAGTCATATCTCCATAAATGTTTTACAGAAGTGCAGGGAGCATAACATTAAATTTATATTACTGCCACGCAATTCAACACATCTGTGCCAACCTCTCGACGTGGCTTACTTCCGTCCACTGAAGGCTGAGTGGTGCAAAGTTTTAGAAGAATGGAAGCTGAACAATCGGGGTCCTATTATGAAGGACAAATTTCCTGCAGCACTGAAGAAGACGCTTAACGTTATGAATTACAATAACCAAACGAGACACAACATAAAAGCCAGATTCAAGAAAACTGGAATTTTTCCATTCAATTCTCAACAGGTCTTGTAACTCATTCCCAAAACTACTGAAAATGAAGGTGACTCTCAAACACTGGACAATGCATTTTGTACATTTTTGCATGAATTGTTCAGAAAGTAGACACAGCCACTTTGTGCGAGACGAAAGAGACTTTCTGTTCCACCTGGTAAAAGCATATCAAATGTAGATTTGGATGATCTTGATGACTCACACTCTCATGACAATAGTGACACTAATGCTCCATTACTACCTTCAACTTCTAAGCCTTGTGCTGAAGACAATTTAAGATCAGAGAGTGAAAAATATCCAAGCTATGATAATGACACAGATGATCATCTTTCAACTGACGAATACAATGAGAACACAGATGCCGCAATTAGAGAAACTAATATACCAGTACCTATCACTTCAGAGGATGAGTTAAATGAAGGAGACTTGATTTCTGCAATGTTAACTATGTTGGATGAAAATCCAGGTTGTTCTGAAAACATTCATAGGGAAAATATTGGCCATAAATGGGGTACTTAAAACTCTAGTACATATGGCGCGCACTATCTCTGACGCAGAGAGTCTACCCCAGGAATTGGAACATCTGAGAACTGTATTTCGAAAAAATGGGTACTCAGAGTGGCAGATTCAACGTGCTCTCCGCCCAACCACTGCAGCACAACCTCTTGAGATGGATGGAGTCACGAGGGAGGAGGTAGGCACTGCATTTATTCCATACACAGGCGCACTCTCGGGGAAAATCGCTCGCATTCTGAAGAAACACCGGGTCGGAACTGTGTTTTGTCCTCCAAATAAAACTCGTGCACTGGTGGGGAGCGCCAAAGAGGACCTCGGTTTGAGGAAGGCCGGCGTGTACCAGATTCCGTGTCAATGTGGCAAGTCGTATATTGGTCAGACGATGCGTACCGTCGAGGATCGATGCCGTGAACACCAGAGGCACACTCGCCTGATGTATCCGAGCAAGTCGGCGGTCGCTGAACATTGTTTGTCGGAAAATCACGCCATGGAATATGACCGCACGAGGATTCTGGTACAGACGTCAAGATACTGGGACAGCGTTGTTAGAGAGGCCATCGAAATTCGCACCAATGACGACCTCATAAACCGTGACTGTGGCTATAATCTTAGCAAGGCTTGGGAACCAGCGATCGGGTTAATCAAGAGTAAATCGAGCAAACGTATAGTTGTGACGACCACGGCGGACAGAGCCATCACTCCGACGTCATCTCAGACGCCGTCGCAATCTGTTCTACCGCGCGACCGTGGCACGGGGCGCGGACGGCGGAGGGAGCGCGCCGCGGGCAGAGGGTATTTAAATCGGCCGCCGCCGCGACCGAACCCAGTTCCCTCTGAGCAGCCATAGCGTACGGATCTCCGTGCCAGCACGTTCACAGGAGCTCAGTCCGTCAGTTCTGCTGATGATGGCGACATGTATGATCGCCGAAATATTGTGCCCGTTGGACACTATAGACCGGCAGCACACCCGTGGATATTTTGACTATCAAATACGCCGGGAGAAACTCAAGAATCACAATAAATATCATAAAAAATTTTTTGATTCTTTTTTAACTTCTCAAGATTTGTTTTTAATTTTAATATATCATAATTTTGATTATTTCATCTTAAAAGACACTAAAATTGGTGTCACATATTTAAAATGAAAAAAGAAAAACATTTTCACTGTCCCCAGTCACTTCTTTGGTGAGGTGAATGCAGTTTTGTGGAAAATATTTGTAAGTGTCCCAAGTCACCCCACATGTCTCCCAAGTCACCCCACCCTGCGGCGTGACTTGGTACACCAACAAAAAATTAAATTAAAAATAAATGACCGAATTTTAAGATTATATTTGATCCATAAATGTAATCTACAGACCCAGCTTGTTGAATGCCATTGCACCAATCTACAATCTGAACTACACTCTGAACCCTAGACAAGGAGATGAACTCTATACAAAAAATATTTTTGTGTCTCATATTGTGTTTGTGTGCATAATAGTACAGCTGAAACAGACTTTTATTATCAGCAACAAAAACTGTTAAGGACTTAATGTATTGTAAAGTAAGTGTAGGAGTTCCAAGACCATTAAAAGTGATTCTGCAGGAAATATTGTTATCTACTTTACACAATATTCTTACTGTTTGCTTCTGAGGGATAAACACTCCATTTAATTTAGGCCCCTACAGAAAATTACCTAATAAATAATAACAACAAAGACTGAAAATGTGCAAACTAAGTCAACAGTCTAGCCTTTATGTCAGCACAATGAGAGATGTTTCTAATGGCAAATTATGCTGAATTGAGCTTCTTGATTTATTTATCTATGTGTCTATTCCCCTCTAACTTGTTATGCAAATAGACCCCAAAGAACTTTACACAGGATGTTTCATTTAGTGTGTGGCCATTAATATCTACTTCTGGTGCTAACAACGCTTTATTGTTTGTTTGAAATAATGAAAGATGAGTATTTGCAAGATTACAACAAACTATAAGCTGTGAATGATTTGTAGATTAGTTCAGCTATCATTTGTTATGTATCTGATAAGGTCAAGTTTGGAGACTTGATTAGTATGCTTGTGTCATCAGTAAACACTATAGTTTTCCAGCTACCCTAAAAAGTTATTGGAATGTCATATACATAGGTTCGGAAGTAGTGCGGGCCCAGTACCAAATTTTGTGGAACATTTCATGCTATGTTCCCATTCTGAGGATGGTTCATGAGTGTGATACAGCCTGTCTAATACTGGACAATGAGAAAACAGCCATTGATCACTTCCAAGCAGAAATGCATAAAAAGCAACTAAATTTGGTACTATACACAAACCAATCACAGAAGCTGCAGCAGCAGCAAGGTAGGAAGATTTTGGTTTAATGTTATGCTGCTGGTATCATTAAAGACAACTCTGTTCTTTTTATGGAACCCATCCCAGCATTTAGGCAAAGTGCTGAAAACTTAAATTTGTATGGGGGTTTGAAACCCAATCCTCCTGAATATGAGTGCCATGTCTTAATTACTGCTGCCACTTGATTCAGTACAAATGTGACTTGTGCAGAAATTTTAGAGATAAGATACATTAATATTGACATTCAGTTGCTGAGTAAAAATTAACATAAAACTGGAATATGTTGGTTGTAGATCAAGAAATTGTTTTCCAGTAGCCCCAGAAAGAACATAGAATGTTTGCACAAATCCCATATTGCCTGTAGGTTCCTTAATTGCAATACTGAAGTAAATTTTGAGTAGCCGAGTGAAACAGGATGAGGTAAACAAATCACTGCCACATTCCGGTCCAAAGGAATCTGAATCACACACCTCCAAAATACAAGTCCATCATTCACAGCTCATAGTTTGTTGTGATCTCGCGAATATGTGTAGCCTAGGAGATTGGCAGTCCATATATGGAAATAAAATAAAGGTTGCAGAAAGAATTAGTAAGAATCAGATATTCAAATAAATAGCTGCTGATAATAATATGGGGCAGCATTATTTAATAAGGATGATCTGTTGACTCATAATTAAATCCAATGCATTTGGTGTTGGAGAGGCAGCTGAACAAAAAAGAACTGGATGAACATCATGACAGATGCTGAAATTTGATTTCTTGGGAAATCACTATATTTTTCAAAATTACTTCATAATGAGAAAGGAAATCCCAGGTCATTTGAAAAGCAAATAATATGACTTACTGTAGCTGGAGGTAAAGGAAAGTTACTCCGCATCCTGAGGGAGAGACAAGTCATTAGAAGCACTCACCTCCAGCATCTGTACATATTATCCTCTCTTTTGATATGTCCAATATTTTCATTTCCCCTGAAGAAGCTTTTTTTAATCTTGTTATTATTATGTACGGGACTGAATTAATTCAAAGATCAACTAACAACATCATTTTGCAAACCTGTTATTCTTTGTGAAGTGTCTTTATTCAGGGCATCTCCCTTGCATACACAGTGATGGTCCACTATTACACTCTAATTACCTCGATGTCAGCAGCATATTAAACCCCCTCCATTATTACTGTACTATTGTCTCACTCAGAACATCATAATCTGCCACATTTCCATCCTCCATGTGGCTTCCATTCAAAAATTTTCTTTGGTCATTTAGGATCTGGTATTCTCAACAAATTCTCATGGCAGTTTAATGATTTTCTTTATCTGGTGCACCACTGTTTCATTTGTTCCCATTCTGCCTGTTATGTCAGATTAGATTTTTTTCTCAGTTCTTGAAAATTTTTTTTTTGTTCCAAGGAAACCCCACTATAGTCATTAAATGAGGACACTTTCCATATACGACATTATCACCAGCAAACAGTTTCAGATCGCTGCTCACTCTAGCTGACAGATCATTAAAATACATTGAAAACTGGAGTGGTCCTATCACATGTGGATGGCATTACTTTTGTCTCTGATGAACACTGGAAATGTGGATTAAAAATGAAGTAAAATCATTTCTATTTGATAACTCCTACTTCATAGATTTTATTTGTTCCTTATAAAGTATTATCAGTGAATAATTACTAATTAGAAACAAACAAACACACACACAAACACACACACACACACACACACGTTCATACAAGCAAACACGCCTCGTGCATACATAACTGCTACCACTGGCAGCTCCAATCACAATGTGACTGTCATGTGTATAGCAATTTGGAATGGGGCAGCGAAGGGAGAGAATGGTTCGGGTGGGGGAGGGGGGGGGGGGGGAACAGAAGGGCACTGTCTGTCTGGGCATGCAGGGACTAGATGGTGGTCTGACGAGACTGCCAACTGCAGTCTCAGGATGTGAGATATGGGGAGAAAAACTGGGGAGTGTAAAAGGAGCAGGAAGGGAGAAAGGACAGACAGGTACAATGGCAATTGGCGGCACACAAAGAGGGTGTGGGAATATAATATAGGAGGACGTAATAGGACAGAAAGATGGAAACTGTTGGATGGAGTGTGTGGGGGGCTGGGAGAATGTCAGGAATGTCAGGAGTGGAGAATGTGTGCAAGTCAGAAAGGCTGATGGTGGAGGGGAGGATCCAGATGGACTGGGTTGTGAAGCAGCCATTGAAATAAAGCATGTGGTGTTCAGCTGCATGTTGTGCCACAGAGTGGTCTACTTTGCTCTTGGCCACAGTGCGGCGTTGGTTGTTCATGCTGGTGTGCAGGTGATTGGTAGTCAGAACCAATGGAAAAGGCTGTGCAATGGTTTCAGCATAGTTTGTGTATGACCTTGCTGCTTATCTTGTCTCATCAAAGTTCAGGCCACCTGTGAAAGCAGCCACATCATATACCAACTGTGCTGCAACCATTGCACAGCTTTTTATGTTCGTATGACTACCAACAATCTGTCCATCGGGATGAACAGCTACCACCAAACTGTGGCCAAGAGCAGAGTAGACTACCCTGTGGCACAACATGCAGCTGAACACACCACACTTGATTTCAATGGCTGCTTCACAATCCGGGCCACCTAGATCATCCCCTCCACCACCAGCTTTTCTGAACTGCACAGATGGGAATCATCCTTACAACACATATTCTGCTCCTGAAATTATTCCTACCTCAAACTATGGTAACCTACTATCCCCACACCCTCCACCCAATAGTTTATGCCCCCTTTAGTGTATCACCTCCTCCCTTTTCACATTATCTAGCTCTCACTGTGTGCTGCCCTCTGCCAATGCACTCACTCATCCTAGTGCAAAGCATGCTTTTGTAGAGTGGAACGTCACGAAATTTCTGGGTTGAATCAACATTTACAGCAAATTACTAGCAAAATAGATTGATGGGAGGAAATGATGAAGAAAATCCCTATAAACAATGACATGGTTGAAAACAAAACTTCGATTATCTGTGATTATTTGGATGTCATGCATGGCCAAAAAATGAAAAACTAATGTGGTAAATTGAACCAAAAGGATAACCTCATGTAACGGTTGTACATTGCGAAACCATGACACAGTGTGGCATTCAGAACCAGAGGTGTTTTATTTGATGAAATTATCTTTCCTGCAAAGTTGAACAAAGAGGGTAATAAAGCAATTGATCTGAAGACCACTAATATCACCGATGGCACAGGAGCATTACAGAATATATATGTTATGGAGACAGGAGAATGCCTGACATCGAGCAGTGTGAATATTTGGAAACACGCCTGCTGGTGCTGCTTAAGTGTTTAAGGAGACCAAACAATTATGGTCTTCAGTCTCCTATTGAACCCTCCTGCTCTGCCCCCCTCCCCTAACAGAACCAGTGTACCCATACTGTCTGCATATAGAATAAATTCTGTGTACAACTGTGAGGAAGTGTTATAAATGTTTGCATAGTGGGTATCAGAGTTGGAACATGGGAACCATCCTGGTATTAACATAATGGGATGTGGAAAACTGCCTAAAAACTAAATCCAGGCTGGCCGGCACACTGACTCCTTGTTCTCAATCTGCCAGGCAGGTTTCATTTGGGGCCAGCATACCTCCCTGTCCCAGAAGTGACTGTGTTAACACACACAGCTATCCGGGTGGGTAACATGCAGTGGCGTAGCATGAGGGGAGACTTTGAGACTTAGTCTCCTTTGTATTCGTGCTTAAAAAAGATGCAATAGTAATTCATAACAAAAATATAAACAACTTTCTACTAAGAGCACTAAATGTGCGAAGACATCAGTTTTGTATCCCACGCCGCTGCACCCTGAGTATTGGTGTATCTGCCTGCTTGAGACTCGACTGCTTTCAGTCTCTGCCTCCCTTCCCTTGCCTGGCTATGTGCGCCTGAGTGTTAGTGGCATTCTCGGCTCCCCTCCACTTTTCCTCTTCCACGGAGGCTGGTGCGCTGCTCTTGCTAGCAGGTATCGAGACTAGTCTCCACCACTTCTATGCTGGCTTTTAACACGGAAGTGAACAGTCACACTGTTTGTGTTCATAGTCTTTTCTTGTGTGATTTTAGTGCATATTTTCATTGTGTCGCCAATGTGAGTGAGCCATCAACTGAACACCTTATAGAATTTTTTATTAAAAACGCCTTTTTCTACATTATCATATGAAAAAAAGTGCAAATTGAAGGATAAACGAACTACTCCTATATTCAGTGTAGTTTTAAGTGAAGCCAAATCAAAACGCACTTTTCAGACAGCCTGGTACGAAAAGTATACTTGGCTGACTGTGAATGCAGTTAATAACAGATTATATTGTTATATATGTCTTCTGTTTGGTGGAGAAAAGGAATGATGCAGTGAGGGCATTTGCACAATAAAGAACTTTGACAGGAAAGCACAAAAGCATCAAATATCAAAACGTCACCTGCAGTACAAAGAATCATTTCAGTTATTGAGCAAAAGTAGAATGAGCATGCCCTTTCTGAAGCCGCTCGTCTGACAGCAATAAAATAGAACAAACAAGTTGCATCCAGCAGGAGAATATTGGCTCGTCTTATTCAGGCAATTGTATTTCTTTGTAAATGAGAACTAGCCTTTCGCGGCCATCGAGAAGACAAATCCTCCAGCAACAAAGGTAGCTATCTGGAATTGTTGGATTTACAAGGAACTTCTCCAGATATACAGAATGATGTAATGGAAGTGATATCTCTGGAAGTTAATGATAAAATAAAATCTGAAATTCAGAACTGCAATTTCATTTCATTTCAGGCTGATGAAACATTAGACGTGTCATGCATGAGTCAGATGAGTATAACATTCAGGTATTGTATTGCAGACAAAATTGAGGAAATATTTTACGATGTTTCTGGAGATAAAAGTGCTGAAGGTTTGTCAAACATTATTCATGCAGTATTGAAAGAATGGAAAGTGGAAGCAAAAGTGGTTAGTCAAACATGATGGCACTTCAGTAATGGCGGGCAGAGAAAGAGGACTACAACAACTGGTGAAGCAGTTCTGTCCCTATGCACTGTTTATTCATTGTTACGCACACCAACTGAATTTGGTACATGCCTCCAAAATCATATGACAAGTATGCATGTTTGTAAGTGAGCTTACTGTATTCCATTCGTTTTCCAGCAAATCATCAAAACGAACTGTATTGCTAACTGAGAAAGGATTTAAACTGCCACATGCAAGCAACACTCGCTGGAACTTTCGTTCCAGGGCAGTTTCAACAACATCTAGTCATTTCTTAGGGCTATATAGTGTTTTAATTGTATATTTAATGATACGGACTCTCAGTGGGACCCAGAAATCTTTGAGCTGTGCTGTGGGAATGAAACAACGAATGGATGATCCTACGTTTGTCTACTTGCTTTGCTTCTACCGAGGGTGCTTTGTTTATGTTGATCATCTCTTTAATGTTCTTCAGTCAAAATCTGTCAGTATAACTGCTTGCCACGATGAAATAAGAACTGTTTTGAGAACTTATGACAATTAAGTAAGGAAACATTTGTTGATGAATGCATTAAATGCATCTTCTGTTTGAATGGCAACTTATCATTTTGTGGCAGTCAAAAGACATCTCTCAGGGCACTAACTTACGAGATACTGGATTTGCAAATTGTTCAGATGGAAAGAAGGTTACAAGACTTTCCCCAAATTCAGTTTCTTGAACTTCTGAATGAAAAGTGTTTCCCAAACTATCAAAAAGAATTCCCAAAGTTGAAACTGCTTCAATTATTAGAACAGTACCCTTTTTTCAAACAAGAACAACTTGAAAATGAACTGTGTAACATATATGTTGATGAGAAAAAACACTTATCTCCAAGAATCCTGTTAAAGTATATTGTCAACAATGATTTAGACTCCGTTTATGAAGAAACAACGAAGTTCCTGCGTTTGGATTTGACCCTACCAGCAACTACAGCAAGCAGTGAACTCTTAAACGAGTGAAGAATTGCTTAAGGAATTCAATGTCCAACATCCGGCTGTCGTGTTTGAGCACGTTAGCAATAGAAAAGACACTACTTGGAGAGCTATCCAGTGATCAGATCTTTGTAGATCGAGTTATAGACTTATTCGTGGAAAGAAACGTCACGTGCATTGCACTTGTGTACAAGAAAATATAAGTGCTTCTTCTCTTGCTGCTGGAGTTCTACAAATTTGTCATCGTTTCTTGAACAAGTTAGTTATTATTATTATTATTATTATTAGTAGTAGTAGTAGTAGTAGCAACGGTGGTAGTGGCAGGGTAGTAGTAGTAGTTGTTGTTATTTTATTTGATGTATTTTGTTTCATTTGTTTAAATTATTGTTTATTGTACTATTCTGACTGCCTATAATAACTGCAGAGTCTCCCCAACCTTTACAACCATGCTATGCCACTGGTAACATGTGTGCTTTCTGAAAACTTCAATGTTAAAACGTATGACAATAACCATGAACTGCAAAAGCCTGCAATAAATTAAAGCTACTGTGTGAATATTTGGAAACACGCGAGCTGATGCTGCTTAAGTGTTTAAGGAGACCAAACAATTATGGTCATCAGTCTTCCGGGTACAAGTCAAACCACTGAAATGGTTGAAGGACTACCCTAGAATATAAAAGAAGGCTTCTGCAGTTGAAAAGGAGAGTATACCAAGAGAAAAAGATCCAAGAAGTGTATAGGAAGCCTGTCAACTACTGATGAAAGCAAATGGCAAGAAGCGATTTCAGAACTGGAAACATAATGCAAAACCGAACACGAACATTTGTATCCCAGATTAACAACACAGAGAAAATATGAACAAAATCAGTTTTCAAACATAAATATGATAAGGATGGATGAATTGCCAGACACAGAACATGAGTCATGGTTTTATACGAGGGCTATCCACAAAGTACATTACGTTTTCGTTTGTGTCCGTTAGGGTTGGGGCTAGTGCAGCCATCTTGGTGTCATGGCATCCTGCCGCTCAGTCGGCATCCTGCCGTGCTAGTGAGAGGTTTGTGCTGTACTCCGTTGAGTTACTGTGACAGTTTGAAATGTCAGCGTTAATTGAAAATGCCGCGAAGTGTGAAGTGCGTGCTGTAATAAGGTTTCTGACTGCAAAAAACTGTTCACTGATAAAAATCTATCGGCAGCTTTGTGAAGTGTATGGGGACAACATAATCACTGAAGGTGGAGTGCGTCAATGGGTCATAAAATTTAAAAATGGCCGAACTAACGTTCACGACGAAGAGCAAAGTGGAAGACCCAGCATAGTGACTGCCGAACTTGTCGAAAAAGTCGATGCTGCAGTCCGTGAAAACCATAATTTCACAATAACGGAACTCTCTATGAGTTTTCCACAAATTTCACGAAGTTTGTTGCACGAAATAATTACCGAAAAGCTTGGTTACCACAAGTTTTGTGCAAGATGGATACCAAAAATCTTGACACAGATTCACAAAAATCAGCGAATGACTGCAGCGTTAACGTTTTTGGACGCTTATGAGAAAGATGGCGACTCATTACTCGATAGCATCGTTACTGGTGACGAAACATGGGTTAAGCATGTGAACTGCGTGACAAAATTGAAGTCAATGCAGAGGGGGCACACAAATTCCCCCCAAAATCCCAAGAAATGCATGCAGACAATGTCGGAAAGGAAGGTGATGGTGACTGCCTTTTGGGACAGAAAAGGTGTGATTTTTGTGGATTTTCTACTGCACAACCTCAGAAGAGCAATACAAAACAAGCACAGGGGAAAGTTGGGCTCAAAGATCTTGCTGATTCACGACAACGCCCGGGCCCACACGGCTAATGCCACTCGTGAAGTTCTCGAATCTTTTAAGTGGGAGTTGTTTCCTCATCCGCCATATAGTCCCAACCTGGCACCGAGCGACTTCCACTTATTCCCAGCAATGAAGAAGTGGTTGGCTATGCAGTGTTTTGATGACGACGCACAGCTTCAAGAAGAGGTAATCACATGGTTGAAGGTGCAGGCGGCCGAATTTTACGATGAAGGAATTTCCAAGCTCGTCCATCGCTACGATAAGTGCCTTAATTTAAATGGCAACTATGTAGAAAAGTAGTATTTAAGTGTGGCTTTCATCTGTATATGATAAAAATATTTTCCAATACTTTATTTATTTTTAATTCCAAAATGTAATGTACTTTGTGGATAGCCCTTGTATAATGAGGAAAGACCAGGAACTTATTTTGACAAATGTCAAAGCTTGGTTGTAAAAATGAAAACTATGCATCTACCAATGGCAATAGCAATTAAAGATTTGTAAATTCATCGTTTGGATACTGTTGCGGCATATTTGATGACTGATATAAAAGATGAAGTCTATGTGGAACTACACATGGGTTTCCCAGATACTAGTGACAAACTATAAAGAAAACTGTATGGCATACCAGACCAGGAGGAATGGTACAATGACATGTGTATCCACAGGCTTGAAATGTGCATCTGCAGGTTTCATCAGTTTGGAAGAAAACACTCAACAAGATCCTGCACAAACAAGTGACTCTGAGATCTGTAGCTGACCCATGTGCTTACTCTGATCTACAGTGTGAACTCATAGTAACTAGATGTTTGAATGATTTAATGTTGTATGGAGAGAAAAATGAAATAAAGAAATGAAAAACATCTTAAGCACTGAATTTGAATTAAGGGACCTTGGAATAGCACAACATGTACTGTCAAAGTGAGTTATCATTTTGCATGTTAAATTAAAAAATGCAACAGATGTAGACAAGCTAAGCAAACAGAATGCATCAAAATACAGAACTGCTGTTGACAGTGTTTGCAGTGTGGTTCAAGCTGGAGTAGCAGAAAATGATGAACAGTTGCACTAAGCACTTTTGAAGCAGAATTTTTTGCACAGGGTGAATCCATAAGGGAAATGAAATGGATGAACACTTTTCTCAGTGAGACTGGTCAAGATTGTTTTCAGTCCGATCCCATGAAGGTTTTCATCGATACTCAAGGCATCAAGAAACTTGTTGAAAATTGTGAGGTTCAGGAAATAACGGCACATGGCTCTAAAGATTTTTTTTGTGCAATAGGAGATGGAAGCCAACAACATAAGTGTAGATTATACTGCAAGTGAGGAGAATGTTGCTGACTGTACGGCAAAAGCAACTGACAACCTGAGGTTGAAAACTCTTCGGGTGTTAATGGGGATCAAGGACCAGAGGGCATGTCAGTGATGTGTGGATTACCTTTCTTGTGATATCTGAAGTATTCTTGTTACGATATACTATAAAAGGCAGGAATTGTGCATGTGTTTGTGTTCCCTGCTGTTTTCATCAGCAGATTAGCAGGCTACATAGCAGAAAAATGCCTCAATAGAACATTAATGCATACTGTAAAATTGCAGTTGCTACAAGGAAGTTACCAAAGATTTCTTGTGTTGAGAGTGTACACAGCGGCATACATAAGAAATCATGTTACAAATAGCCACAACATTAAAAAAAACCTCTGATTCATGGATGGGTAGAAAGCCTAGTGTATGACATTTATGGGGGATAGGATGCAAAGCTTTTGTTCTCATGTCCAAACAAAGATGTCCTTCTAAACTATCAACGAGGGCAGATGAAGGCATTGTTATTGGGTACACTCTATATGGCTGTGGATACAAGATCTGGATGTTATAAACAAAACTGGTTGTGGAATGTAGGGACAGTATGTGCAAGATATTTTTGAACAGCAAATACTCAAATGAAAATAAAGAATAGAAAGAGTTTATTGAACTGTATATGAAGGAGCATTACCATTTCCAAGTATTATGATGAAATCCAAAGTGAAAGAGAAGATCTGAGCACTAAAGAGGAATTTCATGGTTTCTCAGATCAAGAGAAAAATTTGAAAGAAATGATTTTATTAATTGAAGGCAATTAGGAAAAACTCCACAAAAACAATGCAGGCCAAGAAAGGATATAATGAAAGAAAAAATGGGTTTAAGCAAATGTCATCCAATGACACTTCATTCCAAAGGGAAAGCTTGTACTGAAGAAGCACAAACAAATGAGCAAGAAAGGAACTTTTAACATATCCACTGAATCAGAATACTCCTGAATGGCATTATAATAAAATGTTATATAATGGGAATAGTTCAAAATGATATTGTGACTGGAACATTTTGACAGGGAAAGATTGTTGAGAGTTAAATTTAAGCAAGTGGATAACAGCTCCTTTATTTGTACCATTTTTGTGACTGGATTGTGAATTGTCTTTGACACTGCTATTGCTTGAGAAGACAACGAAGAGTGAAAAATATTTTGTTCTGTTTAAAAGTGTAGTTAGTTTCTCTGCTTTAATTGTGGACATTGTTTTTCTGTCAGTAAATATTAATGTGTGTAATATGACACCCTATGCATCTCTGCCAATAGGTTTTAATCAAAAATTTAGGTAAATATTTTTAATTGCACTCTGTAAAAACTCCACTACCTGTACAGCTCTGGAGATGGAGTGCCACATGTTACAACACACATGACCTGGCCAAAACAAATATGGTGAGATTTTATGTCAAAATCTTTTGCACAACTGTGACTCAGACTGCCACCATAAGATCTTACAACAGTTCTGAGTGTGCCATGCTGCATTACTTCATTTACAAAAATGAAAGGAATGCTTTTTCTTCTTCATTGCCTTTATCTCTAATTCGCTTGCTCTCGCTGAAAATAACTTATACTCAGGTTTACTTTGTACTGTTCACATGAATGAAACAGACATATTTTACTTACTGTTTAAATTTTCAAATAACAAATGCTTTTCAAGATATCTACATGAAGAATGAGAGCTTGCACATATATTGTAACATGTACCTATTGAAAAAAATCAGCACTTGTTCCAACAACAGTAGGATAGATGCTACTCAGCACACAGAGGAGGCATTGAGGGGCAGACAGGCACACACAAAGTTTGTTTAAAAGTAGACAAAGCTATTACACTGAACCCTCACTCAAACGTAGAAAACACACACACACACACACACACACACACACACACACACTTATGACCAACATTATGCCTGAGCACTGAGGTCTGAATGTGCTGAGCAGAGATCTTGGCTCTGGTTGGTAATGTGGGTATAGAAGAGATGTGGGGTGGAGAGGCATAGGGATTGCTGAGTAGTGCTGGGGGAAGCTGCTGTAGTGCTGCCAGTATGAATGTGGCAGTGACAGGATGGTGGGCTGTTCGGTGCAGCATTAGGTAGTTGAGCTTGGGGGGGGGGGGGGGGGATGATGAGAGAAGCAGTGAAGACTATGCCAATACACTGGAAGGGATTGCAGGAATGTTTCAAGATGAAGCAGGAGCAGGGAAGGGGATAGAGGTAGTCTGGGAAAGGGACTACCATACGTGATACCCCACCCTTCAGAAAAGTTAATGTTGGTGGGAAGAACTGACTCTAGGTTTATGTTGGTTGCTGGTGTGATGCTCACTAATGTATACAGGTTTGAAGATGTATACCATTTAATTCGTTTCAACAAAATTACAGTATAATTTGGTTTTGTGTAACACAGCACTACAAACAAATGCATCCGTGGTTTGGTTATGTTAGTTTTTATAATTCTTGTCCTGAGAAAATTCTAGGAAGTTCTTTCACTGTAAAGACACCTTTTGACAGAAAGAGAGTGTAATTTCTGACAGGAACACCTAGTTGCATGTATTGCAAATGTAATGAATGGTAAATGTCTTTTCTATTAATGTTTTTCATATTATGTGAGAATAAAAAATAAAAAAAAAATACGGAAAATTTAATAAATACTCATGGCAGGCTATTTCATGGCAACACAGATATTCAAAAATAATGTCGCTGTGGTTGCAGATATATCCACTCAGCAGAATTCACTGTTTCAGGCTTAAAGTAGAATAAAGGGGTTTTGTCAGTGGCTCCAGGTAGTATACAATGGCAAAATCTGACTGGCTAGAGATTGTGATGCTGAGAGTTAAAGAAAATGAATTGAGTGGCAGGTTATCATCCAGGCTGCAGATCAGTAAAATGATTGTTAGCCAGGAGAGCAGTGATGACTGACCTGATAATAGTAGTGGAAGACTGGAGACTGAAAGTATGCTGAACTGGGAAAAGAATACTACAAATAATAAAGGGTGTCAACTGAAGCAATGAGAAACATTGAGCATGGATGTGTCATTAAAGACTGTGATCAATCTAGAACAGTAATGAATGAAGGGCAATTCATGCAAAGAAAATAGCAATCAGAAACAACAACTTTGGTTTTGGTTGCAAACATGTTGTACTTCTAAGCTATATAGTTAGTTATTCAAATATTATCTTTGTATTTTCTGGTGACTCAGAATCCAAAGAGAATAACAAAATTTCAGCACCACAAAACTTCAGGTTATAACATGAGTTGTTTATCATAATGAAAAAGAAATTAAGGTTTGTAGCTCAATATTTATAAATAACTTTATTTAAAAGATAAATATAAAATTCCTTAAAGGATTGTATTTTACAATATCCCTTCAAGGTTTATGGTGTATAATGAATTACCCTGAATTACACAACTCCACACATGCTTAATAAATAAACTTACTTTAAAATCAAAGCACATTTCTTTTCATTCAGTTACATTCACTTCGGTAATGTATATAATAACAACATGATACAACAACACAATTTACAAACAATGTCTTACATTTATATAGACAGACTGAGAGGCTTATCCTGAATACAAAACTTCATATTTCAGTAGCCATGTTTCTGTAAGTGTAAAACAAACAACATACACAAATGGCTTTTAATCTATCTATCCTTGGTATTGATACCTACATTATATATTTCTTTTCAAGAAATTTCACACATACATATTTATGCACACAACTGGCAGTTCTTGAATTTTTTTTCTGTATTATGAGTGAGATCATGAAACAATACAAGTTGTTTTGCTAAGAACACTAATTCACTAACAAACACACACATGTACTACAAAGTAAACTTTATGATAAAGACATGCATACACAAACTGTGTAAACACACACTGTATACAAGTTTCCATCGTTTTATGAGCCAGTAGTAGCTAAGCAAATGTATTCTCATAGGAATGTCACTGAATAAGTGCAAATACAACTCATTTCTATATTCCTCAGCAGATACTGCCACATAGTACACAGCTAATGAACGTATAACTTAGCAGAGTACTGTCATCATTCCTTTGCTTGTCTTTGCAAGTATGAGAATAATATAAGATTTTGCAAACTAACTTACAGATAATACACTAACAAATACGGCTAAACAACTGCTTTGACTTCTCGTATGTAAGTTATCATTAATTGACTAGAAAATATTGTAAGAAAATAATGTAAAATGGTTGTGTTTTCATTTTCTGAGAATCGACACCACTGCTGCAAAAAATTTGACTATTTTAATTAAAACCATTTCTTTATACAGACCGCAGCTGTAGTTCATTTACTTGACATGCTTTCCGGAATTGCACTTTCACAAGGTTGAAACTATCTTCAAGACGCAGCACTTTAGAAATGCAATTGTTAGTGCATCGTTTCTTGAGTTTCTTTTCACGCCGACTGAATTTATTGAGGTGCTCTGTAAGATGTTAAAAATACTTTTAAAATATTAATAAATTTATTTCATGGTACAATACATTAAAAAGCATATGGTAAATGTGGAGACAATGTGGCTATCATGACAGAAATAAAATGAATTTCACTATAGATTCATTTATCTTGTTCACAATATAAAGAAGCGGATGACTGGATTCAGCTGTTGAATAACCACCTTCATATCTGTGAGTTTCTCTTTGTTATTTAAACAAATCACTTGTTGTACAAATGTAAAATAATGCAAACGGACTATTAAAAAAAACTGTGGACATAGTTCTGTGTTCCTGTCTTCATCTGCCTCCTTGACTATATGACATCCTTTGACTGTGTTGTGTGGAAAAAGTTGTGGCAGGTGCTTGCAGAATTCAGTGTCCCACAACATTTGACAGCACTAATCAGAAGTCTATATATTAATCATCACACAGCTGTGAAGACAAGTGTTGGCATGTCTGTTTTCTTCAGTGTCTCAAAAGGTGTCAGAAGGGTTGTGTTCTATCCCCTCAACTATACAACATCTACGCAGAACATGTCATTAGAAATTCCACTAGACAAAGCAGAAAAGAGCAATAACCAACACCAAAAAGGCCTGTCTTGTTGAAACACTCATATTTTCCATTTTCTTTTATGATTGTGAAACATGGACCCTTAGAGCCAGAGACAAAAAGTGCATCAGTGCATTTGAGCAACTAAATATTTTCATGTGCCTTTCTTCTTGTGTCAACCAAAGCATTCTCCAGTTCTTTGGCCACATTGTGAGAAGAGATACAAAAATCTGGAGAAAATAATCTTGGAAGGGAAGACCGAGGGCAAGAGATCAAGCGGAAGAACAGCGAATAGGTGGATTGATCAAATCAAGAAAATCTTGGGTCTACCTCTTCAGCAGGTTCTAAGAGAAGCTGCAGGATGGAGATACTCAGTTCTTGGGTCTAGATACTCAGTAATGAGCACAATGACATGATGTGATGAGACAGATAAAGTGGACTTCAAGCATTATGGAGGAGAAAATGCTTGTAACTGTGGTATACACTATACAAGCTACTGACTTAGACACTCACAGCTTATAAAATATGTATCTAATATAGCAAATGTTTTTTGTTTAGTTTAATACAATGAAGAAAAGTACAGCACAAGCAGAGAAAGGTTTTTCAAAGACTGTTAACGGTCAAAAAATTATTTAATTATTTCATGAAGTAACATGTTTTGAGGTGTGAACCTCACCTTCAGGCTGCAATGACAATACAAGAACATGTAACAAAAGTACACATAGATGTTTAAGTTGTTCTGAACAGTCTTAGCATGACTGTAGTCATCTTTGTTCTCAAGAAATTGTTTTCTTCTTGTAGTGTGCTGATTTATCTCCAGTCCTATGGCTCCCTGAATCTTGTTTAATCACTGCTTATATACTTGCAAAGAATGTTTAACACATGACATCAGTCAACTCTCCTATGCAGCAGAAACAAGATGACGGTTAAAACAAAGCTTAGCATTAGTACCTTGAGAGAGTGGCTATGTGTATGCATGTTGTACCTTTGTGAGGAAAGATGTTTCTATATATAACAACAAAAACAATGAGTTATTGATAATATAATGTAAATGGATAGATAAAAGATGTGCTCACCTTGTTGCGGCAGGGGGAACACACACACACAAAGATTTAACTTTTTCATCGCAAGTGGCTCTTTCTTCTGGCAGAAGTTTTGAAGGGGAAGGAATACAGGTGAAGGAAAAGAACTGGAGAGGTTTAGGGGAACGGATACCTTTTCAACCTGTCCAGTAAGTCTCCCCTGACCTGTGGCTCTGAGTGACTTTTCTAAATGATAGCCCTTTCCCTAAACCTACCAGTCCTTTTCCTTTACCCTCTTTCTTCCCCTTGGGCTCCTCTGCCAGAAGAAGGAGCCACTGGCTCCGAAAGCTTGTAAAAGTTAAATCTTTTTGTGTGTGTGTTTCCTTGCCGCCACTTGGTGAGTAGATTTTTTGTCTAGCCATTTACATTATATTCCAGCATATATAAAAAGAGATGAGCCTGCAACAGTGACAGGGGAATATCATTATTCAGCTCTGGATACAAAATACTTACAAATATAATTTTGTCAAGCCTACAACAATATCTGGAAGAAATTATTGATGAGACACAAGCTGGATTTGAATGAAATAGTTCAAAAGTGGATAATATTTTCATTTCACAGATCCTACTTGACAATAAATTTAATTATTCTTATACTTGACAATAAATTTAAATATTCTTAGGATGTGCACATGCTTTTCATAGATTTTAAGAAGGCATTTAACAATATTGATAGAAACTATGTATATAAAAGATGTGCTCACCTTGTTGCGGCAGGGGGAACACACACACACAAAGATTTAACTTTTTCATCGCAAGTGGCTCTTTCTTCTGGCAGAAACAACAGAATGTGAAATTCCAGACAAATTAATACAGCTGGTGCAAATGTGCATTCAAAATTCAAATTTTAAGTCCAAAACAGTCCACATTACTTCCAGAGTCAAACAGGGGAGATGCTTTGACACCGCCACTTTTCAACCTCATTATGGAGCAGATCATCAGGAAAATAAGGTAATCACAAATTGGAACAGTGCAGTTTTAACATAGCAGCATATGCAGATGACACCGTAATCTTTGGGGGAAATGTAGAAGAAATTAATTCATCCACCTCAATATTATACAACAGTTTTCTTGGAACAGTCATCATCAATCAGTTATCTGCTATATTAGCAGGTCCTTTGCCTCTCCATTTTCTGCAATCCATTGCTTCCTTCTTAAGGCTGCTGTATGTTGTACCGTCCATCATGTCATCCAGTATCTGGAATCTCTTCCTTCCTCGCTTCCTTTTTCCTTCTACATAACCTTCTAAAACTGTTTTTATCAGTCCGTCATTCTTTCTTAATATATGCCCAATCCAATTTCTTTTTCTTCTCTTTATTACATCTAGTAACTGCCTTTTCTCTCCCACTCTTCTCAGTACTTCTTCATTTTTTACTCTGTCCACCCAACTTATTCTTTCCATCTTCCGCCATGTCCAGATCTCAAAAGCCTCCAGCATTTCTCTGTTTTTTTTCCTCATAGTCCATGTTTCAGTGCCATTTAGAAGAACACTCCATACAAGACATTTTATGAGTCTCTTTCTGAGTTCTCTGTCCAGACCGCTGCAGAAGATTCTCCTTTTCTTATAAAACGCCTCTTTTGCCATTGCTATCCTTGTTTTAATTTCTGTGGTGCACTTCCAGTCGGTGTCTATCCTGCTTCCAAGATACTTAAAATTTTGCACCTGTTCTAGTGTTTCTCCATTCAGCACAATTTTTATTTCCTTATTTCCTCCTAATGCCAATACTTTTGTTTTATTTGTGTTAATTTTCATTCCATATTTTTTTCCGTTAGTTGCAATGGTGTCCACCAAATCCTGTAATTCTTTTTCCCCTGTGGCTAGAAGGACCATGTCATCAGCAAATCTCAAGCACCCTACTCTTCTTCCTCCAATTTCTACTCCTTTGTCATCTAATGAGCATTGGTCAATCATATTTTCCAAGTACAGGTTGAAAAGAGTAGGAACAGTACGATAAACTAATACCAGTAAAACCACACACTTCATTGTCTCACAGCATATTAAAACAAATCATACCTTTAAAACTGTTGCAGAGAAAATCAAAACAGTAACTAAGTTCACTTGTCTTAAAACCTTGCTAACCACAGACAACAATGTCAAAGAAGAAATAAATATTAGAATACAAAAAGCCAATAGATGCTATTTTGCATTACTGCAGATAAGAAAAAGTAAACTTATTTCAAGAAATACAAGGATTCACATATGTAAAACTTTTATCACACCTGTTCAAACATATGCTTGTGACACAAACTGTGACATTGTCACAGGTTACAAAAGTGATTTAAGAAGTGTAGAATAAATTTGTTTCATTTCCATCAATTATCACAAAACTTTGACTACCGGTTTTGCTCAGCAATAACCATTTTCAGATCTGTTTTACAACTGGTACTAATATAATGCAGTGGTAGTCCATTGTCACAAAATACACACAAAATCAGATTGATATCATCACAGTTGTACATGTGCAATGATGCTAAGCTGATTTTTTGTATATATTGTGACGATGCCACTATGGCTTCATTATATTAAGACATGTTATAAAATAGACCTTATGATGGTCATTGCTGACAAACTAGTACCTAGCCTAAGTTTGGTGATCATTGATAGAAATAAAAGAAATTTTGTTCTGTATGCTTGTGAGACATGGAAATTAATAAAATCAGAAGAAGGAGTATTAAGACTCTTTGAAAGGAAAGTTTTGAGTAAGATTTTTGGTGGATTGAAGAAGATCACAATGGAATGGAGAATATTAACAAACAAAGAAGTATATGATAATATGGAGAACCAAAATTAAAGCTAGGAGACTTTGTGGGTTGAACATGCACTTCAAGCTCCAGAAGAAAGGAAAATCTTATGTACAGGACATCCTCAGGGAAGAAGACCTCTTCAAAGACCAAGACTATGCTACTTCAACAACATTGAAGAAGCTGTGAAAATCTTACACATGATGAATTGCAAAATTAAATGCCAAGACAGAACTACTTGGAAAAGCATTGTGAAGTCAGCAGTGAAGAGCTTATGAGTATCTGAAGTGATCACCATGATATTGTGATGATCACCAGGGTATCTTCTGTCTCTTTCACGTGAATTTATTTTTCAAGGGGGAGGGGGGGGGGGGCTGTCAGTTAGGTTGTTGAAGTGCTTGTCTTGCTTGAAATGCTGTTTCACATGTCTGATGATTTTGCAGTTGATGACATGACAGAACAACTTCATTTTTCATCAAAAATAATTACTGGTCATGAGGTGTGGTGTTATGGTTATGATCCAGAAACTCAGTGATAATCAAGCTTGTACAAGATTGCTTCATGATTAAAAACGAAGAAAGCAAAACTGGTGAGAAACAATACAAAAAACCTTTACTCTCTCTCTCTCTCTCTCTCTCTCTCCACCTCTCTCTCTCTCTCTCTCTCTCTCTCTCTCTCTGTGTGTGTGTGTGTGTGTGTGTGTGTGTGTGTGTGTGTGTGTGTGTGTGTGTGTGTGGTTTTTGTGCTGAAGTACAACAATCAAGCAGGATTACTATCTGAAGTGCTAAACAATTGAGTTGCATAGTATTGAGTGTCAGAAAATTCTTCCACAAAATGAAATGGCAGTAAAATTTCACAAAATGTACTCACTATATTTGGCCAATAGAGTCATTTTCTTGCACACTAGAATGAGAAGAGAAGCATTCTGGGACCACCGAAGAGGTGAAACAAAACTTGACAAATATGTGAAACAGTGTGCAACTGATGTATCTTGCAGGACAATGTGTCAGTACCACACCTATGTTTACAGTAAAGGAACTCTTACTTTTTGGTCCTCTCTTAGGTATCCTGACCCCATCATGCATACTTCAAGACTCATTCTCATGTAGAGATTTGAAGAAGATTGTGAATAAATGATCTGAAGAATCCACATGTAGAGCTTTACTACATTTCTGTAAACCAATATGAGATATGCTAAAACTGATCTTTATGTACTTACTTATAGTTGTTGCTCCCAATGGAATAAACTTCAGTTTTTGTCTCATCTTGGTAAATTCACCACCAGAAACGGTCTGAGTTTCAAAACTTTCTGCTGCACCATTTCTGACAACCCAGGAATGCAGCTGCACTTCACATTTACTTGGCTCAAGACCTTGAAATGCATACTGAAATATGGAAAAAGTTAATTTTATTCTTGACACATAACACCTGATACAATATTTCCTTCACAAGATCAAAATGTCATTATAGAGAAAATGGGGACAATGCACCTCAGTCAATAATGAATATTGGTGCAAATGCTTATTTATTTCATTCCTAAGTGACTTTTATTGCTGCCTTTTTGCCTTTTCCTGAGAATTTTTGATTTTTGCCTTTGTCTGGCACTTGGGGAAGTATTTATTCCATTGCTCAAGCTTTCTCCATAATTAACTTCCTTGTACCTATATTCATCTGCCCAACTTCTGTGACTGGCCTTCTTTTAGAGATGTCAAAAAGTTGCTATTGTCTATATTGATTTTATAGAAAATATGACAGAAAATCATGATATATTTTATGTGTTTCCCACTTTTTTGCCTACAATGTGTTTCATTTTGAAGAAAAACTTAAATTTAGTCAGCTTTCTGACAGTATTATCTTCCTGAAAATGTTGCACAAGTAGCACAGGTTCTTGTTCACTGCTGTTACATACAAGGTATTTTCTGAATTCTTCCATAATTATGCATACATCAGAGTAAATTAAATGCACTTAAACACTGAAATGACCTTAATGTCTATGACTAGGTTATTTTGGAAATATATCAGGTTTATTTTATTGCAGTCATTCATGTTTTTATTATTTATTTTTGAATTAATACATTTTCTTTAAATATTTTAATACATACATTATGTCTTACATTTTTTACTTTTTTCCATGTCTTAGGCTGTGCATCATAAAACACAATACAACCATTTGGAGAAAAGCCATTCTACCAGTTCAGTTCTCTTAAAAGAAATAAAACGGCCTACTAATTTAAAATTTGGTTTAAACATCACAGTACTTTATTAGATGTACTCCTTTTAGGAGTTGTTACATTATCCAGGGTGAACATTAATAAAAACAAGAAACTGCAGGGACAGATTCCTGACAGGAAATAGAGGAAGAAAGATCCAAAGAACATGTGTCCGGGAATGTGCTGTTGCTACAGTAGATGGCATTGACAAATGAAATTTCCTCTGATCACATGCTGTGTGTTCCTTGTGTGTTGCAGGTTGTGTGAGTGACACAGTATTCATCTCAGGAATAAGTCAAGATGGTGTTTGTGTTTGGCCAAGCAGATGGACATGGTCAAGAGGTAGCACGGCTATACCAAAATAAGTACCCTCACCGACACAAATTACAACACACAACATTTCAAGCCCTTTTGTTATGCAGGATACACATCATCATACTTCATCTTACACCAAGTTGGTGGGCCACTTGCCTGGAACTTGTAGTAGGGATCATCTCAGCATCCTGTTGAACCCGGTCCTCCAAATCTGATATACATATAGTCCACCGTCTTCACACGTTTGTGTGTCTTCAAAGACCAATTATCACAAAAACACCCAAACAGAGCTTGAAATGATGTGTGATGTGGTTGATGTCTATGAGGGTACTTGTTTTGATATAGCCGTGCTGCCTCTCAGTCATTTCTGTCTGCTTGGCTGTATACAAACACCACTTCGGCTTGTTCCTGACATGAATATTAGACCATTCTGCTGCTTAAAGTAAACCGCATCAATCGTACAGCCTGCAACACACAAGGAACACACACGGAAAGTGGTCAGAGGAACTTCCATTCATCAGCGCCATCTACTGCGGCAACAATGCATTTCTGGACGCATGTTTGTTGGACCTTTTTTCCTCCAATTCCCATCAGGAATCTCTCCCTGCATTTTGTCAGTTTTATTAATGTTCACCCTGTATAGCTTTCTGACATGAGAACCAATTTATAAGGAGGATCTATAGCTTAGAACAGTAAATGGAATACTGTGCCATTGGTCTTTTCGTACACCAAGTACTGACAGTTTGTGGGTGATGCTATATCAAAGAAAAACGTCTACAGCCAAATTGAGATTCAATGCAGACCCATTTGACTGACTTTTGAAAAAAGTGCTACCAAGCCACACTACATCTCAGTATCTTTTTAATGATAAATAAATCATACTCCTAAATGCAATGATTCTTATTAGAAATGGAGATTTTTCTATGATTCAAAATTACCTGAATAAAATTTGAAAGATTCTTGGTTCCCTGTACCCGGTAGACAGCCAACTCACTTCCCTTTGGCAGGCACTGAGCCGAGCCCACTTCTGAGACATCACCTTGCCGTAATACTGACATTGCTGCAACGAAATTAACAGATGTTTATTTTATACTTCTACCTCTGCCTGGAAAAGTATTTTGCTTTTGAACCCTATGTACCAGTTAAAAGAAATAAACACATAACATGAAATAAATTCAAGATTGATTCTTATGTTATTATCCAATCTGAGCTACTGTTATGTATACAATTTGTCTCATTTTGTTTTTTCCTTAGCTTTCATTGTTGTTATTATTCATTGGACTCTAAATTACATTACCAATTTCTCAATAATTAATGAATAGCAACTCTC